>NC_090205.1:9855000-10467500 GCF_033026475.1 Channa argus
CATGTACATAGTATTTGTATACTGACATTAAATTATAGTAAATTTTCATTGTGCTGACAGCAGCACTACAGTGATGTCACAGTAATATGTGAATTGCAGGCAAAGCCCACAGTAAATCAAGCTCCACTCTATGTACACAGCTGGGATTTGGTGACGTTTATGATGCTGGTATGATGGTTGTACTGCACATTGCCAGAGAGGCTACCTTTCTACATTATTTGAAAAACAATTCAGGTAACTGAACACACAAAATATACCAACAAATCCAGGAGAAAAACTCAAAACTCCTACATTGATGTGAGTTTGTAGCACATCTTGAAATCGCAGTTATAATAATGCCTCTCAGCAAGAGACACCACTATATCCAAGTTGTCCTGAAGACCATTCACCATCTCTGGCACCACCAAATCACTGGGTTTGTTGTACTGCAAGGGAAGGAGAAGGAGAAAGTGCAAGTGTGCGTATGATTTGCATTTGTGTGAAGAGCAGGTGCAGGGTAAAAACCTGAGTAGGTGGGAAAATTGATAAAACAAGCAAGTGAAAAAAGGAAAGAAAGGAGAGATGAAAAGATGAAGATAAAACCAGCCAGAATTTCCTTAATGTGCATTTGCATTACAATTAAGTTTACAAATGGATCTTGAAGCTAGGCAACACTGGAGACCACTGTTAAATAAAAGGGTAAGACACAACAATTTCTGTAGAATTGGATCAAAATAATCTACAGAACCATGCACATTACTAACGTAATCAAAGAACATGTCATCCAGCACAGTGCTTAATTCCTTTGTTTTTATTGATTTCTTTGAGTATAACAAAAAATAAGGAACACACCAGCTAATTTACCTGATGAGGAAAAGCAATAAATAATAATTTTGAAAAGTCAATGCCATGCTTTCCTACCTTCTTTAACTTATTCTCAAAAAGGAAGTGTAACAGTTCCTCTTCTTCTTCAGTGCACTGCTGACTCAGAGGTAGAGATTCAAGGAAATCTTTTTCTAGGGATAATAAATAAATAAAACATTTCATAAGGTGTCATAAGCAAATGAAAATATCAGTGCACGTCTTTGCCATAGATCAACCTCACCTTCCTGTGCAGTCAACATGTGGTGGGAAGTTAAAAGGTCAAAGGCTTCAAAGCAATACACATCCAGTTTCAAGGCCTCTTTGTAGCTGGAGGTGGCAAGTGGTCTGTTGTCCATAGCATCATAGATCTTACCCCGCAAGAGGCAGATGGAGCTGCTGATCTGAAATAATTCAGGGAAGGAAATTAGAACAGTAACTAGAGAAATGAATGAGAATGTCTAGGAAAAATCTATCAATTTCTTTCTCTATGGAGATGCAGTATATTCCATGATATTGCTTAATCTTGCCTTAAAACCTGGAGAAAGCGGCATTACAACTGGCAAACATTTTTATCCAAGCGACTTACAAGTAAACAACATGCCAAGGGCAACTTGGGGTTAGGTGTCTTGTCCAAGCACACTTAGACATGTAGCCAGGAGGAACTAAGAGTTGAACCACTGACACTGTGGTTCCAGCTGAGCTTCAGTTACCCGAAGCTACTACTTAACTTAGGAAAGTGTCCCAAGTTAAAACTTCAACTTAGTTGAGTTCATAAAAAAAAAAAAAAAAAGCCATCTGTATACAAATGCATCACAGTCATTTACATTTTTGGTCATTATTACATATGCAATGCGCTTAGCTGTTATTACAATAATTCATACTTTTAATTATTTATAAGGACTGTATATATGGCACTAGAATTCGATCCAAGAAGAATGGAAAAAAGGTATGAATGGTGTATAGTATTTTTCTGTAATTCTTGGTAGAAGAACTTGTGGGAAGTGGAATTGCCCTTTGCTGAAAACTCAGGATGGTAAATAAAATATTATTGGCTACAAGTTCAGCTACACGTTTGTAGTAGAAGCTTTTAAGAAAAACGCCGCGGGATGATGTGGATAGCTTTGGGTAGGTTGCTTTCCCATCAAAGCAACATTATAAAACAGTCTAAAGATTAAATCATGACAGTGATCAAAATGTATAATCTTTCTATTCCAGCCATGGCTTACAGAGGCAGGGGACATGTCCCAATCCTTTTCTGACTCTGGTGTTCCATTGTCCTCTTTGCCACTCTTGTCCAGCAGCTTCTTACTCGCTGGCTCCCCTCCATCCAGAATATCCAAGGCTTGCTGGAACTCTTTGGCAGCATACTAATAACAAACAAACAAATAAACAAACCAACAACAAAATATAGAATGAACAACCTCTGACATGCTTATCTGCGTGATATCCTGTTACTTCTATGACACGTGTTTACATGTATGTGAGGGTTCAGAACTGGCCCAGTAGCTCTAGCTCTTAGTTACTTACATGGCACCTAGCAGCAAGGTACTGACAAGCTCCATACATCTGTGAGAAAGAAAACAAGTGCTGTTTCAGACTGATAACTAATATTTAGCTTCTGACTTTTCGATGGTTTATCAAACACCACATATTATTAACTGAGCAACACATATGCTTCAATCATTCAAATGAATCACACTTATAGGAAATACTTTTACAAGTTTCAGTAACTTAGACATAGCTTATAATTACCTTGTCAAGTTTTCGTGAACGGAGGGCATGGGAGGCTCTGTGGTACTGTGAGGTCAAGTAAAGGCACTGAGCTAGCCAGTAAATATCCTGGGGATCCTCTGTATGCCAAACAATGAAGCATTCTCACAATCAACAAGTTCGGACGTACTGTTAACAAGCTAACACTACTGTGATCTGACAACACCGCTTTTAAAAAAGTTTTTGTTCCCCAGCAGTAATGGTAACAATGACAAACACAACAGGAACAAACCACGAAAGCTCAGCCTACGAAACATCAGTCCAACTGATATTAGCACTTTATCATACGGCCAGGTCATAAACCGCGTTTACTTACCATGGGAGAGGGATGCTATCTTGTCGGCCCAAAACAGAGCACTTTGATACTGTTGCTGTGGACACACACATACCGAAAGGATAGGAGTTAATCGAACGAACAATATTTGTTGTGATAGCCCTAAATTAACGAGGCACTATAAACTATAATGGTGTTACCACTGTCACCAGCTGCTGACAAGCTAGCATTAGCTAGCACCAAAGAAACTCAAAAGAAATCATAGTTCTTACCTGGTCAATGTACTGCCGTACTCGCTTCCGCAGTCTGTCCAGATTCATTTTGTTTTATTTTTTTATATTTACGCTTCGACTTTCAAAAAGTGTGTCATTCTTAGAGGAGGACAAAATTGTGCAGTTAAAGGCAGTACGTGCTAACCCGCTAGCTTCATAAAATCAAACCCGCGGCTTCTTTCTGCAACGAATGTTCGGCTAAATTGTGCCGTGAGGAAACACACGTGCAACGAAACGTTCCACGTCCACTCCGGTCTTACACCAAGTCAGGCTGGGATATAATTTAATAAAATGAAATACTATTAACACATGTATTCGTTTTTATTCTTTTATTTGTTGTTGTTTTTTTAAAGAACAACAAGTTATTTATCATTTTTTTATGCTTATGAAATTTTCACAGCACACTACTTATACAAAGTACCACTGAAGTATGTAGATTGGAACAGTGGTCAGCATTAAATAGCTCCTACATAATAACTGAGTCGAGATTTGATTACAAAAAATCTAATATTAATTCTTCCTGTGTGCATGTGGTTTCCTGTTTCTGTGTTTTAGGTGAGATGTGTTTAAGATCCATATAGACTTTAGGATGATTCATTTTCCGCAGACTCTGGTTTGTTGTTTGAGTTGTTGGTTACGAGGCTGTGTGTGGCTGCATCATTGCTTTTCTTGCTGGGTTTTTCTTGCCCCTGGTAAAAACACATAAAATGAATGCGTTATTATGTATAACAATACAGCTGTATACAATGCATTTTAATTCAGATGCTACAGTACAAGGTAGGAATTATGCATTTAGGTAAATATATAAATTAACCTTTTGCTGACTCGCTCTTACTCGTGGGTAACGTGCAATGCTGTCCATCACTCTAAGAGTTTTAAGCCAGTCCTCATGCCAGCTCCTCACATTATAGTGAGGCCTGCACTGGCTCAAACGAAACAGGATCATTTGATTCTCATTGGTAATGCGGAGCAACTCCAGCTGTCGCTTCTTCTTGCCAAGGCTACAATAAAGAAAAAGTCATGCAGTATAACTGGGTTCTCAGTTTCAAGGGTCAACCTCGTTCTTGGCAATACAATACAACATGTTGCCTGACTTTAAATGGGTATATTTCCCTAGCACTGATGATACTAGTCCTGTGAATACAAAGCCTGAACCTAAACTGACCTTTTCACATCATAGGAATTCTTGTTGTCAACTCCTCCAGTTGTCCTCATGATGTGCGATATTTTCTCCATAAGCATGTTGTTTTCCCTCTTAATCTTCATTTTCCTCTCCTCTTCAAGCTTAATACAAAAAAAATATGATCAACAGAAACAATATAATGAGGAAAATAATATAGCATTTTACTCACTTCAGGTCTGACAAAGGTGTTTGTGCTATATATATTGAACTGTGGTTTAAAAAAATAGTGCAGTAACTGTGGTAAACTTTTTTTTTATATGCTTTGGTATAAGTTTTAGATTCAATTTTTTCACTGGATGATTTCAACAAAGCAACTTCTGCTGCCACCTTATGGACATAAAATGAGCTGAGCTGAGAAAAAAAAAAAAAAAAAAGGAACCGCAACCTTTAGTTTCTTCAGCTTGACAGCAAGGTGACCATAAGACTTAGGTGGAGTCTTGCTTATTGTTGGTGTAGCTGATTTCACCTTGAGGGAGGGAAAATACATTTTTTTGTCTCTAGCATTCAACAGTGAATAATACTAAATATAACTAATTGGATATGAAAAGGTTAATTTGATTAGTTTGTGACTATATTAAAAGCTTGAGGTCAGGACATTTAAAATCTGGTATGAAAGGAAAATGCATAACATGCTTCTCCTAACCTTTTGCTTGTGTAGATCATATGAAGCCTTATCCCATTTCTGCTGAAGATATTTGTTTCCAGTTGGAAACAGGGGTTGATATGCCCGATGCTGCAACGCCATTCTATAAACACAAAACAAACAAAAGGTGCTAAACCCCCCACTGCCCCTAGTAAAAGAAACACACACATTTTAATGTTGTACCAATGTGTTGTAAGTGTCTTAACATTATGCACTTTAACCCAGTCCCTAAAGCCGTTGACACTCACCTCACACTCTGTGACTGACCTGGGGTCTCAATATTACAGTTATTGATCTGCCAAAGAGCACGCTCATACTCTAAACCATCCAGGTCGAATGGAGCTCAGAGGTGGCAGTCTGTTGTCTGCCAGTCATACACGGTTGGCATGACAGCAGCTGGAGAGAGCGGAGATGAATGAATGGTTTCAAACGATGGGCTTGTTTAGCAGGTTTCACACAGAGAAACGCAGGCATAGCGATAGGCTAATTAGTGAGGAGACAGCGGGGAAAGTGACAGTGAAATGCGCTGCTCTGTACAGTCACTGTTACTCACAGGTCAAAGCTGGAAGTCAACTGGAATCAAAACTAAGTTTTCAAAAGCCATGTGTGCTATTTTAAACGTATTTTAAACGTTACATGTGTCTGGGTAAAAAAGGAAAAAACTAACAATAATTTCTGAACAGTGACACTGATTTTCTAGTTAGTTCAATAAATCTGTTAAACACGCTAAGCATCAAAATGTTCAGTTCAAAAGTATAGAATGAATCAGTGAGGTCAGGGAAAAGTAGGCTGCTATATTCTGGCTGGTATTGACAATTACAGCCTTGGTAACAGTTACTTGGAAACTTAGATGAGAGCAACTTCAACAAACACACTTTGTGCATCCACATTTTACACAGAAAACACTGTGGGTTGAAGTTGATATGAGGCTGGTTGATCATGAAAAAAACATAACAAGGCAAATTAGGTTTATTTAAGTAATATTCATGCTTTCAATTCCATTACACTGAATGCACAAACCATAAGGCATTTTATATTACGGTTTTGGTATCATGCTGAATTATGTTGTTCATCAAATGCTCTACATACAGTCTCTTCTAGTTAATAAAACACAAAAGCCCATCATGAAATATTCTATTATTAGTTGAATGAATCTCATTGAGGTGACTTAATGAATGAACATCTACATTACAAGAGTTCCCCCTACTGACTAAATCTGTCTATGACAAATTTAGACGCAATCACTACCATTGTTAATAATTCAATTCAACTAAGTCATGAAACTCCAATGGATTAATGGAGTAATAGATGGTCATATGCCACCTTTTGTGCACCATAGTAAACTATCATTTTAATTTATAGCACTTTCAATGTCTAAATACAGTAATCTAAACATACATTTTCAAAACTCAAGACCAGCGTAGCTCACAGCAAATGCTTGGTGTAGCCAATAATTCCACATGTACGACTTTTATGAGTATATTAAAAGACGATACAGCTGTGTAAAGTTGCCGGAGTTGTTTTAAAGCTGTCATGACAAAGGGCTATTCTTCATGTCTGACAGATCTTTATAGAGTGTTCCTCTCAGAGCAGCCGTGTATTGTGTTGTAGCCAAAACATAAATTGGTATACTACAAAATTCATATTACCTGTGCTCATGAAAGCGATGCTATGGTTGTGCCTGCTTCTCTGTATGTGTTATGTGCTTCTATGATGTTACAGAATCAAAAGACTTGTGTGTACAGTGCCTATAAAAACTCCTTTTAAAATAAACCGTTACATCGAACCTTGTTGTCACCAACACTCTCCCCACATAACCTTTTTCATACCATAACCTTATTAATCCAAAAAGTTTTGCGGACTGTCGGCTCTGTGCATGTTTTTCTGTGACTTTGAAGGACGTTCACTGATTCTGCTTTATGTGCGTTACTTCAAAGGGGGTGAATATTCATGCAACCGCATGTTTTGTCTATCTAATATATAGAGATGTGTGTATTTTTCCTGTCGGTAACTAATAAAAATCCCATTTATAATCATTAAGTTTGAATGCAGTAAAAAATAAAAAAAGACTCCTCTGTAACGATCATTAATTAAGAAGGGATATAATGATGCATTTGAGATTATGAAGCTTGTTTTCATGTTCTATTGAATGGCTGGGGACGCTAACAGTTCCAGGGAAGTGCAATTTGCACCATCATGGGAATAAGAGCTAGGAAAGAAGGTCTCTTTAGACAGGGGAACTACAGTAAGATGTGATACACCCACAGAAAGCATGTGTGGGTTTCTGTGATGAAAACCAATTTAAATGTTAAAACTAATAACCACATATGCAGTGAAAACAATGTATTTTTTTTTTTTTTTATATTTTGTGCAATCGTCGAGCTATAAGGATAATTTAAACTACTGCTATTGCAGGGGCGACAACACATATTTTGGCAAATGCAGCCAAAAATAATTTTACAATTCTTCTTATGCTACCTCAACATCAATGGTAAATATTTGTCTAAATTACATGCCGACTTTGTATTTACCTTAGGTTTCCTTAGAGCTTATATTTTTTGGTCTACACCTGTGGCCAGAAGCAAATTGAGATCAGCAGGAGTCATCTGTGCATTTCCCCAAGGTCAGGATCAAGTTTTTTTTCCTAATCTGTAGATGGAAAACAACTATAGTAACAGGTCCCATGAGAAGATCCTGTTTAGAGGTGGCTGCATCACACTGGCTCCCAGTTTGCTTGTTAGGGTTACTGAATAGTCACCAGCAATCAATGACCTCTGTTATTCAAAAGAACAGTTATTTCTGTAGCTTCAATATTTTTTGACTAGTCATTCACACCAGATATATGAAATAAAAAGTTTAGCTGGATTTGGAACAATTATTGTTTCAAATGTATAATGAAAATTTTAGATCTGCAGACTATAAAAGTCACGTGCAGTGAATGGACCAGAAAGCTTTTGCCAACAGAAGGCGTCTCATCTACTCTTTACTGCTCTCTTCTGCACACTAAGTGATCATCTATCAGATCGCTGTTGATGACTCATTACAAACACATCCTGACCTTTTTTTAAAAATAGAAAGAGACATTAGTGTCACATCTACTAAGTTCTTTTGGAGTTGACCCTGTTCTGCTGTTATTTATTATGTGAACAAAGTAGGTTGGTATATAGGTTACAGTAGGTTGTACATAATTGTTAATCATATCAGAACATGCAGAATAAACACTGTCCAAGTGCCATTCATGAGTATTATGTGGCAGTGTTGAAAGCCTCCATGCAAAACCACAAACTAAACTAATTCCCACATAGTTCCCTGGTTAACTGTGACAAAACCTCAAGTCTAACAACATCTGAAAACCCCTCTCACTTGATAAATAGTAAGTAGTTTTAAAGTCAACACAATTCCCAGCTAATGGATGGTAGAATAGGTAACTACTCTAAGGCACTGTACTCTCAGCCCTGCTGCTCCATTAATGCTGGTGAGCTACAGAGGAAAGGACGCTTTGACTCGGAAATAGGCTTTATGCCTCTAAAAGTGGCTCTTTTGATGACAGTTTGGTGCATACAAGCTGCACTTCCTCCCATATGCAAGTAAGGTTGCCCCATTTTATTACTGAAACCCATACAGGCATATATCCCCGATAGATTTGTGCTACAAAAGGGTATACATAATGAAAGATGCAGTCTTTACAAGTTAAAAAAGGCCCACAGTGCTGTTACATAACAGCCGAACGAGCTATGAAGGATAACAAATTAGTTGACTGAAGCCGAGTACAGTAACATGTTGGACTACAGCAAGCTAACACAAAAACAGATTTATGCTTAGATTTGTCTTCTTAAATGTAACTTCAGTTTCGTTCACAACTATAAATGGTCTCCTGTTTCCCTTGGCAACTCTTTTGAACATCTCAGCTTCTTGGATCCTGGCAAGGTCCTCTTCCTTGTTTGTTTGTTTAAAACAATTCATTTTAATTCTTGGGTATCTGACAGGGTCTTCATTATTGTTTTTAATTCATCTCACTCTTTAACAAAAATATCCAAACATATTGACTCCAAAAAGTCAGATGTTCAACTTGGTTATTTCTCTTGTTTACTCCAGATTACTTGCAAATAATTGATATCCGCTCAGAGGTTCTTACAGTCCATAATTTTAAAAGAAATGCGTCTGATGAACTGATGAAGGTGTTGGCCCTTAACCAAAGACACAATGCCAAGTGTTCAAAAGGACTGAGGTGAATATTGGCCACAGAAAAACAAATATCATATTTTACTTTTAGTTCATTTAAAATAGCATTTAATGATGGTCAGGATTTTTCTTAAATTAATGTTTGTGTTTGCACAACTCTAAAAAAAAAGATATTGCTGACTAGTAAAAACAGCCGTGTACTGCAGAATCCATGACTAAATAAAGTAAACAAGTCTAATTGATCCACGATCACTGAACATGGGATTAAACTAGGCCCCCCAGTAGGGAGGGAAGTAGCTTCTGAGAAAGCACCCATCTTATGTTTAACACTCAAAATATGTCATGGCAGCACCGACACATTGTTTTGGTACAAATAGTGAAAGATCATCTTTTATCCTTGTTATTTCAGTGACTTCTACTATCCCTGCAGGAGGAGAAAGATAAACATAAAGATGGAGCCTAAATATTGATCATCTTGTTGGCAATGCAGGAACCAATCAATCGCACGGCTGAATGTTTGGGTAGACTCTGGCTTCATGAGGATGCCTATGTAACATACCTGTTACAACCATATAGAGTGGATGGATGCATGTTTTGCCAGTATATTCAAACATAAAGCTGTAAAAACAGCAAAAGATAAAACTTGAATGTAAAGCAGTATGACAGAGCCCACAAAGTGTAATCTTAGAAAGTGCTGTCACAAAAGGGAGGGGACTATGTGGATTATGATAATTCTCACCGGACAGGATAGCACCCAAGATACAATTATAAAAAGGGGTAAAGTTTCTGGGTAAAGTTTACATAAAAGCAAGGGGAGAAAGGCCAAAGAAAGGGCAGTGGCATCACAGTTGTGACTGTCTAATGCCAACCACAGTATTCATTACTAATACCAACTCACTTATTCACCAGACCATTTGACACTCATGCTTTGAGTGACCATTCCATGAAGGCCCTTCTTGCCTCACCCCAAAGCAAAACAGAGAAACTATCTTCATCTATATTTCAACTACATGCCTCTGTAACAGATGACTCCAAATATAGACTACACTGCAAAACTTCATTGAGACAACGGACAGTGTTAGAGCTTTTTTGTTTTTAACAGAGTTTTAAAAAAAAATTATGCCCAGTCAATGACAAAAAGGTAGTAGGACAAAAACAAAATCCCAATTGAGGGAACTGCCCGGGCAAGCGGAGGATGACTATCCTCGAGTCAAAATAAACTGTTTTAAAGACTTGAAATCAGTCCAAAGTTGATTACATCCCCAACTGCTCCCTCTATTCCTGAAACTTGACAGTTTATTGAATATCTATGAAATGAGCCCTGGAGTTTGGCAGGAGGAGAGGCTCTGGCCTAAAATTAGTACAGCACATTCAAGGGTCATAAAGAGGGCTCAAGACGGGCAATATCTTTGGTAACATTGACAAGACCTCACCTGATTTGACACTATTCATTACTTAGGGGACTGAAAGAAGTGAGGTTTTTGTAGTAGTAGAGCAATTACGTTCTTTAGAAGGATTTTTTAGAAATATAAAATTCTCCCCCTTTTAAAAGTAGTTGTGAATTTTTGTTATGCATATTTTACCTGCGCATAATGAAACTAAAATGTAACAAGGATGAAAGGGGAAGTAAGGTCAAAAGCCTGTGAACATCACTGTGCAGCAATGATATTTTGCTGTAATTGCTGAGGGACAGAATGAGTCTCTATAACTACAGCTCTATACTCACTAAATGTGGGCTGGCTTGGTTATACAGTGGGGGGTGTCTACATTTACAGGGGGCCAGTGTCATTACCCTTATCTTTCTGGAACAATGAATACTGTTGGTCACAATGGATTTTAAAGAGGAGTCAGCTATTATGTGTGTGGGATTCCTCAGTTTGTTCTATTGGTCTTTTGCCCTATTAGTCATAATGTGGGTGCACTGGAGAGGTTTGGAGCCGATGTCTAAACATCACATATGGTGTTGCATTTTAGCCAAGTACCAGTGAGCAGGAGCTGACAGCAAATCAAATCTGGATGCTAATTTTTATCTAACATATCAGAGATCCAGCATGCTCATAGTTTTTTATTTCCCCATTTGCATATGAAGTATATCTTTGTCAGATAAAACGGTATCAGTCTAAACCAGTGAGTTGTCTAATCTAATAGTAGAGTAGTACTTTAGGCCCAGTGATGCACAGAAAGTAGGTCTGGTCCTTCAACTTTGTCCCAAGACATGAGTCAGCTTGAAGAAGGACATTCACTGGACAAAGAGCTGAGTGTGAATGAGCAGAAGCTAGTTACAACTTTTTTGGTTATGACTTGATTCCGAGCAGCTGTTCATTTTCTAGTAAACACTTGCTCTCAGCAGTGTTCACTGCTCTCAGCAGTGCCAAACAAAGCTCACTCTTCTTCTCTGATTGGCAGACATCTTGGCTGTGTGCATTCTGGGTGAGGGGGAGCGAATGTTTTTAAAACTAAAACTGAACATGCACGCACATGTGATCTCAGTGTGATCTTCCCTGTAGGCACAGGCCATGACTTTGGCAAATAAACTCAATAGCTGAAATGTCTTTATTGCCATAGTGATGCCAAATAAACTTTACTTTATGTTATCGTATTTAGATTTTGTACATGTACAATGTTTTAAATTGTAAGCAACACGTTGCCAAAAACTGTGTAATGCTTGAAAAACACATGGTGGAACATCTCACAAATAATGAATTTAACTGTCAACAGGTCAATGTCATAATTGGGCATGAAAAGAGCATTTAAGAGAAGCTGAGTCTTAAAAGTAAAGGGGTGGGGGGAGAAGATAATTATTTTGTGAAAGACTGTGTGGGCACAAACAAATAACTTAGGAATATAATTTCTCGGTTTTAAAATTTTACAGAAGTTTATATCCTCCTCCTCCCTCTTTGGGTGTCCTTAACACCTTTCAGGTGTAATTGTAGCCCACTCTTCATGTTTCTAGGTCTAGTAGATTATTAGGCTGCCTGCCATGTAGAGCCTTCTATAAATCTACCCACTAGTTTTCAATGATATCTAAGTCTGGAGACTGAGAAGGCCATGGAAGAACATTCGCAATATTCTTTTTAAACAATTTGTGAGTTGACTTTGCTTTTTGCTTTGTTTCACTGCCCTTTCATTTTTAGCTATTTGACTGATGGTGGGAGGCTTTGCCTTAAATTGTTCTGATATTGGCCTCCATTCATTCTTCCTTCCACTTTATGCAGAGCTCCAGTGTCTGATGCAGACATACACCCCCCAAAAAGTTTACAAATTCTAAATAGGGGTATGTAAAGTAATGCGTTACTATGGTTGGTAAATTGTAGTGTATTGTAGTGCCCAATATTAGAGTTTGTAATCTATGACAGGATTGTGTTTTCAATACATAAAAATAATTATTCTGGGTTTTATGATGAATGGCATTCTGTGGTGAAAGCCATAGTACTTTTTAGGCTTATTATTTACGCTATATTTATTCATTGATTTAATTTGGAGCACATAATAAAAAGGCAAACTGATACTGGCTCCTTTCCAGAAAGCACTTAGGGATACTGGTTGTTGACGTGTGAAGGCATTTGTCATTCAGATCTAGCAGTTAATAATTATAAAATACATTATATCAACAAAGTTCATCTTGCTCTTAGTGCCACTAACTTATTGCATTAATGGTAATATCCTCAGGCTAATCGAAAAGACACTCCAGCACATGGTGACGCTAGCTCCAAATTAATTATTACGGTTTGTTTAGAGATTGATAAAGATTTTTGTAAACTAAAAACATGCCTGTTATGAACCACATCTACAAAACAGATATTAGATTTTCAACATTAGGTAATATATGAATCCTTGAGAGCAAACATCTATGCAATCTTCACACTCCCATATGTGAGAGCCTTTTAAATCCTTGCAGTAAAACCACACAGACCATCAGTAAAACTGGAACCAGTCCATTCATTGCAGTGCATTTTAAACAAAGTTATTTCTTCCTATCAGGAAAAAGCAGGCTGTTAAAAACTCCCAAGGGAGCCACTTCCTGCCGGCCACAGCGCAGGCAATCCAAAAGAAGTATTCTAATGACCCTCGACAAACCTGTCAGACAATATCCTCCAGGGTGTGATGATACTTTACATTACTGTAGACAGATCGATAGGGAGGATGACATGAGAGGCCTCTGCAGAGAGAAACAGGGAGAGAGAGAGAGAGAGAGAGAGAGAGAGACAGCTGTAGAGCCTGCAGCACACTGCATTGACTGACTTGTGCTGATTCCACAATATGTCCTTTGACCTCATAGCTCACACATGGATCACATGGAGGCAGTATACTACTCATACAGGTGTGTGTGTGTTCATCTGATAGATCTGTACACAACACACAGTGTGTACAAACTATACCAGTAATAAAGATTCGTAGCCATCTCTTGAAATAAGTAAGAAGAAATTGACGGTACAAAATACAATGCGGTGTAAAGAAAATCGGGATCAATCAGGAAACATTTGGTCTCAAAATGGCCCACATCCCCGAGGAAACAGTTATCACAGACAACTGACAAGACCTGGGTGCAAAAAAACTAGGTCATTAAAGTGGATTACTGCTGTAATTCAGATGTGAACACACAATGCAACCCCACTAATGAACTCCTTCAGCCTCTCATCAAGCTTCCTGTGCTTCACTTAATATTGTTTCCACAAACCCTAACTTTTTTCTGTTCTGATCACTCAATGTTAAATTCAATCAACATACATTTTTATAACTCCTCCATGCAGAGTACAGTAGAAGTATTACATGTCGCATATAGGCTAAGCATGATCAGCCTGCTTAAGCTCAAATTTATCCCCAGATTACTATATACACATCCCTGATTAATAAAGCCACAATTACATTAGTGCAGGAAAAACAACTTTCTGAGTAGGTAATTTAATTTTGCTGAGCCCATGTTGTCGACCGTTAGTACTGTAGCCTAACAAAGATTATGCTATTATGGCAAACAGCGAGCAACTCGTGGGTCCACTTCCTGACACTGACTGATAAACTGACTTTTGGGCTCGAAGGGAGTCACACCGATTGATCTGACAGCGATTTAATCCTAGATCAGAAAAACTCCATTGGCACAACTGTAATCCAAAATCTTTTTGTTTGAAATACTTCAACATGCTTCAACAAAACAAAGACCTTCTCTTTGCATAAGCTCTGTCTGATGAGGGAAGACCTAATCAGGGGAAAACAACATCTTCTTTTGCCTTTAGTTTGTGATGGAAAATCTTTAAATCCTTTGAGAAAAGTACCTGTACAGTGCAGTGGAGACAGTTGTCATGAGCAACATTAACTGTCCCCTTGTCCTCAGGGATAAAAGGCGCAAAACAGAGCAAAATGTAAACATATGATTGTATATGAGTGTTTTGTCAGTTTGACTTTTTACCGCATCGGAATTGTATATTTAGCAATGGACAAAACTGTTTTATGTTCCCATCTTTCACCTTTATTAAAAATGCATATTTTTCTGCAGCTAATTTTCAAGTCAATTCCTTTATTTCAGAGAAGTATTACTGATCTGTTGCAGTGCCCCACAGGCTTCTCTGTACTCTGCAGCCCTGCTTCAGCATTGCTTAGGCACAGGCTCACACAAACATCCCCATCAGTCTATTCCATGTGAGTGTTAACACCTGTGACTTTAGAGCTTGAATTTCTCTTTTAACACCCATCTGGATGCACAAAGCTGCAACATCTTCAAGAAGTGGAAGCAAAGAAATTACACACGAATAAGAAACGGAATAAAGATCACAGCTGTAAACGCAGAGTGCTTAACATGCGGTGAGGTAATCTACTTTAGAGACAGCCATTACCAAAAAAATTCAAGCTGATACAGCTCGGGACAATAGTCTCAGTTGGATCATAAAAATTTCCGAGAGCATCACTGATATGACGGCGCAGAAACCACGTGTTTACGTAATGGAAAGCCAATCTTTCAATTTAACCCCTCCTCCCCGTCTATTTCCAACAGAGGTCCGACGCTAACGGAAAATCATGCAAATGTTTTTATACAGGCGCACTGTACTTTTGGAGATGCCTGTGGCGTGGTGCTGAGAAGGGGTTGAGGAAAATACCTCTCAAACGGGGAGAACGCACACTCCAGGAATCACGGACACACACCAAGAACCCAAGCTTGGCTTGTACAGAGACGTTGCAGTGTGGGACTGTGAGAAATGAAAACTGAGGTTGGTGTCATCTGACCTGATCAAACAAGCTGGTTTTGGAGGAGGCACGAATCGGAATTGAGCCGGCAATGTGGTGTTTGGTTGGGGCTATTATTGCAGCAGTCTGTGCATGGGATGCATCCTCCCTTGGCTTTTGATGCTGTGCAGATCCACCCTCCTCTCCTCAGAGTGATGAACTAATAGGCAATGATTGTCTCCTCGGAAATCCGCCGTGTTTCGCTGTTTTCACGTTAGTTGTGTTTGTTTACTGGCGGCCCGGCTCCTCCCGGTGCGACACATGCAATTTATAGAGTATATTTTCTATTATCGAGTAGTTGAGGAGGCATTCTTTATACGCCAGAAGAAGAAAACACAGCGTTACTACGAAGTCTGAAAGACACTGAATATTTTGCCACGTGAAATAAAACGCATAGGACCTGGATATACCTATTTTTCTATGATACAATTAGTAGCCTTGTCCCGGAGAACTGATCTAATTGTGTTATTATGCAACCGCAAGGATCTCATCTATACCTGGGTGTTTAAGCCACTGGATTGCTCTTCGCCCAAATCAATGTGGTTTCTTTGGAACATTTTCAGTAAAGGAACGCATATGCTGCAGTGTCTTTGTGGCAAGAGCCTTAAGAAAAACAAGAATCCAAGTGGTAAGCTCGTCCCTATTATGCCTACTCCTCCGTTTCGCTGTGAACCGGCTTTGTGCGTGCGTGAGACAGTGTGTGTAGGCTGTGTGTGTTGTGTGCGCGCGTGTGTGCATCTGCGTTATTCGTTTGTTTGTTGGTACTGGTGATAGATCTGCAATCATATTTATGCAGCGAGTGGATCATGCAGAGGCACTGGGAGGGGGGAACAACTTATTCTGTGCTGCTACTGTCGGCGAGCCCTGGTCTGGAGACGCGCAGTGCACAGACATACAAAAGCCCCTCTGCATCACCACGGCACCACGATCTCCTAACTTTTTAAAATACCACTCATGTAATGTCAGTAGACCAAATCCACGTATACCCATTCTGTCCAGCGTGATTCCCCTTGACCAGACCGTTCCATCCTCGTATTTACTGCAGCAGAGTCCCGCCTCTGCAACACCACTTCTCTACTCGCTATGTTTTCAGCAAGCCAGCCGGAGGAGACAAGACTATTCTTTCATGTCTATTTCTCGGCCGTTGCGGACAAATGTTTCATCACAGGCCGGGGTAAACGTGATTTGTCATGAGCTCCATGAGTTGATTGCGTGCAGAAGAACGAGGGCAGCCGAGGTGCGAACAGGACACGTAGAAACGAACTGGGCTTCCACTGCACTGATGCAAATCCTGCACTTGAGCAATCGGGACTTTTTGTGTGTGAAAAAAAAGCAATGCACAAGCCCTGCCTTCAGCATCACACCAACAATTGTTTGTTATCTTGTGTAGCTAATTAAAGATACCGCTGTAGAGCTTTCGCCAGAAAGGAATTTCAACAGGCTGTTGCAGATATGAAAGTAACCCCCTAGGTGGTCAGCATGTACTCTAGTCTACTTGTTACTTCATGCTGTGGATTTGGAGGTGATGTACTCAGGAGGTTCGCGCCCAAGTGTCCCTGGGCAAGACACTGAACCCCCAACAGCCCACCCCCATCCCCAGCCGCGCAGCACCGGTCCCAAGCCCGGTAGAAATCGGGGAGGGTTGCGTCAGAAAGGGCATCCAGCGTAAAAAAACTGTGCAAAAATCAACATGCGGACAAATGATCCGCTGTGACGACCGCGAACTCACGGGATAAGCCGAAAAAAACAAAATTAACAAATTAATTAAAGAGCTCAGCAGTAGCACAGTTCCTCTACACTGCAACTGCAGTAGCCTATGACAGATCCATCACTACTGTAACGGGACAATTTTGCCTTACTGGTGCTGCGAGAGCAACGGCAAAACATTGTCTAACACAAATTCCAACTAAAGTTTATTTTGACATTCAAGATAAGTGTCAAAGCTCAGCTGCATTGTGCTAACACTTTGTTTCTCAAATGTCAGTGCCAGTTATACCTGGCAAGTAGTTTAAAAAAAAAAAAAAACACTTACCACAAATATTGTCACACTCAATGCAGCAATTACTGTTCTGAACGCCAACAAATATCGAGAGTGGGCTGCTGCACAAAGACCACTTACATAAACTGGTTTCCCCTGTTACAAGCTAAAAGCATTATGCTAACCAAACATCGCGACTCAGCAGGAAGTGAAATTTCCTAGTTCGCCTTGTACGGAGAACAGTACACAATTAGTCTCTTATTATTAGTTATTATTAGTATTATTCAATGTATCGTTACATCTAATTGGCATCAGCTTAAAGACATATTTTTGAGGTTATCGTTAAGCGAATCTGCCAACCACCAATAAACGTAAAGAAGAATAGAACATATGTCGCGAATATGTCCCAGAGAAGAAGATTATGATGATAAGTCACTTCTGGCTGCCATATTTGTGCGGTGTAGCAGCAAACGGATATTGTTTACTATTGTTTAATGGACTCTAAAGCACTGGGCAATATATCCCGAACCGTGGTAAGTGTTTTCACACGGCCTGTGGCTTTGTATGCTATTAATCACATAATCAAGTTGAAGTTCATCTGTGCTTTCGAAAGTAAAAATGCTGATTACATAAAAGACACAATACTGGGCTAATCCACGGTTTCTGGAAAAGCTGAGACAAGACACAAACCTCATTCACTAACATCATGGTTTTTCAAGTACGAGTAGCTCACATGAACCTTTGTGGGGTTCATCAAAAAAGTATGACAAACTGATGTTGTGGGCATAATCATCAGAGTTTGTGCTCAAGCTGCAGGTAGAGTCAGTAGTTTTATGGGAAATGACTTAGGCCAAGATGCAAAGTATGTCAGTGGGGGGCTTTAGAGTTTCCTGTCACATAAGCTGCTAACTTCTTAAGCTTACACTGTCAGGCAAATCACGCAGCGGATTTGTTTCAGCTACAGCTGTGACTTAAACAATGTCAGTGGCTTTTCCTGTGCTTTTGTTGTAGTAGGATAGAGAATCCTCAGTGTGGCCCTCTGTCAGCAGAGGCAGGTGTTTCCAGTATAGCGCTCACTGGGCCTGAGCTGCAAAGGCCTAGATATAGTGCTCCAGCTCTTTGGCTGTATTTATAGCAACAGAAGATAACTGAGAGAACACAGAGAGACTAAGCCAAGCAGGCTGTATAAATAAGACTTTGTCAAGCTATAAACATTGGAGATTGTTGTCTGTATTTTTTTCCACTTGCATCAAACTTACTGTACTGTGTGTTGAAATACGTAGTCATCCAACATGGCACTTGCTTTTAGCTTATGTAGTTTAGAGAAGTATTGGCTGTTCAAAGTACAAGTAGCAACAAGATCTATTAGTGTTTCTCATTCACATATTTGTAATAGCAAGTAGTTTTGTGTGTTGAGTTTGTCTATAAGCACTTGTTATAGTGATTATGTGTAACCTACATGTCTGTGAGCCTCCAATGTATCTAGGCATCGTAATACTGTAGGCGATCAAAGTACAAAAAGTTTCACGGCCTCATGACTATTGCATTGCACTGACATTAAGTGGTTTAAAGCATCTCCTCTTTTTGGAGCCCTCCACAGTCAAGCCGTGGACTGTGAACTGTCACTTTGCTTTATAAGGCTAATGATAAAAGAAATCGCCAAGAGATTCTGCATTTTGATACAAGGGAAATATTTATTTAAAGTTTTAGCACAAAATTGAGTGATTTGTTGTTGTTTTTTTTTTGTCATTATGTAAAGATTTTATGTCCACGTTTATACCCCTTTTGTAAAATTCCCTTGAGGTAAAGTCTTGAGCCTTTGTAGTCACTGACCTGGTAATATTTTTCCATCTGCATCACTGTTGTTCAGTAAGATTGCTGACTTATCTGCTGTAGCATGTCCCTAGGGCTGGTGGTCTGGTACAACTGGCATTGCTGACCTACCCTTAATGTTTGCTGTCTTGTGTAACAGCATTGGTACATGTCTTTAAGTGAATGTACTTCATTAAGTCAATTAAGTCACGAGCTATCTGAGTGGAATGGATGGAGCTACAGTAAGGTTCAGCCTGTGGTCTGTGTAGCAGTGATGATTGTGAAAATGACCAAATTTTTATCATTGTAAAACTTTCAGAATGTCATTGAAGAATGTGTAGACACTGAACCCCTAACAGCCCATTCCCATCCCCAGCTGTGCAGTGCCGGTCCAAGCCCGGTAGTAATTGAGGAGGGTTGCGTCAGGAAGGGCATCCGGCGTAAAAACTGCCAAAATCAACATGCGGACAATGATCCGCTGTGACAACTCTGAACTCTCCGGATGAGCTGAAAGGACGAAAAAATAAAAATAAAAAATTGAAGGATGCATAGAGCTGAATGAATGATGGTGGTTTAGTGAGAGCATTTGGTGATTAAATGTTACAGGAGTGACTTATGTCATGATCTGCCATACATAATAAAGAAAGAGACTTTTGATTGGTCCTCACTGACATATCTAGAATAGAATTCAGTGCTGTTGATGTAAAGCCAAAATGCTAGATTGCCAAAAGGAGCAGTGATTTATAGAAAGCAAAGTGCAAGTACTGATTACAAAGTACTCTGGTACGTCACTTTCCTCCAACCGTCCAAAGGCATGCATGTTAGGTTAATTGGTGACTCTTAATTGCCTGTAGGTGTAAATGTGAGTGTAAATGATTGTCTGTCTCTGTATGTCTCCGTGTTGGCCCTGTCTAGCTACCTGTCCAGGTTGTACCCCGTCTCTAGCCCAGTGACAGCTGGGATAGGCTCCACTGCGACCCTGAAAAGGATAAGCGGTTAAAGATGATGGATGGATGGATGACTTGTGGCACATAAACTTATAAAAACATATAAAAATAAATCTGCAGATATACACAGATAAGCCACAAAATTAAAACCCCCGACAGGTGTAGTGACTAACATTTATCTCCTTACAATGACACCTGTCAAGGGATGGGATATATTAGGCAGCGAGTTAACAGTCTTTTTTCTTTTTTGAAAAACAGGCAACTGTACAGAAATGAGCAATTCTGACGAGGGCCAAATTGTGATAGTGAGACGACTGAGTCAGAATGTCTCCAAAATGACAGGTCTGTGGAGTGTTCCAGTATACAGTGCTTAGTACTTATCAAAAGTGGTCCAAGAGAGAATAAAATGGTAAACTGGCGACAGGATCGTGGGGGCCAAAGGATCACTGATGTGAATGGTAGCCCATCTGGTCAAGGTCCCACAGAAGAGCTAATGTAGCACAAATTTTCAATGTAACTTTGACAAGTACCAACTACCTAAACTCCCTTTTCTAACAAGGGCATTCACTAATAGCATTGGCCCCTTGCAGAAGCATAATCCCTTCTGCCACAGTGCAAACAATGTTTGGGCAAGGTTTGAGGTACAAGACAAAGAGTTTTGCTGACATGACAAGGATTTGCCGCTGATGTCCTGGTGCCAGATACCAGGACGCACCTTCAAAGATCTTGCAGAGTCCATGGGTTCAAGTTTCCATAATGGGTCAGTGCTGTTGTGGCTATATGAGGGAGACCTACACAATATTAGGTTTCTATGTTGTAGCTGATTAGATATAAGAACAACAAATGATTAGCAAGAATAGTAAGACTGATTTCACTCATGACTGCCATATATGCATGTTCATGTGTCTGTGTGCCTTTTGCCGTCATGTCAAGTTTATGAATTAGTGTTTTAAATGTGCACATTTTTTTTCCTGACCATACATTGTCATAGTGAAATGACACATTTATTTTACTCATTTATTCAACTCAGAAACAATTCTCAAATTCTGCTTAGTCCAAGATCCTGCCTGTTTTTAGAATTTTAAAAGAGGCTAGAGTTCTATTCAGGTAAAACATACTCCATTAATTCGTGTGACATGCCCACGTTAGTTTAATTTGTGGGTAGCAAAGAAACAGCAGTGTAATTAAAGGGAATGTAAACAAGAACTCCTACAATTAGAATAACAGCAGGGCCAGCTAAAATATCCTCCTCCAAGTACCACTGTGGCACGTTGCTAGGTTTCAAACAGAAACATTGCAGCAAGTTTGTAAAAGGCCAAGCCGCAGTAGCTTTTCTGATGATACATGTGGGTATTGTAGGCCGTGGCATTTCAGTTAAAATAAAAAAGACTTTACAGTAAACAGGTTTGTTAGAATCCATCCTGAAAACAGGACTTTTTAATACTATGTGTCTCACTGATGAACTGCTTACAAAATATTGGCAGTACACGTTTCCTTACAATGTGTACATGTGAGTAAAAAAGGTAAAAAAAATGCATCAAAAACGATTTTATACTTTGAGGCTGTGAATGACAGATTTTCCTCTTGTGAAATTCAGAAAAGCCGTGATTCCTGTTACGCTTTTGAGATAATTTGAGAAAGGGAATGGAGTTTCACATTGTTGCAGTGAGCATGTCAGAAGTCAACAAGAAGAATAGTTTCACTCATCTTTTTGGGCATTAAAACGCCAGTAGCATCATCAGATTCCACAGCGCATTTGTATGGTCCGTCCGGCTCCTGAGAGAATATGACCTGTGAAACAATCATGTTTGCATACAGATCTGCTCAGATGAAAAGACAAATGTATATAGAGATAGAAAGGATGAAAGGGGCAAAACTGTGAAATGGATTTGTTCTTTCAGGATAGATAACATATATTGTTTTGTCCATAATCTTAAGACTTACTACTGTAGGCGAGCATGCAAAAATGATACACCCATGACCTCACATCACACCAACCGTGCCAATATTTTTGTATTGTGTTTCCGTAAATGATTCGAAGTTTCAAGGTGTTTCCAACCAAACCAAAGACAAGTGAATGCTGGACTTGCTGTACATTAGTCAAGTACTCAGATGCATGTCTCCATATACTGAAACTGTTCATTACCGGCTGGATGTGTACACGGTCAGCTGTGATAATATATCAGTATTCTGTTTATATGTTGTTTCTGCTGTCGAGGAAAATCTGTAAATGCAGGTCACAACATTCAGTAAATAAATACTGCATGCAAACTAAAGTGCTAGTTTGAGGCAGGGCAAAGCCTAAACATTGTAATTTGAAAGTTTGTTTTTCTGCCTGTTTTTTCAGCTTTTCTGAACCCATCTTGAGTAATCTGCTCCATTTTCTGTCAGCCTATGGCTTCAATAACTTACATATTAGATAATAACACAGTGAAATAGAGTCAGCCTTTTCAAATGGAGCCAAACAAAAATGATGGATTTGTGTTTCTAGCTAATGGTGCAAGAAGGGTACCTCTCCTGTACCTTGCAATTTTTTACTAAAGACATTAGATTGACATTAGAGTTAGTATTAGCAATTAGAATAAACTGGTAGCCCGGGTAACCACTTTAAAAAGGTTGGTTTTCTTTAGAAGATCATTTAATGCACCTTTCCTTTCAAAAAATAAATAAATAAGTCTCAAAACATCTCAAGCCAAAGATGACATTTATGTTTTGCTCAAACTGTTGGTGTGCAACAAAACTGTCAATTTCACAAGTGGGTGTTATAAAACACATTGAATGTCTGATAAATTTGTTGTAACTTTGTTAAAGGCCAAACAAATGTGCTGTAGTTATATTGAGAATGAGCTGCAGGTAGAGTCTGAGTGAGGATTGATGATTAGTTGATTGCTTTTAGTCATAAATACAGTTTGCTACCTGTGGTGTGAAACGCTCCTTTGAAGAACATCATGTGGTTGAATGTGAATTACAAGGTGATTACTATGAATGTTGCTGATTTGGCAAATTTAGACAGCTTTGAAGAAGTGTTTTCTTTGGATTTTTTTTTTTATTAGACTGTCTATATGCATGTTTTATACAAAGCACATTGAAATCAGTCAACATGGGAAACCACTGATAGCAAATGCTCAAGCATTTTAGAGATTATTTTTCTCCTCTGATGGCAGCTGTGTTTTTGTGGCTGTTTTCTCGTATGTTTGACACAGAGAGGGGAAATCAGCCATTTGTGGATGAGTACTGCCAGTCTTGTCAGATCTGAAGGAATAACCTTAGAGACTGTAATACAAAATTTTTCGACAGCACTAGATAGACAATCTCTATTTGCCAGTTGTTGGCTATGTCCCCAATAAGATTGCTTGTAGGCCATTGATTTCACACATGCAGACAAGTGCATGCTTTTTTCAAGCTTATCTTGCTTGAAGAAAAGTCAGTTTTTATGAGTTAAAGCTGGCTAGTTACACCAAATTTAGTGTCATCTA
Organism: Channa argus; assembly: GCF_033026475.1. Lineage (NCBI taxonomy): Eukaryota > Metazoa > Chordata > Actinopteri > Anabantiformes > Channidae > Channa > Channa argus. Next base: position 9,878,597 of record NC_090205.1, read on the forward strand.
CTGGTTGAAAGCTCTGTCTTGGAATATTTTTTTCTTCGATATGCATTCCACTTTGAGAAAATACATAACGTTTGGTTTCACATTTGTTTTATATAAATGGAAATGTTCTGTTTACTGTTCACTGGAAAATTTGTGCCTTAAAAATAAATTATGCCACTGGTTTCTAGCAGGTGAGCGCTGGGACTACTCCTATGAAGTAACTCTGGGAGAAGTTTGGTTGACTTATCATGAACGCACTGTGAAAACAGCGTTTGTTTTTCGTCAGCATTATCCAAAAATTGCTAATTATGACCAGGGAGTGGTGCCTTTTTTAAATTGAGACTCCTGTAAAGAAGATTAAGTACCAAATGGCTGCATGCATTAGGGTGCTAAACGACATAAAAATGAATAATTAGTTATTCCTCTGTCCATTAGTACTGGCGTTCAAATACAGAAGATACACAAGTTGTTGTTTTAATTTTGATTTTATTTAACCTTACACCAGCAGAAAATAATGTTGGGTCAATCAGGCATTTGTGGCCTTTGAAGTAATGCTGGGTTACTACTACAGTTGATAATTGAGCACAGTTGCTCTGCTGCTAATGATTGCAGCTGATGTTACAGTAGACACATACACATGATTTAATCCAGTCCTTACCCTTTTCTTCTGAAAAGACACCATCATTCAAATTGATGCCCGTCATGCCTAATCACAGCTGTCAAGCTTTGACTAGAAAAATCACTGCTCAGAGGAGGACTTTAGCAAACATTTAATTTAATCAATGCTGATAGCATATGTGTATGTACTGTCTTTTATGAAAATATATATCCTATACTGTCTTACCACTTCACTGTAATAATTAGATGGAACTTTATATTTAATTTAGTTTTAAAGAGGCCATACACAATTCACTTAGTTCTTCACCTTTGCAGAAACTATTCCAGGAAATCGAGGTGCAACTCAAAATAGTCATCACAGTAGGGTAGAATATCCTTTGTCCCCACTTGTTTTTTTCCCCTGTGTCACAAGCAGGCTCTATACATCATCGTGTAATTTGGCTCATCCTGTGTCCTTAATAGTAAGAGCTGTGAGAATATTCCCCACTCCTGCTTGTGAAGGCATACTTAGCTTTGTGAGAAGCAGGGGTGTAACACAGCTCTAAGCAGGTTCCATCTAACATATGACATCTTAATAGATCCCAGAGAACTGAAGCTGCTGTGATTTCCAGGAGCTACTGTGGTCCTGTGGGCTTGGTTGATGCGCTGTGCTCTGAATCACATAAAGACTAATAACACAGTTAAAGAATAACAAAGACACTCACACACCGATAGGGGAGCCAACACTCACCGGGAGGAACTAAGTTGGGGTTCAGTGTCTTGCTCAAGGAGATTTCGACATGTGACCGGAGGAGCCAGTGATCAAACCAACGACTGCGGGATTAGTGGACAACCGCTTTACCTTTCTCTACCTGTGCCAAAGCTGGCAGTTGTCGGAAAGCATTGTTGCAGCTCTTATGCATGCTTGAATGCGACAATGTGAATACTTTCTTATGTTTTGTTAATTTGATAGACACTAGTGGCAGATATTGTGAAATATGTAGATTAGCGCTAGATAAACAGCAGTAGAAAGCATTAACATTTGTTGCAGCGTACTGCAAATTAGTAAAAATACAGTTATAATAGAGCCTTGCTTAACAACATCTTATATGATTTACTTTACATATACAGGTGTTGGTCATATAATTAGAATATCTTCACAAAGTTGAATTATTTCACTAATTCCATTCAAGAAGTGAAACTTGTATAATGTATACATTCAATCCACACAGACTGATATATTTCAAGTATTTATTTCTTTTAATTTTGATGATTATAACTGACAACTAATGAAAACCCCAAATTCAGTATCTCTGAAAATTAGAATATTATTTAAGACCAATACAAAGAAAAGATTTTTTCACACTCTAATCAGATAATTAACTCAAAACACCTAAAAAGGCCTTTAAATGGTCTCTCAGTCTAGTTGTGTAGGCTACACAATCATGGGGAAGACTGCTGATTTGACAGTTGTCCAAAAGACGACCATTGACACCTTGCACAAGGAGGGCAAGACACAAAAGGTCATTGGATAAGAGGCTGGCTGTTCACAGAGCTCTGTGTCTAAGCACATTAATAGAGAGGCAAAGGGAAGGAAAAGTGTAAAGGCAATAGGGATAACCGCACCCTGGAGAGAATTGTGAACCAAAACCGATTCAACAATGTGGGGGAGATTCACAAAGAGTGGACTGCAGCTGGAGTCAGTGCTTCAAGAACCACTACGCACAGATGTATGCAAGACCTGGGTTTCAGCTGTCGCATTCCTTGTGTCAAGCCACTCTTGAACAACAGACAGCGTCAGAAGCGTCTCAAAACGTACTGGACTGCTGCTGAGTGGTCCAAAGTTATGTTCTCTGATGAAAGTAAACTTTGCATTTCCTTTGGAAATCAGGGGCCCAGAGTCTGGAGAAAGAGAGGAGAGGCACAGAATCCACGTTGCTTGAGGTCAAGTGTAAAGTTTCCACAGTCAGTGATGGTTTGGGTGCAATGTCATCTGCTGGTGTTGCTCCACTGTGTTTTCTGAGGTCCAAGGTCAACGCAGCTGTATACCAGGACGTTTTAAAGCAGTTCATGTTTCCTGCTCTGACCAACTTTATGGAGATGCAGATTTCTGCAGTAATTCAGGCAAAAGGAGCCCCAACTAAGTATTGAGTGCTGTACATGCTCATACTTTTCATGTTCATATTCAGTTGGCCAGGATTTCTAAAAATCCTTTCTTTGTATTGATCTTAAGTAATATTCAAATTTTCTGAGATACTGAATTTGGGGTTTTCATTAGTTGTCAGTTATAATCATCAAACATAAAAGATATAAACACTTGAAATATATGAGACTGTGTTGAATGAACGTATACATTATACAAGTTTCACTTCTTGAATGAAACTAGTTAAATAAATCAACTGTGTGAAGACATTCTAATTATACGACCAGCACCTGCATAATTAGACAATCATAGAGGATTTTTTTTCAAGTTATAGTTGTTACTTAATATTTCTGTTTTTAAGTGATTTTCCATAAGCTCTAGACTAATGGGGTTAAATGTCATGGTTTGGTAATTTTACAACATGTAGAACAAACCCCATTTACGTCAGTTGTCTGCTAACATATCAATGAATAAAAATGTATGCAATGTGGTTTTGAACTGGAAACCTCCAGGTTACCAGATGGCTGATGCACCTCCTGATGAATGGCTGATTCAGGAACAAAACATAAACATTAATATATTTTCAATGCAACATGGACAGCTGCAAGTAAGTGGTGAATGCTGCATGTTTATTGGCTCTCAGATGCTGAAGAAAATGACTCTTTAGGTAATGAAATTTGGCATTGAATGACGATGCATTTTTGGATACTTAATAGTATTCAAGATATTTAGTAGGGACCATAAAAATGTCTGCAGTTCAGTTCACCAGTTCAGTTCTTCAGTTAGTTTATTGAACTTGAACCTGAATTGCACTGACCTTTTGAAAGCTACAAAGTATGCCACACCTCACCGTTTGTAGAACAGAGATCTCATTCTAGCCACTTTTGAACACTCTAATTAGTGCTGTTTAGTTCAGTGTGCACATATCAAAAAATAACCTGTTCAGAAATAATGCAATGATTTGCAAATCATTAAAAATCTATATATGAAAGCAACGTTGACCCTATAGAATGTTGAAACTGAGATATGATTGTTTTTTGAAGTATAAAAATGTTGATTTTGAATTTGATGACAGCAACACGTTCCTGTAATGTTTGCCAGGTTTTGTTTCAGCAACACTGTGTTCGGGAACTAAGGAGACCAATCACTTTATTTTAAGCAAAGAATTTTCCTAATCTTGTTTGATAAGAAATTTTAGCTACTCAAGAGTTTGGGTTTTCCTCTTCAGCTTTGGGCTCATCTGTAATAACTGTGAAACACTTTGCAATCGCTGAGTAGGCCAGAAAAAAGATGGATTTAAAAATGTGTTTGTTAAAAGTTATAGTTTAGTGTTTTTGCTTAGAAAATATGTTTGCTAAAAAATGTATTTCTTATAATAACCAAACATACATTGTTGTATGCACATGTCGCATGTCTGTCTTAAAATTGCAAATAATGAGCAGCTCAAGTCTGAGATCATGATGCATTGCAGGTGCACAGAATGAGGACAGTCTGTTAGTGAGTACATGTACTGAAGTTGAATGCATAAAAATAATGACATAAATTTATACAAATCAGCCTACTTATACATTTACCAAATAAAATGGAACCTAGTGTTAACTTTGGTGTGTACTTTGTTGGACCAGCAGCTGAAGAGTTAAAGGGTCGGCAGTGTGCTGAGTGACTCCATTTATTACCAGTAATGTTATTTCGAGTCCGTCTTCCAGGAGCGGGAAATTATGCACGTGCATTTGCATATTACTGAAACTGTAGGGCGAGTTATGTTCCTGGTGGCTCTGATGACATGACTCTGTCTTCTTTCAAATTTATCAAACAGGTTGAACATACAGGTTTGTGTGTGTGTGTGTGTGTGTGTGTGCCAGTCATACAACCAGAGGCACAATACTAAAGCGATGGCCTGCTGCTCCACTGTTTTCGAGCAATGACGGCTGCTAAAGGGAAACAGAGCGATATCAGCTGGGTCTGCTGCTCCTTTCCTGTGCTGCGAGTACATTGTAGTGATTTGATTATGATTGATTGCTGATATGATTTCATGACTCACTGTTGGGCTGTAGCTAATTTATTACTCTTATCTGTCATCTGACTGTACTCCCTGCTGATGGAACAAGCTGAACAGGACGCGGTCTCTGTTTCTCTATTAGCACGTAATACGGCACAATAGCGTTGAGGCATGTTGGACACAGTTTGCAATGTAAGTGTAACAATTCAAAACGTATAAAAGGACAAGAAATGGTTTCCAGTGGTACAAAAATGTGAATTACACAGTAATCACTCCTCTACTTCGAAGACTGATTAGTTTGTATTCCTGGTGAAATGCAGGAGAAAAGAAAATACACTATATAAAAAAGACAAAGCAGCAGACATATTGTGTCGATTTTGTGGTATTTCACGTTTATTAGCGGCTTTAGCTAACAGTTTTGTATAATTTAGTGTACAGTGTTGTCTCATTGTTGAAGAGTCAGGAAGTTTTTATGGCTCTAGCCACAGATGCTACCAAAGAATCTGCCTCCTGGCATCTTCCTTAATCAGTAAATTCCCTCCTCATTTTATAAAGTGCTTTGCTGTGTTTTGTCATCAGATAAGTCTTAAAACTGTTGGATATAGTACTACAACAGGACGTTATGGATCGTATTTAGTTATCTCAGTGATATCTGAAACCATTTGCATTTTTCTTCATTTTGTCCCTACTCTCTTTTTGTTTCAATGCCGCCTTATAGGAGCTGATCCCCCTGCTTGAGGGGAATTCTCCATCTTATCAACACACTTGACACAGAGTTTTTCTAACTGTAGGAGCTGGGTCTCTGTGGCTTTAAGGTGAATTGAGATCGATATATAGTACCAAATGATTTGTACTATATGTTAACCAACTTAAGAGGCATTTTTTGGGGGGTCTTCAGTCATTTAATCCTCATGTATTTACCTGCTTCAGACACGTGCACATTGTCTATGTCCATCTGCCTCTCGCACTCCTCTCCTGCCGTACAGGGGTCTGTTGTGTGCAGTGCTGGTGTTTGTGTGGTGGCTACATTATGCTGTGTAGATTTTTGCTGCAGTGCAGCAGGCAGTATTGTGCTGCTGCTGCTGCCTCTGTCTCCCCTTGCTCTCTCTCTCTCTCTCTCTCTCTCTCTCTCTCTCTCTCTCTCTCTCTCTCTCTCTCTGTGTGTATGCATTCATTTTTGTGTACATTGTTTTGGAGCAGTGGAACACTTCCAGACAGTTATGCTATAAAGAAAGAAAAAATGGCATTAGCTCCAAAGCTTCGGTCTCATTCATCACACCTAGCAACCCCAGTACCTTCCTCTTTCTCCCGGCCACTTACTCAGCTTTGTTAACATTTTTATGATGACCTTTCCGAAGTTCTCATTTTTGTTCCTGATTTCACCTCTTGCACATCCTTTCTTGAAACTCAATTGCCACAGTTTTAGGTTGCCTACCCCCTGTGGCTGTTGTCCTTTATTGAGAGAGGAAGGGAGGGAGGGATGATGGGGTGGGCACTGACTAAAGTAACCCGTTTGTGGCAGTGAGTGCTTGGCTCTTTGCAAAGTTGTTTTCAGTTATACACACTAGACTAGAGACTGTCTAGCCTTCAGGTGCTATGTGTCAGAGATCACACAGTCACAGCACCAGAAGAGAGATTAGATGCTGAATTATTTTTTTTGTTTCTTTCCTTTTGTTTTGGGAATTGATTTAACACCTGCACTTGCTGGTGCATGCCACACAGGCAGTTTCTAAATTGCTGTTCCACCAACACCATTTAGCCCCGACATGACAGCACTTGACATGTCTAGTAGGTTAACTCCAGCCAGCTAAGAAAGTGTCAGCGCTATCTGTGCAATTCCATTATCTGCATGTTGGAAGATTCTGGTGGGGAGATGGTGGCGGGGTCTTCACAAGTGGGTGTCAGGCAAGATAAGCGTGTTTGTAAATGTGTGAGAAGGTGGACGTGCTCGTGTAATCGAGGTAAATGGTTTGGTTAAGCTCTGTGGGACATTGTGTCAGGAGTGTAAACAGTTGGGCAGCAGTGCAAGAGATTTTTTTTATTCTATATTCTGTGAAATCTGTTGACCAAAATTAAGAAAAGACAAGCTAGATCCAGTTTGTGCGTGTGCGGGAAAATATGGAGGCGGCATCTTTTGCAAAGATTGTGGAGCGGCGTGTACGTAAAGCAATAAAAGCTCAAGCAGAGTATGGTAAGTCCCAGCAGAAAGTTTGGCAAATTATTGGACAGGAATCTTGACATTTGTACATACTTTTACACTTGTTGTCTTTTCTACAATGTTATGTTCCACCTGTCATGACAGTGGTTTTTAATTTATGAAATTATTGAACCACGGTGTTGGTATGATTGACATTAATCATCTGCAACATACAAAACAAGCGCATAGCCATGATGCAGACTCATTTGAACGGCGGAAAGTTTTATCAATGCACTCTGCTTCTACACCAATAAAACTAATCACTGCATTGCAGATGATCAAACCTGAAGGTCACACTTTGTAATGTGTGTGTTTGTGTGTGTGAGAGATTGATGTTGGCATGTCTACGTATGTGTAGTTCACTCTCCTAATTATTTATAATGCAGCAGCATGCCAAAGAGGAGGAGGTAATTTTATGTAATGCTTTTGGATCTTTACTTTATTTGAATTTTTTTCTGCATAAAATATTAACTCTTTTTATGGCAAAGATAGAAAACCAAGAAAACTGATGCATAGTTGTAGCTCTGCAGTAGCACCAAACTCTTCTCTTGTTTTGCCTTAGGTTTTATACAAAGACATACGGACATGTACTTGAGACACCCAGCATCTAGAAAAACCTCACAAACTTACTTACCTAACACGTTATAAGAGAATTGGTCTTTAATCGCTCTTTGATAATGGCTTGTGCGAGAACTACTCTCTTTCCATCGGCTCCAAGGCCGAACACCATGATCGTCTTTTGTGACGCTCTCAATGGGATAATCTCTTTTCAAACTCCTTTGTTAGCGGTGGAAAAGTTACGTAACAGCTCAAAACCAATGTTGAAAGACATTACATCAATGTATTAACAAATAAATGTTTGCTGTAGATGTTAAGAAACTGGAGATGTGAAGACAGATTAATAACTTTTTACAGACAGATTGTCTGTAGTTGTGACAAATGCTACACGATCAGCCTGACTTTTGGTGCTACACTGTACACGTTGTCCACCTTGACGTATTACACACAGACGTATTACATGTCGGAAGCACACTGCATATCGCTTTCCAGACAATAATGATGGATAAACAGAGTACTGGCAAAAAAAAGTTACATCTAATTATTAGTTCCCATAAAACACACAGGTTTGAACTATTTGAATATTGAATATGAATTTTGCAAATTTTTTAAATAAGAAGGCAAACCATGACAATTAGAGCTATAACTACTTATATAAATGTGTATTTGAACATGTGTTGTAAAAGATCTACAGACTGACACATTTCAAAATAAAGTTAATAACGAAAATCAGATTAAACAACACAACACACAAATGGTTGGGCTACCAGAAAGTAACTGATCAACATCTTTGGCTGTCTTCATCCTAATGCTCGCATGTTGTAGCGGGTCCTCGCCAGTTTCCTCGTTTGTCCCCCAGCGTTGGCTATGTTTGATCACCCCGGCACATTGCTCATGCGATTTAGAATGTGAATGTCTCGTTAACAAGTTTTGCATGATGCACAACAACTTAATTGGAATCAGAACCATATTGTAAAAGAGTCTTCCAGGACAAACAGTGGTTAGTCTAATCATAAAATTGATGAAACGTCACACCCCTTCATCCCCAACCCCTAAAGCTTCCTTTCTTACAAATGTTAAACTTGAACGGTTATGTCAATTTAACTACCCCCCTTGGTAGTACAAAGGGGGATCAACATTGATCTTCCACACCTGCATCATACATTTTTACAGGATTGTGAGGTGCAGGTTTGTGCAATAATCCTGCCTTGAATGGCTAATAGCCATTGCTGTCTCTTGTGCCTTGCAGACACACGTGTTAAGTGAAGAAACAGGAAAAGGTCAAAATGGCTTATGACTTACTGTTACTGCAAATTGTACTCTCCTTGTTTATGTGCCATCTGCATTTGTTTGTGCCACATGCACCTCTCTCCTTTTTTAGCTATGCATAGTAATAGTAACTTTGGAGATATGTTAATAGAGGCAGACTGTATATTTACTAATGTCAGTTTCGCATGGAATTGTCTCCATATTTATAGATCAGTTTTAAAAAAATGGGAAATTAAATGTAAAGTAGTTTGGTGTTCACAACTTGCAATTGAAATGTGGCGCCATTATCCAAGCAAATCTTGTCCACAGTGCTTTTATCGGTGTGCTAATCGATGTTTTTCCTCTGCTGCACGATTAAGGGTTTAAGTTATGTTTTAATAATGATTTCTCAGCCTGTAGCAACCTTCCTATATGATGCTGGCATTGCAGTATGAATGTGGGAGTGTGCTATAACACAGCATACAGCACAGTGAGAGGGAGAAAGGTCTGGCCAAGGTGTTTCACAGCACGTCGCTCAGGCAATAACCAAAAACCCTGTCTGAAGCTGAGTAAAAGTGAAAGGCCTGTTTGCTGAGTAATTATACTCTGTCAAAGAGCTTAGCTTATAGAAATATGTTATTCATTTTCTTCCCTTCAGTTCAACACGGAATATAATTATCACAATATTGTTATAATGTGTTAGATGACAAATTTAGGATTCGTGACCAGGGCAACCAGCCTATAACTGATCTGCTGTATTGATTTCTATTTTATGCTATTATTATTTTTTGAAGTTTTCTGATAAATTCTGCTGCCTGAAACAGTAGGGTTTTACAAGGATCCTAAATGCAGTGTATAATGGGCGAGAAGTAAAGGATTATGTAATACCACTGCGGGCTGAGATCATGTCATTTGTGGAACTTGGTACATAAACAGAAAGTCTTCATTTACTGTATATCCTTTTTTTGGGGGAATGTTTGTAATTTCCTCCTTGACCAGAATCCATAAATATTGGCTTGAATTCTGCATGTAGGTGTGAGCAGGGAAATTGGACTAGTGTAGCTCAAAAAATGAATTACTATAGAAACAAATTGCAGATCAGCTCAGTAGTACTTCCAGACTAAATCTATTAGTTTTGTATATGCTTTATGAAGGACCCCGCTGTTACATGGGGTTTATTACTTAAAGGGAATTTAACAATATGACTTACAAGTGGGCGAATAATATAATAACTGGTTGTAATTGGCTTTGTGATGCCTATCCCTTATTTTCTTGTTACAAATGGACGTTTCACACTAGTGTAGGTCTTAAATTAAAGGTGCACCACTAGATCAGCTTTTGAATATCAAAAGCTCCGACGTATGAAGTGTGTTCAGGGACACTACAAAGAGTGGATAACTACAAAGTTATCTTTAGGTTCATTTTATTTTTGCCAAACTCACACAAGCAACGTTTAGTTGCATGAGTTAGGCATATTCATTGTTTCCCATGTTAGTAGTAAAGTAGATTTAGATATAATAAATAGTAAATTTGTTGGAATTTAAGAGGTTTGGTTATTTTAAAAACACTACATAACTCTTATTTCCACCGTGAGACACTGAACTATCCCACTCCTCTACCACTATATTTAGCAGTCTGGCACTGCCATGAGAAAACTATACTCACTGTAATTGATGGCTACTTTGTGGTGTGTTTCAGAAGTCCAGAAGGAAACAGAGTATCACATTACAGTGTCCACCTAATTTTCTGACCTCCTTTTGCTATTCATCATTGTGATACAACCTTCATTATTTCCAATAGGGAAACAACCATTCAAGTACTCACAATGGAGAATACTGTAATAATCTACACTAAATGCACTGATTTGTAATATAAAGTTACATCTTATTGAATATTTCATTAATCGAGTGACATATAGGCCACAGGCGGTAAACTGAGATTAAAGCAAGTTAAACTGTAACTTAACCATTTCTTGAATTGGCAAATAACAAGTACAACGTGAAAGAAATGTGAAAAGTGACTTTGTGCTGCTGCTGGGAACAAGATCAACAAAAGGAGGAAGCTTTGTTTACAATCAATAAAACAAAGTATGAAACTTTAGTCAGGGTCTCCTCCCAGGTAAGAGAGGTCATTGTCCTGGTGGTTGTGTAAAGTGAGAACTGTGGTTAAATGCTGCTAATGGTATCCCCTGGCTGCTAGACAAACCACCTACTAATGAAATGAGGAGACAGTCTTAACCACTGGCATAAAACAGTGATGGATACACAGTGGAGGGAAGCAATCACTTGGGAAAAGTCATAGAAAATGAATCACTCTGCAGGTAAATTCAACGCTGACAAACACTGTACTCAGGATAATTACAGACAGTGCTTACCTTTGCATGGCACACTACAGTCATTAATTAATGGTGCTTCTTTCATACGGACTCGCCAATGTAGGTTTAGTCTAAGTGTCAGTTGATCTGAACAGGGCAACATGCTAACCTCCCTCTTTAGTAAGTACTTCAACACAAAGCATTGGGGAAATAAGCATAGTATGGGGTTAAATGGGTCGCGTGATGGTGGATTTTTAATTTTTTTTGTCTGCGATTATGCTTGTGATGTAAAAGCTACATAAAGTTTCTCCAGATTACTTAAGTGACTTTAATTGAAAAAAGATTATTAATTCTACAATAATTGGCGTACTGTTTGTTATTGAAACCCAACTTACGTACAGTCTGCATTTCCCCTGATTGCCTCTCTATGAAGGTAGGATGAAGGAAAGATGGCACATTCTGGTAGCTCCAAACACTGGCTGACTCACCATAAAGCCACTCTTGACAAACTACCTGTTTTCAAAATTGTCCTTTTTGTAGCCGAACGATAACAAACTGCTCAGATGCCATAAACATGTCCAGGATTGTGACTAGTGTCTTGCTGCGCATGCAGAGCATGTCACCCAGTAGCAACCACCTTTATGTATCCAACAACCCTGTAACTTTTGTTATATCACACAGACTCTGACAGATTACTCGTGAGTTGCAGCATGATGAATTACATGTCTTGCAATTTGACTACGCATGCACACATCGCAATTACATTTCTTGTTCAGCCTTAATCCTCATCTGCCAACTATGGTCCTTCTGTGCAGTATCTCTCACAATGGTACCAAAGCCTTGTGATCACTGTGATGACGAAGGGGCTACTCACAGGTTACCCCTTTGTCCCTAAGCCTTTCTTATGACATCATTTCTGTTGATGAAAACAATAAGCAAAGCTATCTGGAGATGTACATTGGTGAACGTGAGAGATGTTGTTGTAGTGTTTTACTCCGGAGAGAGTCTGCCCATTCCAGTCTTCATGCTGAGCTAAGCTAACCCCATTCTGGCTCTTACGCCTAACTTAATGCAAAGTTGTTGTTTTTAGAACAAATGCTAAATTAGTCCTTATATAGATAAGATAAGATGAAGAGACAGAGGTTGCTGAAAAACAGGGTAATATGAACCAGAAAATAAAGTTAAACTAAACTTTATTTGGTACAGATTCTGTGTATTTAGGAGGTGTATGGCTCTGCAGGGGCACAGCTGAGTCGGTGACAGATGCATTAACCAGAGAAAACAGTTTTGTGAATATGTTTCCTGTTTAATACAATTATATTGAACCATAAATAAAGTTTAGGCACCATGAATTTTATTGGCATCTCAGTTTTTATTGTCATACTTAGTGTTTTCTTTGGCTTCGAACTGCTTTGTTTTTGTGTACTGCTACATTTAGGCTGCATGTTTTTTTTCTCCAAACCAACTCGTATGATTGACTGATTTATTTGACTGCTGCATCTGTCTCGCCTAGGGCTTTCAGTGTTGTCATTGTTTCGTTCTCTTTCTGTTGCTATTAAACCTGAAGGAGCAAATCTGTTGGCCATTAGTTAACCATTAACCACAGTCATTTTCTCAGATTTACTGCATATAAGCTCTCACTGTATGCATTGGCAGTGGACTGTGGCCTTGGGTATTTGAATCCTACATACCTTACTTTTTTAAGCCAGCACTCCAATCCTCCAGAGCATCTGTGGGGGGCTCTTTATCTCACTCTTGGTTAGTGGTGCACTTTATTTCCTTTTTCTCCTCCTCTGCTGGATCACTTTTCCCTGCAAGGGCAACACTGGCTCCCCTCGACCTGCTTCAAAATGACCTGTCAGTAAAATCTGATCCTTTCAGACTGAGCAGGACTGGTCTTTGCATGCCAAGGTCTTGTTGATGGGAAGCCAGATGTCCTCTTGGTGCCCTCCAACTCACCACAGCAGCAAGAAAAGGTCTCCTTATATCTCCACAGTAACTCTAGATTCTGTTGACACTGACAAAGAAAGTTGCGGCAGCAGAGGGTCGCATTAATTTCTTGTTAACCAAATCAGCAGTCTTTTTAAGCAGCAGGGATAGAGCTGGAATAGGGATATTTGACAATCATGAATCAATGTGAACAAGAATAAAATTTGTAAAATCTCAGAAATAAGCCTTCACGGGGAAGCGGAGACCATGAAACTGTTGAAACCTCTTGAGCAAACAAAAAAACGCAGTGATCAAATTTTGCCCCAGACAGACAAACTGTTGATGGGCAAGAAAAAGTCGATACAAGACAAATAATGTGTGCTTTATTTGTCTTTTGACTTTAGTGCACAGCAGGGGAGAATTGTTTCATGGTACTAAAACTGTGCACCTTGAATGTTTTATGGTCTGCAGTGACTAACAAATATGCAGGATTATCAAATTCATTACATTCACTTGCTGTGCAGAAATGATCAATCACCACTGATCCAGTCAATCTAATTTGATTATAAAATTGCTGGAGAAACTTTTTTTTTTAATAATTTAAACCTTTATATACATATCATATGCCTACAGACTACTCATCAAATGTTGTTGCAGCCAGTCTTAGTTCACGCATACATGTAGTAGTGTTGCTGTGTTTTCTCTAGTCCTGGCAAACCCAGTCAGATCTACTGATTCGCATCGAGCCTTATTTGATTATCCCATTGATGTGAGAGGTTGGCAGCAACATTGATGGTGAAGAAAGGTAAGAGTAACTGACAAGGACACGAAGCATCAGTGTCCTTGCTTCATACACATCCTGCACCATGCCACTCCTTGCTGCTGAGCTCTTCAGAAAACTGCCTGCACAGTCTCTATATTAAAGTGTTTTGAGCTGATCTTATTAGAGTAGCTGGGATTAAAAACAGATTGAAGAACGGCCCACTGAAGACTATTAGGTATGGTGTGAATTTATAATGGAAAATGTGGGTGACAGGATACCTGAGGGTTAATGGTATTGTAGTAAAACTACAACATAAGCAAAAACATCCATCAATTTTGTGCGGCACAAGATAAGCACATTGTCGGTTAACTAGATTGTCTTTATGTGATGTGTGTGCTGAAATACACTGAATACTGCAAAATAGAAACCATAGAACAGATGGACTGTAACTTCAAAGATGGGATGACAAATTTAGGCTGTTCTTTTGTTTAACTTTGTGACATCACAAGGTATTCCTGATCCAATTTATGCCTTATATACTGTACTTTGTATGTACTATTACCGTCCCTGCCTTGTGAGTTTAGCTGCATAATGATTATGAAAGTAAAACCATAAAAATCTGCAACTTATGCTGAGGCCCAAGTGATGGTTTGATACTTCACTAGATGTTGTTTGGATTTCAATGGCTTTTCATACTTGAGAATTATTAACTGTTAAACAATGTCTAATGTTAAAAAAAACAATAGTGAAATATTCATAATGACTCAGAAAAGTGTTACTTATTGATGTAAGGCATGTTATGGAATTTAGGTGCTGGGTCTGTGTGGATGAACATGCTTACGAAACAGGTGGTTTCTGCAGGACAATGCTCTGAAACGTGTGTTTTATTTGTCCTGGCCTTGTTTCTCCCCACTCTCCTTGTTCCATATTCCCTTTGCAGTAGCCAGGTCACAGCTAATGTTAAAAAGCCACTGGTAGCCCGGTTTTTGCTATCAGCAATGTTGCAGTTGTTAAAAGCAGTTTGTTTGTTGTCAGCCTGGGGAGACATTACCTCTGTATTTGATAACTGCACAGCAAGCCCAGATTTGGCAGTCCCACCTGCCACCACACAGAGACATGAGCACTGAGGTCGGGCTTTGATGATAGGATGGCTATATTTTTCTTTCTCTAAGAATTCTCTCTATTTTGCTCTGAGGACTACTTTTCTGACCGCTGCATTTTGCTGTTTTCCCACTGGCAGAGTTGATTTGAGAGCAGATTTGTTGCTGCTCTCACAGCAGCAACAAAGGCTGCTACAGGTGTAGCAGGTGTTACATTATGTGTGTGCATGTGTGGCACAGAACAAATGCTGACAAGTCAAAGTCAAAACTGTTTTTCACTGAAAACTCTAAAATGTGTGTGTACAATGCATGCGTGTGTGTGTGTGTGTGTGTGTGTGTGTGTGATTGTGCGTGTGTGTGTGCACTGTTTGGTCCTGCGTCCAAGGAGTCCTTTTTAATTCCATCTGTGAACTTTCTCTGTGGACCACATGTTCACCCGGGATTCATGTAACACCTTGGTGCTTTTGTTGAGTTGAGCCTCAACTAGGGTGGCCGTACAGGGACAAAGGCCCTTCTCCCACGACATATTACTCACACACAATCACACGTTTGTGCATGCGCGCACACAAGCCATTTGCTCTCCTTTTTATTTCTAATTGGAGTATCATCATTTCCCATCTGCAGTCATATCTAGACTTGTTTGTACCTGGGAAATAATAAAGGGTATAATTGACTTTTTGTCAGTATTGTTGTGTGTAGAGTATATATGTATGTGTGTCTGTGTGTGTATGTGTCTGAATTGGTAAAGACAGGTCCAGTTGAAATGCAAAATTATTATCATAGATTTATCTGGATGTTCTCAGCCTTTCCTGCCACACTTTAGGTGTGAATGGAGCTCAGTGTTACCTTACAATGCTTCACCACTCTTCCATAAGGCCTGCTGTCCATAGCAAGCTCTTACAAAATAATCTGTTTCACCGCCTTCAACATATGCATCCAACATGAAACAAGCTTTGTAATAAAGCGCTCATGGCAAGTTTCTTGATGATTAAGTGTATGTGTGTGTTGCTTGTTGTGCTGGCCTAGTGCAGTTGATCACAGTACAGCTGCTGCTGGTTTCACTCTTTCCTGTTGAATTTAAAATGGTTTTAACCCCCGTCCCTCTTTAGAACATAGAGCACTTTTGCTGCCTGTTCTAAGAATGAATGCATGATAGAGTTGGCTTTTAAGTAACAGTAAAGAAGCAATGGATCTTCTTTAACTGGGAGCCATGGATATGATGTGTTTTGTATTGTTCCAGTGAAACCAAAATTAAATATGAAAGGTTTTAAACCATTCACATTGAAAGTTGTATTCAGGTATTAATTTTCTAATTTATTGTATTTAAACAAAATGCCTTTCAGACACCTTTCAAGAAATATAAATTGTTGTGTCTGTTTGGACATTGTTGAAAATATGATTAATTAAAAAAAAAATTTTCTACATAATTTGATCAGTGTAGACCGACATACTGAACACAGTAATTTATTAAATTCCTTAGACAGTAGAACTGTCAGGAACACATAGCTTTTAAGTTGTTATTAGAAAGCCCACAGAGTAATAAAGTTGCAGGAACCCTGTGGAGTTTAAGTCCTGATGGGTTTCAATCCCACCTGATTACATTGTTTAGTGATAAACGTGTTCAAATAAAACCCAGGGATTTAAAGTGCCCAGCTGACCTATTAAGAAATAACCATGGTGTGTATTTTAAATATCAAAATCTGACAGATATTACTAAGTATGTAAATGAGACTGACTTTTTCCACAGAAACTCAAAACATCCAGCTCGAGCGTCGTCGTGCAAATAAAATCGATTCCTATTACTAAAATAATCCTATTGTTTTTATAAAGACAGTGAACTTTAAGTGAGTTTGCTCACTGAGATGTTACAGTGACACAAATTGAGTTATTGAAAAATAAAAAGGCAACAGTGACTTTAATGACTGCACCAGTTCACACATGACTATACAGATGCATATGGTCACATTGAGCTCTACACATGATGATTTTTCTTTTTAGTCAAATAAACTTTGTCTCCTCACCACTTATCACAGCAGAAGAAGGGGGAGGGGGGCAGGGCGACCAAAAAATGAACTGAGGCTCTCATTAGTGCAAGTACTGTAGATTGTTCTGGCCAAGACTCGTCTTATCCTCATCTATGACTAACATAGAGTTCAACAGCATATTTTCAAATACAGCGACTGAGACTGAACTGTGAGTAGAAGAGAGATTTTTGAGATAAAAGATGGAAAGACAGAAACCAAAGACGAAGTGAATAAGGACATGCACATACATTTGCTTGTAAAATGTTACATGTACCTCGTCAATTGTCAAGTGGCAATTAAGTAAGTTAAGCTTTCCTGAAATATTGTTAATCCAAAGAGAAGATCATTCTTATCATTTAGGCTTTTTTCCTTAAATAAATGATAAATGAAGTTTCTTGTGTATCAGTGACATCACTGGCTCTCTCTCTACTTTTCAAGGACAGATTTTCTCCTTGATTTGTTCTGCACTGAAGACGTCAGAAGACGCTATGAACTGACTTGTACTCGACATAAATCGACTACCTCAGTGACAGCAAAGCACGTTTCCACCCTTGAGAAACTCTACTTTCAGGGCTGACAGACTGAAGTTTGTTAAGACTATTAAGCAAAACAAGTCTAAACACTGACTGTAAAATACCACTTTCACAGTGATTTATTATTTTTTTTTTTTTACGTCTTACCCTGTGCGTTCAGGGTCACCCACAAATTAGGATTTTGGTCGTTCAGGTTTTTCCACATGTTGATTTGGCACAGTTTTTACACTGGATGCCCTTCCTGACGCAACCCCCCTCAATTTCTACTGAGCTTACTGAGCACTGCACGGCTGGGGATAGGGATGGCCTGTTGGGGGTTCAGTGTCTTGCCCAGGGGCACTTCGACATGTGATCGAAGTGTCTGTCCCTATTTAAGATACTGTCTCCATATAAAAAGAGATGTTGTTAATATACTTGTCTAATCCCCAAAAACAAAACAGACCCCACTGTAAAGCGAACTGCCCCAAGCCACAAGCTGTAAACAACAAAACTGAGTAGTTACACAAAAGATGAAACTGATAAATAAATCAGTAAGTGTGTATAATTACTATAATCACTGTTTAATCTCCAGCAATTGAATTGTCTTTAATGTTAAAACTGACTAGCTTTTTTTTTTTCCAATACCAAATTGCATGTTTGGAGATATCATCAGTTTTTACTGTCACTAAAGCTAAAGGTCTCTTTCATTTTTGGATGGTTTCCAATTATTCTTTTTGTATTTTTTCTTTGAAGCTCATTCTAATTTCCTGCATGTGATGTCTTGAATTTGCTATGTACAGTAGGTGTACAAATGTGGGGGTGAGGAGGGGTCACTGTCCCCCTTCCTGCCCACTGCACACCATATGCATCACAGTGGGCTGTATGGTGGTGAAGAAAATGCTGTCAAAGTACCTGCTATGATGCCCGCACAGTAAAGCAAACATAATAAAGTGGACAGTAGAGAGAAGGCAATAATATCCCCTAACATTTGTCCCCACAAGAGAGCATATGCGAGAAAATAATGTGGCCATTCAACCAATCGTGCAGATATCTGCTGATATCAGGTGCTTTTTTTTTTTACTCCTTCCCCAAAAGCAGCATTAATAAACCATTGGTTGCTACTGTACTATACCAAATAGGCAGCTGTATTTTATCCTATAAGGTTGTCTGCTCTAGTGGTGGTTCACCTTAGTTTTTTGAGTCAACTTCCAGCCCACTTCTAGCTGTGTAGAAACTGTGTGCAACACAATATTACAAGTGGCACCAGGAGCAATGCAAGCAAAGGTGCTGTACTCTCACAGCAGGGTGAGGATGTTACATTGTGCCACTGTGTGAGCGTGCAAGAAGAGTGTTTTTCCAGTAATGTTTTCCATGTAAGTCTGTGTGTGTGACAGCTTTTGTGTGTACATGCGTGAGTACATACTTGCGTAACTTGAGTATATGCGTGCGTATTGTGGCAAAAAGCTGCCTGCCTGCTTGCCCGTGTTCTACATCAAAGTGTAGCAGCCATGCTTTTTGTCAGAAAGAGCATGTTTCATTTCAGTATTTATGTGAGAGTGCACACAGTGTGTTACAGTGGTGGGAAAGTTCTGCCATCCATCCAGACTAGAGCACTGGCTCTGATGAATCTGTTTCAGATTCTCCCCACAGCAAAACCACTAACTGTTTACTGAAGCACATTACGTTTGTCTCCCCCTCTTTCTGTTTGGGCACTCTGCCCTATGCATCGGCTTTGCCTGCACTGTATTTGTATAGATTGCATGTGGAAATGCAGTGACTTTTTAAATTGTCTGCATATGTTCATTTTTTTTTGTACCAATAGGTTTGTTGGCAATCTGAAAAGGGTCATAATATGATATTCTAGATATTGCTAATACATGTTCTAAGAATGATGCACAGTGCTTTTTAAAGCATTTTTATAGGTTATTCCACATACATTATGACTATTCTGCATTCATCCTCTCCCCGCAAGTTTTTCTTTCCTCTTCACACTGTTCATAATTCAACTTATTTGATATTGTTCACAGAGCTGATGCCTCATATCAGCTTTGGATAAACTTCTGTAAATATTTTCACTCCAGACAAGAACTTTGTATTTTTTTCCTCCATCTTTTACAGTGTATTTCATTTTGAGTATACTGTATAATTTCCTCCCTTTTCCGGCGCTGTCATTCTTATTATCTCTTTGACATACAGAAACACACTCATATTCTTGTCCCCAGTTCTACCACCCCACAATTTATGGTGCATATGGAAACTCTAAGAATAGCCCTGTCACCTGATGGCCCTGATAACACTGTATTGATGCCAGCCCTAAGCTGCCCTGCGCTATCCCGTGTGGGAGGGTATGCTGCAAAATGAATGTGTGTGACTGCTCAAGTGCCTGCACATCTGTGTGTGTGTGTGTGTGTGTGTGTGTGTGTGTGTGTATAGGTGCGTTTCCTAACAGAAAGCAGAGGATCGGGCGTTGTTGAAAACCACGGTCCTGCTCTGCTGGAGCCTAAGTGTGTGTTGCTGATTAGTGCAGTGGGACGCACAACTGTACCCCTCTCTCTCTCTCTCGCTCTCTCTCACTGCCTATCACTTTGACCCTCTTTTGTCTCAACCTCTACCCCTCTCTACCTACCTGCCTCTTTTCTCCTTTCTGTCTTTTATGTCTCTCTCTCTGTTTAGTCATGCCTCACAATCCGACAGCTTTCCACTCCTCTTTCTTCTCTCTGAGTCACACGTCAATATCTTTGTGTACACTTAACCTTTCCACGTTTTTCCTGTGCCTCTCACCTCCCTCCGTTGATCACACACTGGATCTTCTGTGATGACACATGTGGTTTATTCAGTGGAAAACACTGTGTACTCTGCCCGCATGCTATTCTGTCAGAGAGAAAAAAGGGGGATGGAGAGGCAGACGGAGAAAGAGATAGTTGACTTTCTTTGTGCTGATAATCCAGCCCAAAATGGTTAAAAGGACTGCATTTGAGTCATAGTTAATCTTCAGCTTTCCTGGAAGGAAGAGTCTCAGACCTGAGCTAATGTAATAATTCCTGTGTCTGTGCTTTCTCACAGGAAAAAAACATTATCTCATTCTGATGTGTATATACAGTGTAAGTGGGAAAAAAATGGTGAGGCATGTTAAGATGACCTGTATATAAGGATTTGATACCATAACCTGATCTTTACCGCCTGTATATATGAGCTACTGTACACCTAGTCGCTAACTTTAGACACAGGCAACTCTGTGATTAGTAGAAAACGCCCTCCTGACACACAGCCGCCCCTTCTAATATTTAATCAGCCCTCATTTTCTCCAAATGCAGGACTACGAGACATAAGTGGGATCAGTGTGCTTATACACTGAGATGGATACTGGTATAGTGATGCCTGAAAGTTTATGAGCCCTTTAGAATGGTCTTTGTTTCTGCATAAATAGGACCCAAAGCATGGTCACATTTCCTCACAGTTGCCCAAATTAGATGTACAGTAGGAAACCTATTTAAAAAAAATACAGGTATTCAATTATTTATTGTTGAAAATGATTCATTGGGGGGCAGCAGGGTGGTGGAGTGGTTAGCACTGCCGCCTCACACGGGGTTGGTGCCCCGGCCAGCCGTGGCCTTTCTGTGTTGAGTTTGCACATCCTCCCCGTACTCCGCTTTCCTCCAACAGTCCAAAAACATGCCTGTTAAGTTAACTGGTGGATCTAAAATTTCCCATAGGTGTGAATGTGAGTGTGAATGGTTGTCTGTCTGTGTATGTCTCTCGGTGGCCCTGCAATGGACTGGCTGAGATGAGATGTTTACAAAATCTATCCAGTTCTGTTTTTATCAAGTGGGCCTGGCCACTTCACCGCTCCAAAACATACAGAGACTTAATGTGTATGATAGCATAATTGGGATATCAACAATTCCAAGTGTCTTGTCCCTAGTCATTATGGATGCAGGTAGAAAAAATAAATTTATTTAAAATATAGTAAATTTAAGTCAGTCACTCAAGAGTGTCATGCTGTAAGACTGTTTGTTTAAACTGTCTGTGAAAATTAAATCTAAACTTTATCACCAAATCATATCTGTCCAAATATATCAGCTTAACCCTTAGAAGCGCCTTTTCAAGCAGCTCCTATCAAAAATCATAACATCCTTAGCCTTGCAAACGGCATCTTTTCTGATTCCTCACCTCTTAAATGGAGAATTTCAACATTTGCCCTCTAACAGACATTTCATGGGCCTTCAATTCAAATTGAACAGGCTGAAGCACTCTCGGATACATCAGGCTATAATGTTTCTTAATCTAAAAAAAGTTTTGCGTAGACTCCTTGTGTTTCCTTTTTACTCATAATCATCCAGGATCTAACATTTTGATCTTGTTGGAGTGCTCTAGCAACAAACAGGAATTAAATTAGGTTGTTTAAAGATAACACAGTATGTATGATGTAGGTTAGGGTCCTTCTACTGTTGCAGTGGTGGAGAACAGTGCTGCAGCCATTTGGCCCTGTGGTAGAAACTTGTCAAATGTGTTACTTCTCCAGATTCCTATTGAAGTGAGTGTTGTGTAATTATGACACAGTGCAGTTACTGTGTGTCACTCACCCTAATGATAAGTGACTGGACACAGAGGATATGCCTTGTTGTACACATCACATGCTTTATTTATGTAGACTGTACAAGGAAACTGCATTGGAGCAGACAAGCATTTTTCTGCCTAGGTCAGAGCAAAGAAACTTCATTTTGGGGGAAGGTTGAGTCATCAGGTCCTCAGCTTTTTAAGAATGCAGTGTACGTTGTTGTTTGTGAACCCTTTAAATGGGTAATATTCCTTGCTCATTTGTTGTTTTGTTCACATAAACTAACCATTCTTGCAGGATACAAGTGTTTCTTGAATGCTCAATACAGAATGCTGCAGTCTGCACGGCCAAAAGTGTTGTACACTATCCCATTCAAAACAAATGGACTTTGCTCTACTTATCTGTAAAAGCATTATTTTGAGATGGGACTAGCAGGGGTTGCATTTTCCATTGTCTCAGAAGGCATTTGTACTAAAGCACAATAAGACATCTTCCCATGGCATACAATGGGTAGCAACAGGATACAGTGCTGACAAAGGAGAGCTAGCTCCATTTAAGAGGTCTCCCCACAGAATTCTGGTTTTGTTAGCTCAGAGTACTACAGTACACCTCTTCCTCCTTTTTATCCTTGCTTACACACACATCACCAGTTATTCTACCTCTCAATTGTCTCCAGCTTTTTGTCTTTAAACAACCACTATTCTCATCTTTAAAACCACCCCCTCTCACCTTTTGTTGTGCTTTTATGTATCTGGCACATTTTTGCCACCAATCTTTGAACAGAGAAATGTCAGATGTGCTAGATTTCGCTCTTCATTGCAGTGTTAAGTCATTAGCCTTCTGATCCTACCTGATGTGGGTGTGGATCTCTGGGTGGAAATGGGTGGAAATCCCCTAACACTCCTTAAGTGAGAAATTGCACAAAGGTGCATGGCTGTGCAGAGCTGTAGACACAAGTACACATTCTTTATCTAACATGAGATCAACCATGTTGCATTGGTTTCTTGGTCACAGTCTAGAAGATGTAAAGAAAAACCTGTGAAGATTGGACTATTTTAAATGCCAAAGTGTAGTCTGAATAGATCCGCTGTCCAACACAGAGACCCCTTTTTGTAGTTACGCAACTTAACATCCCAAATCGCCTTGTCTGTACGTGATAAATTCACAGATGACTATCAGGTGCCATTTTGTCACCCTGTGAGTCAGCTCTCATCATGTTGCAGGAGGTGAGAAGCCTTCACAGTGTTACAGACACAACAGTTGCAATCACCTCCTCTAAATACCTCATTTGCTGACATAAAGTGGCGCCCCTGGATGTCTCTCACAGACTGCGTCGCCACAGTGGATGATTCACTGACGCTGCAGTACAAGTGGCTAGGTCCACCCTGTCTTCAGGAAGGGTCTGTCCGTTATGCAAAAGCAGTAAATTAACCATTAAACTGTTTTGCCGTCATCGTGGCTAGCAGAGAACAGATGGTGTTGTCAGAAGATCTCGTAGCAGTGATATATTTTTAATGTGCTGTAAGTGCCGAGGCTGGGAAGAGGCAAGGAAATGCTGCTGCTTGTTTTACAGGTGGGCTTCTCATCCTCATGGTCCTCCATACGTTTTGACAAAACCAGCGGAAGTAATGTTGCAACCACAGCCCAGTTTCTCATCCACTGAAAACACTGGCTGCTGTTCACTAGACCTCACTGGAAGCACGTTAATGCTGCTAAATCCATGAAATGATCCTAACTGAACGGCCTCTTATTTGATTCTTCCAAAGCATTTAACCACATCACACAGTCTTCATTGGTGAATAGATTTGGATGCTTTGTTGTCGTGGAGACGGATCTGTTGATGTACATGCTTAGTAGCTGTTATGGATCCAGTCACTTTGATTAATTCTAGACCTTAAAAATAGTGGTTTGACAAAACGGTCCCAGCTCAAGGCTCCTGTTCTAGCTTATACCAACATATTCAACCATGATTTTGACCGATTTATTGTTCTTGGAATAACAGATTATGTTAGTAATGACTGTGTTGGGTGTGTCGTCAGTTGCCAAAACTCCAATTTATTCAATTTCAGTTTCAGTTTTATTGTGTTGACATTCATTCCTTTAGTTTAGTTTAGGCACCTTTTCCTGTGCCTGGTAGGTGTATTGTTTTTTCGGATTTGATTGATATATACAATTTTGTGTCCAATGCTAAGGAAATAGTTTGCAGGATGTTGGTTAGAGATAAGGCTTCCTATAATCACCCCTAGTAGCCTCAGTATCTTCAGATCAGTGTTACAGACACATAGCATTGGAACACATCTTGTGTGCAAATGCGACAGATGACAGTGCAATGTGGACCTGGACAAGGAGGGACGCGCCTTAATAAACAAAGAGACTGAAAGCTTTGGCCAGAAAAGTGTGTGATTTTCCTCTTACCTGTGTGTGTGTGTGTGTGTGTGTGTGTGTCTGTGTTTGTGTGTGTGTGAGAGAGAGCATGAGTACACTTACACATGTGGTGTTACAGTCGCACATCGTTAAGCATTTAAGAAGCACTTGACATATTCATGCCCATCTGTTGTTTAGAGTCAACACAAGGCGGTGCTCCAGTAAGAAGAGAGGAGGTGACAGACCACATCGGGTTTGTACTACACTGAAGGTCTTGCAAAGTCATTTCTGTTTATTTTGGGTTCTAGACAAGCAGAGTAAACTTTTCAAATAGTTCCCAAACAGTTTCTGCACGAGAACTGTACGAGATTTAGGCCAAACTTCTAATTGGCCTCCTACTGTCTGACGCAAACCCATTTTCAGGAGAAGGTGCATGGACAACTACAAAATGATTATATGAGCACTGCTAATACCTCTGTGGTCTCCACTGGGTTTTGTGGTCAGCATGTGGAGGGCACTAATGTGTTTTTACACTTGTTATGAGGAATTGCTAAGTAGTTAATTTCTAATGTGAATCTATTAATGTTCAGTGGCTTTTTTTCCATTAAGTGCAGCTGTTAATACTTCGAACTAGTGAATAAATACCACCAATGTAGGGGATTATTTTATATAACTTAATATTCACTTCTCATTCTCATTCTCCTCATTCTTAGAGATGATAGCATTTCTAATGTTTTTTCGAGAGCCATTTTTTCTCTCTACTTGTGGTTTGCATGCATTGTACTCAGTGTAATGTGAAGCTGAGTGTGTATAAATGATAGCTGAGTCAGTCCGGAGTGTGTGAATGAGAGATAGAGCTTTATGCATATTAGTATTGAGTATCTGTGGATGTTTAGAAGCACTGAATACCATTTATGTCCGCTAAGGCAAGACTTAATTGCATAGATCTCGACTTTGCTGAAGCAGAGCGCCGTAAAGGCTTCAGTCTCAACCCACATTTTGATGATACTATACAGAATTTAATCCCTCTTCCTATTGTGGTTCACCTGTGTATGTGCCTGTAGACGTTTTTTAAACAAAGTTTCTTTTTTGTGTACGGGTCACAAGTGTACGCGTCACATGTTGTCCATTCACAGTTCCACTTCTGAATCATTGATGTTGCAGCTTTATTCTTTCCTGCCTCCCACCCTCCTGTAGCGAGTTGCGGGTGTCATAACTTAATCGCCCTCTGTGGCCAGTGTTCAGTCAGACTGACTGATGAACGGCTCTGCTGCTTTGCCTAACTGATCTTTTGAGCTCTTCAACCAGGACAACAGTCATTCTGCTTAAAAACCGACAGCTGGATACAAGTTTATATATATATGCTGAGGTGTGTTTGGGCTTTGTGACTTGGGTCATGGATGGGAGGGGTGTAAAATTGGGGCCAATCAGTTGATAATGTCAGCAAACCCTTATCCAGGGTGCTTTTTGTAGGTGGAAGAAGGGAACGATTTTACTATAACAAGAGGATCTGTAACTACCTTGAACATACTGTATGTAGATTTATTTGAAAATTCTCTAGTAGAAATATATCCTATGACTTTTAATGTTGAGAAGCTACAGAACACTATGACAGAGACTTTGAGTCTCATGCTAAGAGTTGCTTGATTCTGATAAGTTGCATATAGTAGCTTTAAGTGTTATTGACCTACTTATAATTTGAAACTGTTTAGAAATTGTAACCAAACTGCTGATTAGAGTTTATTCTAAGGTTAGGACCAACTTGTACAACATCACAGCTACTAAACCTAAAACATATTGTAATCCATCAAAAGTGACTGAAATATAATATTTACAGCAAGTGTAACTAATATCCTTTTCTTCTAAAGGCACATTAGTTGTAAACTTCTGACACGTTATTAAAATTTGTAAAGTATTTCATTTCAGCTCGGTTCAAACATCCGTAATTGTTTTGTAAGTCTGTTGCTTCTGAGTGGAACTGCCTCTGCTGTGACCAGCACTCATTGTGAGAGTGTTGTTTGCCTTCATCATTTTCCTGATGATGCAATTTTTTGTGAGTTGTGAGTGCTACTACTGTATTATCTAAAAATTGTCTGCCGTTTCCCCATTCAGAGTAGCGTAGTCTGTAGTTCCTAATAGCATCTGCCCTGCACCTTGCATGGCAGCTCTGCCATGTGCGAGTGTGTGGGTGAGAGCCTTTGTAAAGCGCCTTCTCCCGCTTAAGTTGAGAAGCGCTGTGTAATTGTGGTCCATTTAGCATTTTGAATTTGTCAAAAAAAAAAAAAGCTCTCCTGTGAATTGGCTCACAGTGGTGTACGGTGGTAGAGCTGTCCACGCTACTGAACTCCACTTTTTAATATTTAAATTTCTGACTTTGTATCTTTTATGTTGCTTCCTTCTTTGGCAGACTTTTACTTTGTAATTCATGCCAAGTGTGAAGAATGTCCGGACTGTCTTAAAATGCCTCCCAGTGCATTATTTATAGATTTCTGAGTTTGAGAGTTTGGGTCTGTGGTTTTGTCATGTTATATTTCCATCAAAGACATTTCTTTATTCATTTTGCAGACATATTTCCCCGTTTCCTAATTCTAATAGCTGACTGCCTTAGAGAGGGAGCATGAGGATGACAGGGGGAGAGAGAGATGTTACTTTGTCTACTATTGTTGTCATTACCAAACCTCCTTTGATTACCTTTTGGAATCAGCAGCTCCATGCTTCATTTCCCCTCTCTCTACCCATCTGACGTGATGGCCAGTTATCTTCACTGTCAATTCCACATGCTGCACTGTGTTTGCTCTTCTCCTGTGAGGGCACAGTTAAAACTGCTAAAAGTTACTCCTTTGGTGACTGGCAGAGAAGGACATATTCTCTGCCTTAGAAGTATTTAATCCAACGCTTTTTCTGTCACTGTGTTTTTGGAGCTCTTTCTGCCAATCATTGGACGGGCTTCTTTAGCGTACACAGGCAGTGTTTGACATCTAATCTGATGTTTATTTGTTTGGATTTGTCGTATTAGTATATGTCATATACTGTGAGCGATGAGTGGGTTTATATTTGGGGTAGAGCTGGCTGTTAGCCATGAATCAGAGATGAGATGAAGATGCACAGACTCCTCCCATTTACTGTGAGGGCCACTGTGACAGCTATCGACACATCACAGCCTTATACTTGGCTTTAATTCTCCTCCATAGAGCTGTATCTCTCATCTTGTATATGTCTAATGTGAAATACCATCTCGAGTAATCATAGCTAATCTGCGTCAGTGCTTGGCTAGATGGATACTAATAAATACTTCAGATACTGTTAAAGAGATAGAGACAGAGTGCAGCCTGGGAGAGAACATCATGAGTAGGAGGTATGCGGGCCTCTTGGGAGCTTGCCTGCAGGTTAAGTGACGCTCTTGGAGAAGCTGGAGACCGTCTTTATTCTTTTAATTAGAGGTTAGCACAACGTCTTTGATTAAAGACTTTCCTATTGAATTCAAGCTGGCTTTACCAGTCTTACAGCGTAGTGCAGCACATTACAGGCTAAATTATCATTGAGCCATCATGCCGCATATGCAAACGCATAAATGAAACCATTGACTTATGGCTTCTGGATGTTTTATATATATATATATATATATATATATATATATATATATATATATATGGTTTTGGTTAAAGTAAAAGTTAATGTTACCGGGATTATCTCTGAGACAGAAGTCCACATGCTTATTTACCTCACTCTGGGAAAACCCCAGATTTACATAGATCAGTGAATGTTGGATGTTAGCAGCCTCCCTCAAGCAAACTGGAGTTCAGTGCAAACTATGCTGGACTGTATAGCTTGGTGCGTCTCAAAGTAGGCTGTTTGTAATTGAGGGAGGTTTATTATAGAAGACCAGAGGATATTTTAAAACAGATAGGAGAGTTCTGAAAGCCGCGGCTAACTGTAACAGTCCTGATTCTGTCTTGGTGATTTACACCACGGTCTACTGTGGGTCTTCTAGAGGCTTTTAACACAATGGACTGGGGCTCTATCGGGGTTGTATACATGATGAATTACCTGCTGGTTATGAGACAACACATGTCAAAGTATGGCTGTCACCCCCTCACAATGCCTGCACAGCGGTCACACAGAGAAAACAATGGCTTGTGTATTTCTCACTCTGAACAGAAAATACACGATGACAGCGAGGTGGGTCAATATTGCAGCACCTATCTGAATTAAAGAGCTCAAAGGTGATAATTTATGCAATATACAAGTCAGTGTCAGTGACAGGCAGACGAGAGATGTGATAATTATCCAGAGTAACTATGGTCCACTTGAACCGAGGAGGTTAATGCACCAATAAAAACACCAAGCAACTCCTAACATGTAATTTTATGTTTCATAGCTGTGTGTTTTCTCTCTCATCTCTACTCCGACCTCATAAATGTGTATTTTTCTGCATTGTGTGTTAGCGACCTCACTTAGAAAAACATATTGGAATGATGCAGTTTACCCCACAGTGCTTTGAAAATGAGCAAAGATGGGCTGTGGAGGGTGAGCAGACTTCACAGTCCTCCCATTATGCTCTAGTCCACCCTCAATGACAGGTTTTTCCCCTGTCCACCTCCAGACGTATCACCTTGGAGCATGGAGGGTCATGCATATTCAACATAGTGTCCAGTGTTCATTATTATGCAGCAAAGATCAATGTGTGCCGTCTGCATGTAAATACACTCCAATCTCTCTGTTACTGTACCAGCCATGGCTAATATTGCATATAGATACTGTACTTTGCTGTGCTGCATAGAGAAGGATATAGAAAAAGAACTGGAGGAATGAAGGAATCATACAGCTGTTTCAAAGAGGAAAATGTTTGCATCATCACTGTCTGTCTCAGTGGAAATGCAAACCTTTTCGTACACAATGCTTATGTTATAATGCACACCATGAATAAGCTATAAATTAAACATTTGGACAGCTCCAGAGTGAAACAACTCCCCCTTCACAGCATGTCAAATAAATATTGAGTTTAGGAGTTTGTACTCGTTCTCTAATTGGCAGCAGACTATGACTGTAACGTTGTAGAGCAAATAATTTAATTCCAATTTGGTATCCTTCCAATAGTTTATTTGACTCTGGAAATTATGTAAGATAATAACCCTTATATAGTGTTTAGTTGCTGTAATTGCTCAAGGGTAAGGAGAGATCAAAAATCTAATAGTACTACTTGTCTAAGGTACACGTTTCGTTAGATCAAAATGCAATTAATTTGCAAATGCCTCCCTGACATGAGAATATGTGGCTGCAAACAGCTGATGAACATTGTTTTCCCAACTCATTTCACATGGGTGGTTTGTTTCTGCATTTAATCAGATAATGCAGCGCTAGGTTGACTGATGAAGTCATGGTAACGCTCGTATTGAGTGTCTACTGTGTTGTACAGCTGAACTCTTGCTTGAACCACTTGCTTAATCCAGCCCAAAGGAGAGGGCTCATAATAAAATAGTTTTATTGGGAAGGCTTTCGCTAGCACATCAAGTGCAGTGGGAGGAAGGAGTGGGTGGGTGGGCTGGGTGCTGCAGGGCTGGGGGTAGAATTGGACTGAAAGAACTTGTTGGCATTGTGTTTGTGGGGGAGGGGTCCCTCAGCGTGGTTTGAAATGTTAAATTAGTATTATATATGGTCCAAGTAGGAGATGAATGTGCTTCATTCGTGTTGGAGAGAGTGAATGACGGATGGAGTCAGTGTAGATGGATGCTGCGTGCGAGTGTGTCCACTACCCATGTGCATTTGCTTGTGTACTCGCATGCATATATTGTATATGGGAGTGGGAGGCGAACCAGTGGGTGCGCACACCAAATGATTCAGCACTTCATGGACAAGATTCATGTTTTTTGAGCATGTTCTCCCATAAATTACATGGCCCAGCTCTTCTGCTGATGCTGCGGCGGCATCGGCCGTTCTCTCTTTCCCTCCTTCTATCTCCCTTTCTTCACTCATACTTGTCATACTTTTAATTTTTCACTCGCTTCATTCCCATTTTTCAACTTTTGCTCTCTCTTTGTCTCGTTTATCTCGCTAAATGTCAATAGAGTTTATTATGTCAATATGGTATTTGAAGATGCAGTATGCCTGTAAGTAAATGTTATCGTAATACAATCACCTTCAAAAGTCCCTTAGGTCTTTACTGCTCAAACCAGCTCACACACATTTAAAAAACACAGGAGCATAGAGATGAGCAAACTTGACTCAGCATGTTTACCTGTGCACCATGTGTAGGCTTGTGACAAGCCACTGAACTTAGTGGAGTGTACTTCAGGGAGCTTTGCGTGTGTTACTTAGCAACTATGTGCTTGCACTGCAGAGTCTGTTTCAGTTTTCTTAAGGAGCACCTTCTCTCCCTGTGTCCCTCTAAAATTGCTTAGTTAAGTGTGCATATGAACAGAGAAAAAGACCACAGCATGTGAAGGAGAGGGGAACATTGCCTCCTCTGTGTGGCGTATCAACGGTTGTATTGTAGGAGCTGATGGAAAGATTGATAGCTTGATTCAGGACAGAAGGTTAAACTAGCTTTGCAAACGAGTACATACACAGAAGGATCTGGCCTCTGTCCCCCTCTGTCATTGACAAGTAAACACACTGTATAAATAGAATTTACAAAAACAAAAGTTTCAAAGTACTAATATGTTGTTAATAATATAGCTTTTGTGGGTTTATGAGATAGTTGGATGTTGTGACCCCTCAGGGGATGAATCAGCTACTATAATGACTGCCCAGATATACTACTGTGCATGCTTATGGTTCACAGAAGATGATTACTGATGCTTTTGGTGCCCCCCTGACTAGCATTACCACTGAATCTTCATAAGGACTATAAGAGTCTATTAGACAGATTTCCACAAACTTTGTTGACTGCTTAGTGTAATCGTATGTCCCCTGATCAAACCTTAAATGTATCTTTTTAAACGCCGAGCCTATACAGAGCAAATTGTTGTGTTGTTCTGTTTTCATGTCCACAAACTCAACCCAGTGTTTATCAACTACTAAACATATGGATTGTTTTTTTTTTTGGTGTGTTGGCAAAGTACTGTAGCATTCAGTGGGTTTAGTTTTATATATGTAGAGAGGAGAAAACTAATCGGCCTACGTTTGCCACCATGAGGTTCGCTGTTAATGAAATTAGTTGTGCTCATGGTGCATATACTGTATATTCTTAGTATGTTCTTCTGCAAATGTCAAAGTCAAGCTATATTCTTCAAATGGCAACAGTTTTTCTTATGACATGATGATGTTTTCTGACTTCTGTGATAAAGGAGCTTACAGCAGGTTAAGAGAACACACTTCCTGTTGAAGGGGCCTAGTGCCAACTGCAAGATTTCTGTCTTGTCATCATTAATTTGGAGGAAGCTGTGGTACATCTAAGTGTTTATGTCCTTGACGCATTCAACCGTTAATTTAACAGGGCTGAAGTCTCCAGGGGACAGGAACAGGTATAAATGTGTGTAATCAGCATAATGATGGTACTATATCGTGCATTTACGCTTTATGTGGCTTAGAAACAGAATATGCAGTTGGCAATGGATGAAGTATTGATCCCTTTGGAGCTCTTCTCAAGGCTTTCAATTAAAATATTATGGTCAATTGTATTAAATGCTTCCCTCAAGATAAAAGCTTTACCATTGTCACTGTTAGCTTGTAGATCATTAGTTTACATGAGTACTGTGTTAGTGTGGAAACCTGACTGAAATGTATTATGGAGGTTTTTGAAAGTCAGGGGCATCTAATGATTGATAATGGACAACTTCTGAAGTCATTTTTACAAAGGAATGCCCCATTGCAGATTGGTCAGTAATTAGAAATTTTAAAAAGGTCTTCATTGGGCTTCTTTAATAATAGTTTGCTTATTGCACGTAACTATTGCACATGCAACTGTAAAAAGGCAAATCAGTTCCTTCTGGGATTAATAAAGTTGTTTAAATCTTAAATCTTTTAGAGAGCTAGGGAAAAATTGAATATTCTAAATAGGTCTTCAATGTACCAAATTTGTCAGTGGAAAGACAAGCACTTTTAAAATGCAGTGGAAACTGGGTCAAGAGAGCAAGTGGACCTGAGGTTCCACATTAGTTTTTTTTTTTTGAGCTTCCATACAGATGGCAGAGAAGGTGGACAGGCCAGCAGCACATTGAGTGGGAGGAATAGAGGGAGGATTATTGACATATTTTCTTCTTGGATGGCATGTGTATTTAAATTTAATTCTCAAGTGTAGTTTCCAAAAGATGTGATTAATATTTGCTGCCATATTATTTAAAAAGAGCTCTACTGATGTGGAATAGGTAACAGTGAAAATATACAGGGATTAGAGGGAATAGTTGTTTCTGTTGGTCTGACGGAGCTTTAACAGGTAAAGCAAAAGCATAGTGGAGATTTTGTAGAATAAAATATGCTATATATGTTTGTTGGGGACACCTTTGAGACTGGGAACAGCACTTGTCGTAGCACCACCTCAAGTGTTGCTAACCATACAGTAGATTTACCCAGAGCAGGCAAGGACATGTTTAAGGAAGACATGGCAGTGACATCACTCAGACTGGACAAGCCAAAAAGGCTCGTCTTCTGCAGATGTTGAACGGGAACTGGCCGTGCTGGACAGAGAGTTGGTACGGTGAGTAGTGCACTGCACCTAACACGAGAAAGTGGTATGAAAACTACCAGTTAGCTCTATTTAGGTAATTCAGTATATGCTTATCTCAGGCTAGATTTAAAAGCCAAATATCAGATTCTCGTAGAGTTTGTGCATATGTGCATATGCACCGTAAGTGCAAACCTGTTCATTCATTCTTGCTAAGTTGACATGGTGAGAACCTTAGCATCAAAAGCTTATCAGAACAATATAAATGCTGTATGCATTTATACACGTTACATGTAACAATTGTAATAAAACCAGGGTGTTGCTGTTATGGTAAGACAAGGCCTCTCTATAAGACAAATGAGTTAAACTAATCAAATTTAAACTTATGAATAGGAAAAAAAACCTCACATTTCCTTCAGCCAAAACTGACCAGTTGTCGGGGAGGCTAATGGAGAAGGTGATGTTGTGTGCAGGTCTTAATTTTCCTGTATGTGTGGATGAGTGCACAAGTGTGCACCTGTACACAAGCATCTTCCTTATCCTGGGAGTTCCCCTTTATTTGAGCAGGCTATTTTTAGTGATGTGTTGAAAGGTCAACTCCTCTGTCGGCAGGAAAAATGCATAACAAGGGTTTAACAGAAAACATGCATCCTCTGGGAAGTGGACAGCATTTTATCACAGTCACCTGCTGAATGCTTTACATCCCCTTGAACAATGCATCATAACAAGTCACTGAGCAAGGTGTTAGTAAAACAAGCTGACCCTGTGTTAACTTGGTCAAATAAGTTAATAGGTTTGTCAGTGGTATTGTTTAGTTGTCTCCCAGTGAGGAGAGAGCTGAACATTTCTGGGAATCAGGGCTGGAGCTTCTGAGCCAGCTGGAGCGTCCACCCCAGGCGGCTCAAGGGAAGCGGCTTCAGCAGAGATCTTAGTGGCGCCACTGGTCTCATGACCTCGCAGAGGCTGTTGAAAGGCGGGTGTGTTGGCAGAGACCTCGGTGACTTCCTGATGCAATTTAATTGGCTGCACTGGTCTCTATAACACATGGAGGCAGCTAAAGGGCAGGTGCCTCAGGAGAGTCCTCAGTCTGATGAAACCTCAGCAGCTGCATCAGTCTCATGACCACATGGTAGCTGCTGAAGGGTAGGTGGATTGGCAGAGACATCAGCGCCATCATTTGTCTCTGGTAAAGCAACTACGCTTCACTACATTTGGGTTTGGTGACTCCAAATCGTCACCAATAATTATTAATCAATTCCGTTTGTTGGATGCGGCATTTGCATGTATGCATTGGTGAATAACAGTTAAATTGCTATGTTTTCCAGGACAACACACAAACATTTGCAGACAGTCGTATGTTGTACCTGTATGAAATCTATGAGAACTCATGGTGAACATGCAAACTCCGAAGGGCCCAGCCAGCAGGTGGAATCAAAACCAGGATTGTCTTGCTGTGAAGCAGCAGTGCCAACGACTCTATCATGTATGTACCTATATGTTACCATGGGAACAAATGCGTCTACTTGACCAAGTATATAACCCATGTGACCACAACACACACATTCTTCAGTAATGACTGATAGTTTAGTCAGCAGAAGTGAGTTTATTTCATGAAATGTAATTAATCTGTTTAGTTATCTGGAATCAGTATTATTGTTTTATAGACACTATGCCAATAGATGTAGAAATATGCATTTTGTGCACCAACCAATCATTTTTCTTGTAAAAAGATTCTTATAGATTTAGCTGCTTCATGTAAGCATACAAATCTATTCTAAAAGTCTTACCAGCTAAATTGGCTTAAAACAACACTAATAAAAAAAAGTTGATTTACTCAAAAGTTATCTTGCTCAAAAATAATTATGTGTAATCCTCACTTTGAGCTAATGGGTAGCAGCAGCAGCAATCTCATGAGGTCAGAGATGTGTCAAGTTACAGCATCATAATCAGAATCAACTGTAGCTCTCTCTTCTGCCAAGCCTCAATCTTATATATCCCGAGGCCCACAATAAAAACACATCTCCTCCTCTTCGTCCTACTCCACCTCCTCTGTAAGTAGGCGTGATGGAGGAGGTGAGTGAGCTTCAGCAGCACAGCGAAGGCCAACATCGATGTCCACATTGAAGGCTTTGTCCTGCCAGTTTTTGCGCTCACAAATCAAGTTAACCCCAACAGTCTGTTTCAGGTGGAAAAGAAAGAAAAACTATGATCCTAAAGCTATTTTACATAACTTGAAGTAATCCTTTACTTATATTTCAGATGGTTTACCATCCCCTCGTCCTTGTAAAGCTCAGTCATGGGTCCTGGCATTTTAGTTGCACACCAGCTAATTATAGTCCACTGTAATTACAAATGTGTCATTTCTCATTAGGCCCTAACAGCAGACATGGACTCTATTTGGCAAAAAAAAAAAAAAGCCTTTTTATCTTTTTGCTAACTCTTTTATGTCTCACAGTTTAACACGGTGTAAAAATCAACTTAAAGGTAATGCATCCCTTCATTTTAATAACACTTTACTTCTATCGATTCCTTTTTCATTATCCTGATTTGTATACCTTTTAATTGGGTCCTCGGAGCATAAATAGAAAACGAGTGTTTAAACTTTTTTTGTGTTTTGCCTCAACAAAGAAAATATTGTTAAGTTTAAGAGGGATATGTATATGATTCAATGTAATTTATGTGTTGTGATTTGTTTTGACTTCATTTAGAAGTTTATGATTAATAGGGAAAGGGTAACGTCTAGTTTTTACATATAACACATAAACTGTGCACCAGATGTGTTCACCTGCTTGAGATCCTGTTCATCTTAACAGTATTTATCTTAGTCAGTGTGTATGTTCGGCCTGATCCTGTGGTGCTACACCACAGTCTGATATTGGAAACTGTGTCCTCAGGCTTTGATCTGTACCGCATATCACAGAGTCCTCTGTGGCTTCATTACATAACTTACAAAATTCAAAACAAATGCCTCCTTTAATTTTGCCACTTTCTTGCTGTGTTTTTGTATTTTTTTACTCTTTCTCATTCACACACACACAAACACACACACACACATTCACAAATACAAATTTCAGTTGAGAGATGCAGGTATGTAGCAAAAACAGAAAATGAAGGCGGAGTCTTACAAAACCCAGAAACCCATGGTCAGATTATGGCTCATTACTACAGTCTGTCTTCCTTTACTTTAGTCATAACTTCGCTCAGAGTTCACGGCTGCTTTTATCATGTTACCAGTGTCTTTGGTGGTTACGTGATACATAGATGGATACACTTTGATAAAGTTGTTTATTGCTGGACACAAACTTTACATTTAGTAGCTGTGATGTAGCCTTTTTTGACCACTTGAGGGCATCTTGGTTGTTTTAAGAAAAAACTTCGGTTAATGCTCCAGCAGCTAGTTGTAGTGCCAAACACAAAACTAAATGTAACATAACACACGCTTTTCCAGAGACACTATTGTTGTTGGAGCTCCATTTAGTCCATTAGTTCATTTGTTTTTACTATATAGTAAATATGTATTTGCAACCTCTCTTTTTAAGAGAGAAGATAAAAATGTGAAAGTAGTGGGGACAGAATGTATTCACTGTGCAAAGCAGTCTGCCTCTCTGTGATCAACACTGTAATCTTGCAGCAGCCCTCCTGAGCTCTGCACTGCTCTCTAGTGGCTGAAAAGAAGCAATACATTTTAAGCACGATGGCAGAGTCACAATAACCTCATCAGGGTCTGTATTTACTCTACATTATCATTCTAATACATCAGCTGGAAAGGCTGGTGACACTTGCAATGTGCACTATGTAATCTTGACATGGCGCATTCAGTGCACTATATGTTTACAAGTTTGTAGTAAGCTGCACCAGAACATGAGCAGAATAATTTTACACAATCTGCAGTCCCTTCATTTGCTGTTTTGAAGTAAGAGCTTGCTGTATATACACCAGATCCTCCCCGTAACAATAAAGCTACACAACAATGTGTCAAGCATTTACCTAAGAACAGTATTGATGTGGTAATTAACACTGTGAGCAACACGATCAACACACGAGAAGGAGCTCCATGTTTTTCTGAGTAGTTATTGTAGTGCTCTTGCTGACATGACATTTCTGCTTTACCATTGCCTGACATGTTGTTAGTAAAACCCAGTGAGTTAATATGATCTGCTGGCTAGTGCTAATTAGCTGAGAAATACACATTATGTTTAATTGTAGCCTCAGCTTGGTCATTCTCCAAGAAATTCTTCAGGATTATTTCTCTCTTTACTAAAAATCAGTTGTTATAAACCAGAACTCGAGGAAAGTGAATAGCGACAAGGAGTTGCATGTACGTCAACATACAAACATAAATGTCTTATTACATGTATTTACAAATGCATTCCGTAACAAAATTGACTCTATCATTTTTTATTCATATATATATATATATATAGCTGTGTCTTACATAATTTGGCTCTTCACGCTGGCCTACTATTGTGGCCTTACTATTGTGCTCTCACTCTTTAAAAAAAAAATACTAAACAGAACATGTTGTTTTCATTGTGTGTATTTTGGGAGGAGTTGGACTCAATCGTGTGTTATTTTCACACCAGTGAACACAGACTAACTGTGACACCACACCTGAAAAGAGCGAGTGTAGTAACTGATGCATTCAGAGCGGTGGTAACATTTGATCTGCGACTGTTTCTAATGGGTGTCTGAGTGTATGAGTGTGTGGTAATGTCTGCTGTTTAATGACCGCCATCATATTAAAGTATTAACCCCTGTCACTTCAGAGTAATCACTGCTCTCCTTTCCCCCTTTGTCACCTCCATTAGCTCACATTTGTGCCTATTATTTTTCTAGTCACTGGGCATCATCTGGTTATATAGCAACTTAGTTTATTTTCAGGGACAAAGGGTGACCCCCCCATCCCCCCAGCTAATGACCATTTGCATCAAAACTTTGCCCTTTACAGACATCATTACTCTTTAATTGTCTCTTGGGGAAACTTGTATTGCTGTTCTCAATCAGAGGTTCCATTCTACCACAGCCTCATTGAAAATCTATGGTGCATATCATATGAGCACACCTCAATAGACTTCTAGAAATGAGAACACCTAAACGGCTGCACTACGAAACACGCACATATTAATTCTAATATTTAATAAAGGTGTAATTTTTACAACAACAGATTTGTCATGTTAAAGCATTGCGTTGCTTTTATCTCACCAGTTTAGTCTTTGTCCAAACTTGAACTTTGTGGCTTCATTTTTGAAGTAATCACTGTTGAATTCACAGTTGGAGTTCACCATTATTAATCTATTACATTTCAGAAATACGCTCTGGCTGATTCCCTACATTGGAAACATATTATTGGGTACACCTATACACCACATATGTTCATGCACCACTGAGAAACAAACACAGAAATCATGCACGTACTACAACGCAGACATGGAAGATCAAATGTCTGCACAGCCACATTAGGATGAAGAGGAACCTGATGTGGAGGAGGAGTTTGTTGAAATTATCATTGTTTTGTTGTGTTAAAGCAGAGATCCCTATGGAACAGCGGTTCGAGTGTAGCCCTTAAAGGAATAGTTGAGCGATTTTTATTCTAAGGTTTAGATGATGTAAATGTATAAAGCTAAATTTATAGCTAACCAGTAGCTGATTAGATGATAACTTGGAAACAAATAGTCTTACTCTGTCTTTAAGAACTGTAAACCTGCTCCCTATATCGCTAAACCTCAGTAAATAACTATTTATGTCTTGTTTGTTTAAAGCACACAATTTGTACATTAAAATCCCAGCAAGATAGTGCAAACATGTTTTTTTTGAAGGTCTGCACTTGAACCATTATTTCTTTTTAAAGGGTTTAAGGTTTAAGGACAAAGTTTCTTTTTAAGTTGTTGTAAAGTCAAAGTTAGGTTCAGAGTTAGGGTGTGCAGTTTGATTATATGAATCAATATCAAAGAAATAGGAAAAGGAAAACTCAAGTGGCCTCTAAATGCAGTTGTGCATGTCTGGGTGTTTGCATGCAATTACAGGCATAGAGTTCTCTCCGGTGGCCTGTCCAAAACTTTCTTCTTCTTTTATCAAATTAGATTTTGGTCTGGTCTGTGGAAAAAACCTGAGAGTGCTAACGTAGCTCTGTGGTTTTTGGTAGTTTGGCTGTAGTGTGTGAGAACTGCAGGGATTCGGATTCACATCAGGTATAATCTGTGGATTGCATTCTGACAGGGAGCCACTGTAGAAAACAAAAAGACACTAAGCACATCGGAAGGACACTTTAAATATGAAGAGAGAGAAGGGCTGTAGAAAACCTCTTGGCTTAACAGACATGTGCCTAAAATGTGTATGTTTTTAAACCTAACTTCTCCTGGACTGTGTATTTGAAAGCTTGTGTTGCAGACATAATCAAACCCCATTTGGCATCCACAGGTTCATTCACTGGCCAGCTGGTTTTCTCCATATCACATCTTTGTATTCACAAATGGAGCTTGGAGCCTGACCTGACATCACCCTTATCATAATTCTATTAAACCTTCCAGCACTGAAAAACACCCAGGTCCCTCACCTGCATCATAAAACTATTCATTTTAATGTGCACACCTATACACCACCTATACACTATGCATTTTCAAGTGGGCCACACATTATCTTTGCTTATCAACACATGCAGGCACCAGCACTTTTGTTCACCGAGATGCAAACAATAAAGCTCTGACATGCATCTATCACACTTGGTGTCAGCCTTCAGCTAAGGAAACAGGCCTTGCCACAGGGGTTTGGACTAATTGATATTCTGCCACACTGCCCAGGGATTCTCCAAGGAACCTCTCTCCACACTGCTGCTGACAAGGCACATTCCATCACTGCTGCAGCCTTAAAAATAGGATCAAATGATGGAGCTGTGTGTGTGTGTATGTGAGTGTGAGAAGGGGACAGAGAGGATGTGTGTGAGCAGTGTTTTGTCTCTGCGGATCTGGGTTTTGGCCCCTTCTGCATGATCTCTCTGTATCTGTCTCTTTGCTCACATCTGTTTCCTCAGATGCCCTTTTTCTTTTTCATCCCAAATTATGCATAGCACAGTATAACTGAGCGGTTTGCGATTTAGTGACGTCTATTATTCCGTAGCTAACCAGTCACTGCTGGTGAGGGGCCTGAAGGCTGTGCTTTATCACCGGTGCTTATGCCCAATTGTTCTTTTTACGTGCTGTAATCAGGTTTTGTTTAAAATGCACAAAAGTCATAGTACATGCAAACAAGCCCCCAGCCACATATTCATTGTATATATATTTTATCAGTTGGCCTTTATTTCCAAAGTTATAGTTGCCAAGAAGATCTAATTAGGATGCAGTATTAGACTTATCGCCCTGGATACCACTAACTTAATGTTGGATACAGTGATTGATTCATCCCCCACGGCTCATCCTCCAGGCCTCCTCCTCCCATTTCTCCACTTGCAGAGGTGCACGCCATACATCGCAGTTGGTTTGGTTTTTCTGTTCGTGGAGTTCAGCAACACAAGTGTTAACTACACGTTTTTAAAAGCTTGGAATGAGCAATTTGTGAGTTGAGCACACAGTTTGAAGCCACTGTGTTTCATTAGTGTCTCAGTCGGAGGGCTCCACACCTCAGGCCCACTCTAATTTCATCCCATGGGTGAGGGTGAACACTCCATCACACTCACAACAGAGACACATATTGAGATGCGGCTATACATATTCTTTGATGGCACATGATTCTAATTTTAAATGATTTTATGACACTGCATCAGATGACGAACCAGCTCTTCAGAGATCTGTGAGCAGAGACTTAATGCTTCTCCTCTAGGAGCTAAATCACTTCAGGATTGTTGTTATTTGTTGCCAGTGTAGCATGAGTGATCTTGTTGGCAATAAAGCAGCACTTAAAGATTGCTTCTCATTTGATCGCCCCAGGAAGCTCATCTATCCAATCATTCCAATCATTAATTCACTTGCAGGTTAGCAAACTACTTCAGTAAATAGCCAGAGGAGACCCTTCACAAATGAGGAGCAATAGTCACAAGAAGGCCTCAATCCAGGAAATCAAATACTACACTGTCACGTCACGTTGGCCGTATTTGTAATCATTAAGTGGCTCAGCTGTCCATTACACTGAGCTGCCACTTTATTAGGTACACCTGTACAGTCTAATGCAATCCAATACAGCCAGTAGCATTAATATTCATTTTTTGATAATTAAATGATGTGTTTAGCACAAACATCATAGTGGGTAGTTTTTGTACAGAGCTGATCTATTGCCATCATCTTATAAACCCTAATTCTCTTAAAGTCTGTCCTTGTTCATTACCCTTGAATGTGCACTCCTGCATAGCTCTCTGATTAGTAAGATTAGGATAGGAGAGATAGGAGTACTCACAGTCCGTACGTTGACGCTCAAAGATCTTATTGCTTCAGTAGCTGGACATAAATCGTAGTTATGCAAAATCATTAGTCACTGAAATTAAGCTAATTCTGGGTCTTTGAAAATGCAGTGCATATGGATTCTGCCAAGTTATGCTTGGGCCCGAGAAGCGCTGAGTCCAACTGACTGTTTTTCAGGATAGATGATAAAAGAACATGGCCCCGAAGCAAAGTAATAGCAGTAATCAAATGGGTTGTATCCTAGTTCCTTTGGGTGACATTTGCATCAGGGCATCGATCTAAATGTAACGTAATTTCCTCAGAGGAGATTGGATTAAAATGTTCTGACCTAATGAGGCTGACGCTTTACAAGTCTGCATCAGATTGGGTTGCCATGTTTCTATACAGGTCAGCTATGGTATTGTGGTTTCCGGTATTTTGTCTGTGTTGATTATTAGAGGAATACAAGTTAAAAAGCACAGTATTTAAATGTGTCTATTTAGCATTTGGTTAAGCCCCTGCAAATTGTATCCTACGGCAACATTTAGTCTTATTGTATTTGTGGTTAATCACAAAGTGTCCACATGTGTT
Organism: Channa argus; assembly: GCF_033026475.1. Lineage (NCBI taxonomy): Eukaryota > Metazoa > Chordata > Actinopteri > Anabantiformes > Channidae > Channa > Channa argus. The sequence continues at coordinate 9,920,441 of NC_090205.1, forward strand.
AATCAAACTGCCTTCCTTTGTGATTCAACTTAAAGAATGAATGAAGTGTTTAACATGTCTGTGAACGAATTAATGTGAACAGCTGGGGTCAGCCTGTCAGTTCACCTTAACCACATTAGATCCTACAAGGGACATATAAATGGGACATTAGAAGTCACAGACAAAGGTGTTGACTTCCAGGGCTTTGGAATGGGACTGCCATGGACACGCATACATTCAAATGTAGGAGGAAAAGAAACCTAGGTACTGTCTGTGTGTCCTTGTTTTGCTTTGTGAATGTATATTTCACTTGGTTATGTTTTAGTTTTTTTTCTCAACACCATTTGTGGCTTTCAGTTTGATGGGAAAGCAGATTGGACTGGATAACTTTTGCTTCCCCAGTGTGTGCAGTGATAAGGCTTATGCATGCGTGTGTCTGCTGTGTGGAAAGCTCGTCTGACCCTCATGCTGCGTGACTGAAAAGGTAAAAGTGCAAAACCTCCCCTCTTTTCTCCAATGCTAAAGCTGCTCTGGGCAGAGCTCGAAGTGATGTTTGTTTTTTGAAGGAGTGCAAATGTTGCAGACTTTCAGTTATTGAATAGGCCGTCTCTGTAAATATGAATATGAAGGAGAAAATCAAGAATCTTTTTTTGCCCAGTAGTGAAGAGATGCTGGCTAAACAAGTTAATTTTATTTTTTAGCATTCACTGTCCTCCCTTCATCAATTGCTATATGTTTATTCTAATCTGGCCTTTTCTTTTGTTCAGCTTTTCTTCAGATATACTGGGTATATGTGCAAACATATATAATATATATCAGACAGTGATAATGAGACAGTGATATCAGACATATATATATATATATATATATATATATATATATATATATATATATATATATATATATATATATATATATATATATATATGTATATTCTTTGAGCTGTGATTTATTTCAATCAAAGCACGATAACTAGCGCTAGATGGTCATAATTGAAAATGGGGATGATGATCTGTGTGATCCTCTTCCATCGCGGGCTGTGACAGTGCTGATCTGCAGGTTGTTGTGGGTGAGGGACCATTGTTGAGCTGACAGTGTCCGCTGCTGGTGGGAGCGTTAACTGCAGTGTCTCCCGCTCCAACGCGGACTAGGGGCTTCGCACCCAAGGGACGTAAAATCTGTGCGAACTCTCAGTGCAGTGGGATGAGAGCCGACAAAAAAGGCCCCTAACCACCGGTACACACACTTGATTTTATGTGAGGATGGCAACATCCTACATGCGATTTTGAAAAGGTTTTTACACACAGTTCTTTACACATCAGTCTACTGGCAGCTTCTCGTCAGCCGCCGCACAGGGTCAACGCAGTAATTTATCATTTATAGACACTGTTGTTCTGTTTTAAGCGACATCTATTCTACCGCAAAAGCATATGGCTGTGGATCTGTCAGTTTACTTGATCCTTCAGTATAATCTGTCATCCGCACAGCTGAATATCAACAGGTGCGTGTGGCACGTAGGGCACACACATACACACACACCAGAGAGTAAAGCAACACCCCCGGTCCCCTATGAGTTCAAATGTTTAATTACAGCTACAAACAGCAGATGGCTCTCTTGAGTTTTAATTCCTGTGCCTGTGATTGAGACTTAGATCATATCCACTGCAAAACAAAAGCTAGGACCAAATGTTTTGTCTCACAGTGGCTTTCATTGTGTGGAACAGACACGTCCAACTCTAAAGTGGCAGACAAAGTGTTGGGTGGGGTGGAGCACTGAGTGGATCTCAAGTGGCATGTGCTCCTCACAAATCATCCTGCCGTCTGTGGCGGATGTTCAAGTAAAGGTTATGATGTCGGACAGAAGGGAAAGGTTTTCGTCCGTTATTGTGCGGTGCTTGGCGGTAGAGCTGCTGTCCGTGGTGCTGAAATCACACACGCAAACGGAGCGCGCAATATGAACGTTCCACAGATGGAGCATATTGTTAGAATATTTTATTTCTTTTAATGATGTGATTAACTGTGAGCTGAAAATACAGTCTGTCGCACATTAAGCTTTATTTGTATTATATGTGGTTCTTGGTATTTAGCGGCCTAAGTTTATAGCAGTTAAAGCCCAAACTGAAGCTTGTAAGACTAAAATCTTCCCATCTAATGGCACCGTTCATTCCCCTTCAAGCAGGGGCTTGGCGGTCGAGAGGAAGGGGGCGGGAGGTGTATCCTCTTCACTCACTAAGGAGTGGTTAGGACTTGTTGATGGGAAGGATTTGTTGATCTGTGCTATATAGACTGGAGTCATTATCCACAGCCTCCCATGTCTTATTTTGTCTTTGTAAGTGGCAAAGGAAATTATTTGCGCACTGTGTATCAGTGGAGGCACTTTCTTTCTCCCCGTTACGCACGGATCGCCATACTTGCCTCTCCCACGCAGCAGTGGGCTCTACTGGAAGATCCACTGGGTCGAACTGTGTTCTGATCGCCAGGGGGTTGAAGGTTTTTCTATCCTGCTTGTCAAACATCGCACACGCCATCTCCACAGGACTTAGATTAGCTTTGCGTTATGTTTTGTTTCCTCCCCTGTGGCTCCTATCGAGCCCCCGCGCTTATGTTGTGGTGGAAGGAAATGTGTTCTGAGGACATCGGGAGGGATTTGGAATATAACTTTGCATGCAATTAGCTTGCAGCACCAATTTATGTCTACACAGCTGTGCATTTTATGTGCCGCTCCAGATGTGGGGCTGCTGACCAGTCATCGCATGGGTCCCCGTCGCGCGTTGCCTTTCGCAAACTTGGAGTTCGTTCCGCTCGGGCTGCTGAGCTTTCACTCGGGCGGCGATCTTCGTAGGAGGTGCACGTATTTTGTTTGATTGCTGGCGGCGCACAGGCACAGGCGCCTCCGTCGCTACCCAAACGGCGACTTCTGCTAAGGCAACCTCGTCTGGCAGAAGGTGGAGAAAGCGGCGGGCGAAAAGAAGGAAAGAGTGGGTGAATGTGCTGTAAGAACGCTGCAGCCGGCAATGGACATTTAAGGGCGCGATGCTTCTGAACACGTTACAATGAACAAAAACATCCCTGTGCAGGTATGAAGAATATCCAGAATTGGCGGTACGCGTGAGTTTGCCGTTGGTCTTTATCAGGACTATGGTTATTGATGCATGTATGGGATAACGCATGCACTGATTTAATTTTTCTATCATGTCCAAGAATTTCGAGTGATGATGACAGCTGTTTTAATATCTCAACTATCATGTAGTGTTCCGAAAGGAAAGAAAGCCAGCTAAAAATATATCTGACATTTGACATCACGGAGCGGACCACTTAGCCGCCACCATGGGACTGTGACCCGGGCTGCGAGCTCCGAGAAACGGCTGTTTGTGTAGTCTGTGCTCCGTGTGCAGACTGGACTGAGCAGTTGTGACATTTTGAGACATGGCTGCTGCTATTGCGAGTGGGCTGATCAGACAGAAGAGACAGGCACGGGAGCAGCATTTAGACCGGCCCTCGACTAACCGACGGAGGAAGAGCCCCAACAAAAATAAGGGGCTTTGCAATGGGAACCTGGTCGACATCTTCTCAAAAGTGCGCATCTTCGGCCTCAGGAAGCGGAGACTACGGAGACAAGGTCTGGGAACTTTTGTGTGCAAGGTGTCTTCTTTGTGGGCGCATAGCTGTGTGCATTCAGTGTAAACATGGGCTTACATTCAACCACTGGTTGATGGCTTATTTAGGCCGTCAGCTGTCATAATCACATTGCCACATTGCCACCTATATGGTTAAGGTAGACAATCAAATGAATGGCACTCAATTATTGCTTGCCAACCCCCCCCCCCCCACATGCGTAACAAAACGGAGTAATAAGAGTAAGAAATCATTCTGCTGTGTGTATTCACCACCCGGTGGAAAATAACAAACCTGCCCCTGATTTTCATGGAATCCCAGGTAGCTGACAGACTCCTGACGAGTGGTGCCAAATGGTTTAGGCAGTTTTACCGAGCTGCTGTCACCTTGGCGATTGTGAAGGGGCCTGGTCGTTCTGAAGCTCATACACGATTCTCTGAACTGTTCACTACATAAGCCAGGAATGAAACTCATTCATATGCAAGCAAAAAGGTCACTATCTCCCGTGGAATGGAGGTTACGCCTTTCAAACCTAATATTTCTCGCATAATTGTTCGAAGTGGGGCCCATTGGCCTCCTATCGCTCCAGCCGATATTCGCTCCACTCATGGAAATGTCATGAACATTAATTGCTCTAATGTGGCAGCCATGGTTTGTTAAAGAGCCCTGTCAACAATTATTCCACCGCTGGAATCAGTGCGTATACTGCCGGGATGATTTTTCTTACAAAAATAAATTCGAATTTTCATTTAGGAATTCCATTACTCCAATTATTTCCTCTGGTTAGTCAGTGATGAGGGCGGCTTGTGTGGCTCTCTTGGAATCTTCAGGCAACAAACCTGTTGCACCCAGGCTGTGTAACCCTAACAGACTAAGCGACCTGTAGCAATTGTGATTTAATGATCATTTTTTATCAGTTTAAAATCAGTTTCTAATGCGGTTTCTCATTCTCAGTCTTGTCATATTGGCACTGAACAACACCATGAAACGTCCCCTTCACTAGCCACTAGTGATTACATGGATTAAAATGGCTTTAATATAATGGGTTCTATATAATAGCAGATAGAGGACACATCTGGACACGGGTCGTGTTATAATCGTCTGTCCTCCAGACTGCTCTTTCCGCGTCTGTCCACTGAGTGCATGTGTTAGGCTCTGCATGTGTGGCCGTCTCAGTGTTTGTCTAATTGTCCTCTGAATGGGGCTGTGGCATTTCTATCTTTTCATGTGAAATCATCAGAATCTCCCACACATTAGAGATGTGGACAGATGATGATGGGTATTAATATACGGCCTCACAGAAAACCAAGCATACAAAGATGAAAGAGTGTGGGATATTGCATAAACAAATCTGGAAGTTAGACATATGGATGCCAAGTCCCCCTGCCTTTGCAGTCCTGAAATGACTTGACAACATCACCCCCTACATCAGCCATTTTAAAGTGCAACCTAGAACCTCCTTGAACATATGGATAAAGATGATAATCCACAGTGCCCCCTGCAAGTTGAGAAACACAGTAAAATGGAAATTAAATTAAGAGGGAAGCCGTTTTTAAATGAGTATATTGTCCTCATTTCTGAAGCTCTATAATCAGAGCACGCAGTTTTCTCTTGCTTTAATTTTCTGTTACTTGTGATTAAAGGCCTAATGGGAAAATACTTCATTAATTCCAGCTTCACGTGGGAATTGGGAAAATCTTTACCGAATGGTATCAGACTTTGCTGTCAGGGGGCTGTTTGGGAAACACTCCACTCACTGCTGTTCGTCTCCTCCGCCCTCCACACCCTCAACCCCACGCTCTCCAACACTTTCCCCTCTCTATCGCTTTGTCTCCTCTTTCCCCATTTTGCTCATTGTATTATCACAAGAGCAAACAGCTTAGGAAGACTAATGGCTTGTTTTGCTGTGCTTAATTCATTATTATACCCCAGAAGGGCATTTTTTTAAAAAAAATACATTTTCGGTGAGTGAAAACAAAAAAAACAACTGAATGCACCGCTGCTCATAAGTGTTGTGATAACACAGTCGGACGGCCACAGTTGTCTCCATTTCCCAGGTGAATACGGCTTCTCTCTGTCAGCAGAGTCTGCAACACAGCAGAACACAGCAGCTTTCCAACCATCCACACTATGATTAGATATTGAAGTCACATTCAGATTCCCACTGAGATCTGTCAGGATGAGGGAGTGGAGGTGTCAGAAATGTACTCTAACACCAGGATTCCCTCTGGCTTTGAGTATTGATCTTCCAAGGGAGATTCTTATAAGCTGCATTCATTGGCACTGACATAAATTGAGCTTTTTGAGCCAGAGCACTTTGTTTAAATACAAAGCAGTTGTTACCAAAAGAATCAATCAATACTAATGATCCTCATCTTTATTTGATCTCATTTTACTTTGTGTACTCATTGTGACAGGCTGTTTATTAAAGAGTATTCATAGGCCTACTTAAGATAAGCAATACGAGTTTAAAATAAGACATCAAGTGTTGTCCGCCATGTTCATTAAAAATGGACACTAGATCAAAGATAGTGGGAACACTTTGTATTTCCTGTGTCGTGTCAGCTTTGGTTTTAAATCAGCCATACATGTTTAAAGCAGATGCAGAGTCAGTGATCACACTGATGTGTTTTTAAGGGATTAGATGGGAGTTGTAAATCCTATTACACTCAGACCCAGTAAGTGAGCTTTGGACGCATCCAGCTTGGGCTCAAACATAATCGCACTGCTTCAGCTCTAATTATCCCACTAGACTAGATTCATCATTAGATTGTGTTTCATAGATCAGACCATCAGATTAGCTTGCATGATCTGAAAAACCATTTGAGATTGATGCATAGCTGCAGCAGTGGCTGTTTATGTTGGCGGGACCCAGCAGTGCATCATCACTCAGCCTTCAGAGCTGTCTGTGTCAGATGAGTTATTGTTGAGAATTCAGAGATGTTGTTGATGTAAGAGAAATGAGGAAAGGGGTGTGAGTAGAGTCACTTTTTCTTTGCTTGATCTGCTTTTCTCTATGACAAGAGAAGCAACATGGAGGGGCTTTTCCTTTGCTGGCTGGAAAAGCCCTTTTCTTTTTTCAGAAACATCCAAAGTGGGTCAGGCAGGGCAGAGCTCACAGCAGGCTACAACTGCTCCTGCAGCTGTGCGTGGGTGTGGGTGTGTCCTTGTACTTTCCTCAATTTGCTTTGCACCCAGTCAAACATGTGTATTGTACACATGCACAAACTCATGGATGACCAGGCAGAAAATAAGACAGGAAGCTACTGAAAGAGTTAATAGAGGAGCTACAAAGCCAAATAAATAAATCGCAATCTTTCTGTGACAGTCCGATGTATATGCAAAGAGGGCTTCTGCAGCATCAAAGCCATGATTTGAGATCTTACTATTGTGATGCTTGTTGTTTTCCAAGGAAACCCCCTGCTGCTGCCAAACCACCACTCTGTTTCCCTAGAAACCATGAAGCAGCATGTAGAAACTTACAGTGTGTCTGTTGTCAAAACTAACATTCGTGTCACTGGGAAAGTCCAAGTGCAGTAGACTTTGGATACTCCACTGGTGATAAACAGCACTGTCGTTTCACCACTTTGGAGAATGTTCAGACGGACAGAGAGAAAACCTATCAAACGAAAGACAAGGTAAAGGTCTTTTCTTGACCTTCTTGAATTCCAATGAGTCATTTCCACATAAAGCTCGTCTGACACAAGTGAAAATGCTGTGTTATTCTAAAAACACCTCTACATCTTTGCATCTCCAGGGTGTAAATAATGGGGGCACGTTACATTATTTTGTTTGTCTGGAACATAATTAATGACCTTAAAACCATGTGTCCTCCAACATGAGTTTCCAGCCTTGTAAGAAACCCACCATGTAATTACAATGTATGCATTAGTGTCCATGAAAGTCCAGCGTTAAACTGTCAGTCATAAATAATGGCCCCTGGTGTTCAACAACATGATTTAATTCTAGACATATTCATCTAGACAACGCTCAGTCTGCGATTATGTGTCAACTATCATAAATTATGATAGACTTATCTTGCACATTTCCCCCCTCATTATTTTATGTTCATCCCTTCAATTTTCATAAATCAGTTTCTCCTGATTTTCAGCTCACTCCTGCTGCAGCTCAGAAATACTAAAGAAATACTGAAGCTTGAAACTGAGGGGAAATCTGTGTATGTTTGGGTGTGAGATATACTGTGTGGCTCGCCCCGGGGAACACAGCCAGCATCACATGATTTATAGCACAACAGAGGCGCCAAGTTCACCTCCACAAGCAGATACACACACATGAACACGCAGGTACAAACAAAGATGGAGCATTCACATAGCCAACAACTACTTATGCAGTTTTAATTATTACAGATTACCCCCCACTGATCTGTCATCAGAATCAATCTCACTCCCCCACATTGTTTAAAAGCTGCTGATCAAAGTCATTAGGGTTAGCCAACTTTGTGCGTCTGATACAAGCGTACTTGCTCAAGGGAATTGCGCAATCATTAACAATCCATATGGAAATTTGTGTGCAATGCTTGTGTTACTGTGCAGGGGTGTGTTTTTGACTGTGTCAGAGTGTTTATGAAAACACGCATTTCTTTACCCTGAGAATACGGGTGCGGTGTCAAGGTTCTACTGGAAGCTTTTGAAGTCATAATTACCCATGAATTCAGTCCTGTTCATTGTTCTGATCTCCAGATGCCCATTGTAGTGGCCGTGGGTGGAAACAATGACAGAGAAAGCATGAGGGTGAGCCAATAAAGGCACGAGTGAATTTGAATTTGTATTTTTCGATGGTTTTCTGCAGTGTAAGAACTTTGCCCACTACAAAAATTAAGTGTCAGATCTATGAAGAAGTGCTAAAACTGTAGATTAATCAAGTGGCCAGTGGAAGGAAAATCAGGAAAACCGTTTCAACGTTCACCGGTATTGAATTGTATTCTTTTACATTTTACTTTTCATCTTTTCTGTGTTATTATAAACCACAAAATGCCTGAATAAATGACTTGTTATTGCAAAGAACACATGGTTTGACAGCATTGTAAACTGAATAATTGATTTTACAATGAAATATATAAAAACCCTAACGTGGGCACATTACAGGCATTTTTCACTATTTAAGACATTGTGGTGAAAAAAAACTCTAAAAATCCATTTAAAGCATTTGGCTGCTTAGAAAGTCATTAATAGTATACGTTTTTCAGATAGTAAAGCCAGAAAACTGAGAAAGGATAATGTCTGCACGTTGACATCTCTCACTGAGTGGCTGCAACAGTTTTGACTGTGAAGAGTTTTATTGTAAACCAGAGAGATGCTGTCATCCACTTGTCAGCCTGCTCAATGCACAGCTGAAGCACTTTGAGAGTCAGATTCTGCTTTAGCCATGTTTTCATTGTTCCAGTGAGGCAACAAAACGGCGCTGCTGAATGGCATCGTAGCACCATTGCTCGGTTACACCAGCAGAGAGGCATTTTCTCCCCTTTCAGGCAGTAGGAAAAGGTCTCAGAGCTACCAATGCCATCACCCGACAGAGCCATTTCAGAGGAAACTACCTTGAGTGGAACACGAATAGGGGGAAAAAATACCTCTCTCTGCCCTCACCAAGACCCCTTGAGTTCCCGTCTGTGTCTGTGCCCTCTCCCCTTTCTTCTTTTCTTTCTGTCTGCCCCTTCCTGCCCACACACACATACATACTGTAGAGTCGCAGAGTTTAGACTCAGGTGAGGTTGATTGTTCGCCTCCCCGGGGCTTTCTTAGAATGAAATCTGGTGTGATGGCTGTCTCGATGATAAGACCAATGTTGACAGAACAAAACCCCAGTGGTTGTACACGCGCACACTTGCACACACACACACACGCGCACACTCACACACACACACACTCACACACACACACACACGCGCACACTCACACACACAAAGAAATTGTGTTGCGCGGCATGAGCACAAGACATTTTTTCAGTGCAGTCCCATGCAGGTTTATTAAAATGTGTCCTTTTCACTTTTTTGCTTGTGTGTCTTTTCATGTATATTTTCACTTCCTGTTATTACAGACTCACAAAAAAATCCAACTCGATTGCAGGATGACTGGTTGAGCCGCAGTGGCACTGGGCAATTTCACCGCAGAGGTGATTTATTTACAGTAGATATGTCTCTAATTCCCTTGTTGGACAGAGCACAGACACTCTCCTATCCTACACACTAAGGACCCAGAGATGGTGCTGTTGGGTTCATTATGAGAGTCAGGGGCCTGCAGATTAATTCTGCTGCCTATAATTGGATGGCCTATCTCCGAGCAGGGCAGGGCTTATGTTCCCTGAAAGTTGGCTGTGGGATTTTTCTGTGAACATACACAGGCCTCTGTGTACAATACAGTAACATAGTACTACACAATGCGTCATGGTGTTTTTTAATGAAGACCTTCAGAAATTGCCATATTACTGTGTCACTTTATATCTTTTCCATGATCCAGCCTATAGTTGAATTTTTTGAAGCTTATCTGTTTTGCTGTAGCAGTTCTTGTCCTTGTAACATATTTTTCATCATTTTGGTTATTGCTAATGTCCCCACCTGTTTTCTCTCTCTTCTTCTTGCCTGCAGATCCCCAGCTCAAGGGTATAGTGACCAGGTTATATTGCAGGCAGGGATACTACTTGCAAATGAACCCCGATGGCTCTCTCGATGGGACCAAGGATGACAGCAGTAATTCCTGTGAGTACTTTTAAAGGTGGTTGTTGGCCTTTTACATCAAATATTCACTAGGTGTCTGCAGACGGTAAACAATTTTTAACAATTGACAAAGTGAAATAACTTCAAACTCTGCGGGTAGGAGAGAGTCCAGGCCCTCAAGGCCATGACACTAAAATAAGTAAACAAATAAATAACACAAGAACTTATATATGCTCCCTCTCCTCCCCTGCTCTAAACAGAGGTTTAGTGCATGGCTCAATTCTTGCTTTAGTTTTTTCCTTCAGGTGCACGAAATGAACCAGCATCCCCTGTAGTCAGCTTCTCTAACCTTGAGACCGATGCCCCCCTTCAATTTTCAGCCTTGGGAGCAAACATGTCTTCTTAAATGGCATCAAACGGATTTGTCCTCCTCCCTATGAGAGAAAGTGGACCAGAAAACAGTAGGCTTCATAGGGAGAAAAGGGTATTATTAGCTTGTTCTGGTGCTGCTCCTCAAGCGCTTCAGGCTAGGTGGTTAATTCAATTCCAGTGCTTGGTGTTAACACTAGCCTGACACTACATTGTGTCACTTATTACCCATGTCTGTCAGAATGAGGAGGTGAGGCACAAGGCACATCTGATAGGGACTTATTGAAACAACAGGTGTTACATATAGTGTGCACAACGTCTGCAATGTGTCATTAAAGCTCCAAGTGCAGATTTCATGCTGGCACTGACTGCTCAACATAGATTTTTATTTCTGGCTTATTTCTGGAAGGCCGTAGTTTAGGCTCCAAACCTGCCAAAACCTATTACTTACAAGGTCATTGAAGGTCATTTTGTGCCTTGAGGCTCCCATATAGACACATTTAATGCCACAGACACGTCAGACACGTTGATTCTCACCACTACAAACAATAGGCATTACCTTCCAGACCCATGGAGTCTGCTATAACAACAAAAGGGCCGTTAAATCTGCCGCGCACCAGTGATGGCCCCAATTACAGCTACTTCTCAGGAAGCTATGGGTGGCCCAGGCTACGCAATAGTGATCACGTCCACCAGCCGTACTGCAATCCGTCTTCAGTGATTACCTAAATGCAGCCGCTAGCAATCGTATTATCGTTGCTTTGTCAAGCATTAATGATGGGCAGCTTCCATTTGGATTATGAATTACACTATAACGTTTGCGGCCCCCCAGTATTTTTAACACTCACGTAATGTAAGGTCTGTTTATGGTAATGACATTTAAATGTATGTGTGTGTTTCCCGTTTTATTTTTCCATTTTCCAGCTTTGTTCAACCTTATTCCTGTGGGGCTCAGAGTTGTCGCCATTCAGTCTGTGAAGACAGGGTTATACATCGCCATGAACGGGGAGGGCCATCTGTACACATCAGTAAGCATGCTGTTCTATACTATTTAAATTATGTGAAGGAAATATCATGTTTGCGTGCACACTACATATATACATATTTTTTCTGTATGAATTATAGATGTGCAGCTGATGTGGATGAATTCTGTTTTTACATTTAGTGAGAGACCTTATGAACAATCAGCAGGCCTTGAACATGCCTTAGATATTTAAATATTGCATTTCAGGCAAGGTTGGTCATTCGGTTAAGTAGAAATTAATACATACGTGTTTCTATTCATCAGGTAAAATGCGCTCACATTTTAAATCAGGCAACATTTTTTCAGGAGGAATATATTTGACTCTCACGTGGGACATAATATTATACTATTACGGAATATTTTTGGTGGAATTAGATGTATGCTTAGGAAATGCTATTATTGAAGGACATAAACTGTATTTTTTAACATCATGTAAACCGTTCCTGAAAGTAAGTAAATACCTGTTTTGTTTAGGCCATTCTTTTTCACTACAGTATGTAGTCACCCACAGTTATTGACTATTTCTCTTCAAAATAAACTAGGCTTCTGCAGGCTAGACAGCCACGAGGGTTATAAGACGTCCCCAGGCACAGATAGTGCTTCTAGTCTCACCCCTCCACCCTGTCCTCTTCCAGTCGTTCAAATCAATCAGCAGGAAGAACACTGGGTAGCAGTGCCCCTCTGCCAGACAAGAGTATCCATCAGAATCACTGTCTTCTCTTTCCCCTCTACCCCTGATGTTCCTAATCCTCAGAGCGCAGTGCAGGAATTGCCATCTTACTCTTCATTCATTTCCTTGGAGGTTCAGAGGGGATATTTATCTTACAGTACAGTGCACTGGTTTTTCAGTGGAATTGCACACATGGGATATAAATATGTGATTTTGGGCATACCATACTGCATAACACAAGAGGCCCTAATGTGTACAATTTGTCTTTTCCCCTCACAGACACACACTCCATCACCTTTGATTGCAGCAGCATAGCTGGAAATATACAGCTTTGGGATATTACACTGATTTTCTCACACTATATTCAACTTTCACTGATGTAGACTCTGTAACCAAGACATTTTTATTCATTAATTCGACTGATTTGAATCACACGGTACAGAGGACAACAACAGCAAAGGCAAAATTACAACCTTTGGATAAACACGAATAAAAAGAAATAAAGCACGAGGCAAATATATGTCAAGTTTTATCATAAGTACAAAGATTGTCTAGAGCAGGGGTCCCCAACCTTTTTGAAACTGAGAGCTACTTCTTGTGTACCGATTAATGCGAAGGGCCACCAGTTTGATACACACTTTTAAAATAACAATTTTGCTGTTTAATTGTACGTTATTATTAATAAAAAAATAAATTACTAATATTAATCTATGTGAAGACATGGATCCTGTTAATGATTTCTCACAATAACTATCAAATGAGACTTAAAAAAGAATAGCAACAAAAAAAGTAGATGCAGCTCATTGGCAAGTGGTGCTATGGTGAGCTATTTTTAGAACAGGCCCACGGGCTACTCATGTGGTCCCCACGGGCACCATGTTGGTGACCCCTGGTCTAGAGCATAGCCTAAATAATTCCTTTTAAAATAAAGGACACTAGGTGTAAGGTCAGTTATTTGTTCTTACTCTTTCACACTAATTAACACAAAAGAAATATTATAAACTGATGGCACAGAATCTTTTCCCCCCACAAACACACACTCATATTTTGATTGCAGGTTCATACCTGGAAATAAACAACTGTCATTTGAAAATCCAATTCTACTTTTGCAAAATGTAGTCCCTGCAAATAAAATGTTTTAATCATTTATTTATCTGTTCTTTATAAAAGAACACCTTTGTGCTCTGTGAATAAAAGCAAAGGCAAAAACACAACACTTAAGCAAAAAGTGTGGGATGTAACCAGCATAAATTAAACCTGAAGACAAAAATGTTACAGTACCTTCCACCTTTTCATTTTGCTTTTCTGATCCGATCTAATGTGTAGCTGCTGTACTTTCTTGTTCATGCAGTTTTCTCTGTGTTTTTATGAGTTTTCATGCTACTTCGCCTGTCACATTCAGTAATTGGGTTTTTTTTTTTTTTGGATCCCCAATGGTTTGGCGTTGCTGTAGTAAGCTCACAACTGCTGCTGTGAAAACTTGGAGCTAAGTGTTGATTGCCACCCCTGCGTTACAGCAGATCAGTGCGACTAATTAGCGATCAAGCCATTCTGCTTGTGCAGCAGTGTTTGTAACTGTGATTCTGCTACTGTACATCAGAGTCTTTTTCCATCCAGTGTTGTGCAGTGTTATTTTGTCCTCTAGCCTCTGGACATGTTTAGGCAGAAGAGCTGTGAAATGAGTCTCATTGAGTCTAGAGAGAGTGATGTTTTCCTTCAGCAGTTTGCCCTGCTCCTCTTTTCACGTACTGCTCCTCTGCTCCATTTGCAGCTTAGATCCGTGCTAATGGACATTCTGATCAGACCTCAGCTATCCACTCGCCTACTCAAAAGTTCTTTTTTTGCTCCTTAGTGTGTGAATTACTCTGGTAATGACAGCCTTGTAAAATGTTCTTCATCCTCATCTGTCTCCTCCTTTACCCTTAGACAAGGTACAACCATTCCTTCCATTATCACTCTGCACCTTCAAAAGCAAGGATCTGACAGTCGACCTTTTCTACCCATTAAGGGTACTTTCACAAACTACTTTGAAGGTTATATTAATGCATGAGAGCAGGCTAATTTGGAGTTTTCAAGGTACACAGCACATAGAGACATTTAAAAACCCAACCTGGTTTTATCGGAAAGATGAATATTTCTCAATTAAGCCTAATTTCCCTAAAACCAGGTAATTTTCATCAAGTAGAATTCACCTACTCAGTTGTATTCTTTGACAATATTAAATTCACTGCCGAAGCTTTCAATGTGATGACGTTCTTTGATAAGGAGTGACACGTGGTGAATCAAAGGGAAAGTCCCACTTTCAGAATATAGATGGAAAGCCCATTCAAAGCCGCTGGTAGTGCATCATATTCTTTTGTGTGGGGCACCCTAGGCGCAGCGTGCGGCTCCAATGACAGAGATAGCATCAACGTGACTGTGCAGCCCGGCACAAAGGACACACCGCGGAATAAAGGAGAGTTCAATCATCTCACCCCTTTTCAATCTGGTCCTTTTGTATGTGAGCCAATAAACTCCCAGCTAATTTCTCCTCCCGGCTGCTCCCTGGATTTTTTACTTTCTGAAATGCAATAAGAGGAGAGGAATTCTCCGAGCTTTTTTGTAGACGGTAGTTGAGACACAACTTCTGGTAGTCACCAGATAGCAGGAATAAAACTCTCAAAAGAGATGAATCAACTGGAATTATTCTGTAGGGAATATGATTTTAAATCTCCAAAAGCAAACAATGACATGTTGGATTGTACAGTTTTGTTACACATGATGAAATGGCGGCGCCAGTCACTGCAACTCTGCGGTGCTGATTTTGTGGTCATTTTTCAGTTTCCTGCCCATCTCTCTAGAGTAAAGGCCAGGCATTTCATGACTGGCTGGTTTTCTTTAGAGCTAGTTCCCCATTCCCTCACTTTACTGGAGTCTATCACTGCAGCCTCTCTTTGTCAGGAACCTGTACTTGTTAGTGGTACCTTTCATGATTGTCAAATTGACGTGCCACATCACTTGAGTGACAAAATCCTTGAGAAGACCATTCTGGTGGGTGCAGTGGCTTTGGCTTCACTTCTAACACACCTCTAACTTTACTTGTTAGAGGTGATATGATCAGCCACATGAACACAGAAAACTGATGGCTTATGTTACCCACAGTGTCCAATTTAGAACGTACAGAGGCTTCGAGGGGCTCGATGTGAGGGATCCTTTAGTTTGCAGAAGCCTCTATGGCACTGATGTCTAGTGAAGCTTATTCAGGAGTTGTTAGTGTGAAACCAACAGAGAATTCTTTGAGAATGTGGAAATCAGGAGTCCCTCAGGATCAGGCATTTGATATTTTCCTACATTTTTTATTCATCTTTTAATTTCTTGGACCATTTTCTAATTCTGCCTAATAGAGACAGCGTCCTATGGACAATCTTCCCACTAGACATGGCATTTCATGGGTGAAGAATACAGTTCCAGCTGATGTTAAAATGAACCTTTCAGTGTGGGATTACAGAATATTGAAATGTGTGTTCTCCTAGGTTAATACTACACTGTATTTTCTCTATATACAGTATGATAACTTATACTACTGAAGTGGTAAGCATATGACTAACATCCTTTTTTCCCAAATTTTGTGGGAACCAGTTCATTTCAATAGAATCACTGAAATAAGTGAAGTAACTCTGCACTACTCTTTCGCATTAAATTGAACTTCAGTGTTCAAAAGGTGATTAAAAGGCAATACACACATGGTTACTGCCTATTTGTCATATTCAAATTTTTTATTAAAAAATGTGATGCCAGGAGCAGAGCAACAGCTGCCGTTGCATGCACAATGGCAGCTGTTGTGGGAGACGGGATTCAGTAGGGGAGGGGGGGGTCACATGACATCCAGGCAAACTGGCAGAATGGGAGATGTCATGTGGTGACTGTGGCACAGGAGGCAGAGAAGTTGTCCACCAATCCCAGGCTTGTTGGCTTGATCCGTGCTCCCCCCCCCCCCCCCCAAAAAAAAAAACAGTTCTCCTGTCACATGTCAAAGTGTCCTTGAGCGAGCCCCAACTTAGTTACCCCATCGGTTTGTGTGTGATTGTGAATACGAATGGGTGAATGAGAAACAGCGTTGAAGCGCTTTGGGTACCAATAGGTAGAAATGCGCTATATAAGTGCAGAATATTTACCATGAAATCATAGAAAGCTATAATTGGTAGATTAGAAAGTTGATCGAGGAATATTTCAAATGGTCACTATTGACCATTTGAAACTCCACTTGCTGATAAAAAAAAATATGTTATTAGTTTTCTAGATGCCTCTTGTCCCCAGATCAGGTCTACTTCATCACAGGGGGCAATATTTGGCCAAACAAAGCCTTTAAATTCAAACTGACCAAATAAATACTGTAAATAAATAAAAACCGGAGTGTCACACCTCGTCTAGAAACGAGAATCAATCGTACAAATATGTGCCTTGATTAAACTGTGAGAACATATTGTCTGCAAGTTGGAGCTCATGGCCAAGCTCTTGCAAGCAGGGACCAGCAATCAAATTGAACAAGAGAATGAATGAAAGAGAAAATAAGAGAATGAGAGAAAGAAACCGTTCACGACTTGAGCTGTTCTAATTACTGTACATACCTGCCGCATATGGAAGGCACAAAAATAAATGCATGGACATTAACAGAATTGTGCTGTGTGTATGAAAACACACATGCCAGTATCCAACAGATGGATTTGTGTGAGCATGTTTTATTGGTGTTGATTGAAAACCTGCCATGAATGTAAAATGTGTCTCTCTCACAATTTTATGGATGTTTTATGGTAGGACAAGAAAAGAAAGGGGGTGGTGGTGGTGGTGGGTGGGTGGCGGTGGTGCATATAAGGTTTGTGTAAAGTAAGAAAGTAAAAACTATGTGTAATTAAATAAAAATTCTAAACCTTGGCAACAATACAGCTACTGGCAATGATTTAATTCTAAAGAAAACACAGATATTTCTTTTATCAGTGTTTAGGGATATAAAAATCACATAAATGTAATTTATAACAAACTCTGCATCCTAAAATGTAACAGCCGGATGACAGGGTGCTGACTGTGAAATGTTCACATTGCCACAGATCTCTGGTACCTATCATAATTATTCAGATGGTTTCGCCTCCAGAAGGTAGTCAGGCTTACAGTTGAGGTGGGGGGAGCCTCATTATTTCCAAAGCTTTGCTCTCTCGTGCCTTTCATGCAGTGTCATAGTCAGGAGAGGTGGCGTTCATGGGGGGGGTTCTCCGTGCATTAATGAACAGTGAGGTGGGTGTCAAAGCTCAACTGGTGAACTGCTGGTCAGAGCCAAGAGGAGCCCAAAATAGATTAACTAGTTTTTCAGCAATTCAATATCTGTTATTAATAGATGTGCACTCATGTTGATTTGTTGGGCATCTTCCTGCCTTGCAGAATTGTGTCAATTCTTAATGTGCTCTGTATAAACAGTGCAAAATTTGGTTGCACCATTACACACTCATACACGCCATAGCCGATTTGTTCTCTATCACTTTTTATGTAAACATTTTATGGTCTGTTAATATCACATCTCCCCCCTGTTCCTTTATTGCTTTGACCTTCCCTCATATTCAATATTTTGGGCAATTTAGTTTACATGACACATACAGTGGCTATTGTATAGATAGTTGGCAAAGATATCAGGGAATATATAATGCATCACCATAACAGTATCAGAGCAAATCATCGCTATTAACTTCTCAAGAAGTGTGCTGCACATACTATAAGGTTGGAGTCTTTTGAAGTTCAAATGATTGGTATTTCATTTAACTTCTGTGGAGTTTGCTTCAGTGGTCCTTGAATATGGAGCATTGCATTAATTCAGGCAGAGCCCTGTGCTCATGCTGGCATAGCTGCTTCATTCATGCTTCGCTATTACAGGTTTATTTGTTAGCTCTCTCAAAGGGAAGAGTGTTTTCTGGCAAATGCAGCCATAGACAGTTTGGTTCCTTGGCCTGCTCTTTGAAGCTATAGAATCAATTTTCTTCTTACTAAAATATGCCCCAAAACATATGTCAATGCGAAGAGGCACTGCCTTGGCTGTACGTGTGTCTGTGAACACAACTGGTGTGTAGAGGTGGGTGTCACTTATGCATACCATGCAAGTACATTGTGCCTAGAAGAAATGTGGAATTAAAAAAACATTTTAAGAAAAACAATCATTGAACAAAGAGAAGAGCCGTTCTTAGATGTTTTTACAAGAGCTGTCATGCATGTTTTCTACTCTCGACTCATCTGCAAGTCACTCTTTGAACTGCTTCAATGAATACACATGTTTTAGCTAGTTCTCCTCCGAGAGTGGGCTGACATCCCCCCATGGTGGCCATCGGCCAACTATCGATCCGTCAGCTAAAGCTTACACCGAATCTCCCTCATCCATCCGGGATAATCCTTACATCTCTTTTAAAATGGAGCGAGCAAAAACGCCCAGAGAGTAGTTAGTCAGAATGGAAAGGAAGAGATTGCTATAAATTATGTGTTCCTGACAGATGATGGAAAGAATACAAATTGTGTGTCGATGGATTGGGGGAAGAAGAATTTGCAAAGATAAAGGAGAAGGAGAACTCCGAGGAGTGTTTAGCAGGGAAAGCCCTGCTGAGGTCAATATAACCACTGTAGCATGCAGACACCATTCATCTTCTCCTCCTTCTACTTAAATCATTCACCATTTTGAGCAACATAAAATGCAATCCAGGAAAAACTAAGAGTCTTTTAGAGGCACATACGATACACACATGCTCATCATGGCAGATTAATGAAAGCCTTATAACAAATGCAGAGTAACAATGCTATTACTTGACAGAGAAAGTATTACCCGTCCCATATCCTCTCTATAATTACTTTAAAAAGATTATTTTAGGTAGGGCTAGTATATCATTAGAAGTGTGTCCTAATGTATTCAATCTGTAAGAGCTTCCCTTCCTTCCCATGGTCACCAGCTGCCTGCAAGGCTGCCACTGCTACATGTTTGACGTGTTTCTCAAGTCACCATTCACTATTGGAGTTCAGGTATTTTATGATTTTTTTGTAACCAGTGGTCACACCTGCTTCATTTACCTTAAACCGACTCAGCAACCTGCAGCACTTATTCATACCAAACCCTAGGAGCCTCAGGTTTACTGTGAGACAGCTTGCAAAACATGCTTGTAAGAGAGTGGGTCTTCATACTGCTACTTAGATTCAGGCTGCTAGTAATAAACAAAGACAAATTTTTATTGAGCATATTTTTGTTGGTCTGTGTGTGTATTTACACCACCGAGCAGCAGAATCAAGGAGACACAATTTCATCTTTGTTTCTCTGTAAGACCCACAGAAGATATGCCTGCATTGAGAAATGCAGATGGTATCTTTGTCATTCCTCCATAAAAGCGTGTTGCAGTAGCTACCCTATCTAGCCTTCTCTGTATTAATGACCCTAGTTCTGGCCTAATTGCTTTCCCAGTGTTTAAATGTCAAGCAGCATGCTAATACAAATGGCATACTTGTGCCTGTTGCCTCAAGAGCCGTGTAATGTGCAAATGAGCAGTGGAAGGATGGCGGCTTGTGAAGAAACGAGTAGACCTCTGGAACCCGGTAGCCAAACAGTAACAGGATGCATATCACTTGCAAACTGCCATCGGACTGTCTGACCTGTATGTACTCAGCCAATCCAGTTGAGCTTTTTCAGACTTGTTTAATCTTTATAAGTAGGGATGTCAGCCAAGGTGTCAAATGTACAGTAGCATCAATAATACACACTGTAGAAATCGTAAAGCCTAAAGGTGAGTTACTGCTTATGCCTACGTACAGGCTTTGTTTGTTTGTTTCTAAATTCCAATTTATAAAAAAAGCCTTTAAGCCATCCATCCATCCATTTTCAGCAGCTTACCTGAAGTTGAATTGTGTTCTCGGCAGGCTAATGTAGCCCAGACGCCCTTCTCCCCAGGCACGTACTCCAGCTCCTTCTGGGGAAACCTCACGGGTTTGCAATGTCTTATTCTGGATCTCCTTCCTGGAACTGCTGAGAAAACCTCCAATGGAAGGCACCCAGGAGACATTCCAAGATGCCACCTCAAACCACCTTATCCGGCAACTTTTGATATAAATTAGCAGTCAACTGAACCCCAAGTCTGTATTCTGTCTTAAAGAATTTTTTTTTTTGTTGCTCACTACCCAAAGTTTGTGACCTTGGTTGAAACGTAGACTGAGTACAGTGTCTGCATTACTGTTGATGCTGCTCATTCTCTTTTAACCCACTCATGAACAAGGCCCCAAAATACCTACATACCTTTACTTGAGGCAATAAGTCATTTCCATCTTGTCATGTTCTTTATTAAAATAATATAAAAACAGTGATATCCATTAAGTTAAATAAATATAAGTTATTATATATTTTCCATTGCTTTGGACTGAACACCACAAATGCAGTATAATGATTTTAGGATAAACCAAGCGATTGGTAAAGAAAATTCCTGAAGGCCACGGCTATTTTATTGTGGTTCTAATCTCAGACGTTCTGTGTATCCTGCAGGTTGCAGCTTAAAGTTTTGTTCCCAGTTGCATGCGTGTGTGTGTGTGCGTGTGTGTGTGTGTGTGTGTGTGTTTGGATGGAGGCTCTTTTTCTGCTACAAAAAGCTCTCAGTGTTCATTCTTCCTGCAGGTATAATAGCTGTAATCCCTTCTCTTCCTCCACAAGAATCCTTCTTTCTTTTCTATTTCCATCCATGAGATAAAAGGAACATTTTACCAAACTTTAACCCTGAAGCTGTGAAAATCAATACAGTGAGAGCTCTTGCAGAAAGGTTGTAAATCATGAAAATTGATTGTCTTAAATCTGAGCTAAGCCTCTCTCCACTGTATCTGCATGGTGCAAAAAACATCTACTGCCATAGCACTAGAAACTGCAAGTTTAGTTATCATTATTTGTGTAACAAGATATAATAAACTACATTATCCACCTATCTCACTATTTCACTATTCATTAATGCCACACCACATAACAGATCACACAGGTGTGGTATATAGCTTTCTTCTGTAGTTAATAATAGATCTGTGTGTGGGATGGCATTAATTCTATACACAAATAGTTTCTTTGTCTTCTAACAAAACAAGCCCTGACCTACACATGTAAATGTTTGTCCTTTACCATCTTGTGGTTACAGTACTTAGACTGCAGCTTCACTGCAGAGGCCAGTATGTCAGAGGAAGTTATTGTTTGGTACACCCACACATAATATTCTACTAGAAAGCTATTCATACTAGAAAACATTCACCCAGGAATGGAAAGCTTGGAAAGTATGGCAATTGTATGATTGTAGCAAAAGCAGCAGTTTAACATGTGAATTTAAAACCCTGTAATAAATACCCAGTAATAAATCGAATAGATTGTTATACGCATCTGGCCACTCTGAGTGCACAGAAAGTAGTTAAGGAGCTCACCTGGACAAAGCTCTGTGAGGTTGATTCCTTTTTTCAGTGTTTCTCATTGTGAGAAGCACACGGGATGAGTGGCGATAAATGTTGAATATTCATATGATAGTTTTCCCCAGGATAATAGGGTTTGCCTTCATGCTACCCCAGATTATGTGTTATTATCAGATTACCCCAGATTATCAGTGATTTGAAGGATGTCTATCGAGATCTCAAAATATGTACAATAAAAGTGCCTTGAGATGACTTTGTTGTGAATTGGCGCTAAATAAATAAAGTTGAATTGAATTGAATTGAAAAGAATACAGAGACATCTGAGATGCTTTAAGCATGTCATGTTTAATAAATAAAATAAACCCTGACACATATATGGAAATTAATTAGTTTGAACGCTGCTTTTAGTGTTAAACCTACCTTGTCTATTCCAGTTGAATTGAACTCTGGTTCAATATCCCCCTTGGTATTGTTCCTTTGCACAGGTTTGAACCCAGCAATTGGTTTATTTTTCTGAAACAATGTCATGAATGGATAGTTGAGTTAACGTGACACAACTTCCAGATAACTACACCTGGTCGGCCGAGAACGAGCGGATATCTGGTTGCAACAGGTCAATGAAATTGTCGGCATGCAGGCAGAACACAATAAAACACTGATCCAAAGTTAACGTAACCTGCTCTGTTCTGATCTTTACAGATTAATGATTTTGGAAAAAGCAGTTTATAAGTATTACTGAAGCTGTTGAAGTTACGCATCATATTTATTTCATTTTTCGTTAGTAGTATCCGCAGCTGCTAAGCTAATTTAGCATTCAGGCCTCATCACGAACATTTACAACTGGAATAAGATCTTATAGCAGTCTAATAAGAACAGCAGAGCCTTAACTGTTTCATGTACATACCTGGAGACTAATCCACAAACAGACAGCAGTGAAGGCAGAGAGAAGTTTATTATTATACAATAACCTTCAATGTCTTTGCATTGCAGTTTGTTTAAGTTCAGGGTCCCTTTTGTAAATCAAACTTACTGACTGCCTGATTGACAGGATTTGGCTGGTGGTGGTGGAACAGCTCAGGGGCGTGCTGAGTGGCTTTGTGTTTAGTTTGTGGCTGACTGATTGAATCACTGCTGGGGAATCCTCCACTGTCTTCCCCTTATGAACAGACGTTCAAGCTGAGTGCTCCCGCTGCCTGTCAACAAGGTTTCAAGAGAGACGGACCAGCATTAGACTGGACACTTTACAGTCACATTTCAAAAAAATACCAGGGGGTAAGCAGGATTCTCTGTAAACACACGCCTCAGTTCTATTACATGTTAAACCAGACACTTGAGATAAGAAATAATCACTTAATGGGATAGTAACTGTGTGATGTAAACCAAATGTTGGCAAATATGTTCTATCTACATAAGTACTGGTCTGCTGTAGGTTCCAAATTGTGCGCTGAACTACAATGTATTGGCCTCTGACATGTCTGTCATACGTGAATCACCAACAAGCTGTGTGCGCAACAAACTAGTGTCCTGTTTCGCCCCACTACAAAATCCCAGCATCACCTCTGACATTACAATTCCTGCAGTTCCTCAAGGACATTGTCTTGAGGCATGATTCAGAATCCCTTTCTCTCTCTATCTGTCATCAATTAATCTACAAAAATGTAGGTGTCAAAACGGGCATCACAATTAAGCGGCATTAAATTTTATCAGCATAAACACCCGTGCTGTGCTGATCCACCCACTCAGTACAAGGCTGCTGAAAAGGGTAAAACATGGCACCTGTGTTCGCTCTGCCTCTGCTTTTATCAGAGGAGACCCCTTTGTTCTTCAGGCAGGTGAAGGGTTTATTGGCAGCTGTGTTGCTAAAGTCTGTTTCCTATACAGTTTAGCTGTTTGTACAATGAACATACAATTGTATGTATAATGACAAAGTAAGCACTTTACCATTACCTTACTTTACAATATTAGACATCCTATCATGTTAAAGTGTTTTTGTAAGGGCATTATTATGGCATGAAAGTAGGACTATTATTCTCTAATTATCTTTATTATTACAATTTGTGTAACAAATTGTGTGAAAATACCAAAATTAATACTGTGGCAGATGTCATTTAAAGTGTGTGTGTGTGTGTGTGTGTGTGTGTGTGTGTGTGTGTTTGTGTGTATTATTTAGAACCTAAGCCCATTTGTTCCCACTAAAGTTGTAAATCTGTACATAAAAATGTCAAAAATATTAAAAAGCTGTCGTTAAGCTGCTAAGGCAGCTGTCCATGAACCCCCAGTGTTGGTGGTTCGACTGCTGGTTTCCTACTAGCCACATGTTGAATTGGACAAGGCTTCAGTGATTTATTCCAAAGCCTTGCAATGTTTGCCACTTTCCAGACATGGCGTTCTCAAAGCCATTCATTATCTTAACCACTTCAGGGGCGGTGGAGCCTATTCCAGCTGTCACTGGGCCAACACGGAGAGACTCACGCAGACAGAAAACCATTCACACCTATGGACAATTCAGTTAACCACCAGTTAACTCAACATGCAGCTCTTTGGAAACCAGTATACCCACGAGGAGAACATGCACATAGGCAGGTAGATTTGAACTAGGGTTCCTATTAACCCACGCCACCACTGTAAACACTTACAGACATGATTTGATGTAATCAGAGAGGGAACTTCTCTTAGTCGCCCTTTACCAGTGAATTTTTGTTACATCCAGTTGTAGAGCCAGATTGTGACGTTCTGGCTGTTGCATGTTACAGGTTCACCATCCAAAGAGAACATCAGCATTTCTGTTTCTATTCTCTCAGATATGATTTGTCTGTTTGTGTGTGTGAGAGAGAGAGAGTTAGAAAATGTTATTCTCATCCTTTTAGTGAAAAGTATGTTGGAAATAGAGTGCAGATAATTACATGCACTCTATGCTTACTTTGTTTAGAAAAGAAATAAGTAAAACAGAATGACTATACATTATTTTCTGATAGGATAACTGCTGTTATGTAAAGATAAAGTCATATTTCTCCCAGTAATTTGGCTTTAAAGCTTCGGAGTCCAGGGGAGCAGTCTGCTGGCTCACTGTTTTATGACTGCAGAGATGAAGGTTTTTAGTTATTCATCTACTCCAGTGAATAAGGCAATAAAACCCCTATGTCTAATCCACATCTGCACAAGTATGCAAGAAATTGAATTTCACCATATTGCACATTCATTATATTATTAAAGATCATGCAGTAGTGAAAACCAGAGCAGCATTAAGTTTTATTTATAAAAATATTTGTTTAGAAATCTTGCAGCATTAAACACAAACTTGATGATTGAACTTGATTTACACCTGTAGTTCTGCTTTTCTCCAAGTCACTCGTGAAACATGTCATTATTTGCATTGCCAATGAATTGCAGATGTCTTCATCAGTTAATAATTTGCAACAACACCACAATTATACAACATTTGAGTGTTGCAAAGTGTGACAACATGCATCTCTGCTTTGACGATCCAAGCATTTGTGAGACAAAGAGCAAGGTCAAGAGATGTCTTTTGACAACGACTTTCCGGCTTAGTCAAGATATTTCCTTGATCTTAGACTATCCAGTTTTTCTTTGTCTATTTTCTTTGTAAATGCCAATGAAATAACGTCCATAATTTTGAGATAGCACGTAATTGTATGTCCTCTGACACCTTCACGTTATTGTAATTTACAGTAGTGTACTTTATTAACCTATAAAGAAAGACAAATTGCCATATTTAAAAACATTGACGTCATATTTATTATGATCTTTGAAGAAAAAAGAAAGGGAAGCTGACACTGACAAAGAAAATTCTTAGTGCACAGAATTCATCCAGCTGTTTACCGGGGACTCTCCATTTGGTCCCCGTCCTCTCTTCCTCCTCTGTGTTTGATAATCAGACAGGTCGGCTGAAGCTCCCACCGTCTGCACACAATGTCGACGTGATTCTCATACATATGAGTGTGGCTTAGCTTAGCTTTCTGGAGGTTGACCTTTTACTTTGGATCAATAGATTTTCATGCTGGCAGCATCAATAAATCATTTCTTTGTTTTCACAGTGGTTGAGGTTACAGGGAGCAAAGGTGAAGAAGGTGCAGGATTTTAAGTACTTAGGGTCACCGGTTCAGAGCAACAGAGAGTGTGGAAAAGAGGTGAAGAGGCGAGTGCAACAGGTTGAAATGGGTGGAATAAAATTGTCAGGTGTGTTGTGTGATAAGTATCAGCCAGAATGAAAGGAAAGGTGTTCAAGACGGTGGTGAGACCAGCGATGTTCTTCGGCTTAGAGACAGTGGCACTGAAGAAAAGACAGGAGGCAGAGCTGGAGGTATCAGAGCTTAAGATGTTGAGGTTCTCTTTGGGAGTGACGAGGGACAGCTCACGTTAGATGTTTTGGAGATAAAGTCGGAGAGGCCAGATTTAGGTGGTTTGGACATGTTCAGAGAAAAGATGGTGAATATATCGGTAGGAGGATGCTGAGGTTGGAGCTGCCAGGCAGGAGATCTAAAGGAAGACCAAAGAGGAGATTTATGGATGTAGTGAGAGAGGACATAATGGTGTGAGAGAAGAGGATGCAGAAGACAGGGTTAGATAAAGGCAGATGATTCGCTGTGGCGACCCCTGAAAGGGAACAGCCGAAATGAAACGAAGAAGAAGCTCTCACAGTGCTGAGCGCTGTATTTTAGGGACACACTTGGCAATCAAGACCTGTTTAGTGAGTATGTGTGTTTTCCAGAGGATGTTAGTGTTTGAGTGACTCTTTTTGCACTTATTGTCTTTTAATGCCTTTTTACTGTCTTAAGGGCTTTTCATTTCCAGCTCCTACTTTCTCTGTATCCATTTCACTTCTTTATCTGTTATTTTATGTAGTAAAGTAGTCTTCCTCCTTAGATCTACCAATTCTCTACCCCCTTTGTCTCCCTTACTTGATGTCTAATTTGTATGGCTATGAAGGTGCATCTATCCTTTATTTCTGTCCCTGCGTTTTTCCTTTGGTGACTGGGGCTGATTATGTGAGATTGAGCAGTTTTGGCCCCCACGCTGTCTGTGGCCAAGGTCAATTATGTCCTTCCCATTCAGAGCATGGCCAATCACGGGCCAGGGAGCCATTGATGTGGAGCGCCAGGCAGAGCGATCGAGCGGGTGGAAAATCAAGCATTTGGTGCTTCAAAAATGATTTGATTTGCCACTGGTGGCAAGTGGGTGCTGTGGTGCCTTCTCCCTTTTCATCTTCAATGTCAGCCATATTTAGTTTTTAGATATGACTTTGCTGGGTAAAATTACACAGCTAACAAAGTAATACTTGTTCGTCAATGGTTGACACTGTTATGCAAAATATGACTTAGTAGGGTCAACGAGCAGCCAAAAAGATACATATTACATCTGGCAGCTGTGGCAACCATAAGCGCATGGCATGATACACAGAACTTTTCCACAGGAAACTGGAGTTTGAAGCTACTGCTCTTGTTTGTTGTTGCAACTAGTCATGTGAAACACAAGCAGTAAGTCCTTTTTTTCTAAAGAAAATGTTTTTATTTTTATTTATTTTTTACAAGCCCTAACCACTGCGTAGTGCCTACATGCAAATCCGAAGACTTATTCCATGGACAACAATAAAAAAGTTGGTGGTAGTTTACTGTTAAATGACAGTTCACAGTTGTGCCACAGAAATACGTTTTGGGTAAAAGTCTGTATGTATGGATATGACGGGGATGCCCAGTCTGCTCCTACAGTACTACATTGTCCCGGAGTGCCTCTTTGTTACCATGGAAACCTAAGAGCAAACGTGTTTGTCTTGTTGTGGCCTCTAGGAAGAAGAATAAAAAAAGAAACAGGTAGAGAAAAGGTTTCTTGAAAAGACAAAAGCAGGGCGTGAAACTAAGAAACAGTAGTTTTACTGTAATACAGTTCAAAAGCTGCCAATCAAAGTGACAATCTCACTGCAGCTAGTGAGACACAACCTTTCTCTGAAACTGAGTGCCTGGTCCACATGCAAAACAACTGATTTGTCAAAGATTAAATGTACTTTTCACATTAAATTAAACGTGTGGTACTTGGGTGACTGGGGAGCAGCAAGGTAGAGTGGTTGTCCACAAACCACTTGCAGTAGTTGGTTCAATCCCCGGCTCTTCCGGTCACATGTTGAAGTGTCCTTGAGCAAGACACTGAACCCCAATTTAGTTCCAGATGAGCATTGTCCAGCTGCATAGCAGCTCTCCCATTGTTGTGTGAGTGTGAGTGCGAATGGGTGAATAAGAAGCAGTGTAAAGTGCTTTGAGTGCCAATTGGTGGAAAAGCGCTATATAAGTGCAGTGCAGACCATTTACCATTCACTGTACAGCCAAAAGAATGTAGAAACTTTGCTTGATGTTATTTTTCTAATGTCTTCTTGACCACTGAGGTGCACTAAATAACATAATTAAGGGAAATGCGTTACCAAACCTGCACTTAAGAGTTAGCTTCAATTCGGATTACTGGGGGATTGGATGGAAACATTAAAGCTGCAGGCTGTGAAACCAAAGCAATGGGCTTAAAAATGCTAAAACACACATACTGTACAGCTCAGGAGAATTACAGCGATGGCTGAGAACTGTCTGCAGTTCTGTCTGTGCTTTAACATCATATGTAGCATTTTCCTTCTCTGTTAATGTCAACATTTTGATTAGTTCAGCTTTAAGGCAAGTCATTGTTTCAGTGTGTTGGCAGCTTTGTGCATACATTTTTGGGAACTTCCTATTTCAGCATTACAACAATTTTTGCACAAAATGCAAGGTCGATGACATGTGGTGTTTGCTTTTACACAGCCTGCTGTGAATGTGTATTCATTTATTTGGCTATGTAGTCATCAACAATGACTGATGTGAAATTAGGTGAAATTAGGCCAATAATCACAAACGAGGGCAAATAAAATCACTCCTGCTTGTAGCAAGCAAACCAAAAGACATTAACTGATAGAAGTCCTCTGCATCTGCTTATAGTCAGCTATTGTCATCGCTCTGATCTTCAAATTAAACTGACTATGTGACTGCCACTGTTACATTTTTATTCACTATCAAGCCTAATTGCACAAACAAACCACCTCCACATCTCTGCCTCCATAAACAAAGGCAGACTTTTTGTGCGTCCGTGCGGAGGTGTTTGATTAGCCACAATTATGGCCTTGGCACCTGCTTGTATGATTACTTTGACTCGAGGCTGTTTTGTAGGTGTTGTATTAGTAAGCAGTGCAGGGCTAAACTTGGCTAAAATGGCATCAAAATAATGTGTCTAATTACAGCAGCCAACCAATGCGCAGTGCAGCTCACCTGATGAGGAAAAAGTCGAATTAATGACCTACATTGAAGTAACTCAGGGAACCATGAAGGTAAAACGGTTTTAGCTCCGCTCAGTGGGAGCTCAGTAACAGAGTCTGCTTCCGCACTGAAAGAACATGTTTAAACATTCTTTTAGGGAGCAAAGGCATTTGCTTTAACAAATGAAACAGCACGAGGAAGACATTTGTTATGTGCTGTTAGCTTAAGGTTCACCCGTGGGCGTGCACATCTCTTGTCTAATCTCTAATCCAATAAGTTGTACAGTATGAACCATGTACAGTTCAGTGTGTAACATCCTGCTCTGTCACCAGCCTGTCCTCGCAGACAGGACACAGCCCAGCCTTTCTGACAACTTGGACATAATAAGCAGCTATTTGATAAACTTACTGCTGACACAAAAATAAATCTTAACAAGCATGAAAAAAGTGAATAATGATGGGGTCAAGCCTATGCATCATCCTGTGGGAGGTTTTTGTTGCTTTAGCCTGCAATGTTTCTGTCTATCAGCGGTTGTCTGGAATCAGTAGTATTAGCTTTAATTCTAATCCCAACATTTGCCTCTTGTCCAATGCCACTGTTGGCAAGACAGAGCAACTTCTGAATGTAGGACCAGTCTGACCTCTCCATACCTGCCCTGGCAGTTCTGTTTCAGAGTTACGGCAGCGCTTGCTGAGGTTTTTGACTTTACAGCTAATGCTGTTATGCATCATGCATTTGTGCCTTGCTCTCAGAAAAGCCCACGAGTCCTCAAGCGAGGACAGAGAGGGCACTCACAATAAAGCCGGGTGCTTCGCAGGATCATTAAGGCCTCTCTGCTGCTTCCTGCTCAGCTCTGCTTTCAGCTGAATACTGTCTGGAGGATGCACTCTAACAGGAGTAATACACGAAAGGGCTAATTGTACAGTAATCATTGCACGGTGTGTCCTGTGTTTAAATTGAGCATTTTGCCCATAAATAATGTCCTGTTTAGTTACAATACAAGAAATTTAAAAAGGGAGTGCCTCAACACAGGAACCTGTCTGTCAGTCCACCACTTTGGTCCAGAGGAAAATACTGTATTTCAATATCTGCAGTACATTACGTGTACATCTAGCATTTGGCCGAAAATGTACAGACATTTACAGTATAGGTCCCAGATAGTAAATTCTCATGTGATGATCGTTGTTGTTTGAGTGAAATATCTACAACAACTATACTTTAGGAATGGACATGAAACTTAAGACATGTCTCTCTCTGGATGGACATTTTGTTTTTATTTGGTTTTAGCCTTTAGCCCAAAGCAGCACGTAGCTCGATCGTGGCCTCACAGAGTCACTATATGTAGGATACCTATCAAGTCTTAGTTCAGCTACATGTAAATCAGTTTTAAGCGATTTACCACACATGCTTTAGCTTGTCTTGGAATTTTTATGTATTGCACAATGATTTACTTTCGCTTTTTCAATAATCCACATCATTCAAACAAAGGTGAATGAAAAAGGTAACGTAGGATAGGAATTCCAAAAATAAAACCTTTTTAAATCTCTATGTTCACTGACCGACTCAGACGATGAGAACCACAGTGAAACAGGAAATATCAGAGGATTTTTACATATTCAGTCCGAGCTAGTCCTTTGAGCTAGCTCGGTGTGTATTTCACACAAAGGACGTGGTGAAGTCCTCCATTGTGATGAGTGTGCTTTGATTAATACACCACGATGAATGCCTTTATTTTTAGTCTGGCAGGGCGGACAATGTGGAAATGCTTTTTATTACCACTCTGGTTAGCGATAAATGAGCAACAGCAGGGAGAGATATGGTGCCTCTATGTTCATTCGTCATTGCCCTATTGAGGTGTAAATGATGGAGCAGTCACTTGGTTTGCCCTATCATCATTGGTACAATGTACAGACAGCAGTCACAGACACACTAATAATAGAAAACAAAGCATTTGGAGGGAGGTGCTAAAGGTGTTAAGGTCAGAGTGTAACAATATATAGTTTCTGCCCCGAACATAAGATAATTGACTGATGCTCATGATGCTCTCTCACTGGTGCTCTTGCATCTGAAGTCAAGGTTAAAGCCAAGGAGAGAATAAAAGTTGCATTTCATCTGAGCAGGTCATGATTAGAGCATTAGACTCTGCAACGCTCACCTTTTTTACAACGGGGGAAGTATGAAGGTCATTTAGTCCAAGCACGGCATTTTCTGAGTCTGACATAACATTATTCTATACAATAGATGTGATATATTAAGCTTTGCAATTGTGTGGATTGTCTCCATCCTAGTTTGGACAGTATTAATGAATGTAAGATCTGTTGTGTTCCTATGAAACATTAGTCGCTTATGTTGTTTTTGCTTGTTTGTGTCTCTGCAGGAACTCTTTACAGCAGAGTGCAAGTTCAAAGAGTCGGTCTTCGAGAACTACTATGTCATCTACTCCTCCATGTTATACAGACAACAGGAATCGGGGAGAGCTTGGTTCCTAGGGCTCAATAAAGAGGGCCAAGCCATGAAGGGCAACCGAGTGAAAAAAACAAAACCAGCTGCTCACTTCCTGCCCAAGCCATTAGAAGGTATGTATTAGAAAGTCTGCACACGGAGGCATATTTCAAGTTTCAGTTTTGACTTATCTACTGTGCCTCTAAAAGTTGACTCTAGGGTCACGATCACCCGCTGGTTAGGATTTTCCCCATGTTTTTCACCTGCAGCAGTTTTTGTGCTTTCAACACCAAAAGAGACCGTGTTACAGTAAACTATGTTGTCTTTTTGCAGCAGGGAACGTAACAGTGAAGATGACTAAATGTGGCAATTATTGTGTGAAATTTACAGTGTTAAAAAAACAAAAATGAAGAGCATTGTGTGATTCTATACTTTACAACTACTGTATGTGACATATGTGACATATTTATGTGCTGCTTTACTCTTTTGCTGCTGTGGGCATTCAGTGTAGGACTCGGGACACCTCTGTAAGTGCAGTTTGAAATGTTAAGAGTCCAGCAGATGTCATCACCACTCTTGTCAGCCACTAGCCTGATTGCTTCCCATCATTTAGGCACGCAATCAAGTTGAAGTGTCCTGTCAAGACAGTAATACAGCTGTAGTGTAGTGGCTGTGAAGTGGCGGATAATGAGACAGTTTTTGCTGTGTTGTCAAAAAGCATGTGCGTTGATTCAGGATCAGCACCGATGGAGATGGTAAATACAGTTGTCTGGGCAGGTTTAAGGGCTTTTAAAGAGTGATGTATAAAAACTTTAAAAAAGGATGCAACAGCAAGTGGTTTTCACGAAAGAGACCCTCACTAACAGCTTTTCCTTTGTTTCTGGCCTTTCTCTCCTCATCACCTGCTTCTCCAGTTGCCATGTACAGAGAGCCATCATTGCATGACGTAGGGGAGACGGCGCCCAAGGCGGAAGTACCTCCCAGTAAAAGCACAAGTGAGCCAGCGATGATGAATGGAGGTAAACCTGTCAGCAAGCCCGACAAGCCCACCACATAGCCACACCTCACCAGTGCCCAGAGAGTGTGCGTGTGTGTGTGTGTGTGGAAGGAGGGAACGTGATGGAGGCAGGGCTTTCCCAACTTGACTCCAGACCCTCTTTCATCTGTGGATCAAATCCAGGCGAATCTCCCTTCTTTTCTGTTCTTGCTCCTCCTCCTCCTCCTCTTTCTCTGCTTCATCCTCCCCTTCTCCAGCTGTTTCAACATGCGGGCGGGGCGGATTCTGAGGTG
Organism: Channa argus; assembly: GCF_033026475.1. Lineage (NCBI taxonomy): Eukaryota > Metazoa > Chordata > Actinopteri > Anabantiformes > Channidae > Channa > Channa argus. The sequence goes on from NC_090205.1 coordinate 9,953,206, forward strand.
GCTGAGTTTCCGCAGCACAGGAGGGAAGAGGACCTCTGATCATAGAATGCCTTTAAATTCCCCTGAAACTGTGAGAAGTCATGTGAATAACACGTGTCACAACCACGTTTGTGGTACTTTGCTTGCAGACAGTTCATCCAAGAAACCTTCCCCTTCTCTATAATGCCCTGTTGGAGCAGAGTCTGTGTACCTTCAGATATATTTTCTATACCACAGTTCACCAGCTATGTTCTGGGATAGAGACTGTATAGATAGAGTAAATATTTGGACTGTTGTCCTCTATTTTTTACGAGTATGTTCCCCTGTCCCTCTCTTTCTATCTCGAGTCACACACTTTTCTCTTTGACAAGTAACCTAGAAAAGCTAAAAACATTTTGCAAGGGAGTTGTGTGATTTTCTAAGAAACACATTCACGTAGATATGGCATAAAAACCAACGCATACCAAAAAAAAAAACAAAAAACAAAAAATAAAAATACTATCCAAATTTTCTTCTTACCAACAACATGCACACACACTTACATACTGACACACAAAGTTTGTGGGGAGAATCAGAGACGTTGCTTTCTTACAGCTGATAAAAACACACTGGAGGCTGGCAGAAAGCTCCTGCAATCATAGTTGATGAAGTGCTAATTACCACCCCTGCAATCAATGCGAGGAGCTCCCTACACACATACAAACACACACACACATTTATAAACAGATGTGCGTGTGGGTGGGAGAGCGCTGTAAGGAATGGTGTATACATATCACTATCTATGTCCCACCAGCGGTTTAGTCCGCCTTCTCTGGTAAATAGAAAACCTGAAGTCTATTTTTCTTTAATCTCATTTCAGAGCGTGAGCTCTAGGAATATCTCTAGGCCTTGTAGGCCTCTGCCCCTCACTCACTGACTTCTTTGGACTACAAGGCAAGGCTTGTGGCTTTGACCCAGATGGTCTATAACTGCAGCACTGGCAGCCATCTTATGGCAGCGTCCACATAGTGTAGCCAGAAAAACAACATGGCTGAAAACCAGTAGGCGACATTTATACTCGCTGCATCCCCATTTGGTTGAGCAAACTAAAGCATGGGCAAGGTTAATGTTGTGTTCTCTCTTCGTGCAGCAGTTAAACAAGAGATGGCTTGTATTGTAACATTTTCACTGTATAAAATGTAGGGAAAATGGCTATAAAAATAATAACTTTTTAAATAACTAGATATTATAATTATTATTATGAAAGGATTTGTCTCCTAGCTCAGCATGCAGGGTCCAGTACTCATCATCTTGGCCTATCATGTGCCTGTTTGGACCTTGATACCCGGCATGCAAAAACAGGTTCCCAGTCTCCACTGGGTCAAAGGTGCCTCACCCACTAGGTATATCCATGTAGAGGACACGTAGCATTATCCACTGATAAACCACCCTCAGATGTACTCATTCTGAAATGACCAAAGTCTTTTTTCATCCCAAGAAGAACCGATTCTTTAAGAAAATGGAAAAAATCAAATCTGATTCTCTCTATGATTCAAATCCTTGAAGCTTTCACTGTGATAGCATTGTTCTGTCCAAAAGAATCAACTCTGCTCAGACCCTCAAAGGCCTCGGTCGATGTCATTTTGGAGAAGTACGCATACCTTGAATTAATCACATGCATGTATTTTCTATAAGGGATAAGGTATGGGTATCGTTCTTCACCCGTGTTAAGCTGAAGAGCACTGTCATTTGATGTGGGATTTGAATGGGCATGAATAGGCTACGACACACTCGTAGCTAATCTAAAGGGAAACCACTGCAATTTCTGTTTTGCATTTTCATCACGACTGTTAGCAGTTTATCAAATCCCTATCTGATCAATCAATTTATAATGTTTGTCTTGCTTTAATGATTTTTCCCAATAAAATTTTTTTCTCAGATGTAGAATATTAAGTAGATTGTTGCTGCCGTATGCTGCTAAGACTGCACCTATATTAAGACTTTGATTTGGTAGATATCATTTGCTGAGTTTATTGGGATTACACATGACCTTGTTTTGTTTTTTTTATTACAGCATATCAAAGCACATTGGTTAGACTTCAATGTTTGTCTGTACAAAGCTGTTAATGGTATAACAAAAATGGCGTACTACACACACAAACACACACACCCGCACACACACACAGGAGCTGAAAACCACTGTAGTTGTACTTGGGGCTGCTGTTCTGTCCTCTTTACACCCCATCATCCTCCACTCTATCTCTACATGCTGGGCTGGCTGCTGCCCCAGCCCTGCACTCCAGTTAACTGGCTCCTCCAAGGCTGACTTTATTTTTGTAAATGACCGGTGTGTAAATGTACATGTTTTGTTCGGATCGTGTAATCGCAGATTTTTGTTTGTGCTCATTCTCACTCGTATACGGGTCGTGTGTGATGTCGCCTCTTGATCCTGATCACATTTTTACTCTGTTAGAAGACTTTTCTAGCAAGCTTGGTTTCTTCATTGCTTCAGTTTTCAACCTCTTATGTTGTACATTGTCCCATCTGTTGCATGGGGAGAGGATGGCATTGATGAACTGCATGTAGTGGGCTATGTCAATGAAGAACTGTTGGTATGCACCGCTAATTTTACATACATATATGCAACAAGTTTGTCTACGCTATACAGTTTGTGTTTGTTGTATACACATACACAACATATTGAATAAAATATTTATATAAAGGTGTACTGTAATGTCAGTAACATACTTAATGCAATATAGCGTGCAGTATATTATTGCACCTGTCATTTTTGATGGGACAAAGGAAACCGAGGGGTTGGCTAGTTTAAGCATGAAAAGGCCAAAGTAGAATTTACATTAAATTTTCTTTGTGACTTCTTGGTCCTCTTTTCAAGTGGCGACTGAGCACTTGTGTCGATGCAGCTCTCATTCCCTGATGCCACCTTTTTGAAGTGACATGGACATCCAGCATGCCACAACTGAACTATGTATGCCCTTCTCTTTGTTTCCTCAACTTAGAATTGATTGTCATCACTTGTATGAGATGAATGAGATGAAATGTCCATCGTGACTGATTGATTGGTTTGATTTCTCTGTGGAGAAGAATAGGCACTATTAAAATGATTTATTTTCAAAAGATATATATATATATATATATATATATATATATATATATATATATATATATATATATATATATATATATATATATATATATATATATATGTATACATATATATATATGTGTGTGTGTATGTATATATATATATATATATATATATATATATATATATATATATATATATATATATATATATATATATATATATATACCAATGCAAGTATGCCCATTAAAGTTATGTCATGTTATAACAAATTTGTAACCATGTATGATTAAGGTCTTCGCATTGTTTTCCATGCAAAATGTTGTGTAATGCGGCACATTTAATGTTTTATTATTAAAAAGAAATAAAAACCTCAAACAGTAACCTCTGCCTTGAGCTTCCGAGTGAACTCTCAGTCCAATTTGGGAACAACGCACCACTCTGTACCAGTTAAAAAGAGACCTAGATTATCCCCCGCATATTCCAAAAATGTCATCTCGATAAAAGAACATGTTCTCTTTTTTCCAGCATTTGGATTTTTGACATGTACCTGCATCCTATGCCTAGCCATCTGGAATATGTAAGCATTGCTACATTATATGAGAAACATAAATGTTTACATTGTAATATGTTTTAAACAGACAATATGGTTGTCCTTTCCACCTACGAAACCCAGTTTAATAAAGCTTGTTTGCAACCAGTACAATAAAATACTGAATGCTGTTAGTGATAAGCAGAATTTAGTCCATGTTTTTCTTTATCTCTTGCATCCTCCAATGGTTCCCAGGCTGTGGTGTTTTAGCAGCCTGGCTATGAATGTCGCTGGTGGTCCTGGTCGCTCCGGGCAGCCAGGTCTCCCGTTTCTGACCTCAGTGTCCTGTTCACCTCAGTACTCCGCCCCCACCCAGATTTCACAGGCGTTCCCCGTCCATCCTTCCCAGCACTCACAGTTGCCACAATTGCAGAACCCATTCCCTGTAAGAAGACATGAAAAGAATGAAAAGAGCTGCGCCATCATGTCTGACCTTTAACAAGGCTCCTCTTTTAACACCCTGCATCCCTGGGTACAGCTCTCTGGTGGAGAGTGGAGGCTGACTATGCTGCTCAGGACAGCTTTCTACTGCTTTCGACTACAGTTTAGAGGAAACCGTTTCAATCAATACTGACAATCCTTTTTAAATATTGGCAACATTTGCACTCAGACAGTCCTTTCCTTCGTCCTTTGGTGTTGCATTCAATAAACTGAGCATTAAATAAGAAACATTACTGTCAAAACCTTTAGGTTTCAGGTCTTAGTTTGTATGAAAAATGACACAAGATACAGAGTTTAGAGTCCCATCTCCTACAATCTTTTTATACCTTTTAATAAGTCTATTAAGGGGCCTGAACTTACTAAAATACTGCTGACATGCCGTTTTCCAGCCAAGAGGGGGGCCAGCTCACCAATACAATTTTATTGGCTGTTATGGGATGCACTGACAACCCATTTTTGAGTGAAATAACATCCTTCTTGGGGTGTTAAAACCCAGCACCACCAAGATCTCTACAAACTCCCTACGCTGTCGGAGATGCTAGAGTTAGGAGGACTCGGCCTGCTGTAACACAGCTGAAAAAAAAATCCCATGCAGAGAGCAGAGACGGGCAAGTAGATAAGGAGCAGGAAATGCCCATTCTAGTTCTCGTTCATATGGTAATTTTCACATCCATATTCTAATCAGTCATGTGATAATCATCTCCCTACATTTTCTTTGTTTTCTCCTAGTTTTCCACGATTTTTAAGCAACGTTTGTCTGCATCTGGAACAGCTGATGATCATTTGAATGACATTAAGGATGACATTTGGAGTCATGAAGTCATAATGAGAAACATTTCTGAACAGCTGTCCACATTGTGACAGGCCTCCAGGGCAAAAAGAATTATAAACATGGTCGGAGACTTCCATTACCAGTGGGGAGAAAACAGCTATCTCAATGAAAATAAGTGTAGCATATGTGTGTGTCTTTTCCTCAATTTCTCAAACTCAAGTTTTTCATTTTGAGCCTGACAGTCAGAGTCAGTCAGTCAGACTGGTGCAACAATCAGTAGATTGTGGATGTTTTAGAAAGCTTTACATTTCCCTCAGTCTTTAGAAACTAACATAACATGTCACTATATCTAATACTAGATGTATCCCAGTGAAAAATTTAGCACATCAGCAACATCGCCATTAGATCCTAATACCGATATGGGTAATACTGTTTTTTGATGTGGGAATAAATTTTCTTTGATATAATCTTTGGCAGTTTATCATGTAAAATTGTATTGTAAAACTGATTAAAAGTTTATATGAACTGTATCTCAGTCAGTAAAGGCAGTCATCCACTGACCACAGTGACAGTGGTTCGATCCCCGGTCCTGGCTATATGTCGAAGTGTCTCTGGGCAAGACACTGAACCCCTAACAGCCCATTCCCCAACCCAGCCTGGTAGAAATTGGGGAGAGTTGCGTCAGGAAGGGCATCCAGCGTAAAAACTGTGCCAAATCAACATGCGGACAATGATCCACTGTGGCGACCCTGAACTCACGAGATAAAGCCGAAAGCACAAAAAAATAGTCACGTACATGTACTACAAAGCTAAAAGCATAACAATTAAATATTCAATTGAAGTCCATGGAATGGTACTTAGTTAAATGACAATTCGTTTTTGTAATTATATTCACAGATGTTAAATTGGTGAGAATAAATGATCATTTTGTGTCTATTTATTGCCAAGTTCGCCACATAATTTTGTATTATTGGTGCAGGAGATAAAATAGCACTGCCATTAATTTCTATCATTTAGTCTTTAAAGAGCATACTGCAAAGCATCATTTTGAAATTAGATTTTTATGCCTCGTCGTTATTTTTGCTGTACTTTTACGACAGCAGCTGTGTGTTAAAATGAAGGCACATCACTATACATGACTTAAAATGTAATTAATGCACATTGGATTCTGTTGGGTCTGTTCAGGATCAGGTCCAAGACTTTGGGCCCTGAAAACCTGAAGCCTGTGTGTGTGTTCCCTATTCCCTACCTGTGCAGATGAGGCCATCGTGTTTGTCGCATTCTCGGTCGTCACACTCGCAGTACTGTCCAGACACCCACCAGTCTTGGGGAGAGCAAATACATTTGCCACAATGACAAGAACCTGTAATATGCACACACACACACACACACACACACACACGCACACACACAGAACTATTAACATTTTTTCATTCAAGCTGAGAAACATTTTGACAGAGCCTATTTTTTGTTTAGTTTTCACACCATCACATTGCTGCTTGTGTTTTTAATAAATGTTATTTGTATTATTTCTATTAGATTCTTTACTTTACACAGAACATAGACAGTGTTGAGAAGAGTGGATATGAGACCTACCCTGGGGAAACAGCTACTAATGTACTTTTGCCACCAGGAAACCAATCTACCCACGCTTTAAACTTCCTTTCTTCTCTTCACTCTCTTCTGCTCTCTTTCAAGGCCAGCAGCGGGATAATAAGGTATTAAGGATTGGTATTGAAAAACAAATCTAATGCTGTCTACCTCACTATTTTCCAGAGTTCACGCCCAGAGGTCCAGCGACTATGTTTTCAATCTTCACAGTTTCTATCATACACCGGGTTACAGGGGTCCACAATGAGGTGGAGGCCAACAGCCACAGATGCCGAGAGGAACAGGAGAGCAAACAGTTAAGAGACAACAGAAGGAGCTGTGGGAATATGTCGTGTCCGTCTTTGCTATTGGTTCATGGAGAATGATCTCGCTTGTTTTCATTTTCACAAACTGCAGACTGACCCTGCAGGCTGGACCTGCTGAAATCCATCTCTTTCTGTGGCCCAGCTACACAAAGACTAAGCAATCCTGTGACACCGTGTCACTGCAACGATACTTACCATGTGGTGACAATGTGCAGATCTTGTGCACAGCTGACAAGCAAAAATGTCTTAGCAAGAAACGCAATTAAAGTCAGATGCATTTAACATAATGAGGATATGATGACAATTAACATAATAGGCAAGTTGCAAATACTTGGATATTGAACTTCTCAAATAAATGTTCCTTTTTTGTTTTTTTAACAGGCAAACCCAGCACAACATCAGACGGTCTGACTACAGTAGTAATTTATGTTTCAGTGGTTATGTTTCTGTACTTCCAGCACTTGGTTAAAGTGAAAGAAAAGTTGTGGTCAGTCACTTTACACACAAAGTGTTTATTAACCTTTAACCAAAACCTTCACTATCGTGCTTCAAACTTTAATGCACACAGGAGTTGAATTCAGGTGTGTTAGGACAGAACCAGAACTCCCCCATCAATTTCAACTTTATCTGTAGGATTTGCTTTGCATTAATAAATGTAGCGTTTCATTCATTCAAAGAATATGTTAAACCATAATAAGGTCCCTCCAGTGGATAGTGGTTCCTTCAAAATCATAATCGTATTCGCACTTTAGCTGTATACAAACTTGAATTTTCAGGAGAAAGATTTCTTATATTAACTCCCTAAAATGAACTCATCTAGTAATTCTAGTGCTAAATGAAAAATGTAGTAATCTAGTAAGTTTAATGCTACAGAAGACATATTGATACAAAATGCATTGTGGGAAAACGCTGATGTTCTGTATACTTATTCTTGTAGAAAAAATTAAATTGTATTTTAATTATAAAGGAACGGGGCCTTGACCCATGTCAGAGCATCACAATTGGGTTCAGAGTGGAAATATGATGTTTATCCTTTCAGATCTCTCCTAAAGCGTTACTACCAGTTTAATTACTTGGAGCTATAATCTCAAAGACAGCAGGAAATTGTTGAAAATATGAGTGCATATCACAGACAGTGAAAGTAAGATAAGGCCTAATCTCACTCTAGGTGACTGGGTTTGTTTGCAAGATTGTAATTATGAGATAAGTGCTGAAACAAATATTTAATATATTTTATAACAGTATTATGTTTTTTTTTTCTTTTTTAAAAATGTTTTGGAACGTGGAAGAGGTAATTATTGAGCATAAGTCCCCGTCTGAAATCACATCATGAATGTTGTGGTTATGTGCGATAGAGACAGAAAATATAAATTAAGTCAGTAAAACCCACACAGAAGACAGCTTGACCAAAGATCTGTAGAAGTATGAACAGATTTCTTGAACAAAGTAATTCTTAGTGCATTACAAATTAATTTCCTTTAATATAACATAGTGTCTCCTGTTCATAAGGAGTGTGCACCAATTATTTAACATGAAACTTGACATTACAATATTAACTTTTATGAAAAGGGAATAAAAACAGTTCACCTTTTCCACTGCATATGACTCCGTCTGAGGTCTCACAGAGCTCCTTGCTCTGGGCATCGCTCATGTCGCAAGACCTGGGGAACTGGCACAGCTTCCCAAACCAGCCCTCCTCGCAGATACAGCGTCCACATGAACAGTAACCATGACCTGGCGGTGGAGGGCAGAAGGGCCTTCATTTAAAGGAAACACAATATGGAGCACTGACATGAGAAAATAGCACAAGTAGAGGGAAAAAAATAAAAAAATTATGAAGCATTCGCAGAGTGAAAAGTGTCAAGGGAGGCGGGAGTGTACAGCAAAAAGATAACAATGAAGCATATAAACACAGAGAGTTGACGCTGTAGACAGTGAACCCTGACACTAATAGGCAACACAAGGAGACAGAGCCACAGGAAGACGAGAGAGATGCAGCAGGCTTATTGTATTTCCTCTGGGGACATGAAAGGAACTGTCATCACCGGTCCTGTCCTGTCCTTAATAAATGTGTAACACTTCAGAGAGAGAGATGAAAAACAAAAGCGAGGCAGTGGCACACAAAAACATACAAACACACACCAGGGACGCTTAATTGGTTGAAAAACACAGTATGGTGCTTAATGGCTGACAGCCACACTGAGGTTTTAATAAGTGCTATAGTCCTCGCGGCATCTTTCATCTCCAGCAGGACTCTCGGATCAGTCACACTTTCGTATAAACCAGATCATGGGGATGCAGTTGCATCACTGATTGATTCCTTTATGTTCACATCTGGTAACAGATGCCAAGTTGAAGAGGTGATAATGACCAGATCATCTTTAAATCATTTTTATTATTGTAAATTCAAACTGTGCTGCTGAACATTGATTGATGTACCGTACGGTGTATTGATTCAAACATCTGAACTTCTGATCATTTCAGCTGAGATGTACAGTAACACATTTCAGAATTGCACGTTCAGCCCAGGAATCACTTCCAGTCACAGTGGTTAGCACTCTCGCCAAGACCTTGACTTAGATTTTTGCTTGCCTTGTACCTCACGTGTAAGTCGCTGTGGATAAAAGCGTCTGCTAAATGAACGAATGTAATGTAAATGTAATCCCTGGACCGTACTGGGCCTTTCTGTTTGGAGTATGCGTAGGTTTCCCCCACCGCCTAAAACGTGTGTTAGGGACCAGGTCAGGTTATTTTACAAGACATATCAAGGTGGTTTGAAAAAAAAAAAAGATTATTTGATAAAATAATCATTAGGACAAGCTCAGCTGAGGTTATCGTAACGGCTGCTAACGAGAAATTTAGCTTTTTTCAAAGGTAAAATCAGCTCATCAGTCCCTCACTAAATATCATGGAGTCTAATGTGGAATTATGTCCCCACTGTGTCCACAACCACTGCACCCGGACCAGGATCTCTGTAGAGCTTTAGAGCTATTGCTAGGTCGCTGTTTCTGCTGAGCTCACTGGCTGCTCGTGGTAGTTTCAAATACAGCAAAGCATAGAGAGATGTTCTTGTCTAACTCTGAGTTTAATAAACTCCTCTTAGCAACTTGGTGTGGAACAAATCAAATCCTCAAAATCTACAGGGACATACAGAACATAGACAAACACCAACTACGTAAACCAGAAAGCGATTGATTCTGCAGCTATAGATATTAGGCCATGTTTATGAACCAGAGATAGAGGAAGAGGAGGGTGTATTGTAGAGGTTTACATAGCCAAGTTAGCTAGCTTGTGTTTCAAAAGCGGTGGAGTGGCAGCTATGGCAGGCCACGCATGGCTGCCTCAATCAGCCAGCCTGGGAGAACAGTTAATTGCTTTGGTGGAGCAGCAAGGCAGCCCTCATTCAATTAGTATGCACCTGTCTTTCATAGAGCAAGCATTGTGCTATAGCATTCAGAGATGGACTGTTGTGAAGATTTAGTATTTAACCCAGGAAAGTTTTGCACTGCATGCAGAGAGAGTCTGTCAGAGGTTAAGGGTTCATCACCACAGAAAAAGGATGGAGCTGAATGAGTAATGTGAGGAACAGAGGTAATTTGTCAAGAGTGTGGGGCTGGGGTGGGGCTAACTAATCCTCCCCTCATGGACCATTTTAATTCAAGTCAGTTTTTGATTTAGACTGGTAATTGTATTTTCCAAATAAAAGAATGAATAATAATTCACTGCACTTAAATCCAAAAACAATGTTAAATAAATGTAGAGAATCTTTCTTATTCAGATATAGGTAAAATAGGTAAAATAACCAGTCATCATGTTTGGATATTTGACTTAAGTAAAACACAGCATTTAAAATCTGTAAGAACCAGACATGAACTCCACTGTTTCTTTTGGTTTGGAGCCTGGATGTAGAGGAACAAGTGTTGAACATTCAAAACAATCAAAACCAGATTCACAGTGATGAGAATAATGGGTAATTTGGAATTTGTCCTTTCCCTGACACTACACTTGGAAAAGGATGACGATGGGTCACACCCAAAGACAACATAACTTCTGCTTTCTGGACTGTTGGTATTTGCAGGATCAGCCATGGCCCACATCCTTCAAAAGGAGAAAGCTATTGTGATGGATCATCTGGCCAGAAGACAGTTTGAAATGTCATAGGAGAAAGGGGAAATTAATAATGGCTGCATTAATGGGGCAAGTAAAAACGACAAACGCTGCGGGTTGGCTTTTCCTACTCTGACAAGTGTTGGAGGAGGCACAGCTGAGTCATGACACCCATGCCCAGAAATCTGGCTAAACACCAATCCCACAATCACGTCCTTCAGGGGTTAACATAATAAGCAGTTTTGAGCTTTTAAATACTGCTCACGTCAACACTCAAGTCATAATTATGACAGGAACATTTGAATATTTCTGAAACCTATGACACTGTATATCAGATCTGAACTGTCTGTTCACGGTATTTTAACCTTCGCACGACCAGCTCTGCAGTCATAAAACCACCCGTGGAGTTGTCTGCTGACAAGAGTGCTCGCATGGTAAACATTCCCTATCCGCCATTGATCCCATATGAAATGAGTGCAGCTTCAGAGCACAAAGGCCCCATGGAGGACTGAAGAATGAGCACTTAGGCCTTAATTGTAATGTTTAAAGTGGATATTTTGGCTGCTCCCTCCACTGGCTCTTTGTATGTGGAGAAAATGCTTAAGAGCCAGCTGTGGACTGAGCTGACAGACAGTCCTGTTAACACTGAGGTAATACATTAAATGCAAGTAGCCTGTGTCATAAATCACTTCCCCTCTTTCTGTTGTCTGCAGTGAGGCTCAAACATCCAGAGGCACTCAAGGTTCTTACAACTCCCTCGTCATAAAGCTACTTTCTGTTTGATCCCCTCTTCTCACTCTGAGTTTTCCTCTATTCCTCAAAACACCCAATACGTTTCAGAGGCCTCTGAGAACACAGACTTAATTGTCAACCAGACAGCAGGACTGTGTTTGTGTGTGTGTGGGTGTGTGTGTGTCTCCCCGGAAGCCTCATGAAGAATTGTCTCTGGACGGCCCAGCACACAATGAGCCCCAGTAATCCATTCACATAAATACTGCATCCCTCTTTAAAGGAGAATTTTAACCAGGGATGCTCAAATGCACCACTCATAGAAAAATGCCACAGCCTACCAAAAGAACATTTAAAAGCCCCACTCACACATGTGTTCGCTTAACATAGACCCCTAAATGCGTGATGCACCTGTCGAGGAAAAGCTCTTCACTGTTAGAAAGGAACGACTCTGTGTTTATTTACTCTGTGGAACACTGTTCATGTTACATGTTGTATCACTGCTCCAGCACTTTAATAAGTATAGTAAAAACAGAAAAGCAGACATCAAAGTGTGTCCAGAAGACCTGGCACTGTGCGCAGTGTGAGTGTGGATGCTTTGAACTCTGCAAAGTTATTTACCTCGGTGGTCCTCCAATGATGGGGCGAGGTGCCCGACACTTTGCAGGTGTCATCTCCCTGACATAGCATTTTGTTTGCTGTGCTTTGTATCTCAATTGTAATTTGCTTTACCAAAACGAAGAAATGGCTGAATGAATTACAAATTCCGTTAAGTTTGCTTGGTTTCTGACGGCAGCTGCAAAGCCAAATATCAGTTTCAATTGACCCTCTAATGGGTCATTTCAGAGGCCGTTCCTAAATGGCTCAAATTAAAAGCACAAACTTCCCTAAACCTCAAACAGAAGCTTGAAAGGTCTGAAGAAATTTCTGTTAAATTTAGCCCCAGGGTTTCAAGGCTTGTGCCCGTGGATATCAGAGACAGTAGATAGGATCATACGTCACTGATCTTCAAATTCATTGTGTGATCCTCGCTGAGGTAGGTAAGGGTATGTGTGTACATACAGTATTATACATAATAATACATTCGGAGAGTAGAAACATGTGTAATTGTATCTAGTACATGAGTAGTTGTACAACTAATATTTTGTTCTAAAATTGAGAGGCGAAGTGGATGAATTTGCAGTAAGTTTATAAACCTCAATATTCATAAACAATAGAAGCATATGTTTTTGAGATAATTGAGCAGTGTTTTAATAGTTTTGAATTTTTATTTACATACTTAACATACTACAACCCCAGTAGCCAATGCAATCAGGCAAAAAATTAATTACAAATAAATTCAAGCTTAAATAATTAAATTAAAGCTTAAAGAACCGTATTTAGACTTGTACAAAGCTCGGATTTAACATCAGAGGCTGCTGAATTTTATGCTGAGTTATTTGATATTTCCTACTCCCCAGGATTTGTAGCTGATTTCTTCCTTTAATATGTTCTTGTATCTATGTGCTTGAGCTGTTTTTGCATTAAGCTTCATGCAAGAGCAGTTATTTATTCCTTATCACAAACTGCTCCTAAGTTTTCTGTGCGTCTTAAATGTAGTAGCTGAAACTTTCTCATTTTCATAAGATGTCATTGTTTGAGTGGTTCGCTGTATGTCCACGCATCACTACCACATCTAAGGCTACCTGTTCTGCTTCATGTCTCACCAAATGTCAATAAGAAAAATGTCACCTGCCAAGAATTTCACATCGCGAGGCTCCAAGACTGGCTGCCTGAAATGCAGCAGATGAAACATTAAGATTTTAGCACCGTCAGTGTCATTTAATTATTAAGTCAAATGAGCTTCTTCCCCCAGTGGAGAAAGGCACACCATCTGTACATGACAGGCCTTGTGAATTTCATTTGTACATAATTCTTAATACGAGAAAACTGGTAAATGTAACAAATGTCCTTAAAGCACTCAGTGTCATTTCAGAACGAACTTGTTTATATGAGTGTCTCTTGCATGAAGCCCACCTCCTGTGCCGAATGTAGCAATAGTTTAACTTCTGGGACAATAAATGCCTGAAAAAAAGCCTTTCCTGTCTATACGGCTCAAACAAATAATGTTAAAACGCAGACTTGCCATCTGTTTATTGCTATATTCTGTCAGTTCCTTCTGGTCTGTATGTAACTTGCATAGCCCTTAACACACAGATGTGTTATTTTTGTGTGTGTGTGTGTGTGTGTGTGTGTGTGTGTGTGTGTGTGTGTGTGCACTCACCTCCGCAGACCTCCCCACTGATTTCCTCACACTGGCGGTCGTCGCACTCACAGTTTTTGCCATGAACACGACTGTCCCCAGGTGGGTGGCAAGTACACTGTCCACACTGGCACTGGCCTAAAAAACAAGAGATGGTTTCTCACATCTGAGGAGCTTTTCACAGCACAGTTGTGTTTTATTAGGTGTTCAGTAGAATAATCTTGCAGTTTCTGAAGTGTCTCATATCATCGTGACTTTTTACCTGTTTTTATTCCACCTAAGAGTCTTTTGCATAACTACAGTAGATGAAGAAAATACATTCCCTGCTCACTAATGTTTTAACCAGGCTGCTCTGAGTTATGTGTTTAGTGTCAGCCACAAAGAAATTTAGAGGTATAGAATGGGAAGTGTTTTCCAAAATCCTTTTCAATGCTCTCTCACTTTGTGTTGCACGTTAGTTTAATACATATGAGCTAACTTCTTGATATTTTAATATGCTGTTCTTAAAGAAAAAGGGTGAAAAGTTCCAAACAAGTATAATGACCTTTTACAATACTCCCTTAAATAGAGCTTGGGAATAACAGTGCAGAAAAGGAGGCATTACGATGAAACGTGCATTTGTCTTTTCTGTTTAGTGCTTTACTGACAAATGAGAAAGACACACACACACGCACACACACACGCACACACATACACAAATTTTATGTTCACTGATGCTGCAGACAAAAGACGCCCAGCAGGGCGACAAACAGGTAAGTTGCCCACCGTGAAAAATAATTGCAAAAAGGGATTTTCCCAGCTCAGCGAAGACAGATGGTTCCACTACAGAATTCAGTAAAGATTGCCCCCTCCCCCCTTATTTCTCCAGTTTCTATTGAGCTGGGTATATCCATTTTGCACAATCATTATTCACTCTGAGTGTTTGTCCCTGTTTGTAGCCCTGCAGTGTACAATTTGTGTTTAGTGCCACTAAAACACCCAAAACACATCTATAATGTGCAAGTGTCTTTCTTTATCTTTTGGTGCCTCACTAAGTGGAATTAGGGAGAATAAATACTGCAGTACATGAATTAATGTGTTGTCCATGTCACATTACTTGTCAGTTCTTATGGCCACACACACGCAGTCTACCACCCTCTCTTCCTGCTCCACGTTTAACATGCCACCATCTGCTCTGGGGACCCAGTTACCCTAGCAACCAGTGATGTCATAACACCCCTGCCTTATTGATTATCTCTGCGCTCGTCAAACTGTCTATGTGAGCGACAGACAGGTTGTGTGTGTGCGCTTTGATGTTTAAATGTGTCATGCTGTGTAAGATGAACAACTCACTTAATGACGTCACATCAAGGGGCACCAGTCTGAGGTCGTTGGCGGTCAATATTCATAAAGCTGGACATACTGGACATGTAGGCGCAGGTGTGGCAAACTCTTTTTTTTATAAAAGTAGTTTCAATCTACTTGAATTTATCATTAGAGTAATTTTAATGTAGGGGAGTCAATGGGAAGTTTTATGACATGACGTTAGGAATTGAATGATGTACAGCCAGGTGGCCTGTCTGACGTTTTAATTTAGTACAAACTCTCTTTAAATTCAAACACTCATCCTACAGCGTCACATAATGATGTCAAATTGTGTCGCTTTTTCTGTCCTTTGGCATCTCATGTGACGCCACCTCCCAACGACACTTTTTCACTTGATATTCAACGTTATTGCTTTGGTTGTCAAATATTCGAAGAGGCACTTTCTGCCGCACACGGGTCCCACAAGCGTCAGCATGTACAATAATGCAGTGGGACTAAACAAACAGCCGCTTTTTAATGCCTCAGGAATGAGAGGGGGGCTTATAAATCATGTAAACCATCTCATGAGTGCAGATAGAACATGACTTCATGCATTTACTACTTAAAGCTGAAGGGAAACAATTGTGTGGTATTATATTCATGTAACCTAATGTTACCAAGACTCACTGAAAGAGTTTTTGATCCTTTTCATAGAGATTCTTAGACATTTTATGCCAAAATAAGCTCTGAAGTTGTTCCTACTACTACTCGGACTCCATTGACACAGCTGGGACACTCATTTGAAAAGAACATTTTGGTAATGCAGCTACGTTTGTGCTCCTGCCATCTCTTTGCCTAGGCAGAAAAAAAGAAAAAACATTTGGGCAGCGCTGTTTGAATCTAAATATTGATGTTTTTTTTTTTCCTTTCAGCTTATCCCGTGAGTTCTGGGTGGCCACAGCGGATCATTGTACGCAACTTAATTTGGCCCTATTTTTATGCCCGATGCCCTTCCTGATGCAACATTCCCCAATTTCTACCAGCACTGCACAGCTGGGGATGGGTAAGGGCTGTTGGGGGTTCAGTGTCTTGAAGTGACTTCGACATATAGCTGGGACAGGGGATTGAACCACTGACTCTGTGGTCTGTAGACAACTGCCTTACCAACTGAGCTGCAGCCACCCTGGTGTTTGAATCTAAATGTATTCACTAATATCGCAGCACTAAAAATGGCCAAGATTAAAATTTGATTTCGGAAATAACTATGCCAAAGGATTTTCATCACTTTTTATTATGAACCCACTTTGACAGCTTTGTTATCCTAAAAGCTTTTAACTTGATTTCATTTTCCATTCTGTGACAGCGGCAATGAGTCCAGCATTACACCAAATATAATAAATTATTTTGATGCCCATCTGTGCCATGTCTCTTCCTTTGGTGTGAATGAATGCTTGCACTTGAAAACATGCCACATCATCAGGGTTGTCTCAGCTTGAGACAACTTTGAGACAACAATACAAACTCAAAGCCTGTGAAAATTCAGGACATTTTGGCCTCTGCTGCATTTATGACCATGTGTTTAATCCATATTTTTAAGTTGGTAGCACACAAACACAGGTTATGTCTACTACAGGTCAAACTTTAGCAGGCAGAAGAAGGAATCCCAAGATTCATCAGAAAGATGTTGAAAGTGGGTGTTTCCTTGAGGAAATACCACAGTATAAAGAATGTGCTGTCCACAAGTGTCTTGCCTCCACCTCTCAGGAAAAAAGCTCTGAAGCTGCTGTTTCAAATTTCAAGGCTTTTCCGCTCAAGCTGCCATCTGTACCAGCCGCATTCATCCATGCCTAAGTGATTTTCTATGTCTGTCTCCTTCGGTTTCTCTCTCTCACTCTCTTACTCTCTCACTCTGCTTCCTGTCTCACTTGATTGCGTGTCCCACAGACCTCCTGTGTTAGTCTCCCCCTTTTTCATACCCTACAGATCTATTGCCTCGCAGTGAACTGTGCTACCATCATTTGTTTCCAGCCACTCAGATCTTCCAAACACTATATCAAATGGGCAGCCTTGGGAAACAAAGCTTTATTAAATAAAAGCACACAGGCAAACACATGTCATCCTAAACACTCAGGTTTGCATCCACGCACAGTCCCTTCACCTTCATTTCTACCCTGACAGTGTACCTCCTTTGTGAATTGTGAATTAAGATATTTATGACAACAGAAGAGGAGCACGAGGAGCAGACAATGGGGATTCATCACATACAGACAAATGCTTTCAGCAGTTAACACATGTAAATTGTTGGCTTAATTAGACATTGTGATTATCTGGCATAGTGTCTCACACTCTTACTGCATGTATTTGAGAAACAGGAATCCTACACTGGTTCTGTTCATTTACAGCCTGTCTCCAAATGGACGTGACACAAAATCACTACACTGAAGTTCATTTGTTATAATTTTATTTGCTTTCAAAGATCGAGGCCACTTAGTTTGAAAAGCACAAGTGTTTGACTCGATAAACTACACAGAAACACCCATTTTAAGCTGCGTACGTCTTTTAATGAGAGATTTGATCCACCTGGGGATAGGGTTAGGGTCACCAGTCTCGCACAAAAATGTGGAGAGAGCTGTTGTTCTTCTTCTTTTTGTTTGTTTGTTCGTTTGTTTCTGAAGGTGTTTATTGGGATTCAAGTCAAGAAACATTCTTGGCCAGGTGACAGTTTTTACATTTTCCTGTTTTGTTTCTTGTTTAGGGATCACTGTCATGTTGTGAAATCCCTCACCTGCCTCACACATTTTGTACTATGCAGGCCCCCGCACTGCCACCCCCACACTTCACGGTCAGCACTAAGCATTCATTGAGGTCATAACATGACCAGCTCCATGCCCGACATGCTTGTGGGGGGTAACAGCATTCCATGTCCTTGACAGATATTTACTGTTCCTGACTTGTTTTTACACGCAACGAGAGCATTGTGGTTTCTGTACATAATGTCATTGTACTAACCTGTTTTTCTATTACACGTAGATTCAAATACTCTTCACTTCGTCTTAAAAACATAAAAGTATAGTAAGATGAGACAAATTAAATCCTTTTACATTCTAGTAATAGTGGATGTTGTGTATACTGCATGTGTTTGCAAGGGAAAAGTATTTACCCATTTATTTATACACCTCTAACTCGACAGACTTGGACAGAGTTGGCTGAAAAAGGAAACAGCTTTAATAGAAAGAATTTATGAATCCCATTAATTGTTCTATTGCACAGGGTAATTTAAAGTTCCATTTTGTTGTAGCAATTGGAGATAATTTAAAGGTACTGCTGGAGAAATTAAAGCTAATTAACTCTGCCAGCACAAGTTAATCTTTGCTGTTTCATTATGGGAGGGAGAGCTCCATGCTTGCTCAACTCTGTTGTTGTGGAATTGGCCTGAGTCCATCAAAAAGCAAAGTCTGTCATGGCACAGACTCAATAAGTCAGGGAGAGTTGATATTCAATTGGTGGTTGTTGTTGTATCGGTGGTGGTTTGATAGGACACTTTCTGTCATTGCTTCATTTAGTGATGTTGACTTAATTGTTTCCATGCTAGCAGTTCTGTCCTGTTTGGTGTCTGATCGAATCCACAGCTTTCTCAGGCCATGACGGATATAAGGGATATAATTGACTAACACAGTATGTGGGGCGGCTGTAGGTCAGTTGGTAAGGCAGTCGTCCACGGACCACGGAGTCAGTGGCTCGATCCCTGGTCCCGGCTGTATGCCGAAATGTCTCTGTGCAAGACACTGAACCCCCAACAACCCATTCCCATCCCCAGCTTTGCAGTGCTGGTCCAAGCCCGGTAGAAATTGGGGAGGGTTGTGCCAAATCAACATGTGACAATGATCTGCTGTGGTGACTCTGAACTCGCGGGATAAGCTGACAGGACAAAAATAAATAAATAAATCAACTACCACAGTATAATAACATAGTGTAGACTACTGTCCATGTGTCGTCTCTTTTTCGTTTGCGACACAGCAGCAGTTTAAAGGCTGTGGATTCCCTTGTGACTTTCCCTGCAGTCAAATAAAACAGGAAATCGATGCTTCAAATTAACCCCTGATAAACACACAGAGTCCTGAGACCAAGGTTATGCTCCTTGTAGCGCTGCCCACCACTAACTGCACTATTAAGTCACTGTGAGATCGACAGAGTACAGCAGGATTTACTGTACCTTCCTTTACCGTCCTCTCAAACTGAAGTACAAAGCCCCTGTTCAGTATTCCCCAGAAAATTACAACAACATCTAGAGCAAAATGAATGGAGTGGAGGCACAGGGAACAATGCCCCATACAGCAACGTAAAGCTGATTGATTAAGGTTGCTAAATCCGTGTGAAATACAAGTGCATGGGATACCTCAGAGGACCATGACTATGCACTCCATAACTACAATATAATTTATCTTATAAACCAATGGCCATAGCACACTGTGGAACAATGCAGGCTGTCAGTCAGACTAAAGATACTGTAACATGACCACTGAAGAAAGACACGGTATGCACGCGGCAAAGCCTTTAATTGAGGAGCTCCTCCATGCACCTCGATCAAATCACATAACTGGTTTAATGGTAAACATTTTTATTGGGGTATGCGAAGGTAAAATCAAACATGTTCATAAACAGCTCGTAAGACTCATGACTGAGGCGCTGCTTTGAATCTGGACGTCCTACCCACACACGGGTTGAACACCTGAATCAACAAAGTCAGGTATTGCCTGCCCTGCATAACAGATGCCACAAGCATCAAGGCTTCCTTTCGATTTTCTTACAAACACTCCAGCAGGCTGCATCTCCCACATGAGCAATAGCTGCATGTAGCGGTGTTATTTCTTTTTTCTTTTTTTTTTTTTTTTTACTTTAGCTTTGCACAGTTATTTGTTCCCCAAGAGACTGCAAACATCCCACAGCTTCCTGTCCCATTTAAAACTTAAATGTTTATTCATCAACATCTATTCAGGATAATGTGTCTTTCTCCCAAACTTCTTGTATATAACTAAATGTATTTTTACGCAGAACTTGATTGTTGCTTAATTGGCCACAAATATTTAATTGTAACAACACAATGTCACCAACACACAATGTCACCAAATATTTATTTTCTGGAGCTAAAACGTGCGATATGTATTTTCTTATTTAACATTACAGTCATCCATAAATTGGCTCAACGATGCATAACAGGAACCTTCTGTTTGCCCAGCCAGGTTTATGGCGTTATTTCAGTATCCAAATCCAATACTGCTATTAGATAAGTTAAACATTTGCTCCAAGAACATGAGCTTCCTCTGTCCTCATTGGCCTCTAATGAAGCATATAGTGCCCTGAAATAAATGTGGACACATCGACCCACAGCTTGCTCTATTGTGGAGGCTGTTCCAGCCTTTGTTCCTAGCAAATAGTGCCTATAATATCACACACACACACACACGCGCGCACACACTCACACTCACACACACACGCGCGCACACACACACACACACACAGATAAACATGCACACACATGACATTCCAGAACGCAAAATTCACAAGAAATTAAAAAAAAGAATTTAATCATATGTGCATACACATATGATTAAATAAATATGAGTGGTTGCAGTTTAGCTGATGGGTCAAATATGAGATAAATATGCTATGACATTTAATTGCTGGGCAGCCTCATGTGATGGATCTTAATCCCTCTTAAGGATGGATTAAGACACGGTTTGGAAATGGCCAATTTTACACAAAAAAGGTGAAAGCAGTAACCATGGTAACTGGAGAAATGGGAAGACCGGGTACCTCGTCCGAAGCAGGGCAAATTAGACGTTCCACGACACTTCTTCAGACTGCTCTCCAGAGACAGGGAGCAGGACAACGGATGCTCACACTTTTTTCCTGACCATCCTTCCTTGCAGTCACACCTGCCACAATTACACTGGCCATGTCCTGCCAGTAGGAAAGAACAAGAAGTGGAAGCAGAGAAGTGAAACAAAGAGGTGGCTTTGTACAGGAGAAATTCACATAACCATACAAAGAAGGAAAATGATAAAAAAAAAAAAACTGAATCCAATAAAGTGAGCACACTAAGCACAGTGGAGAGCCAGCTAAGTTTTGGAGGAGGAGAAGAGGGTAAACATGAGCTGGTGTCAGAAAGGGAGAAAGAACGAGCAGAGCAAGGGATGTAATAAAATCAACAAGGGGCAGAGCATGCTAGAGATGAGAGGATAAGGGAGAATTTAGTGTTCTCAGAACATTGGCAGAACAGACTTCTCTGTCTGGCCTTTGTAAGCTGCTGGATGAGCAGCTTTGATTATTCCTGGAACAGAGTGAGACGGAGAAACTCGTGGAGAAAGATGTGATTTAAAGCATTTAAATGTGAATTATGTCTGCATTCTCTAAAACTGTGAACAGTTTACGGTACGAACCAAAGAATCGATGACTGTGCGTGTGGTGAGACGTTAAGATATCCTCTGGTACCAAAACTTTTAGTTTAATGAATGGCAGGCATGGTGCTAGCATGCATCATGTTGTGTTCATTAATTCTTTGGAGAAACAATATTTCCCAGTATTTCATTCCCACCCCTCCCATGTTTTCAACTCGTTTATATGCAAACACCAGATTATTAGAAGCAGATGGTGAAGCGTTGTTCAAATGAAAGGAAATGCAGTTATTCAAAGATTTAGATCAATATACATGGTACTGGCACAAACTGTATTATAAACCAGTATTTGTATGTTAAACAGCATCTAGTTTTCATTAGTGTGACTGTCTGGGAAACTCTTAACTCATGTCAAGAGTTGGAAGATCAGCACTGTCATATCTGTATGATACTGAAGCTAAATATATACAGTAGTTGGAGACTTCAGGAAGTAGTCTCAGCCAAGAAATGGCTCATCACTTCTACCACTGTAAAAAAAAAAAAAAGATTTATTTCTTTTTGCACAAAGTAAACATTTTAGTTTGATTTTGCAAACCGAGCAGCTGTTCCCCTGGTAGATGATACAGATGCTATCATTTTTCAGATTGTCACACCTTCCCTTTGACCATTTTTAAAATCCATTAAAAGTCTTGCTGACCTGAGCAGAAGTCATCCGTGTATCGGTCATAGGTTGCATGACAGTTCCTCTCATCGCACTCGCAGGTGTCTCCGTGAATATCTCCCCAGTCGCCAGATGGATCTACATCATAGCAGGTGCACTCCCCACACACACAGGTCCCTAACGCCCATAGCAGACCCAACAAAATCACACATTCTGTAAATTCACCTCTTGTTAATTTCCTGTTTTTCAGCAGTGCAGTTCAAATTAATTATCATGTGGATTTAAATGGGACAAGAAACTACAAAACAGCACAAAGCAAAACCAATTCATTGTCTCTGACATCTTTCTCAGATGTGGGTGGGGTGAGAGGAGATATTTTCTATTTTAGAAAAGGCAGCAGACAGCAGAATAAACATTCTTTCATCCCCTGTCTCATTTTTTCTTCCTTTATGTATGTATCTTTCTGTCTGTCTCCCTCTTCCCCATTTGCTTTACATCTTAGCCAGGGCATCAGCTGAGCAGCAGCCAGTGGAAATCCCATTTTCTCTTATCAGCAGTGACAGAGCACGGGGAACCCCAGGGGAGTCTGTCCAGCTGGCAAGCCCGCGGGCTGTGGCTCGCGCGTGTCTGGCCCTTGGCCCTGACTTTGGACTCCCTCACCACTTCATAACCCTGTAGCCTGGGATTTCTAGAGCTATTAAAGTCTGTCATCAAAGAACCAGCAGTTACTGTTCAAAAATGTTCTCTCCAATTGTGAGTCTATTAGAAAATGTATTTCTATTATTCAGTGAATCCTCCCTCTCAACACAAAAGAGAAATGTTTTTACTTTGTGTAACTTATGCAACCATATTATTTCTCAGCCAAATTGTTTTGATGTAGAAATCACATAGATGTCTGTATTTAGCCTCTAGCATTAGGTGGCTGTTATCATTTTGACAGCGCGCCAGTTAGCGTATTATTAGCTTAACCGAGGACACTGGGTGAAGCGAACAGACGGAGGCTGCCGAGAGTTTGCTGGAAAGAAACAGAGTTATCTATTTGGAACTGCCAATCAAATCATTTACTGATTCATTTCCACAGTGCGAGCACAATGTAAGGGAAGACACTTCACAGCTATTCAGGATGATAAATATTACATAATCATTTTGACTGATCAGGAATAATCATCACCATGCATTAAAAAACAATTAAGAGCAAAATGGTTGCATGTCACATGCTGTGGGGATTGGAACTGAGAATTGTACCCATTATTTTCAGCACCAAATAGTTTGAGGAGTGGGACTTGTTTAGCACTCGAATTGGGCGGAGTGACAAGGTGTTTATGCTGAAA
Source organism: Channa argus (assembly GCF_033026475.1). Lineage (NCBI taxonomy): Eukaryota > Metazoa > Chordata > Actinopteri > Anabantiformes > Channidae > Channa > Channa argus. The sequence continues at coordinate 9,976,740 of NC_090205.1, forward strand.
CATTTGAGCAAACTGGGAGCACAGTAGGGGAAGAACACAGCATTTTTAATATCTTGAGCATGAAACACAGCTCTGAAAATGTACTGTAACATTTGTTGACACAGTCTGAAATTTGCTGGCTTCAGAACACCAGTAGCTCGTTATACATATTAGAAGAATTTGTTAAGAATCTGTAGAATGTTTTTTTTTCTAATGAAAGTGTTGCTTGTTTGTTCTTTTCAATTAAACAGCTTTAGCCACATAACAAGATGAAAATGAGAATGCTATAAAACCTGTACGTTCCCTCTTTCTAATCTTCCAACAGTGTTTTAAAAGGAATCGATACAGGAATTAGTTTGGACGAATACTTTTGAAAGCAACGGGAAAGGCTGTCAGGCTAACAGAGCGAGAAGGAAAAATGTGTTAGCGTTAAGGGGCTTGTTTTTTCTTTTTCATTTGAGATATTTCGTGGGTTCTTTTCTCTGGTAACTCTTCGGATCGTAAGGTCTTTGTCTGCCCTTTTCTGGACCTAATAGGAATACCATGGACTACCACACCATGAACACAGCCGATGGTTGTTCATGCTGTGTCAGCTGCGCACTTGACCATAAATTGCAGCAGGGTGACGGGGCTCTGTCCGGACTACCCTAGCATTTAGCCAGCCCTCAGCCAGTCTGCTGTAATTAATTTCAGAGAGCTTTGCGGAAATCCCGCAGGATCACTTGAGCTAGGTTAGCAAAGCCATTTATCTGACTGCCTGTTCACCAGGCTCTTGTGGTTTTCAGTGTTTTTAAATTAATTTGCTTTTTCTGTATTTCCATTTCTGTTAATTCTTTGTGTCCATCCTTGTATGGATTGTCAGGTTTAAAGGGATATGTCAAAGGAGACAACCTTCAGTGAACCAGGGTTGCCTTAAAAATAGCTTCAACCACCTAGCTCCTTAAAATTAATAAAAAATATATTTGCGCCCGGTTAAAGAAATTTGAACCTGCTGTATGTAACTTTTCCCCAATTGTTGTAGTAGAAATATGGTGCGGTTAAAGGCTTTTGTAAACCATTTATCGAACAGCCTATTGTACAGATATATTCACTTTTACATATCCCTAAGAACCTTAACTGAGAATGCATTAACCAGACCGAGACCAGGTTTTGAAAAACGACTGGCAAGTTTTGTAGCTTTTGACTTATTGTAATTTAATTTAAGTCTAATTTCACAAGACTGGGCGGAGCGCAGCAGAGTGGAGCATATCAGCAGAGTGGGTTGACTTTGAATCACAAGCCATAATCCCAAAAACAAAAAGATGCATGTGGAAGCTTTAATATACAGATTGTCTATAATTGTCACAGGTGGTCACTTTATTCTTTCTTTTGTTAATGTGTTTGTTGTGCAATAAGCTACGTAAGCTACGCAGCGTATACGTGTTGGTTAGATGTTCCTCTACTGACAGTTATTTGAGTTTTACAATGTTTGTATATAAACTGTTTCATGAATGGTTCTTCAAAATGAAAGAAATAACCAAAATACAAACACAACCAAGTTGTGTAAGTAAAGTGTGTTTTCTGGGAAAGTAATCAGGATCAAAACATGAATTCTATTGAATTCTCTCCCAGTTTTTCACTACTTCTTGGACTCTAGGTCTTTTCTTTATTTATAATGATTTTAGATAACAGACGAAACAGGAAAGATGAGGGATTCTAAATTCATTAGAATGTTCGTTTCCTGCCTCAGATCAACAAAACCCATTCCATCTATCCATCTGATGAGGGGGATTCTAATGAATACGCATTGCTTATTCAGATATCAAATGATTGTGTTACAACCTATTACATTTGGCTATAATAATTGAATTGTAGTAACTACGAAGGCTGTGTACCGGTAGTGAGTGGGTAAACTGACCTCTGTTGTTGCAGATTTTGCCATCCGGAGATGTGCATCTCCGCTTGCTTTCCCATGGGCTGATGTCACACTGGAATTCACATTTGTCTCCATGCCAACCAGCAGCACAGTAACAGTTTCCACAGTAACACTGGCCATGGCCTGGAAGGAGACGAGAATGTACATCCAACATCCGATGAGTTCAACTCTGTACACCTCTGGAACAGACTGACAGTCACTTAGACAGTTTTAACTGAATCTTACGCATTTAAATGTTCAGGTTTTAGTACTTAACACCATCAAAGTTAAATTAAAAGCAATGCCATATACATTATGCACTCAAGTGTCAAGAGGCTGAACAATACAACTATTAACACAAGGGTACAAATAACTACCCAGTGTGAAGGGTACAATTTTGGTTTTCTAACGGGTACGGCCCTAGTGACAAGCCATTGTAGCCCTAAGGATACGGTAAGAATGCAAAAAACATGCTACACATATATTTGTTTTTTCCTACATCTTTCACTTTCCAATGGAATTCTAGTGAATCAGATACTTACTCTAACTTCTGATGCCATCCAGAATCTAGACTGTATTATACTCTACTTTATTAATACATCCCTAAACAAACAACTTCACCATAATTTTGAGAGGTTGACAGGCCTGCTGTTCCTCGTAATGGATGCTGAGATATGATTATGGTTAAGCACACAACAAATCAACATTAGTGTTCTCCAAGACAGTAAATCTTTCCAGTATTCCTTTAACTTCTTCATCCAAACATAGAACCGTTCCAGTCGGTCTGGCGGCAGCTAACACGTGAAGCAATAACTCCGACGTTTGTTATGCAGTGTGAGGGTGAATGAGCGCTGGGTGAGACCGGGTCAGTAAAACATACCTCCGCACACATCCCCGGTGTCCTCGTCCAGACACTCGCTGTCATCACACTCACAGTGAAGTCCAGTCACTAGACTCCTCTTGTCCTGATTGTCACACATGCAGCTACCACAGTGGCAGGTACCTATAGAAGATAACTGCTTTAGATACAGCTAAGGCCTATTATTTTGAACATAGCTGGTTTGCAGATGTGCACTGTCTGTGCATCGTGCAACTACAGCTCTAAACTGGTGTTTAACTACTGAATGTGGTTGACTGTGTCAGTGCTGTTGCGTGTCACATAAGAATTAAAAATATGTTAATAATTTAGCATTTCTATGTGTTCAGTAATAAACCCATAGAACTATAAAGGGAGCATGCACCCCCACATGTTCCTCCTGTCCTCAGATTTGCCAGATTTTTTACAGTACAAAGCAAACAAGCTTTTGTAAATGTCTTCATTCTTCCAACAACATTGGGCCCCATATTCAAATGATTTTAAAGATCTTTCCAAAGGTTATAAAGTCCATATAGGTGGACTTAAAGACACTTAAAACGTGATTTAAATGGGTACTGAACTGTGAAATGAACCGCTGTTTATTTTGCTTCCAATGAATCTTTGATCTTACTTCACTGCGAGTAAGCACATAATTGACAGACTATATTTTGTTGTTTTCGTTGAGTCATTTTACAGAAGAATTGACTTAACTTCTGAATCACAAACCCTCAGCATTATAGAGGCCTTTTTTACTGGTAAACTTTTTATACAATTCGATTAGGGGTAGAGCAGGGTATCTGGAGTTTAAATAGGGTTTTATCTGAGGGCTTTTCTACTCCTTTCCACTGAAATGGTGATCCGTCTGCACAAAGACTCATTGTTTGTTCATGTTTGTATGTGTGGTCGCACTACCTCTGCTGGAGCAGACAACCCCCTGTGGGTTTTTGCAGAGTTCTTTGCTCCTCTTGTTGGTTAGGTTACACTCCTCCCGGAACTGGCAGGCATCTCCAAACCAGCCTTCGTCACACTCACACATCCCACAGTCACAGTAGCCCCGGTCTACAGGGAAACACAACACACCACATGCTGTTTACCAGGACTAAAAAGCATGCCCGCTACCAGAGTTTCCAATCCCTATAAACCCGAGGACACACGTAAGTGTTTTCTTAAACGAATATGATGGTGTTGCTCTACCAGGGGAATACAGGAGTTAGGCGTATAAGATTCATTTCCCCCTTGACTCCTAATAATTACAACATACCTTGTGGACTCCCAAGTGACTACTTTACCTTGAGACCCATGAATATAGTGACCCTGATATGATGTTTATGTTCTGTTGTAAATAAAATTTGGATGTATGAGATTTGCATATCATTGCATTCTGTTTTTATTTACATTTTCACATCTTTCCAACTTCTTTGGAATTGGGGTTGTACATATGGTGGGCAAGCAGAGAGGCACTAGCGTGTTATATTTTCAAGTCTTCTTTGCAATGCAAACCATTTAGTAACAACATTTTACGATGACATACTAGGTTTTTTATCAATCACTCAGGGAAAGCAATACATTGTGCTGTTTTGTGTCACTATTTCTCATCATTCTGATGGCCACAGCGAGTAACATGAAAAACAGCAAGAGTCATTTGATGCAAATAAGAGCTGTTGACAAGTTATTATAGATGCTGCTCCCAATGCATTCAGCAGCAAGGGGCCTTGCATGTAACACTCAATCATTCGCCTGACTCGTTCCTCATGTAAATGTGGTGTCCTTTTCAAGGGTCGCCCATCAGTTATTAACAGAGAGCATGTGCACTGTCTCTCCTCATTATCGATACGTCCCCCAGCACACTTTGGAATGGCTATGAGGAAAACAAGACTTGGAAGGTGTACTACGGGCTGCACCACGGAGGCACATTTAAAATAAATTGATTAAAAACCACCCACTTCACATACATTCTGAAAATAGAGAACATCTGAGTAGACTGCCCTTTTTACTGGCTGTGTAGGCAATGTAATTACATCACAAGTCCTACTGTGACAATGACCTTTGTTCATGTGCAAAAATAAAAAATCTCTGAACAAATCAAAATTTCAAAGTTTCATGTCACACAATGATGCCTTACATAGGTTAGAAGCAATCTTGTATAACCGCGGGTAAGGTGTATTCTCTTGCTTGCACATCGATACAGAGTTGTTTCTTTTGATAAGTGGATTTACTGACGATTATTAATTGATTTTTTCAATACACAGATTTATAAAGAAAATCTGAATATTATGATTATAGTTGTGGACAATTCTTTTGCTTTTGCAGATGGTACCTACCGCATGTTAGCTGTAAAACCAAATTAAAGTCTCTACAATGGAATTCAGCAAATTATTACAAAGTCACTGCCACCCACTAGCCTCCATTAAACTCCGCTTGACAATCACTCTGACATATAAAACAGCCCCTCTTTGTCTGCTAGGCGAAAGTTTATGTGTGTGGGAAGGTTACTGTCTGTCACCAGTTTATCTTTCCTGGTCCTTCCTTAGCACTAATCCTTTGTGCCTTGGGGGTGTCAGGGTTCTTCCTACGCCCCTGGGATAGACACTCACGTTCAGCCAATTAGGTGCAGGCCAATGCCCAGATCCATCCAATGGGGGTTGAAGGAAGAGGGTGCATCTGCACCAGCATAAAGGCAGTAATAACAGGTGATGCGGCGTTACCATGATTACCTGATGATGATGAGGAGGACTAGGTTGTGACTCATGCAGCTAATTTTACTTTTGAATTTAACTTGTTCCTGCTAAATGATAAACAAACAAATTACTGAGAGGGAGATAAACAAGGAAATGTCTGTCATGAAACATAATAATTCAACAATGTTTAACAATTACAGTGTATGTGCTAAAAGTAATTTACTGTTCTCAAGCAAACTTTGTACTATTTTGATATTTCAGTGTTAGCTGTGGGCAAAAGTAAATGCAAAACATTCTTTAAACAGTGTATGTATTGTAACTGTCCCCTGTGGTTATTTCTTAGATACACCTGATGTTTCGTTGTTTAGTCCTATTTATCATATTGTAGGGAACATGTCCTGCTCATGTTCTGCGGAAAAGATCTAGGAGTCCACTGTCATACTTCACACTTCAATGTGCATTCTGATGTCAAAAAGGGGGATGCCTGGTTTCACCTTTCTAGTGTTCACATATCATTTTCAACTTGAGTGCCTTTTAATACATTTGTATTACAGATAAAGAATATTTAAACCCACTATGGACAGGTTAATGCAGTTAGCCACCTCTCAGTGCCCTTTAGAACAGCTCAGCTGTCTAAACCGTCATTTATGTGACCGGTAAACAAGGGTACTGTGTAGCTAAGGTCTTTGATGACTTGTGTTGCGATGTAGAAACAGGTAAAAACTTTCTCCAATAAGATATTTTTCACATTTGCAATCAGGTGACCTTTTATTTACTTGTACAGTATGTGTCTGGCTTCACTGTAATGAAACACTACACAAAAATATAACACTGTAATTTGGCAAAAAACATTTGTTGTATATTGTAAGCTGTAATTTAATGCATTACAGTATCAGAGCAATGTAGAAACACTTGTTTAAAAGTCTTGGCAACCATGGGTCCCAATCAAAACCTTTTACTAGTAGACTTGGACAGACTTGAGTGGCATTTTCTCCTTGCAACCCACATTGGTATCATTAGGTGACTCACCACACAGGCACACTGCCTAGCAAAGCTCAGAATATCTGAGTGAGAGCACATCAAAATATGTATTAGGGAAAAAATACAAAGATGAACAATTTAATGGGCTGTAATGGCTCAAGGACTGCATTCCACTGCGGATCCCTATTTGGCATTTCTCTCTCTCTCTATGGGAAATCAACAGACATAATGTATTAAACCTATTAGTCACTTTGGACAGATTGCCATTAGTAAGTTGTTCTCCTGTGATTAGTTTGTAGCATCTGCCTATAATGTGTCATTATTGGAAGCCACATCTTAAGCTTATGTAATGCTGATGGAAAGTGCATCTGGAGGAGTTTGATTTGGAACAGCACTGGCCAACCTGGCTTCTTATGTGCCACCGACATAAAATCCCCTCGAGTCTCATATTTTCTGGCTCAAGCGGGGGGCACAGAGGCTATAGGGGCTGAGCCAGGAAAAAAAACAGAGGCTCTGAAAACCCAGCGAGTGAGAGAGAGAAAGAGAGGGGCGAGAAAAGGAGATAAAGGGGCTGAATTGTGGGCTCACGGAACATTCAAAATAACCATCCATCAGTGGGGAAAGGATTTTCACTCTCATGCTTGCACCTCCCGATTTAAACTGTTCCTTTGAGATAAGGTGAGAAGGATACCCATATGATAAAGTCTGCCAGAATCATAAAGTTACAGATTGCCCTGGATTGCACACATATTTGGCTTTCTGCCTCAATCCACACCAGAGTCTGGGAGAACGGTAGCTGTTACTAAAGATGCAGATGGAATTACTGACTGACCAAACATTTTGTTTGTCATTACAGTAAATGTCTTTAATAAAGGCGTAATGATTCATTATGTTCAAATTAAGACTGAACTCAGACATGATTGCTCACAGAGTTCCCATTTGATAAAATGATCTAATGCTGCATTATAACAGAACAAGTTAATCATATCAGTGTTTGTTTTGTTCACTGGAACAATGCTGCAGCACCGTGGTCCAGCCTCTGTATCGGAGCTCACATGACTCCTCAATGAGAGAAAAAAAGGACTTATGGTCATGTTGCCCCTTTAACTACATATACATAAATGCAACAGAACTTAATTTAATATATTCCTTAAAACAATGAAAAAAAGAATGAATCCTTCAGAAATGATCATGGATTGTTTTTTAGTTGCACTCTAGCTTGTTTTGAAGACGGAGCAAAGGAAACAGAACAGGAAAGATATAAACATAAAAAAAAAAAAAAAACCAGCAGTGAAATCACAGGATAGTTTTGTACAGGTGGTGAACAGATGTTGGTCCAGGTCATCACCCCACTGCTCTGCTACACTTTCAGGCATGCCAGAGGAAGGAAATACATGCAAGTGACAGCATAATGGCTTTGTGTGAATCATTCAAAAATCAACACTTGGTTTTTACATTACAGTATATTGCAATACGATGAATGAGATTCTTAGATTTATTATGGAATATGCCATGGTTGTGAAAATGCCCTAATTATTTCTCTTTGAATTAATGCACACCTTAGAATGTTCAATGCTGATAGCAAATCATTCACAGCATCTCTTTGCATTAGTCCCATCATCATGGACAATAGATACACAATCACAATAGATACATGAATCTGATCCGACTACTGGTTTTAGAAGCATCATTTACCAACTCATGGAATAAGCTGAAAGGACAAAAAACAAACAAAAAAAAATTCCCATTTCAGGGTTTGGAATATTTGTGTTCCTTTTATAAATGTAGATTTCCAACCACGACATGGGCAAAAAGAAACAAAATGTTTAACAACAGCTACTACTCTGGAGAAAATAATGCAACACGCAGTAATGATCATGTGTGTGTTTTTTTTCTCAAAACAGAATATTAACAAAGCCTGTTGTTGGACCAGAAACAGTTTGTAAATGAACTCAGTATGCTTCTATAATGCACCCCATGTATTAGGCAAGAACTTCCTGTAGTTTATAAACCGGTACAGTCACATGCCTCAAGTTTGGACTATGTTAATGCTCAATAAATGTTTTTCTTTCTTTTGCTCAGATCTTTTTCTACTTCTAGTACTTTAAGTATTTTTGCTAACAAAAGCTAATACTCTACGCTAATACAGGACTTTTACTTTTAACAGAGCATTTTACACTTCTGACTTGATACTTTTACTTGAAAACATGAGTACTTCTTACAGCACTTTGCACAGTTCACTAAAATGTGACCCATGTGTGAACAGCAACAACAATAACAACAATGTGTGGCCTGTAAATCATGCCGTTTCCTCAGAAACTGCTGGGTTACAGATGCTCCCTTCAGAAGCTTCTCCATAAATAGCTAACCAATGTGTAACTTCCTCATCTCTCCATTCACCTTCCATTAGATCGGAGTCACTTAAGGACACATCAGATTTGGACCACTTTATCATGTAATGTAAAATTAGTAGTATTGACAGCGTTTATTTGAAATCCATGCAACTAAAAAAGTCAATGCAAACTCCTCATAGCGTCTTTTTTTTTTTTTAAACTGGGGGCATTTTATCTTTGATGACCCAGATTTACAAAACTGTCCTATACAGATATACAAATTGTATAAAATACTATGAAATAAATTCACTTGGGTTTTCAGAAACAAGTAACAATATCAACAACATTAAATATGCAATTTCGTTTTGCATTTCAATATTGTTGTACTGCGCATATGTTTTCATATGTTTCATGCTGAGCTTCTATGTCCAGCTTGACTTGTTGCTGTGATTGAGAGAATCTGAATTAGCTCCAGTTTGTCTGATAAATGCCAGCCCAAAGGTAAAAGAACATCTCCATGCCAGGAAAGCTAATGTTTTTGGAAAGGGGAAAAAAAAACAGTTTGTCCCTGAGGCAAAAAATCTATTGAATCTTATCAGTGGGCAGTTGTGAGAGGCAAAGATAAGGGAGAAGCAGGGAGAGAAATTGGCTGCTGATCTGAAACAGCAGACTATGCATGCTGATAGGCCATTGAGAAAAGGAGGGAGGGGGTGTACTCTTCTCAATATGCTGTGAGTATAATTGCTGGGCCCTAGATGCACATGGGTGTAGAACTGTGTGAGAGTGGGGCTGCTTGTGCATATTTGTGCAAGAACATGTGAAAATGAGCCTGATCCTGTGTGAGAGTCTGTGTGTGAAAACGCACTCCTCTTCTGGGTTCCATTTGCAGGCTTTGTAGCAGCGAACGAAACCCTATTGTCAGGAAGCAGGGCCTTCTTGACTGCTCAACCATAATGAGCTCCTCATCTTGGCCAACTTGTCTGCCCTAATAAATCTCTCTGCCCCTCACATGCACACATACACACATGGACACATAATATCTCCATTAGGCCTGTGTTAGATGTGCACATTTCTCTATTAAACCCTGAAACTTACAGCTCGGTGACTACAGAGGACACCAGACACAAAACGGAGGACTTTTTTTCTGTACATCATCACACAGGGTTAAGGCGTTCAGTACATAAATGCTAAGTTCACCAGCTCATTGCCAGCCTTATCTGTGTGATATACGGTGTTGGACATGGACTGGAGCATACAACTGGTCTCAGAAGAAAGCACTGACAGTGAACCGCAGCAGTTATGGATCATAAAACCAAAACAGAGTTAAAGGACACAGTGAAGCTCAGTAGAGTTAAGGAAGATGCAGAGTAATACAGGAATTTCCGATGATTTGAAATATTAATGGCAGTTCTAACAACAACACAAACCACAGGTGCTAAAATGAACTGTTTTAACAAAACCTGACTCACATTTTACTTTGATAATATTAGATATTATCCAGCTCAATAAATAATGTTATTAATTGACCGCCTTATTGTCCACCTTATTCTGTCCATACAGTAGAAATAATTTGTTTCAATATGTAGGTTTAAGAGTTCTGAATTCTAATAAATAAATAAATGTAGAAGGTGGAGAAAGTGGAGCCCAGGCAATGGGCTAAGTTCAAATATGTATCTCCCAACAATGTTAATACCTTATGAATAAAAAAGTGTTGGCAGGATGATGTGAGTAATCAAAGACACGATACAGCATCTGAATTTAGCTTTTGAAGTCAATAAAAAATTACTGATCGGCCACAATTTTACAGTCCAGCTGGTGGTTTTAATGTTGTGGTGAACAGAGGTCAGCATATCCACCCATGTGCATCAAGTTGCAATTCACTGTGTTCCAAACTGTGTCGCTCATGTCCAGTGTTACATTTTCCACAATGACCGTCCCACTATTTAAACCTCCAGATGTGGCTGATCATTGACCAAGTTTCATTAATAATGTGTTTTTGCAGGCTTTGGGGTTAAATCCCAAAGATCTATATTCTCCATAGCACTTGTCTGAAACAGATGCTACAACACCAGCTGGTTAGTCCATTTGCTAAACTTCAGCCCACACAGTGATCTGCTGCATCACTTACTGACCCATCATTAAAACCAGGTGCCAAGATCTGAGCCTGCCGAGTCAATGGATAGGTGTTTAAAAAGTTGGGACACTGAAGCTTTTTTTAGACAATGTGCTGTATAAATGACATATTTGATTTCCCGTTATAGCACGAAGCCATCTTGAATCTGTCAAAGCATACAGTATATCATTGTACGTACCATTGCAGATTTTCCCATTATGTGCAGCACAGACCCAGTCATGACACTCACAGCGAGGTCCATAAAACTTCCCTGGATCCGTGGCTTGACAGATGCAAAAACCGCAGTCACATTCGCCCCTCCCATTGCAGATCTTGCCATCAGGTGTCCGGCAGCGGCGTAGGGATGACTCTGTGGACAGCCTACACACACCACCCACCTGGCTGGGAAAACGAAAGAAGGGTCAGTTATTCTGCAGCTTTGAAAACTTCTGAGGTCAAGGTTCAAGTGTGCTACCATCTGTGTCAGTGCATTTGTGTCTAAAAAATAAAATGACAGCTGAGCAAAAGTACTTAAACTCAGATGTTGGGGAAAAAATCTTGTATGTTCCTTCATACTAATACATCAAAGGACCTATTTGAGTTGGTATGCGTCGTATTTATACACTGAATACACAGATTCAGAAACCCATTGATGTTTTTTTCCCCTGCGATCGTTTATAGTTCAATAGAGTTTAGCTGCAGGGTGAAGCCACTTTCATTTCTTCACTTGACTTTCATTTACGAATAAATTTGAAAATAGCGCACAACTGCATTTCAACTTCCCTTTCTATCCATGTGTGCAACAACATGGGAAAAAAAGCTGAAGAATAGTGGGAAGAATGTAACTGCTCAGCACCGCTGGCCTGTTCGGGTCTTCTACATGAACAAAAGCAAACGCCTTTAAAACATACACACACATGCACGCACACACACACAAAGAATTTGAAGGATTAAGCTAATAAATCAAATAGCACAGAAACAGTTTAACCTTTCATGGGGCACACTCCACCAATTGGTGCTGAGCTTCTTTTTTACTCCTCAGGGTCTCTCAGTCAGATTTGTTTCATTTGGATGCTTTCTGACATTTTTCTGCCGCTACCCTCTCTTGATACTGGCCAGCAGTCCAGTTTGGAAACATTTCAGACAATCAGCAGCTCAAGTGTTCCTGACACTCCCATTTGAATTAAATACAGTATGTGTGCCATGGCAAGGTTATACTGAAAAAAATTGCTGTAAAACTGCTGTTGATGCCACTGACCTTGGCAAGATAGCAGGTTTTGTTCTCTATTGGCTAAACTTAGCTGTCTGCCCTTTCAGAGGGATAGCAGAGTGGTTTACTTAACTCAAATACACTCAACAGTCACTTTTTTAACTGCTCATACACGTAATGCATATTATATCTAACCACCAACCACATGCTGGCACCTCAGTGCATTTAAGCATATAGACACGGTCAATACAATCTGCTGTTTAACATGAACATCAAACTGGGAGATAAAGGTGATGTGAGAGACTTAGAACATGGCATAGTTGTTGGTGGAAAACAAGCTGGTCTGAGAATTTCCATCGGGAATTTTCATGCATAACAATCTCTTGGCATTTTAGAGAACTGTCTGCAAAAGAGAAAGAAACTAGTGAGCAGCACTTCTCTGGGTGATGCCAGAAGAGAATGGTCAGATTGTTCAAGCTGATGGAAAGGCACATGTAACAGTAACTCAAATAACTGCTTGCTACAACCGACAGACCCAGAAGAGCAGAATTTAGCTCAAACATTATGGACATGGACCCATCCTAATTTGAGTCAATTCAGGCTGGTGGTAGTAGTGTGTGGATATTTTCTTGGCTCCTTTCTTTCGGCTCCTTAGCCCCGACTGAGCATTGGTTTAAACCCACAGCCGACCTGATTATTACTGCTGACCATGTCCCTTTATGACCACAGTGTTCCTATCTTCTTGGGGTTACTTTCAGCATGATAACACATCTTGTCACAAAGTTAAAATAACCGGAAGCTGGTTTTCTTGAACATGAAAATGAATTCACTGTACTCAAATGCCCTCCGTATTCGCCAGATCTCAATCCAGCACAGAACCTTTTGGGATGAACTAGAGATTCACATCATTGATGCAAAGCTGACAAATCTGCAGAAGCTGCACAGTGCTATCATGTCAATATGGAGTAAAAAGGAGAGTTTGGACCAAAAGGCAAAAGAAGGTTAAACCCTGTTCAAGCAAGTTGTATGTCTCCTATTCTTGATTCTTGATCTATGATAGAAATTGGATGAAATGTAGAAGGTATGCAATACATTAGATTCTACCATAGTGCAAATAAAAGCATCATCAGAAACAGGTCTGTTCTGCCACAAGGATGTAATAAAATAAAACTGCAGGTACATTTTTATTAGCTTACTGACATGCACTTAGGTTCTGGGCTATATGAGAGGAGACATTACTGGTTCGGACACAACAAGAAGGCAAATAAAGCCAGCTCAAACTTTTAGCACCACCCAATCTGCATAAATAACTTTTCATATGCTTGAAATACAAAGTGGAAACATGCAATTTAAAGATGCAGTTGCCACTGTAATACATTGCTTGCTTTGTTCCGCTTATCCACCCTGTCTACCTTTAACCTTGAAAAGATATTACTTTCTCTCAGTAATGGTTTTCAGGTGGCTTATACTTTAACTTGTAGACCATGCATTGACATAAACAGTCTGAATGTATACTCGATATTTATTGTAATGGTCATGATTGAAAAGGTCTCTCTGCCCTTAGCAAGCAAATTACCTTAAATACCAGCATACAAGAAAACACTTTTTATGTCATCTGGATTGAGTATTACATGGATATTTAATAGTTTTCCTCACCTGTGCTCATAGAATTGAGGTTACAAACCGTAATATTCATCACTGATAGATTCACACCTCAGGTTTTTCACACTATCAAGTTGTTATGATGACTTACCTGGTAGAGAGTAAATGGATATAGGGAAAATAGTCAAACAGAAATCCATGGGATTCCCAGCAGCCACTTGCATTCTGTGTCTTGCCTCTGCTGTCCAACAAATAGTCTACAGTACAATAACAACAGACATGGTGCGCCTGCCTGAAGTAAACGCTCTCTCCAGATAAGTTGAAATCATACTGCAGATCGTTTCAGTTAACTTTACTCAGTTTTCAACAAATGCACTTTCACCATTTTTCTTCAAGTTAGAGGTAATTGCAGGGTGAAAAAAAAAACTTTTACTCATTGTTTTTGAGTGAAGCTAACTTAAAACAATCAAGTGCAGTAGTAACAATTGAGGCAATTACACTTAACCAGTAGGAGGCAGCAATTCACAAAAAGGTGCTTAGTCTGCCAAAAAACTTTTAGGCAGGTATTAACAGGGTCATAGTATAAAGTATAAATGGGGTCAAAGCATCTTAGTGCAATTCATAAACCCAGTCCATTGACCTTTTTCTGCTCATAGAAAATCCTCTGCTGATATTTGCTGAGGACAGAGGGAGGATTACATTTTTCAAAAGTGCATTGCTGCAAGTAAATATAGTTTCCATTCATGCAGTACAGTGGGAAGAATATTTTACACTATGGTGAGACTGATCTGAGAACTAGATAATTACAGTTAATTCACAAAAGAACCATTCTTAGATGGAACAGCTGGGGGGTGGGGGTCGATCTACCTTAGCAGAATAGTATATATAGTATATAATTGCCTAATATTGTTGAATAGTGTAGTATTGTAACAATAGTAATGCACGTTCATTAATTGTAGGGGGAGGGGTGTGGTTGACAAACCATGACTGAAGACAATGTGACCAAAGTAGAAAGCCATGAATGACAGACGCTTGAAATACTTATGTTGCCCAAGTAAGCATCACTTGATCTTTTTAAGGCAATGAGTTTGCATAGTATTAGTAAGAAAATCAGACGGCTGTAAAAATGACTCAGGCATTCAAAGTCTTAGGAAATGTCACATTAGTAGACCCAACTTGACCCAACAGCACACAGTACACTCAACTTGAAATTACTTTGTTTGAAATAGTAATTCCGAGTACTCCAAACTGAGTTAAGAGTACACCATAAGTAAATTTGGGACTGTACACTGTTGTTTTAGCTGTATAAACTAAATAGTAACTAGAAATACAATTACTATTCCAGTTTACTTGAGTTTGTCACGGCAAATAAAAATGTATAACTTTCACTCCAACCAAGTTTCATGGAAGCTGATTTTGTCAGTTGACATGTGACATAAATTACTGTCTCAGAGTTTGAAAAAGTGCTATGCAACAATAAATCATAACAACAACAAAAGCAAAGCATTATCCTCTAATTATAAGAATGCAGCATTATGATATTTGCCAAATTGCAAATGGAAACTGCACAACAACTACATGTATAGGCACTCGTAAACTTTTCCACATTGCGCTCTCAAAATGTTGTCTTTGTCAGTAAAACTCTGCACCTCCCTCTTCCTCCTTGCTCTCCAGACTTCCCCAAAATAAACAAGAAAAAACAAAGCTGTGCAGAAACTCACCTCACCGATTGCAACAAAGTGTCATCCACGGTGGAGAGCAGAATCAGAAACAGTGGCACTAACATGGACTGTACCAAAATGTCAGTGTGCATGTTTAAATCCCACGGAAACCTGAAGTAAAGTAGCTTGAAGGAATTTCCCAATCTTTCTCTCCTTAAACAGACAGGACAGGAAGAGAGAGTTAGAGAGAAAAGAAAGGAAGAGAAGGAGAGAAAGAGCAGCAGGCTGGCCTGAACTGGCTCAGTCCCTTCAGAGGCCAACAGTCCTCTCCCTACAAGTGCCTTTGATTAGTCTTGACTCTCAGACACAGTCCTGGGCAGGAGCTGGAGTGGGGAAAACTGCCAGAATGAAAAGTTAGGTCACCAGTTTGAGATGTAATTAGAAGCAGACTGTTTTTTTTTTTTTGTTTCACTTTTTTCCCATTCCTTTTCCAGATGATCGCTCTATGGTGCTGTACTGCTTCTCTCCATTCGTTTGATGTTGCTCTACTACAGGGCTGAATAATACAGTGCCTGCCCCTAATAGGCCATTTTCTCAGAAGACATTTTGACATGTCCCAAGAGATAAAGCACAGGTGTCTCACTTTCTCTCTTGTCATAGCTTACTGGGACATTGAAAAGAGTCATTTTAAGTTAGAATTAACATATATGTCTGCTGTATAATAGGCTCTCAGTTTTATTCAAATCCGCTATTTATATGCAAAAACTACAGTTTTAGATGAAGTTGACTTAAAGTGAAGCATATGCATGTTACATACTTTTTTTTTTTTTTAGCTCTTTCCATTGTGTACGTTGAGGCATTGTAACATTGTAGCACAAAAAGCAGAAGTGTGATTAGTAACATTGATGTATAGCTGCATTCTGCTTTGACAAACAAGACCCAGTGTTGTTCAAAGTGGCTCACTGGGCTTTTGTTAGTGGTATTAGTTCCACCTGCTATGACATGTACAGAGAGGCTTATGAGAGAGGCTTATGAACTGATTGACATCACCTGCTTCATTCATGCTTCTTATTGTTCTCAAATGGTGCATTATTATTAATTGACTATATATATATATATATAAATGTTAACAAGTGCCACAGCAATTGTTTTACATTTTTTGAGTAATTCTTTTTATATTTATGTCTAGTCTGCATGATGCTACCCACATTTCAGATCACCAGTAAAATTTATTTAATAGTATTTTTATTGCTTAAAGATTTAAATAATATGCTTAAACTAGCAATATTTTCTTCAGATTTCTTTTATTTTTTCATTCCACTTTTGTAAAATGTGGATAATAATAAATGTAAATGTTTGGTAAGTATGATTTACTATTCTTTTAATTGAATTTTCAAAAACGTTTTTTTGAATAAAATCAATTGACTGAATGATTTAAATGGAATGGAATTGATAAAACATGGATATCTGTAAGACATTAAATAAAGGCCTGCAGTGTGTGCAGCCAACCTTTAGCACATACTGCTTGGTGCAGGAAGTA
The DNA here is from genome assembly GCF_033026475.1 of Channa argus. Classification (NCBI taxonomy): domain Eukaryota; kingdom Metazoa; phylum Chordata; class Actinopteri; order Anabantiformes; family Channidae; genus Channa; species Channa argus. The sequence continues at coordinate 9,993,587 of NC_090205.1, forward strand.
GGAGCCTATGTGAACAGCTATGTCAACTACACACAGCAGGGTGAAGTTGAGGTTGCACCTTTCATCTGACAAGAACTGTACACTGCCCTGAGCTGATCTGACAGCACTGTGCTGGAATCAATAATTTATGGACACTTCAATCAAAAGCATACATAAAAGATCTCATAAAATGAAAGCATAGCACTAACTGCTAAATAAATAGATTAATTAAAATAATATACAGAGTACTCATGTTTAATGACACAGCATAAGAGTAAATAAGCGACTGTTTAAGAGGAATTAATAAACAAATAATCAAGAAATATTGTCGTTAATTGAGATTAAAATTGTAATTTAATTAGTAGTTTGTCAACGTTGATCAATTGCAGCATTAAACGTGGTAAATCAATGTACGTGGGAAACGGCCGTGATGCAACGACTTGTCGACCTTCAGCTGTTACCAGGGAGACGCCTGCGCGCCTCCGCTGGAGCTGTGGATGTGATAGTAACCTGCGCGCTCCCGCACTCTCCCACACGATCCCAACACACCCGGAAAACAGCTGATGTCATGGACAGGACGAGAGACGGCAGATAGGGGAAATCCACATCTCGTAAGTCATTCAGAATGTTTTTCTTCATCTGCTACCACAGTCGTTGTGCTCTCGCGCAGCCGGACACCATGTGGCTGTTTCTTTTCCGGATGATGCGGCCGAGCCTTGCTGCTGCTCCGCGCTAGCTTGTTGGCTCACCAGGAAGTTGAGAGATTCTCATCCTCCAGAGTAGGCCTTGATGAATTAGCTAGTGCCGTGTTTTTGCTACAGCATCACGTGAGCAGGTTGTCACGTAGCATGTCAGCGTCGGTTAAGACCTAGCTACACTTACCCACATTTGTGTGTACATACTGGGTTTAGCATGTTTTTGCCCTTTTCAGCACTTTAGCTCTCATCCGTTTCCATAGTAACCTTGGCACTGTAGATGCTCACCAAGCTTTCAGTCTTGGTATGATACAAATGATGATATTTCTTGGTGGACAGCCTGTGTTTACACTACTTTAGGTGGATCATATGCGACAGGAGATTGTACAGGAGGGTGAGCAGTTTCCCAAAATGATTTTAGAATTTCCCATTTGCCCATAGAAGCCTCCAAGGCCCTATAGGCCTTGGTTAGCCATAGTACATCCTTTACATTTCCTAATTACTACAGCAATTGTTTTTCCCTCATTTCCAAAATTGATGCATTACAACACTGCTGGGGACATACAGCAGGAAGGTGGTTTAAACCATTGCTCAGGACACAATCTGATGTAAGCTCTTTGTCATTGTATGTGCTCCCATTAACTAGAACAGACATTAGAACTTGAAATATACAGCATTCAAGTTATTTGTATGAAATCAGGGGCCTGGTCTTTACATAAAAAAATATCATACCTGAAAAGAGATAAAACGTGCTTTATTCACTGGAAGGCCATACAGTCATGAGAATGAGGAAGTTATACAGTACTCATCCATGAGGAAACTATACACCTCCATGATCTACTACGCTGTATAGGATTGCAATGGAACTGGAACATATCCTGACTGAGTTAGAGTGCACCCTGTACCGCTTTGACAGAGCAGACACATTGAGACAGACAATCATTCATGCTCAATGACACCTACAGGGATAAACCTGCATTTATTAATAGCAGTGGAGGGCTGGAGGAAACCAGAGACAATGTGCAAAGGCACTCCCCAGCCTCCTGGCAGGCTTACATCCTGAACCTACTGGCTGTGGGTAACACAACTTACCAGTGCACCACCACCAGTGTGGTTAAAGGCAGTAGGTACTGCTAATGAAGTCTGTCTGTCTTTTAATCTGAAAAAAATATGTCTTCTGTTGCTGCAGGTTTTGTGGCCTGTGAAATCAAAGCAACAAACCAAAATAGATTTAAAAAAAAAACCTCCAAAGTTGCTGAGTGGGGTGATGACTCTCAATGTGCTTGGCCCCAAGTGGCACATTACTTGCACTTTCTTGCTATATTCAGTGACTTTAAGGGGCCCTCTTAGTAACTTAAAAAACAGCTCATCTAGCAACTGTTGAGATGAGAAGACTTGCTAATATTCCTTACGTGGCTGTGCCTGCCGCAGTGACTGTGGTCAGTGTGTGTGGGACAGGGCAGGACCAGTCGGCGGCCTGAAAGAAGCATGAATGAGCTGTACATGCGCCTAAATGACGCCTGACAGATCCCCAATTCCTGGTAAATTACAACTTGTACTGTTGTTGTTGTTTCTCAAGCCCACTTTAAAACCCTTCTAAAAAAAAATCTAAAAAGTTTATTGGAGTGGGTTCATTAAAATGTTTAACTTTTAACTCAACAACAGTTTACAGTACAGAAGTGTTTGCAATTAGAAGCAGAATATACAATTTTATGCCCTTAATCTTGTGCCAGTTTTTCCCTGTGGTATCGAAAAATGGTATCAAATATTGATATTTTTCAAGTTTTTTTTTTTTAATCAAAGTTAGAAATGTCTTCATCATGACATCCCTACTTGAGCTCATATTTACCTTGAAAGTCTTTTGAAACGTCTCATAAATGTTAGCAAAGTTTATGTAGGAAAATGTCACGCTGTGTAAATGTACCAAACTTCCTCTTGTCTATTGTAATTAAGATGACACTACCACAATGCAGTTTTCAAGAATAAAACTTCAGCACAGAAACTTTGCAGCCTTCAACAAATACTCACAGTTACAATTAATCTGCCCAGTGATCGCATCCTGCCCGTGAGGAACATGTCCTTTTTCCAAATGGGAATGTAATTGCAGTCTTTGCCACCTATACTCCCACATAATAGCATTTAGACCCTGTAATTTTGTTTTCATTCTTCCTCACGTCTCCATCTATGTTAAGTGTAGCAATTACACTGGGAAATTGCTTCTAACTACATGGGGTTTATAGGACGGACAGTTTCTTTTCTTGGTAAGAGCATAAAAGGAAACAAGGGTGATACTCTTCTATTGTTCTGCATTCCTATCGTAACTAAGTCCTTTTGTTCTTTGCATAGATTTTTCGTTTCTTTCTGCTCTTTAAAGGTGTGCAAAGTTTTTTTTTTTTTTTTTTTTGCATTATTCCAGTTTTGGAAAAATCTCTGTATTGGTAAATTGCAGTCATTTCAGAACACTTATTTGAGTCTTTTTAATGTGCTGATTGGGTCAGTGGCTGCCTTTTCATTTTCTTTTCACAAAGACAAAATCAGAACGTATATATGAAAACCTTTGCCTTTGTGTCTATAATGCAGTGACACACTGCATTTGGGAATTAGAAAATGTATGTGTGTTCTTATACTAATTCGTGTGTTTGTGTGTGCGTGTGTGTGTGTGTTTCTGTTGGTGTTATTAAAACAAGAAGCCTTATTCATTTTTCCAATCATATACCTCCACTATCTTTCTGTTGAATTATATTTCAGTGCTTCTGTTTTTCTTGAGATATTGGTTCTCCCAAATTACAAAACATGCATTAAATTCATACCTACTGTAGTTTTAGGTGTGCTGTAACTGCTGAGATATCCGTCTTTGAGATTTCTGCCTATATCCCAATACAATGAAGGTCAAATGGATTTAGCTTGTGGCGCTCACAGCATTTATGATTGAGATTTGAAAAGTTTAACAGCAACATCTCTTCTGAAACAGAGTCTTTGTTGCTTTGAATCAGAGAAGTAAGTGTTTTCATTTAAACTACTTTCTGGAAGTGGGTTCTGTGTATTATTCACAGTAAAAAGAGTTTTTTTTTCCTCAAATTAAATGCTGTATTGGGGTGGTGTCAGAGATCTCAGGTGAAGACATCTCAAAGCCTAGACTAATATAATCAGATGGCAGGGCGATGTACCATTGGAGGTTGTTGGAGGTTATGTGGACCAAATGAATTGTTTGTGCGCTAAAGCTGCATGATTTTTTTTTTTTACCTTCTGCTTTTTACTGCTCTTATGATTGCTACCATTCGTTAACTGCTGCCAAAGGACCTCCAGGCCTTTAGGACAGTCTCCTTTTTGCATCTCTAGTCTATCTCTCTGGTTGGTCTCTCCACCCCTCTGTGACCTGGGGATGAACGCACCAATGAGGAGCCTCACAGTGAGTGCCTTGGTCCTCCTCCATCTCATCTTCTTCCACAACACCTCAGTCACTCACTCACTCACAGAGTGTGTTGCATATTATGCCTTGATGTCAGACGTGGTGGGCATTCCTGTCTCTATGAGCGTACTGTAGATGTGGTTAGTGTACTGTACATCATATAAGCCATAATGTTGACTAACTGTTGTGTGTTATTTACAGGGTATGCCTGATCGCATGTTATGTGCAGTGCTGGAGCAATTTCAGCTTTACTTTTCCCTTTGGTATGTGCGCTTTGTCTCCATTCAGAGTGTCATTTCTTCTTGTGTTCTTATGTTGAAACGGCCTGTACAGTTTTTTTTTTTCCTGCATACACATGCACAAAACATACAGACAAACAGGGACATGCAGAGATAACGCACCAACTCACACCAAGTATAGGTTGCACAGCTTAATCTACTGGCTGGTGTTCAGTATGATGAAGATCATGTATGATCTTTTCGAATGGTAAGTTACTGAAGCTGTTCCAATGTGAATACACTTGTCCTGTGTTCCATGTGTGCTATGTTGTGTATCACAGTGGCCATTCAACAACACATTTAATTTTAAAATACATTTCTCTCTCTTCTGGCAATTCAAGTCAGGGTAGTTCATTTTGCAGAAGACAAGTTAAGGTATATTGAAGCGATCTCTAAAATTACATTGAGAAGCCACTATTGATACACAGCTTATATAATAACATATTGTTAAGATAAACTTTGTACAGTTATTCATTAAAAAAATGCTTTTATATCTTCATTGTTAGTTTATTGTTAATGTGGCCATATATTGCAAGCTAACTGTCCCTCTTCTGAGCTGCATTAAGTGTACATTAAAGTTATTTATTTAGCCTATGATCCACCTAATTGGACAAGATGTGATACTGCCACTCCCCAGACTTGGATGCAGCCAGTGTTCCCCACTTGTTCCTTTATCTTTAGTCACTGTGTGGTTCGCCTCCCTCTCTCTGTCAGATCCACTCTCTGTATAGCACGGCAAGCCCCAGCATGCTGAAGAGGAAACAGAGCTCACGGGTCGAGGCCCAGCCCATGACTGACTTTGGGCCGGATGAGACCCTGGCAGACAGTGCTGACATCTTCTGGATTAACAAACCAGTGAGTGCAGCCGGTATACAGCACAAGTCTGTCTGGATAAGATCAATCAAGTGCTGTCCTATCCGTTTCGTTCATGCAAGGTGTTATTATTGTATGTTCTATTGTTTATGTTTTTTCCTTGAAATGTAGATTTAAATATAGGGCAATAATTTCCAAATTGCTGGCCGGAGAAAAATATAACCAACTATTATCGCACCATTTTCAGTGTTTCTTTTATTTGAGTATTTTTTTTTTTTTGCCCTCTTCCTGCAGTGGGTGCACTCCCTGCTGCGGGCCTGTGCCATCATCAGTGTCATCTCCGTGTGCATGAACACCCCCAAGACATTTGAGCATTACCCTCCACTACAGTATGTGACGTTCACGTTGGACACACTGCTCATGTTCCTCTACACCGCTGAGATGATCGCCAAGATGCATATTAGAGGAATCATTAAGGTACCTTCTGACAAACTCCTGAAGTTTGTTTGACAGATCATCACATGAATCAAGTAGAAAATGTCAGGTTAGAACAAAATTCATACTTTCTAGCAAAGGAAAATGCATCAAACTATAAAAGGAAATTGCTGATTCATAGTAACTTGGCAGCCGCTGGTACAGAAGACATCCTTCAAAAAAGTTTTCATTTTTTCAATTTAATTTAAGCAAGTAAATGGCTTGAGCTTTTGCTCTCTGATGGGAAAAGTCTGTTTTTATATATATATATATATATATATATATATATAATCTTGCATTCACACTTTTTAATTAAACTTTAGTATTTGTATGTATAAATTCACACAAATCAACACATTTCAAATCTAAGGTAGGTAATGTTCTATACATGCATCCAGGAACATACAGCTGGAGTGATGAAAGGCCTATAATTACTGCTGTAAGTGTGGACACCTTAATTGGCAAACCAAGCACTGGTAGACAGAATTAGAATCAGTAGTGGTCAAAAAAGCATGAAAACTGGAACATTTTGTCTTCTTTTACTTAACGCTTCTTTTAGTTTTTGAAAGGCAGATTTAACCCATTTTTGCCTTTTAAAGTGCCTAAAAGTTGCTTTTCTGTCGATTTTTTGTGTATCTCAGGTAAAATTCAGCTCCTCTCATGTCTTTAACTGTATGATTGACACATGGAAGTTGTATTTCATGGCTAGTTGTTAAAAGTGCCCCCACAAAACAAATTATCCACATAGCGTGGTAAAGTAATTGCACGCTTTTGTTCTTGTCAGTGTGTAATCAAACATGATTCTTATCTGTGGAGTGTTTCCGAACACACCCCCCTATTTCAAGCCTTTCTTCTTGTGCAAGACTGACCTGCTAAGAGCTTCTTACAGACTCTTTTTCTCTGTATATGGTAATTAAGTATGCCCATTTTGGGTGGCCTCATGACATTTCAGTTTGTTCACACTTCAGGGTCATATTTGCCTATTTATGTTGAAAACAAAGCAGCTTGAATATTGTGGCAAGTCTGTCAAAAGAGCGTAGTTATTTTGGATTCTGTTTGTTGTTTTTCCTGAATACAAGCATGTCATTACTTTTTCACCTAATCACTTATGTCACAGTAAAAGCTTTCTCCGTCAGAATTTCAAAAAGTGATTGTTGGCACTTAAAATTGGCAACCACCAAATAAAGTCCTAAAACCTCAAAGGATGTGTCATTAGTAGATTACATAAGCTTTCTTGAGCGATGTGGCCTTGGACTACAATGATGTTCCTATTGAGTAGTTCATTTAGTTATACGTGTTTGCATGTACTTCCGGCAAAGTTTTCTCTCCTTTCGCTCTATTTCTCTTAGTGTCTCCTCCTTTTCTGTATCTCTCCACAGGGTGATAACTCCTATGTGAAAGATCGCTGGTGTATGTTTGATGGATTTATGGTGTTTTTCATCTGGGTGTCCCTGGTGCTGCAGGTATATTGTAACATTAATAATACTGTACCATATCTTCCTTGCAAGTGTTGTTGACAGCTTGACAAAAAGCAATTTATTGTAGCTTCTGATTTTTTTTTACCCCCTAACAATTGGTTTCTCCTGGTTTTAGGTGTTTGAAATAGCACAGCTTGTGGATCAGATGTCTCCATGGGGAATGTTAAGAATCCCCCGAGCACTCATCATGATCCGGGCCTTCAGGATTTACTTCCGTTTTGAGCTTCCTCGCTCCCGCATCACCAACATACTAAAGTACAGTATTGTTATGAACATTTCAGACCAGCAGTCTGGTCTGCACAAACAAGGATTGTTAATCATAAGAAAAAGTGTGACTTGTATGACTTTCTTGACTGGCTTTGCAGGCGGTCTGGAGAGCAGATCTGGAGCGTCTCCATCTTCCTGTTGTTTTTTCTTCTACTCTATGGAATTCTGGGTGTTCAGATGTTTGGAACGTTTAACTTTCACTGTGTTACTAATGATACACAAAAGGAGTAAGTATGAGAAGAATAAAGAAAATGAAGCTTTTTCTGTTGTTAACACAGATCATTATCACTGATTAAATGCAATTACATTTTTTATTTTACTGTCATCTATCAACATTGTTGTAAAAAATAGCTAGAATAGACTACAGTACTACTGCACTGTATGATTAGGCACTACACTATTTAAGGTAGACCTGATGTAATATGTGGTTAACATGCTATTATAGCCCCTTTGATCACTCACATTTGATTTAAAACAGGAAATAGCCTATGGGGGGATGATGAGTTGCTTTTTTTAATCCAGGCTTGTTCTCGTAAATTACTTTATAATATTTGTGACTCCAGAAAATTGGTTAGCAGAAATGATGAGGCTTGTCTTACAGTGTGAAGCACTGCAAAGGCGGTTGTACTCCATACGATTTTTGTGACATGAAAATCTATACTATTCTGAAACAAAAAGCCTAATCATATCTACAGTATGTCATTAAGAATACTTATACCAGCGTGATTATACTACTCAATTGTGCTTTTACGCTTGACGGTCCTGCACAGTATCTTAGCTGTTCGTAGTACTGCACTCCTGCTACTTCTGCACAGAGATATCAGATGTTGTTCCTGGAATCTGGAATCTTCCTGATGTTGCTATAACTTGGGATTGCTTTATCTATCACAACGGCCTTGTTCTTCTGTTTTTCCACAACTACTATGTCCGTAAGGTTGGCCATTACCAGTTTGTCAGTCTGTATCTGGAATTCTCACAGGATCTTTGCTCAGTCATTCTCAACCACTTTTGGAGGTGTGTTCCATTTTGACTTTGAGATTTCCAGACTGTACTCGGCATTGTAATGTGAAATATCTATATATCTATAGATATATATACATAAAAAGACAGACAATGAACTGTGATTAACCCTACTCTTTAATACTCCACTGTCCTAAATCCAAATAAATTAAAATGGTCAGTATTGTAACGTTAAAATCCCTAGGTACCAACATTGGACCAATGTAGTACATAGTGTATAGAGTACGTATCTAAACACATTAGTGCATGAATGTAATCTTTTCAGCCAAGAATAATAATAAAATAATGCAGAGAAGAGGGATCCTTGCGGAGACAAAGGACGGGGGAAAAAACTATCATGCTTAAAACCCTACAGGGTGCACTAAGAACTAGCATTAATTATAATAATTACATTTTCCAACATTGTCCAGCCTTTATATTAAGCTCGTTCATGCTCAAAGGCTACTACCCAACCATCATCTGTACTGATGTGTGCCTAGTCACCCAAGGGACACTGCAGTACATATTGCATATTGACTGACCGAAAAAATAGTAATACTCTCATAACAACAATCTAAAAGAATTGTAGCATCCATGTCTAATTTGTTTGCTGCTGTGCTCTATGCTACAATTATTTATATATTTTTAATGTATTTTTTTTTAATGGAGTGTTTTAGAAAAATGTCATACAGGGACTGATGTGTCTCGCTGCCATGTGATTTTTGTGCCCAAAATCAAAGCTTCCTGGCTTTTCATACACGAGGGATTTTATGGAAAATAGTGGAACATTCCAGGAGGGACTTTCCCAGATATGGATATTAGATGAAAGTGATTTGTGAACAAATTAGGACCTATTCTTCTGGATTTCTAAAGTTGATCTCATCAATGTTTAAGTCCATTGCAGCTGAATAACATGCAGACATGTATTAGATTTACTAAAGACTTTTTAAGACTAAATTGTGACATGTAGAGGTTCTTTGAGTGTCCTTCCAAATTATCTTACATTCTAAATATTCCATTTGACATACAGTGCATCCAGAAAGTTTTCAGACCCCCTTAATCTTTTTTCAATTTTGTTATGTTTCAGCCTGATACTACAGTTGTTTAAATTCATCTTTTTTCTCATTAGTCCACACACGGTATGACAAAAATAATGACAAAGTGAAAACAGAATTTTAGAAATGCTTGTAAATTTGTTGAAAAAAAAAAAAAAACCTGAAATATCACATGTACATAAATATTCAGACACTTTGCTCAGTACTTTGTTGAAGCAACTTTGGTAGCATTTACAGTCTTTTTGGGTATGATGCCACAAGCACTGCACACCTGTATTGGGCCATTTTCTGCCATTCCTCTCCAACACAGTCAGGTTAGATGAGGACCATTGGTGGACAGCTATTTTCAGGTCTCTCCAGTAGTGTTCAATGGGGTTTAAGTCGGGGCTCTGCCTGGGCCACTCTAGGTTGTTCACAAAGATGTCCCTAAGCCACTCCTGTTTTGCCCAGTCTGAGGTCCTACATGCTGTGGAACAAGTTTTCATTGAGCGTATCTTTGTACGTTGTACTCCTTTCAACTTATCCTCAGCCCTGACCAGTCTCCTGCTGCTGAAAAACATCCCCAGAGCCTGATGCTTCCACCACCATGCTTCACTGTACGGATGGTATTTGGCAGGTGATGAGAAGTGCCTGGTTTCCTCCAGATATAACATTTAAAATTGAGACCAAACAGTTCAATCTTTGTTTCATCAGACCAGAAAATCTTGTTTCCTCACAGTGTGAGATTGCTTTAGGTGCTATTTTTCAAAATTTCAAGCAGCCTTCATGTGTTTGGTCTAAAGGGAAGTCTCCATCTAGCCACTCTGCCATAAAGCCCAGAACTTTGTCCCATCTTACACAGAATCTCTCAAGCTCAGTCAGAGTGACCATTGGGTTCTTGGTCCCCTCTCTCAGGCTCTTCTTCACTGATGATACAGTTTGGCTGGGCGACCAAATCTTGGAAGTGTCCTGGTTATGCTAAACTTCTTCCAATTCAGAATTATGGAAGTTATTGTGCTCTCGCTCCTGTGCTCTTTTTTGTCGCCTTCCCCGGATTTGTGCCTTGCAATGATCCTTTCTCTGATCTCTTGTCTCCTGTCTCCTTTGACCTCATGGATTTTGCTCTGATACAGCTGTGTGGTCAGCTGTGAGGCCTTCTATAGATGTGTATGCCTTTCCAATTCGTGTCCAGTGAATTTAATTTACCACAGGTGGCCTCCAGTCAAGGTGTAAAACATCTCAGCAGCAATCGAGGGAAATGGAAGGCACCTGAGCTAAATTTCAAGTGTTGTAAAGTGCTCGATTGCTCATTGATGTTTTCATTCATTTGCAAACTTTCTAAATTCTGTTTTCACTTCATCATTATCGGGTACTGAGTGTAGAGTAATGAGAAAAAATGAATTTGAATGCTTGTAGTAGAAAAAGTGATTTGGCGGCTTACATAATACAATTACATTGTAGTTCTGGAGGTGGAGCAGGTTGTTCACTTCTCACAGGGTCTGTGATTTATCTCCTGTGTCCTTCTGTTCACATGTCAAGGTATTCTTGTGCAAGATATTAAACCCAAAGATGCTCCCAGTGGGTCAGGAAAGCCTTGACTGTGTGATTGTGTTTGTGTATGGTTGAATGACGAGCAAACTAAACTGTGGTTTGTCCAATATGGTGTAAAAGGGCTAAGTAAGTGTAGTCCCTTTTATCATTTATTATTAAAGTTATAACATAATTTAAACCAATTTATGTAATATTTAATGTAAATCCTTTGGAAAAGTGCAAAAGGGTTGTTTTTTTTTTTCACAGGCACCTTTTATGTGCTAGTTAAGGTGGGCAGGAGTTGTTCACTGGACCTCATTGTTACAATATCTGAAAGCTTTACAAATTAATTTTGGTTTTACCAAATTAAAAATTCAGAGAAGCATCATTAACAAGTTCTTTCAGTAATTAAAAATTTGAGTTGCATTTTATTTGATTTACTTAATGCTGGACACTTGCTCTCTCATTTAAGGATTCATTTATCTTTTCTCTTGTCATCAAAAAAGCGTTTTCTTTGATAAGACACAGCAGTGGTCTGGCTCAGTACCAGACTAATAAGCTTTATCAGGATTCACCACTAGGCCCCTGATTGTTTTTTGTAACAGTGCAATAAATTATTCCTTCTGATCCTGTAACTCTAAAATAATTTGGATCAATGTCTGCGCAGGCAGTTTGAAGGCATTAATTATCATTAGAGACATGAAGCAGCTCCCGGATAACACCTAATGGACTAACAGACGGGGAAATGGGAGGTGGGGCAATGTTGTGTTTATGCGCTCTGAATGTGTGGACATGTAGCCCGTATTGCATGTATAGTTTGTATGCTTCTACCTTTTTCTACTAAGTTTATGCAAACTCTGTCTTCTCTTTGATTTTATGATTTATGTATTTATTGGCTTCTTTTTTTTAGACGCACACATAGATATATAGATATAGATATAGATACTAAGCATACATTATTTAATGCTGCTCTTTTGGTTTTTGTTTGGCCAGTAATGTGTCGTGGAATAGCTTGGCCATCCCGGACACCCATTGTTCCCCTGATGGAGAAGGCTATCAGTGTCCTCATGGCTTCAAATGCGAGGACTTGGAAGAACTGGGTCTCAGCCGACAGGAGCTTGGTTACAGTGGCTTCAATGAACTGGGTATAGTTATGTTGATACACATTCATTAACGTATAGAAACACATATACACTAAGATAAGGATTAAAAAACATGCAGTGTTCATTTTTTTTATCCAAATGTATCATTTATATTTTCTTATTAATTCAGAGACCAAGAAGCACCTTACTGTTGATCTCTGCATTAGAAGTAAAGTTTACTCATAATTATTGAAATTCCATTAGATCAGTTGTTTTTCACCCGTACATTTTCAGCATATTGAGAATAACCTGTCGCATCCTGTACTACTCTCTCAGTGATGCTTAAATCTAGTGTTAGCGCAGAGTGCAGTGTACCTACTTTTTACATAGCCATGAAGGAGACCGAGAGCTTCGTAGTAAACAGTACTTTTAGTTTGACGTTATAAAATGTACTGTGTATTTATCAGGTTCTCTGTGCATGATTACAATATATCAAGTTCAATGCATATCCACCCCAAATGTATTACTCAGATGGTGTATTTGTACACTTTAAACAAATAGATCATCTAAGTCAAATCTTATTTATTGGGATAGGTCTCACTTCCTAAAAGAATTTATTAAAGATTCAGATGTATTACTTTTATTCACAACCAGGCAGCGTGAATAAGCTATTTCCACCAATGTTGTTAGTGTGGTGAGGATTTCGGTTTAAATACCAAGTAATTCTAGTAAAGAAACTCAAAGGTTCTAACTAAGACCTGTTAAGATGATAAGCTTAGAACAATGTAATGTGCTTAATAATTTATGATATGATGATATCCAGACTGAAAAATCTAACACAGTCAGTCTTACTCTGTTGATGACAGGTTATGAAAAAGTAGTGCAGGTGAATGGAACATTTTTTTAGAAGGTAACATAAAATTATTTCTTCATAACAATTGTGACCTTTTGAAAGCTTCATATGTTACTGATTTGCAATCTGTCTGTTTATTATACAGTTACACTGACAGACAGTGATGTGACATGATGCACTCAAGAAGTTTATGTAGAGAAAAGGCTCTGTTGGCCTTATTTTAAATGGCAAAGTGACACGCTCTTTGCTTTCAAACATTAGATTAATATGGAATGGTTTATTTCCTAATGAAATCATCTTGGCAGAGTACAGGCCCTTCATTTGCTGAGAGTGTGTTAACCAGAAAACAGCCAAGAGTTTTATTTAGTTTGGCCAACTCACAAAATTAACGTTTGCTTGGTCTGACCAAATTTGTCAGCAACAAAGACATGCATTAAAGATCAGTTCATCATTTTAATGAGTCTGCCAAACAGAATTCCATGGCTTGTCATTATAAAGAAGGGGAACTCTGAGGATACCACGGTTCTGTATTTTTCATCATGTAAGCTGTCAGAGAGTACATTCATTTTAGATAAAAAGAGAAACTCAACGTATTGTCTGTTAGAAAGACTTGGTCTGAGGGGAGCCATGATAATTGGTGTAAGGGTTAAGCATGTCTCTGTTTTAAGCAAAAGACAGATAATGACAGCTGTTTCAACAACAAGCTCATCTTGTCATCTGAGTGCACATCTCTGATTATTGTATTTCTTTCTGTTTAGGTACAAGCATCTTTACTGTGTATGAGGCTGCGTCACAGGAGGGTTGGGTGTTCCTCATGTACCGAGCCATTGACAGCTTCCCTCGTTGGCGCTCCTACTTCTACTTTATAACTCTTATTTTCTTCTTGGCATGGCTTGTCAAGGTTAGAGCCAGTCTCTGTGCTGCACTTTTCAGAACACTTTGAGCTCCCTTGGCATGGCAGCAGGGGATAGTTGAACATAAAAAGGTTTTGGTTAATGGACATAACCTAATCTTTCACCCACAGAGATAATAATCTCCCCTTGTTAGGAGAATGTTCTCTGGCTAATGAGAGAGTGAATCTCATGCACAGATATTGAAATGAAGTCAAGACATGGACCTATGCATTGTCATTAATTTTTAATTGTCACATTTTTTTTCTACTTCAGTGTGTCTTACTTCTCTTTCACAGAATGTATTCATTGCAGTTATCATTGAGACTTTTGCTGAGATCAGAGTGCAGTTTCAGCAAATGTGGGGGTCCCGGAGCAGTACCACCTCAACTGCTACAACACAGGTGAAACTTTCACCGTCAAGACACACCTGGTCATTTGGATACACAGTGCAAAAATGTTAAAATACTTAATAAAAGTTGCAAGAGTGCGTGGGCATCAATAACTTACATAAATATTTGCATCTAAGGCCACTTAGGCCATTAGAATATCTGTTTATTGTAAGTATGAAAGATCAATCCAGCTTTAAAACTGGTCAGATAAAATATGCATTGTCTTTAATTTAGCAATGCAAATTAGGCTGATTTATTTGGCCAAGTACAAGCACCTAATCAGGTCACAGTCATGCCCTTGCTCTCTGCATTTGGTTCTTGGGATATAATATTCCACATGTCTGGATAAAGAGGACTTAACTGTATTCAAAAGATTCACTATGGAATCACAGTGCTTTGTGGGGAGTGGGCTCTATCCTGCAATGTAACGAATTAGGCTGTTGTGTCCAAAGATTAAAAATTAGTATTGATATCATATTATCAGCCTTTCTGTATGTCTTCCACATTAGGGTAAGGAGAGGAAATTTGCCAATTGATTGTCAATTTGTATCAGGATGTAGAGATACTGCCAGGCTGATCTAATGAATCTAAACATTCTGGGATGGCAGTCTGCTGCTCCTACTGTACCTTCATGGTCTTCAACTTCTATTTCTTAAGGAATATTTCCAGTCCAAAACAGCCACATCATTTGTTGGAGAATCAAAACCTTGTTTGTGCCATGACAAAGACTTAAATGGTGGCTTGCCTTTCCATTGGTTAGAAGCGAGTTACTTACTAAGGTAAAGCAGTTCACATTTCACAAGGTTTTAGAAAGAGACTGAAAGGCAGATTAGCACATGGTCAGCAGGACAATACTGCTGTGGGGAAGAGCGAGCCTCCAGATTAAGTTCTCAATTTTCTATATTCAGACCGCTCTTAAAGGATCTTGAGCTCTTGAGACAGATTGTAATGCATGATGCAATGTTTTTAGCCATCTTTTAAACAACTAAATTTGTAAAATGAGTGGTTTAAATATTGTTTAAAAATAAATAATTGTATATGTATAGATTTACAGCAGAGCTTAATGCATTAAAAATCAATGTCAAATTGGTCCAGCCTGACTAATCCACACTGTTCTGTGTTCAGACACACTAAAAATGAAAAACAGTTTACACCACACAGATAAGCACGCTTCCATTGCACTGATGATGATTTATATGTGATGTGATTTTTACTAATGGTACCACTAACCAAGCTTATTTAATCAAACTCACCTTCATTCAATGTGTTCTTGAAACAGATCTGGTTGTAACAGGCTCTGTCATGATGATTTTTCTTGTCTGTTGTCTCTTTGTTTCAGCCATTTTCCAGGTGTATTTTGCATGTTTGTCCATCTATGAAACACATTTGTGATTCACCACAACACTGTGTGTGGTACAAAGCAATTGATTCCCACTTTCCTGCAGAACATCAGGGAATTCCCCTGCATAGTCTTTAGCAGTAACCTTTATAAACAGACGTGGAAATCTAATCTTCCATGTGTTTTTGTCATGTGTGAACCGATCATATGCTTCGTGTGCAGTCTTTACTTTAACATGTAAACCTGCATAGTGTTAGCAAGCTCCTATAAGCAACTCTAGTGCAAATGTGGTTTTGGAATTGTAAAAAGTTTAGGTTAAATTTGCATAAAGGTTGTGGTGAGTCTGAACAATATTGCAGGGTTGCACAGAATTCTTAGGATTTTGTTGAATTTCAACTCAAAAGTGAAAAATCCAAATTCTTTTTTGATCACAATATATTTTAATCATAAATGTTTTCTTGACGGTGAACTGTTGTCAGTGCTGTAATATTTTATACAATTTGGAAAGTCATAAACGTGAGACCTTTGTTATTTCCATCATGGTGGAAAACAAGCTGGTGCCACTTGGTGCATGAACACACTGCTATGACCTTGAAAACAATTAGCCTTTATTTCCATTATTAAAATTAATTGTAATCTTCATGCCCCAATCTTTATCTTAGAGGGGGGAAAACTAATTAGCTGTGGTGTAACACTTAACTGTCAATCACTAAGGCTAAAACAATATGCTCTGTTCTTCATGTTCCCTAGAGAGACAGACTGGTAGAAGTTGGCCACCGGGAAACAAACTCATGCCCCACTCCCCATTGCTTGACTTTGCTGTCTAGGCTGTCTCCAGATAATTGTGACTTATAATAACGATTATGCTTTAAATCCCAACTGTGTGGATAAAGAGACAATGGATAAGTCATTTTTTGTTTCACAGTAACAAGCTTTTTTCCTGTTACAATGAAGGTTGAGCTTGAAGTTGAATTACAATGAGGTTTAATTTGGCTTATCTTTAGTTGAATGATATCTAACCTGTGTGTCTGGTATCTAGGTCGCCATGCTAGTGGCATGTCTGTCAGCATTCTGTGCACACATTTATAGTCTGACTTTGGTAATCCATTGACTTTTCCTCTAGTGCCACCAGCAGGTTAAATTTACTTATCCTGGAATATGGAATATCTTTGCAATACTTGAAAGATTGGCACATTTGTGTGTAAAAATTCCTTCCTAGATGAGGAGCCCTAATGATTCCCAGAGTTTTGCTCTATAGCAGTTAGTTAGTAGCAGTTAGTTAGTTGCTGTTTTGTTTTGAGAGAAGTGTCTTAACACATGACTGGATTGCCATGATATTTGGTAGACTTTTTTATGACCCCCTCACCATACACCATAATCAGTGAAACTGTGCAAAATTTAAATTGGCTTCAAATTTTAATAATTCCTCTGTCAGGTTGCCTCATATTCGATTGTAAATTACATTGCGGTTTAAAATTAAATTATAAGGTATTTTAAATTTCAGAACAAATTCTGGTGACCCTAAGTCTCCCCTCTGACCTGTTTTTGTGTTGGTATCGTTTTCTGTGGATGATATGTCAGATGGCCACAGATGTTTATTAAGATGTAGCCAAAGGGTAAATGTGTGTATTTGAGTTTTGTCCGTTGCTTTGAGTAGTGTGCAACTTTTAAAAACAATTTTTTTTATTGCATTGTGCCCCTCATGTGCTGTCCTTGTGTCACAGATGTTCCATGAAGATGCTGCTGGGGGATGGCAGCTTGTAGCCGTGGACGTCAACAAACCACATGGCCGAGCGCCTGCCTGCCTCCAGGTAACACACCACAAAATCCTGCTGCTACAATAAATATGCTGCTGATGCTACTGGTATGGCATAACTTTGTGGTAACCTTTTAATCTTCTTTATCCATCCATTAAGTGTTGCATATGGATGGAGTTCACCTTGTTGTTTTATCATTTGTCTGTGCTTTTAATCACTGTGCCAAATGCCTAAGTGATGTGATTTTTAAATGAGGGAATGCTCATGTTTGATGTGTATAGGTGCACTAATGACATTGCTCCTGTGATAGATGGGTTTTAAATGACATCCGCATGATGGACAGCAATATAGCCCCATGGTCTGTGTGATCCAAATGGTTCAGCTTTAAAGATAATCTGAAAGCAGCAGGCATTGCTTACAGCTGGCCCGCTGTTGATAGCAGCGTAGTGTAAAAGGCTGGGCCCTTGCTGTGAGAGACTGCCTGTAGAGTCTACAGTTATAAGAGGGAGGATAGCTGTCAACAAACACTCATGGAGAAAATACTGTTCCAGAGCTAAGCTCAAAGAGGGAGCGCGCTCACACAAATAGAGCGAGAAACAGAGGACAAATAAAAACAGAGAAAATAGTTTGAAAATAGGGGAAGAAATTGGAGAGAAAAACGCAGTATTCCCATTAAAGCAGCACGTCCCTCAGAGCCTCATCATCAGTTCATCAAGCTTTAGATAGAGGGATAACCAGAGGGATAAACATGGCTCACTTCCCTCTGAGCCCTTTGTTCCATTACATGGGACACCCGGGGACTGCTTCATTTGCCTCATTCACTCATACCAAAATAGCTATTATTGTCTTCCTGTGCCAACAGGAAGACCATGTTTGACAGTAGAAAGGAGATTGATAGAGAGTGGTAGTAGGTCACGTTGAGACCAACAGTAGCATTGTTTCACGAAACACAGCTTTCATTTGACTGAGACTGTTGGCAAAGAGATTGTCCCAATGCAGTGGCTTCCAGCAAAACAATGCAGGGATGTGTCTCAACCTCTGCTACAATACATCATCAGTTAGCATTGTATTACTTAACAAATATTTAAGCATATTCCTTCTGGATTACTCTGTGATATCACACATATATAATTAGATTATTTACCTGCAGAGAATATTGCTGTTGTGATAATGAATCTGCAAACACTGTGCTGTGTTTTATTGCCTTTGCTTTTATGGATAAATAGTGACACTGGACCGACTGGTACAGTACATTTAGCTATCTACACTCATACAGTGCAGAAGGATGCAGACTTTGACTTCCTGTCCGATGGACTGAGCTGCATATCAATTTAGTTGATCAGATTGCAGAAAAATTCACACCTTTAGTGTCCCAAACATCGTGATGTGATGTCTCCTGGTAACGAGAGTCTCACACATAAAAAGCACTAGAGAAAGAGAAATAAAAAAGTAATATTTATCCTATGGTTCATTCTTAATTACAATATCAAGGGATTATATTTTACATTAGACCCGTTTCACATAATGTATTTGTTGCAATGCTAATCTGGCCAGGTTGCAGAGAATGAAAGACGCATGTGCTGTAATTAAAAAAAAAAATAAAAAATAGAATAAGAATTGAGGCAAAGCTGTCTTTGTATGATATTGGATACAGACTTATTTTGAGCATCTCAGTTTAAAGTCTATTCCACTTGGTGTGGATTATACAAATTTACTTCGTGATCACAGCATTGTTTTTACATATTGGTGCATATTACTGTACGGCTGATGTTAGGATACAGTGTATATCAGATACACAGCAGTCCTTAGCACCCTCGCGCTCTAATTGAGATTACTAAAACCTTTGGTTAAGTTTAGGAAAACATCAGCGTTGTCTACTGAAATGCCAAGATGTCTGGAATGAGACAAGAGATTGGTCATCCAGCTTTACGTTCTGTAGTTTCATGCAAGAAACACAATGGCTTGATTACATGAGAGATGTTGTAATTTCATCTTCAAAATGTTTATCCTTTCTCTGACATCACATTTGATTTAAAAGAGGCCTGGGTCTGAGCTCTTTTTACAACAAGTCTGTTCATGTAAATGGAGATTTCTTTTGCTGAGTTTTTTGATACATTTGTCACCATGGTAACACTGAAGTACTGTATACTGTTTATGTGTGATTGTGTCCTGCTTTCTTTGCGCAGGCACAGTACATAATAATAAGAAAGCAATACAGAAACCTATGGAATATTATATGTAGTGTGCTGCTCCATTTGCTGGAAAAACCAAATTACTCATAACTGGTGCCTGCTAAGATAAAAATCAAAATGTTTACCAGTAATTTTCAGGCTTGCAGAACGTCGGTTTTCGGCACTAAAATCCCAGTCTGTTTGCACTTTGAAGTACTTTTGTTGTTATTTAAATTTCTGCCCACTTGAGCTCTCAAAGTGTCAAGCGTGAGGCAAGTAACAGTCGAGAAGTGTAAAAGTTGAATAGTGCTGAGTGACTTTGACATGCATCATGCAACTCTTTATTTCTGAAGTCATCCATTGTTTTTAGGTGCTAGTCACGCATCGACAGCATTTTGTGGCGTGTCATACCATCACACCATTCTGAAAATGTTTTGATTTTCCAGCGGTGTTAAAACTACAAGAACAAAGCCAGACCACTGACGAAAAGTTACTGTACTGTTCAAGTACTTTCTTTTAAGATTTGACAAGATGAAATTAAGGTCTATCTTGACTTGCCAATAATATTTAATTCGTATATCATTTGTATATATGCGCACATATGGGCCATCTACATAAACATAAGCAGACAATATTGTCTTCATATGTTTATTTGTTCAAGCAGAATGGGTTATATTTTTAGTTTTTCATTCGATCCCCTTTTTTTTTAATAATGATGGGTACCCCCTGCTATCTTTCTCTCAAGCATTGCCAAACACTGTATTTCACCGCTTTTTCATTCCTATCAGAAGAAAGTAGTCCTAGCCGAGAAGACGGGTAGAGTGAAGACGGGCAGAGCAGAATCTGCCTGCAGGGCCATCTGCGACTGCTAGGGAAGTGAAGTGTGAGTTTCTGTTCTGCTCTGCCTGGCTCTAGAGTAATTGGCCGTCGAAAGATTAAAATGTTTCGGGGTTGGCAGGTGGGCACTATCTACAGACAGGCGGCCTTTGTGTTTCTCCTGTTCTTCTGTTAGCTCAGCTGCACCAGTCGGACTGTCCTTTAAACCACCTGTATGTGTCTGGTAAAGCTTCAAGGGGTCTCACCATCAGCCTGTTGATCTGCCTGATGTTTGTCTATTTGTACATGTACGTCATCGTAGATGTGTCTGGTTTCAACAAGATGCAGCAGTTGGAAATAACCCATAATTGATGAACCACATGCTCTTTTTGGAGACAGGAAATGGTTGTTTCCCCTCCTGAGTCACTACAGTGAGCTGCTCTGCTTTCTCTTTCCACTCTTATTCAGTTTTTATTATTCTTACAGCGAAAATACTCGTCTTGCTTTACTTTTCTAGAAATTTGATTCAATGCTGTTTTATTGATTTGAGACGTTTATGCTTCTGTAAGTGGTACTCTTCTCTTTGCAGACATGGTCGCTATGACTGCTCATGCTTATCTTAGCAGCAGCAGAAATTGCCATGTGTATCACCTGTTTCTTGTTTACTGATTGTCTGTACACTATACCAATTGAATTAATAAGTGTTAATAACTAACTAGTCTTAGTTTTTAATTTGTTTCACTGCACTGTATTTGTATCCTATTGATGGCTGTATATCTGTTAAGCTAGTTTTAAGAACCATTTAATGCTTTCTTGGGATTCTTAGTTTTGTTTTCACAGAAGCAGTGGAGAAAATTGGAGATTAATGAAACATCTTGTTTCTTTCCCCACAGGCTTTGGTTGTTAATTAGCCCCTGGTGCCCCACCATGCCATAATTACACTACAGATTGGCGCTTTGGCTGCTATAAGCAAATCTAGAGGATGAGCACTTACCTGTGCTCCCCACTGTATCAAAAATAATCAGGCATTCAAAATAAAACGCGGACTAACACTAAATTCAAATTAAGGAACTGCAGAGTTTCAGTTTGAAAAAAAATGATGAGGTATTTAAAATGATCACCAAGGAAAAGTGGGAAAGCCCTGATGAAATGCTACCTATTTTTGGTCATCCAGAAGGATAATATGTTTAATTTAACATCAGCTCTTTGGCAATCAGTGCTAATGCTGCTCACTCTACCTGTCTCAGCCCTCTACCTGCATAGCTAAATGCAGAGTGATGAATTACCCAGTAGCTCGCTGGGGGTTACGGAGGGTCATTGAGTGGAACACCTTTTGGACCTCTCCCTCCCAAGGCAGAGTTTATTGTTTGGAATCTTCCCTTTCTCACTCCCACTGATCTTTGCCCTCCGAACATTCACAGTGACACTACTCATATTTTAAGATTACACAAAATAAACATTAGGATCAGAAGAAAGACAGAGAAAAGGTAAAATTGGACGGGGAGGAAAAAACAGGAGAGGAAGCGAAGAACCACAGAGAATATTAGTTAAAATGAGATGTTTGACAGTAGGTACTGTACATGTACAGTATTACACAAAACAAAATCACCCGCAGAGGGACAGTGAGCACAATATGACCAGTTCTGTGAGATCAACACTCTTTATATAGTAGAAAATCTAGACAGATTCATATAGTGATACACTATATGTTGAAATTAAATAGCAACAAGTCTATAAGGAGTCAGACAGGAAAGAGATGCCTGGGTGGCAAAGCACAGCAGATATTATTGGGAGAAGGACAGTGCAGACAGGCGGCCCATCATGTTTTATTAAGAGCTGTTTTTCGTTCAGAGACATGAGTCAGCCAGCTTCAGTCGGGGCTGTAATAAGCAAAGGAGCTCCCACGTTGCTGTATCCCCAATCTAGCAAGATTTTACACACACAGGGACCCAACTTTACATTGTATATCATTCATTTACAAAAAAGGTGCCTTTATAGAACAATGAGAATTGTTATCAACAAGCCAGCGCTGAAATTGAAGAGCTAAGTCAAGTGGGACTATCTGTAATCCCACTCAGTTTCTTCTTAGAGAGAAAACTGTAGCAGGACAGGATGCCAGAACATGGCCCAGTCTGTTGAGAATTCCTGTGCGAATACTCCTATATCCTGCCAGCTATGTGCACATGTGCTACACTCGTTTCATGTACCATCGGAAAGAGCATTTGTCCTTCTTGGCAGTCTGACTGAACAGACGGAGCATGTGGAAGCAGTCATTTGTCTGTCAGTTTGCTCTACGTCTTGGTTGTCACAACAAAAGCCACTGGAAATGCTTCAGGTATGATGCACTTATCTCCGTTTGCTATATGATGCTTCTGTATAAGAAGCCTATTAACATCAGCTCATGCTGGGTCATCTCTTATGGACAGTGCTCACCTCCTTGGTGAGATAGCAGTTTACGTCATGCTGACCAGACACCCTTTGGAGAGTGAGACTTTTCTGTTTTAATTGACTGCACATAAATTTAGTGAGACACATTTCCAGACAAGAATCCAGAAGGCTTGATGAAATGAAAAATAGGTGTTTATTACTTTTTGGTTGTTCACGTTGTGTTTTTATTGGCAAGTTTCTCCAAATACATATACACATCAGTAGAAATCATGTCTTTGATATCTATTTGCATACATAGTTTCTATTATGTACAGTCTGGTGTAATCAAGAAAATAAGGCCTGAGTTCAAGCTGTAGTTTTCCAAATGTCGTTTCATGTAGTGGAAATAATGCTGTGTTTTACTATCAGGCAGTACATTGCTAGTGTACACCTGTTCAATGACAAATTCACAATTTGATGTGTGGCGTCTACTTGTGAACGTGTGCTTGTGTGTGTATGCTTGTGCCTGTGCACAGTGAGCACCTGGTGTTTCAAAGACACAGCCAGAGGCAACACAAATAAATAGCATCCATCAAACAAGTAGGAAAGGAGACACACAAGCTAAGAAACATCAAACGGCAGGGGAGAGCCATCTTGTCCAACAATTGAAGCTGTTATATTGATTCTGACATCTTGAGGCCGTGTATGGTACACCAGGATTGTCAATTGCATTAAGCAAACCAGGCCATTTTGCCTTAGGAATGAAAAGGGAAGCATGTTATCTGGTGAAGCACACCACATCTTTAGCCAATTCTGAAATGGGGACGAATGTGAAAGAAAAATCCAAAGGTTATAATCCAGAAGAGCTGGATGGGCAGGCTGTATCTGCATATGACAGAAGTTAAAAATGCATGTTTCTTTGCTGCTCTCTCCCCAGCTTTTCTTTGCAGTGTGATTCCCAACAGCTGACAGAGAATATGGGCAAAGTCAGGACCTTGAGAAAACCAACTGCTTTATACGCACAAGCATGTACTTTCTGTTCTCTGTCAGTCTGCTTCTGTCTCTCTTGCTCTCTTGCTCCCTCCCCTCCTCACGCACATACGCACACACACGCACACAAACAAATACACACACATGCACACGCGCACACACACATACACATACAACTCTGTTCAGCCAAAACACCCATGGGGGGAGAGCGTCTGGTTTCTGGAAATGTCAAACTGCTTTGTCACGTCCATACTCAGTCAGGGGGCCTAACCGCTGTGTGTGTGTGTGTGTGTGTGTGTGTGTGTGTGTGTGTGTGTGTGTGTGTGTGTGTGTGTGTGTGTGTGTGTGTGTGTGTGTGTGTGTGTGTGTGTGTGTGTGTGTGTGTGTGTGTGTGTGTGTGTGTGTGTGTGTGTGTGTGTGTGTGTGTGCGTGCGTGCGTGCGTTCTAGAAAAGAAAATATTAAAAGAAAAAACCAAATAACCAGCAACTAAATGCTCCAGTGTTCTTAACTTTGAGCTAGGCTTAGATGAAATAAATACATTTTCATGTGTGATAAATATATGGCATGTGGTAACATTGTTAGTAAATAGTTAGTAAACTGACTAGGTACAGTATAAAAATGCTAAATAGTAGAAGTAAATGCAAAAGATAATTTTAATGATCTGCATGCTTATTTTAGGTTTTAAAAACTAAATAAGCCAGTAATTTAGGCAGGGAGTTTCATGCCATAAAGGGCCAATCGGCTAAAACTTTCAGCTTCCTGTAGTGATGACAGCGTGATGACGGTGTGAGTATATTGTGAAGTCCAGTCTTGGCTGTGGCTATAGTTTCAACAGAGTGCACTTCTGAGTGTGTACATCCAAGCCCAACTGCTCACTTTTTACAGTTAAGGAAACTTCAGCGAGAGGGCAATGAAACTTTTCTTTTTTTCATCCTGGTGTTACATTACTTTATAAGCCTGCACATACTGTATTCTAGGCAAGTATTTCCCCTCCTGACCACCAAAACTGTATTTACACTATCGGGAAGTTCTTACAGAAAAGTTATGCCAAAGCTAGGGAAGTACAGGCCATTCAGATTCTGTGGTGACTGAAGAATATTTTTACTGTGCCTGTAAAAAATATATAATAATAGAAATGTTAAATAGCACATTTTGTGTTCACACTATCTCATTTGCTTGTGTGCACAAAATAACAGTTAAGGTTGGAGAAGGATTGTGGTCAAAGTAAAAAAAAAAAGAGGATGAGATTATTGCAGTGGTCTCTCAGGGTCACACGCTTTGTTTACCAAAGCGTTCAGCCTTGACTTCCTCTTGATGGCACTTTGCAGTGGTGTAATGCTAATCCAACTGTTGCTCTTCCTCCTGACAGACAGTAGTCAATTTCATGAGAGCTCATAAACCTTGCTAAGTATCTAACTGCTGCCTTGTTTCCAGTGAAGACAGTCACTATAAAAATGAAAATGTGGGCTCTTATTTCTTACTTTTTACAATTTTTACTTATTTAGTTCCGCCGAACAGCGAAATATCATGTAATTTTTGCACAAGCTCAAATTTCAGTGGATAAAAATATCGACTAATTCCATCATTATGTGTTAAGCATCAAAAACAATTGCAGATCTGGCCTTCTAGACTTTAAAGACTTTGTACGCTAAGTGTATTTATGTGTGGGAGGGTGGATGGCATGCGGCCCGTTTTCCTGCGGTGAATTTGATCCTTCCAGCAATGCTGCTAGAAAAACTCTTCATCTGTCTGAAGTCTTTCTCTCATGTTCCACATTTTTTCTAGTCTTTCCTATTGCCAATCTCACATGCAAGCCTTTTTTTTTTCTTTTTTTTGGGTGAACGGTTCTGCCCACTCACAAGCTGTTTCTTCTGCCTCATACAGTACATGCGGTTTACGCCTGTGATCACATCTGTCATATTGTCTTCAAAGTATTGCACAGTTACAGTGTTTGCCTTAACGAGGAGTCGGACATTGTCTCACTCTTTTCTTTTGGAGCAAGTTCCTCACATTTGTTCATTTCGTTGTTGTTTGAATTTCTTTTTTTATGTGTCCCGTTTTTGCACAAATTAACTCATTTATAGGATGAAGTATGGTGCTTTCGCTCTAATGAATTCTGGGAGTTTGCTTTAATGAAGATCAGAAAATATGTGTAACTACATACATGGGAGGTTTCTAGCAGTCAGGATACTGTTTATACCAATAAAAATGTTACATTATAAGCTTTCAATATTAGTTCTGTTCCTACAGGAAATAACACACATTTATCACTCCTCTCCCTTCTTGTTTTTATCTGTATGAATGTATGCACTGCTGTCTGGGTGGATATCTGCCCATGCAACCCACAAAAGGCCCCAGATTGCCCTCTCTGCCTTTTCTCACCTCCTTATATACAGTAGATTACAACCTGTGGTTTGCATGTTGTACGTCCACACATCTGCAATCTCTGAACATCTGAATGTCCATCATTTGCCTCCCAGCCTGTGTTCACAGTAACCTTTATTTTGAAATGTACATACACACATGTGTCTTTGAAAGTTTTTTCGTCTTTGCCTGTTGTGTACAATTTACATTGATTGCACTTGAACACTGCTCTTGTCTCCACAGCAACTGATGCGATCTTCTGTGTTCCACATGTTCATCTTGAGCATGGTCGCTGTGGACGTCATTGTTGCTGCTAGCAACTATTATAAAGGGGAGAACTACCGCAGACACTATGATGAGTTTTACTTAGCAGAGGTGAGGTGTGTGTGTGTGTGTATATGTGTGTGTGTGTGTGTGTGTGTGTGTGTTCTTTTATTTTTAATTTTCACACTCGTCTTACAGTTCCAAAGGGGATCTAATTGTACATAATCTGAGTGATTAATGACTTGGCCCTGTCCACTGTTAGCTGTACAATATACTATCTGCATTCACTGATTCATCAGGTTATGAATACATAACATACATGCATACATCATTCTGTTTTGTTTTTTTTTTTTTTATAGGTTTACCTTCTAAGCCTATGCCCTCTAAGGCTATCTCCATTTGGTTGATCGCATGAATGGTCATGCAATTAGATTGCATAAATAAAACCTTTTCTTGTTTTTTCATCCTCAGAGCTCTAAGAGTCAGGTCTAACCTTATATTATGTTAAGAGCTAAGAGCATGTATAATGGAAGGCAGCATGTGAGAGTGTATGGCCTCATACTAACACTTCTGCTGCCTGTTGTGCCCCAGCTGGTGTACACTAGCCTAGACTTCTTTTCTCAGCTCCTGGCCCCTTAGGTGCCCGGCTCTCTGAGCAGACGAGACAGTGAAGACCAGATGCATTCTTGGTCACAGCAGAGATGGTGGCGCTGGACGATGACTGACATTTGGTCTTAAAGACACTTCAAAGCAGCACGGGTCTGGAGTTGGAACAAAAATAACACTTCCTTCCCCTGTGTCATAGATGTGTCTCGTCAGGCGGCTTATGTCTGTACACTTTCTTTGTACTGACTAGTGGAGGAGGGAGAGGAGAGATGTTCATTTTTGTTGAGTTAATACATTTTTGCGATAAACAACTAAATCCCTTGTCATTTCTTCCAACGTTCACCCTTGCATCAGGTGATTCAGCCATTTGTGTTTTCTCTCACATGTCCTACACACCTGCCAGGCCTCCTATCACTAACCTTCAGGTTAACAACAGGAACATATTTCAGCCAAGCAGCAGAGTGCTGACCCGCACATGCTGAGTGGTCATGTACCCATGAGAGCATGTTAAACCCCCTGTTAAGCACACGCATCAGTGAGGCCTGTTGAACATATACAGTTTTTCCCACTGCTTGGGCCCCCCCCCCCCCACCACCACAAGGGCTGATGGCAGCTGCAGACTTGTGTCACCCAGGCAATATACAGTACTTGCTACCATTATGTTCAGTGTGACCATGAGCCCTCTGGCCGTGCTTCATGCTGCTCTCCACTGTAAGCCACGCTTTTGCAAGGCTTTCACCGTGCAGCCTCTTAACATCTTTGGCACATTCCCACATGCTGTAGGAACTTTTCAGGTGAGATGGGGCTCATCAGGATGTGAGGTGAAACATATACTGACAACAAACAGTCATCAAGTGTGTTCACCTCCAAAGACCGCAGAGAGGCTCGTTCTCACTTTCACCTCATTCTGTCATACAAGAAGCCCCTCAGAGTGATTCTCTTTGTGGCAATCGTTATGTAAGATGGACAGATGGATGGCCGGACTCCAGTTTTCCACCCCTCCTCCTTGGTTCAGTGGTAGTCTGGAGACTCTTCTCCAGTTCCCAGCACATTCTCCACATTCTTGTATGTTCCAGTCAGAGTTGTGGACTGACATGCTCTCATCTGAGTATACTTTGCAGTAACTGCAGAAGCTTACATCAGCCTACACACCCTTTCTTATTGCTCAACCATGTTGTATGATTCAGTTGTAATGGGACAGACTGTTTCTTTCTGAGCATGTGTGACTTTTGTGGAGTGGTCGCTGACTCCTTGCCCAGTGGATGGAAAGCGTGGTGGTGGAGCAACTGGCGGTGACAAAAATTGCCCTGAAAAGCACTGGCACCCACTGCAGCATTTGCTGTCCTCCAGTTTCTCCTACGTCCTCTTCCCTCAGATGAAGCCTATTTTGTTTCGCCTTCACCTCAGTTGGGAGGATAAGTGATAAGTGTACCTTCAGTTTTTTAGCTTTATTGGAAGATGTACTTTACAGAAGTTTAGCTGAATGGCCCATGGCTACATTATCACCAGCTTGTTTAGTTGTGGGGTGTTAATGCAGGTAGCATACTGCCCCCCCCCCCCCTTTCCACTCTGTAATAGAAAAGACAGTGTCTCTCATGTTTTGTGCAGTGTGCCCCCTCACCTTAGTTCTGGGTGGGTGTTTACAAAAATCTTCACGCAGCAGATATGGGATAAACCTAATGGCCGTAGCCTTACAGGGCTGCACCTGTAACCATCAAATCTGGGGTTGCAACTTATAACCAACATTGTCATCAGTGTGAAGGTGGTAAAGCACTAACAAAAATAGTGAGGAGTGTGCCCACTTTCACCATCCCCTTCATACTACTCTCTCATACACAGCTGAAAATAGGAGATAAGGAAGCCGATAAAACACACACCTTCTCTCACGCCATCAATCCATATCATGCAGCCATCAATCTGGAGATTTGTTCCAATGTGTGGTTGTGAATGTTGTAAAGGGAATATAGGAAATATAAGCACTTGGTTAGAGTTAAATGGAGAAATACACATTATGTTGGACAATGACAATTGGTTGACTCGTTCTTATTGTATTTTTCCCTCCTGAAGAGTGGAACAGTGGAAAAACTAAATTTAGATTTTTTTTTTAATTAATTTTTTTATTTTTACTTCAGTTATATATTATACATTTGGTAGACTACCACTGCATGACTCATATTGAACAGAATTTTATACAGTCATTGGAAATGCAGTACAGTATGTTAAATATCAAATAATTGTTGCCTAGTAAAAGAATGTTTTCCTTTAATTTTAACCACGGCTCACCACTACTGTGGTGGGTCACCTCAGCTCGAGCCGGCACCAAATTTCTTTGTAATAATGATACATTGGCCTTTTTCTGTTGAGTAACCATTGAACTACGTCATGAATGCAAAAAGGAAAATTACATTTAAAAAAGTTAATAGTCTTTATCTTGCAGTTAGCTTTAACCAAGGAAAATAATATCTGTGCTGAGAGATGTGTTTTTCCAGGACATAAACTAAACAGGGATCAATAAAGTTGTTGAATCTTGAATCTTAAATATCAAAACTAAGGTTTATTTCATTTTATCTTAGGTTGCTTTTACTGTCTTATTTGACCTGGAAGCTCTTCTGAAGATCTGGTGTCTTGGCTTCACTGGGTACATCAGCTCCTCTCTGCACAAATTTGAATCTCTGCTGGTGGTGGGCACCACACTTCACATCTACCCTGACCTCTACCACTCCCAGTTCACCTACTTTCAGGTGTGGATACACACATACACACTGTCATGCATGTGTGCCCATATGTGCTTGTATGAACTTTTAGTACATAAAACAAATATTTATAAATCCCTGCATATTTACCATATAAATCATTCTCACTTGAAGAACGGGAGCTCTGAATAATTTTGTGACATTTTTTTCCTTTGTGAATAATGAGGACAGATCAATCATATCACTCTTCTAGGTTAAAAACCTCTCCTCCATTCATTCAGAATGCACTAAATGTCCTGACACCACAAATGTCTGGCAGAAATTCAGCTAAATAGATTTCTGAGTTTAATTGTAGCATTTTTCAGTCATGACACATTCTGTGGAACAATTAAACTTGATGTATTCAGTGAAAAGTGCTGCACTCTGGTGGCTTTATTTTAATATTAATCATACATCTGAGCCTCAGTGTGCAGTTCTCAATCTCTGTATGTCCCTGCATATCATGGCCCATCTGGCAATAGTGCCTTCTATCATTTATCATTCATGAATATTGTTGTACTTTGCCCAAAGTTTAACCTTGTGACCTTGCTGAAGCCCATGATAAGCATTGTGCACAGACAGGGCATTTTTGTGTTTCTTTTTAATGAGTCTTTAAAACTGCCCTGGTCCTGAGTTACTCTTTCAACAGCTGGTATCTACAAGTGTACATGTGCTTGAGGCAGACACTGAACTTAATACATGCAAACATGCAAACACAAATACTACAGCTGCAGTCTACAGAAAATAACTGAAATGAAAACGGCACATTATAGGCTTAATTACAAACTGGAAAATGTAAAATAACTGTATATTTTTAGAATCCGAATTAGCCACACTTCACGGATTGGTTTTCATTCTTGAAAAATGCGTATAGTACACCCACTTTATTATTAATGCGGTGAAATGTTTGTGCTAACATTCAAAAGACATGCATCTAATAGCATTTAACATTCAAATATATATTTTTTATATTTCTTTTATTATTAGTCCATTTTCACCTCCCCGGTACTTTGTGAGTTGTAACCCAAATCAAAGAATTAGCATTGTTGTTATTGCCCTCTCCCCCCCACATACTCTTCTTTTAGCCCTATGGCTTACATCTTTTAGATAAAATAATGATGGATAATGGTCATCGCCATCTCTCAGGCGTAGAAGGTACAGTCTTTTTATCCCATCTGTCATCATGCTGTGAGTGTGAGCTATTGTTATTTGTTTACAGTAGCTTCCCGGGTTCAGGTTCAGGTTCAGACCAGCATCCTCCACTTTTCTCCCCAATTTTGCTGTATATCTGGGGAATAGGAAATAGCTAATAATTTGGCTCAGAGCTAGATCCTAAAGAAATGTCTTTTGCCAGGGGCATCACAGACCAAGGCTCAATCAATAGCCACTCTCTGGATCCCCCTATCAATGGTTGAGCAAGGAGCATTACCTTTTGGGGGGTTTTATCACCTCAAGCAATTTAGGGGCTAAGCCCAGAATCACTGCACATTTGCCACAGGGTCAGATCAGTGGCAAATGCTTTTAAGATCAATGCTTTTAACATTTGACTTTTCTTTGATGTTAGTTTTTATAACTGATATTTAGTTGAAGCCGTCTTTAGAACAACTCTTGCTTTAATTGGTGTGGATTGTAAAACCACCATTGTGAACAATATATCAGTGGTCACACAAACAGCAGCCCTATATTAGACTTATGTTGCACATTTCTTTCCCCAGGTACTAAGAGTGGTGCGTCTCATTAAGATTTCCCCAGCACTGGAGGACTTTGTGTATAAGATATTTGGTCCAGGTAAAAAACTAGGCAGCCTGGTGGTGTTCACAGCCAGCCTTCTCATCGTCATGTCGGCCATCAGTCTGCAGATGTTCTGCTTCGTGGAGGAGCTGGACCGTTTCACCACATTCCCCAGGGTAGGAATCCTATCATACTCACCCTCCCTTCAAGAGGGCAAACTGAGTCATTTGGTGAAACTAAAACAAACATAAGTGGGTATGATCATGTGTCTTGCTTATTTCTTAGGTCAGGTTACAGAGTTTTCTGTAGGTTTTTTAGGAAAACTGTTTCCAATCAAGTCACACCTTGTAAAAATAAAGTGTTCTTAGTACTGTCACAAATGTATTCAATAGATTGATAATAATCTGTCATAAAGTATACAAAACATTTTTCTTCTTGGGTAAATTTCAGCTGAGCATGAGGGTCTTTTACAATACTACTAGGCTTATACTATCATTACTGTAGATTCTCTACAGTAAGAGCTGAGGAGCAGTTACTTACTAGCAGGTAATCAGACCAGGCTGTGATTTGCCACCTTGTCATTGTATTGTGAAGGACTTCCTGTAGATGACTGCTGACTATTACATACACTTTGTTCGTTTTTTTGAGTTTTTAATTGGAGCCTTTTTTAGTTTGAATTGTATTCTCACCTGTGAGGCAATGCAGTTAATTGTAGAAAATATAAAGCCACCATTTTTCAGGGAATCGCAGCAGTAAGAGTCAATACCATGACACAGAGTCTTCTAAACTTATTATGAAAAAAACCTGTGTGAATATCTGAATGTATTCAAATGATTAGTTCCCAGTGAAACATGAAATGCACTTTAAAAATGCAGTTGGTATAAAGGAATATAGAAATTCACATCAGCAATTCTAGAACGATGCAAGCAAAGCATAGGCTTGCAAATGTTGATGATGGGTCGACAGGCGTGGAAGCTCCTTTGATTTGCTCAAGAGTTTCTCTGTCCCACATTAGCCACATCTTTTCCTTCACTTTTTTTCTCCCTTCCAACACTAAAGATCCCAGGCACAGTGGGACATGAAGGCTTGCTCATAAACAGATGACACTTGTATGCTATGCTGATTTTGTCTCTCCATTTCTGTGTTGCTTGTGCGTCACAAACACAAACACACACACAAACACACATCACCGTTAATGATGTTTGGCTGTCTCCCCTATGGGCAGACCTTTTGCCAGATTTATCTTTATCTGCAGTGACTGGGACATGGCAGTGGGTGGGAAGGGTTGGGATGGAGGGAGCTACTGTCTGGCGGTGGGATGCTAAGGAGGAAGCGCAGTTGTGCCGTTTGACTCCAGGGGCCACTGTCTGGCAGCTTGCTGTTCCCTGCTCCTTTATCTGACCTCTGTCCAGTAGATGAAAGGGCAGCAGAGCAGACCATAAAATGAGATGGCTATCCACTTGCTGTCTTTATTCTATCTTTGGTTTATGTTTAGAAAGCTCACAGTTACAAGCAAGAACAAGATGGTCAGATGGGTCTACATGCATCAGCTGTGTGATATTTGCTCTCCTGTGGGAAAATAAAAAAACATTTTTCAAATGTGAAATCTGTCTGCGTTTCTGTATAATTTCTTCCCTGCCTCTGTCTATCTTTCAGTTGCTCTCTCCAGCCTTTTGCCCCTCACTTTCTTTTATCTTGCCCTTTTTTTTTTTTTTCTTTGTAGGCATTCATGTCCATGTTCCAGATCTTAACGCAGGAGGGCTGGGTAGATGTCATGGACCAGACTCTGGTGGCTGTAGGTCATATGTGGGCTCCAGTTGTAGCCATTTACTTCATCCTCTACCATTTGTTTGCTACTCTGGTGAGCAATATATTCTGCTGCTTTAAATGTATAAGTCTATAAGTGTATACAATTTGTTTGTCAAGAGTGTTTCTTTTAAGACATCCCATATTTGCCACAGTAGTCTATTCAAACCTATGTTTTATTATTTTTGTCAGTAAAAGAAGATTGGAGAAAATAAGTGGCAAAAGGATACATGAAGTGTTTTCTTAATGCATTCAATTAGTGCCCCTGCCCCTTCAATGTTCTCTCAAGTGGTACATCTAATCACAGTTAATCAGACTTGAAGGCGTAAGAAGTGCTGACATTTTGGTGTTTGGCCTTCTGATACGGGGAGCCATCAGACAGCACACGCAGTCTCTGGATGACTCATACCTCATCCCAGACAGACAGGATGTCTTCTAGGACAGATCAAGCCACACGTACAATTACTAAGCAAACTTTGTATTATGATAGTAACAATGACATTTACAATTTGTGTTTATATGCAGCATGTGTTCTTATGCACCTCTTCTTTTGCATTTTAGATTCTGCTCAGTCTCTTTGTGGCTGTTATCTTGGACAATCTAGAGCTGGATGAAGACCTGAAGAAACTCAAACAAGTAAGAGGCTTTTGTAAATAATATGCAGACACTAAACAAGTTCACTGAGAACACTAACAGTTAGGTTTTTAAATGTAGTATATATTATAAAAAGCTGAATCATAGTGAAGTATTCTCAAATTAGTGAATGTCTGAGGTGACCGAGTCTGGTTGCCTTCTACCGTGAGGTTAGATCTTGAAAGATCTTCAATTTCAGCCCAAAAACAGCCTCCTGACAACTTTTTGAACAAGGATTTGCTACTATGAGATGGAAAAAAGATTATTTAACTGCAAGGCCCGTTTCTTACATAAGAAAATAACTTTGGTGGAAAGTTAAAGACACAATTAAGAAGGTTCCCCCACAGCATAAAATTCAGTTTCTCTTATTTTAAAACATGCCTAACTACAGAAAGCAAAAGCAAAAATGTGACAAAGCCAGACTAAGCTACTGTGGGCTGTTGGTCAAAATGTTAATAAAACTAACACTAGCTGTTATATTACGAGTGGTTTTGTTTTTTACTATATACCTAACCACTTACAGTAAGTGGAATTTTTATGAGCTGAGTTTTTCCATTGGAACTCTTCTCATTAGTTTGTTGTGTTGTCTTAAGCATGATGTTGGTATTAGAATCCACAAAGAAATTCATCTTGAAAGGGAACATGGCCATTTCCAAAGTCAAATGTGAAATTAGTTGAATTTGAAAAAAGCAATTATTTCAGTATGTTGCTGTGAACAGTCTTCATTCTTTCCATTGTACTTTGCTCTAAATGTTTATTGCTATGCTTATGGATATCTAACTTTTTTCAGAGGGTGTCAAAGTTGGTCTAATTCAAATAACTGTTGGTAAAAAGCCATGCTACCTGTAGATTTGGTGTTGGTAATATACCATCTAAATATCAGTTGCTGATTTTATTTAACCGTGTTTGATTAAACACCAAAACACAGCTGCCTCTTTATGACATATACAGCTTTATTGGCCATGTCCCATTTTTCCTCTTAATTGACGCAATGCTAAAACAATTGACTGTGCATATCTCACAATTCTTAAAAGTTACAGTTTGCTTTACACAAATGCCTTTTCATTAATCACGGGAGCATTTGGTGCTCACTTTATAACTTTAAGTCAACTTTAACTCACAAATTAACCAGTCAGAATAGCAAAAGAGTGGAATGTGAAATTACACATGCCACACATTTAAAAATGACATTTCTTTCCACGATTGAACTGATTTCTTTGAGGCTTGCGATTTGTGCTTGCTGTTTGCTGTTGTATTTTATTTAGAAGCCGAGCACCCTCTGTTGCCACCCTGGGAGGAGTTGAGTTATGTGCCCAGGTGTAGGCAGGGCACTGAGTAATTTCTTAATTCTCACCTTTTTGGGGCTCTTCTCTAGAGGGTTGATTAAGTGGGCAATTAACTTAAAAAAGCTAAATCCTGTTTTGTGAAAAAGCTGGCACTTCTATGCACCTTCTGAAGTGTAGCTGCAGACACATTTCGAGAGGAAGAATTCATTTTTCAGTGGTCAAAGACACTGACAAGCTTAACATGAAAACCCTTGGTCAGTTTCTGTTTGTCTTTGTAGTCATACCGTGAGAACAGGTTGGAACACACACACACACACATACTCATACGCTGTGCGCTGTGTGTGCTCATAACCGGTTGGCAGGTCTCAGCTTGCCTGGACAGGTTATTACCCACCCACAGTTGAGTGATTAGGTGCAGTGACTGTAAAATTGCCTATTTTACAGGTGCTTCAATCATGGATACAGACACTGACTATAAATAGACCATAGATGGTGATTACCCTCCCACAAGAGAAGGCCTCTGCAAACATGGCAAATTTCCCAGTGACTATGATGTGAAAGTTTTATCACAATCTGCAACATTGAAACTAAGGTTTGAAAGGTTTAAAGTAAATAATGACGGTGTATATTATGGTTTTTAGATGAAAATGCAGATTCGAACATTTGAAAATAAGATTTGATTATCTGAAACTTTATTCAGTGTTAAAAATCTCTTTTTAAAATTTGTGCTCTGCAAATATTAAAGACACTTTTTTTTTTCAGTTACCTTGTTTTAGACATCCAACACTCTCTTCCCAGAGTTTCAAATCTGCTCAAATATACAATAAAAAATGAAACCATATGTTCATCAAATCACAAATCTTATATTCAAATAATTCAGTCTCCTTTTCTTGTTATAAAACTGTATTTTTCCCTGCTCCTCGTTTCAGTTTTAGATCGTTTTCCCAGGTTAAAATGGGGTCGGGTCAGAAAGAGCAAATTTGAACCTCTGAAAAGAGAATGATAAAATAAAAAAAAGTGAAAGGAGTGTCCTGAATATTTGCAAGCAATGTTCAAAACACTGAAACAATTTTTTTTGCACTAAAATAATACACAGATTGCATTATTCAAAGATATTAAAATCTTATTTTCATATGTGTAAAGTAAGTTTTCCGCTTCAAAACCGTAAGTCACACATTTAAAATAAAATTTTTAATTCTGATTGTGATATTCTTTAGTTTCACTTCATAAGTGATAAGAAATGTGGACCGTGAGGGTTGAGTAACCTTTACTGTGAATGTGTTAAACCATTTTGGTCAAATGTTTGATGAATTAACTCACTGAGTGGGTCATGCTTTTTATTTCTAATGTGACTTGTGTTCATGAACAGCTCGTATAAAAAAAAAAATAAAAAAAAATATCTTGGAGAGAAAACTGTCCTATCTGCTTTATTCATCTGTGGCTTAGAAACCGTGTTGATTCTGTAAATGTTAGCAGTATAGAATAAATATCAATTTAGTTTGAGAATTTTATAGATAAAAAGCCACATGTGTATCCACTCACTTGGGACATTTTTAATCCGTTCTTGTTCACAGTTGGTCGAGCACACAGACAGTTGCTGTGTTCAAATTAATTGGAAATCATGTAACAACAAATTGAAGTTGAACAAACTGTTCAAAGAGTGGTTTTATGCAAATTATAGAATTTTGTTTTGGTATTATGTGAATTCTAATAAGTGAGGCTATGTTTGTGGTACAAAGCGGGAGATGTGTATGCTATACACAAAATGACAATACTAGAAATAATGAATAATGTATAAAGTTACATTGTTATGGGCACAATTAGTAACGTTCAGTGTCAAAATGAGCATATCAGAATTGCATTCATTTGTTTATGTTAAATTTGTAGCTACTGTGGTGAAAATGGTGTAATTTACATTTGCTGTTCATAGTGGATCTTGCGATAATACCCCATTGTCCATTATGCTTTATGTGTCTGATATATCAGTCTGTAACATCAGACAAACATATCAGCTCCCTTTATATTGTATTTTGCATCCACCCATGAAACGCTTCAGACATACAGGATGTGTGTGGTCGCAGGTGTGCCAGTGTTGCCTTATGTGTGTGTGTTTGGTGTGTATTTTCCACTGAAATTAAAATTTACATGCACAGTTAAGCTTTGAGCCATAAGGTGCACATAGTCGGAACAATTATGCATCACAATGAAACACCACATCTATCAAACGCTTATTATACAATATTGTCTCACTGGAACATAAAAAACAATCACAGTCATAGTTAATTTATGTACTGTAGTGTGAGTTAGTGACTTCATTGGTTTAGTGCACTGAACTGAGTTCATTGGTCATCTCCATAAACGGTTTATGTTTATCATCAACTCCAGGGAGCACTGGTTTTCTGGATTCCCCTCTTAAGCCATTCCTTGTGTATGGCAGCAATGTTGATCAGTCAGCCAAAAGTCTTGAGAATAAATTTTATTATCAAGCATATTAGGTCAGCAGCTCTTTCTTTGGCTTCTTGTAGGTACAAAATCACCTGATGATTCAGAGCTGAGAAGAATTTTTATAGGCATAATAATAACATTTTTTACTTTGAGTTTTAAAAGAATTATTGACAATGTTTCTCACATTCCCACCCATTCACTTTTATTTGCTCCTTTATTGCCTATATCTGCCCTCAGTGGAGCATTAATGAAGCCGATTAGTATGGATGGGGTTACCAGGCAACACTTTTTGGTCGTCATCATGTCGTCAGTAAGGCTGGTTTGCATTTCCGCCTGCCACTTCATGAGAACACAGTAAGCAACTTCTGTTGGCATGGCCAGATGTGTG
This sequence comes from Channa argus, assembly GCF_033026475.1. NCBI lineage: Eukaryota > Metazoa > Chordata > Actinopteri > Anabantiformes > Channidae > Channa > Channa argus. The sequence continues at coordinate 10,031,456 of NC_090205.1, forward strand.
TGTTTGTGTGAGACAGCAAGACTTCTGTTTCTACCCATGTTGCTGGTTTGATAATGACATCATGAATAGGTCGTGGAACTAAAAACATCTGTCATCAGGGAATGACTTACATATCTACACTTAGCCTTGACCAAGTTATTTATTTTGATTTGGTTTTTCATGTGCGAGTCAAAGCTCGAATCTTCAGATGAAGCGGAGAGGCTTGTGGTCCGTAGTCACACTGTGATCAAGCGGATTATGGTTAGCTTGCTGTGCTGGAATATCTGGTTGCTTTAATGTTGTGTGATGTGCGCAGTTAGCAAGTGAAACAATTCTGTGTCTGTGCATTGTAATTACAGTGTGAGAAAAAGAATTCAAGTTATTAGCTTTCTCCAAACACAAATCATACACACATGTGCATACACACTCACCAATGGTATACAGACAGTAGAGTTGAGGGTAATGGACAACTGGTTTATCCTGCCATACTGATGAGGCAGGAGCACAAAAGTAAACTAGAATTTCTTAGTGACACACACGTGTGTGTGTGTGTGTGTGTGTGTGTGTGTGTGTGTGTGTCAATGCATGCTCAACTCATCAATGTTGATTAAGGTAATGCATTTATTGCATGAAATCAGGTTTGCTAGAATTTCTAATGAAATATAACCTGGAACAGGAAGAAGGGAATCCACAGAGGAAAACAAGTAAAGAGAGAAAGCTGACTGCAACCTCCCTAGACACACACACACATGCACACACCAAACCAGTAACACAAGGACAATGCACAAACATTAGCCTCCCAGGTGTATCTCTATTCATAGCTGATGTGAAACCTGAGAGAGGTCTGAACTGCGACATTTATAATGTGCATTAGAACTGAAGTGTAGACTGAGCTCACACTTTAGTGTTGCTGCCTTTTACTGTCATAACACAGTTTATTTTCAACATTTTAATAATGTTTAAAACCCCTTCATATCTGTAAATTAAAAGTGAGCATTCTATATTTTTATTGTATATTTTATTTTGGTGTGTGGGTGTTAATTTCATTGTGTGTGAATCCAGCTCGTGTCTCTATTGTGTATCAGGAGTTGGAAAAAAGGGCAGGTAAAAGTGTGTGTCCACAGCTCTGAGGCTAATCACATGACCTGAATCAGCTGTGTCTGTTACCATGCGATAACAGCTTTCAATATGCTGACTCTGAAAAATGATGTGAAGCAGTGATTCTGAAAAGCGTCGCCACAGCTGGTCAGTGCTGCCTCCATAGTAGGTCAGTAGTAAAGTGCTGCTTTACCTTTGCCCCATTTTCATCACATTTGAACCATTTAAAGCCAAAAAAAACAAAGGTGCGCACGTAAACAATTGTAAATATACGGTGTGAATCGATTTCACCTTCTCTATTGCTATGGCACACGTGCATTAAATGAAATGCCTGTTACTGCACTTCATTCATTTATGGTATCACACGTCAATGGGCTTTGTGAAAGAGAAGAGACTGATGACCCACCTTCCATCTCCATGTGAGAAATATTCCATACCCACAGAGCAATGTCTGTGGGGAGGTGCAGGGAAAGGAAGAAATGTTTATCCTTTGCCGATGGATATCAACCAAATAGAAAAAGGTGTTTACCCCTAAGGGGAGTGATGATGATGATGATGATAATAATGTTTGTTTGTGTGTATGGGTAAGAATTGTCAGTGGTGATAAATTTGTGTGTATGTTCCTGCCTACACTCTTTAAGTTTTGCATTTCTGTCAGGCAATCAAACAGGTCCTCAGGCCAGGTACATGAGTCATAAGGAACACATTTGGGAAATTGGTAAATAGGAGCAAGTAAAAGGCTAAGAAGAGAGTAAGAAAAGCTAAAAGCTACATTTCCTTCATCCACGGCCTTGTTTACATAATGCGTGTAGACAAACATATGAATCCTTTGCACATCGAGCTCTGGGGGGTTCTCACTTTGTCTTCTGACTTTTTCTCTTCCTCTCTTTTAAATTGTGCCAGATTCCTATAAGCAAAGAGCCTGTAGAGGGCATACAGTGCTGTAAACGCTCCTCAGGCAGAGTAGTGACTTTCCTGTCTGTGCCTTAATGGAGACCTCTAATCACATTTCAGTATTGGTGTTTCTATGTAGTACTTTTTTTTTATCTTTCAGGAAACGGAAATAAAACCATTGTCTTGAACCCTAATTTAAAGAAAAAGACACTTTACATAAAGGGAAATGGTGTTGGTCCATGGGTGGCCACGCAAACCTGGACTATTCTTGTATTTACCAACTGCAGATTAGCTGAGTCAGCTATATCCAAACACTCCGAAGCTGAGAGACATCATTTGACTTTTCGTCCCTTACCCCTATCTGAAATGGGATTTTCTAGCTTTTGATTGACGAACACACTGTATCCAGCTAATAAACCGTGGATATGGATAATTAGAAAAGACCAGATCAGAGGTAGCCACTGTAGTCTGTATACTAGAAAGGACAGGAAATATATTATTCATCTGAAACAACAGATCTTGGTTGAAATTTTGATCAAAAATTTTACTTAGTTGTTAATTTTCTGGCTAGACCAGAGTGGGCAAAGAAACACAGATTTCGTACAATATCAATATGTGTATCACCAGTATTGACTAGAGGTTACACTCAAAACTACGGAACCAGAACAGTTTCTATAAGTAGAATTGTGATTTGGTTTATACAAATGTTTGTTTTCCCTTGTTGAAAATGCTCCTAAAGATAATTTAATTTAAAAATGTGTAGAGGTGTACGAGTCTGGTCTGTTGTACTTTGTTCTTTTATGCACTCAGTAGCCTCTGGCCTCTGTTATTTTTGAGCCACATCCATAATAGCTGTCAAAGGATTTTCTCTACACACACTCAAGGATAATTATCATAGTAAATATTAGATTTCCAAATCATCTGGCCATTTGAATTCAGGACTACAGTAATAATAATAAAGCAGATGGCTGTGATGTAGCCCCTAGCATCTAACAATTCTGTCATTTAGTGCAGGTACTCGCATATAAAATCTGAATTATGATTTGTTGTTCAAGGATTTATGACTGGGCCTGATAAATGTGTGAGCATTCCTTGGGTATGATGGATGATGAGGCATGACTACACTACCCGATATATTATCAGTTTAAGGGAGGCGGTTGTGAGGGAGGACCTTTTCAGCAGCTGTACATCCAAACACTGTAAGAAGTTACAACAGATCCCACACACAGGGTGTGATGTGACACACAGGTAATCAGAGTGTTGCTCCTCGGTGTGTCAAACTTGTCTAAGTAGGCTTGGAGAGAAGCAAGGCGATGGCAGTGTGTACTCAACAGTTGAATTGTATCTTCTTGTTCCACACTTGTCATTTGAACACGGTCAGAGCAAACAGGAAGAGGAGGAGGTGGGTGTAGGAGGCAGACGGCGTGATAGAGGTGGAGGAAGGAAGGTGAACAGGAGGAGAGGGAAGATGGATGTTTGCTTTGGGTATAAATAAGGTTTAGGATGAGTATTCACTGTTCCACAGCTGTGACAAGAACATGCTGTGTCACCGTGGCAACAGTGACATTATAAGGGCTCTTCCCTCCAAACAACAACAACAACACCTGATTCTCCTCAATATTGGTGTGTGTACATATGGGGTGGTGTGTTAGTACATGTGCACACTGTCTGCTGTTTTCTCTGTACTGCAGCCACCACATTTCTAAAAGAACTTAGCATTGAGCATTACACATTTTGTTAAGGAGAAGTCTGTTTGATCAGATACTTTATGGAGGGATTGTATTATGGTTTCCCACCAAGGATTTTAATATTTAAGAATTAAACTAAAAGCCACTCCTCCATTTTATGTGATTTAATAAATCAAGGACTTATTTAGGGATTGCGTGAAGGACAGGAAGACAGAGGGAACAGAGAAGTGCGTCCCTTAGAGATTTCTAATATGGTGTGCGCTTATATCTTGAATGTCACCTTTAGTTTTCTGGAGGAAGACACTCGGCTGTGCCCCTGCTATGTTCTAAAACCAATAAGGACACACACAGACCCAAACACACACCCAAAAACACACTGCAATTAAAACAGGCGCATGCAAACCCAGAACAACATTACCTGCTTATGAATGTGTTTTTATTTTAAAGCTAAGTAGCTGTGTTGTCGTCTACTGTTTTCCATGTACTATATGTGCTTGGTGATATTTTCACATTAAATTGTATTGCTGTTTTCTCAATCTAAATCTATAGAAGCCCACTAAAGAATATTAAGCTGCCATTCGGATTTGCACTTTATTGTGTTCTTGGATCAGAGATCGAACCACACCTCCCTTTTTTGGGGGGGGGTTATATTGACAGTGTGTAGTGACATTAGGCAGGAAAAATGTGGAGAGAAAAAGAAATATTTTAGAACAAATGTTCTAAGCCAGAGGTGTTGAAATACCATGGTATGAGTCATGGATGAGACCTGTAGCCAAAGTCACACATATTAAGATAATGGTATTAATAGTACCCAAAGTTGTTTTTGGTGTTGGAGGTAGCTATTAGAGGTTTAGCTGCTCTGTGCCTTTACAGCAGCTCCATAGCATGGCTCATTACCCAGCTAATGAGAGGAGAGGGTGACCCTGCTAACTCGCTCTCAGTTCTTCCACCCCTGGGTATTACAGCTGGACTGGCCCAGTGCCAGGGGAGCCAAACCCAGACTTAAATGTTGGTGGAATGTAAAGTGCAAATACACATTTAGTACTATATGTATGAACAGTGATCTATATAAACTTGTTGGAGGATCCTTAGATTCATACACACTCGTTTTCCGATTAGTGATTCCTGTAGCAAGGTTGCCTTGAAATAACACTAATCCACACTCACACATACACACATTCTCGCATGTACACAGCTGTTGTCTGGTATTGCTGGTGAATGGCAGACCTGATGTCTGAATGAGTAAATGCAGATGATTGTCCTTAAAATACTTGCAGGCATTTGATGAGCATTTGTGGGCAGCAGTTTTGTAGGTGGCTGTTCATCAGTTGCCCATTGTTCCATCGGCTACTCCCACAGATATTCATACATTGCTTGCCTCTGAAACACCTTCACAGGACCGATGAGAGTTTAGAGGGTTGCATAGTGGGAAAATGAGTCACATGCATATCACAGTCAATAACAAATGCTTGTGATTTTTATGAAGGCTTGTATTAAAATGTGCATAACAACTCCTAGTTAATATTCAACCTTTTATAGCCACAAAACTTTTTGATTGTTGGTCAAATTGTATACTGTGATTTCAGATCCTTCCAGGTGGATCCAATGTTCTGTTGATTAGTTGTAAGCTTGAAAGCAAAGAATTTGAAGGTTGCATATGTCAAGGGTTTAGCCTCCATCAGATCCGTTCTGATACCATGAAAGATAGTTGCCAGGGCACCTCAAGCTTCTTGTACAGCGTGTACAATAATCTAATACACTATATAATATGGAGGTTTTAATACTGTGTGCAAAAGTAAAAAAGCCTTTTAAATTCCTTTTGAAATATACTACCAGTGGGTTTTTGCACCTAACTGTGTCAGACCCTCCACCCCCTGCCTTAGTGAATTTGGTCTAATGCTAATCGTCAGCATTAGTTCTTATTCCTCCCAGCTTTAGTACGGAATCTGCGGAAAACCTGAATGGAAAACTCCCCAGCTCAGCCGAGCCTGAAATTGGCTTAAATGAAGGGGGAAGCAGTGACAGGTCACCTGAATGGGTCTCGAGGCAAAACACATTAGTCTCGGCTCCATTGTTACACCACCATACAGTAAATCTCATCTGCGGCAAGTGAAGCAGTAATTTGGATTTATCAAACATTGACAATGACACTAAAGCAAACAGTGTTTTCCCTACAGACACCGACAAAGATACAAGTGGAATAGTACACATGATTATAACACACATGCATTGGAAAATAATGATTACCAAGCTGTAGAGACAACAATGACACATTGAGTTGATGTGGGACAGAACACGACATTAGCGTTCCTGAAGCTAAGACACATTATAAAGTTGTGTGATACCTTTGTACAGTATGTGTTTGTAACTGCTCATGATCACTCACCAAAAATAGTCATGTGAGCATAGTTGAATTCCACATGCATTTCAAAACACAAATGCATATCCACAAATTCCATGATATTGAGAGAAATGGATTTATCTCCTATGACACAGTAAAACTTGAAATGAATAATCGGCACAGAATAGATTTTGCTGTTAATGCTCTGTTCCCGTGCTCTTCCAAACTCAAACGTCTTTTTTATTGATCTGACTGAAGGCCCAGTTTGTTAGTATGTAAAATTAATAGTGACTATTGGCAGCCTTTATTGCACTACATGACATTGGGTCAATAATTAAGAAAACCACAGTGTGTACAGTATTTTGAGCTATCGTTTCACATTGCTGTTAATGGCCACAAAGGATGATAGCACCACTCTGACTTCACTTGCACTGCACTAATAGCAGTTTTTTAATATTTGAGTCACTTCCTGTCCCTGCACGTCTTCTATTCCTGCTTTAGGGAAAATGGCAGGAACAATGTGTGATTGGGGAGTGAAGGAGGCACTGAACAGAAACTGAAGCCTAACCTACGGTTTTGCGACTCGGGTGGTCTTTCATATAGTGATGTGGATAGTTGCTCGGTTTGATAGAGAACTGCAAATTCTCACGGTGTAGGAAAGAAGATGAACTCAGGGAGCAACAAAGGGCTGTAGATGGCACAGAAAGTTTCAATGTAATGGGCTGGTGCTGCAGATAAGGGTGTAGAGCTAAACTGTACATCTCGCTGAGTTGGCCCAATTGATTAGGGCCTTTGGGAAAAGTAGGGTCTGTATTAATTCTGCACTGTATGTTTGTGCGTGTGTGGGTGCATGCTTGTTTGATGTGTGTGTGTGTGTGTGTGTGTGTGTGTGTTCTTTTGCTTCAGCATTCAGATACACAAGTATTATTTGAGATGACTGCAGCACTTTTTACAAGTTTTACCCAGAGAACTGCAGCACTAGAAAGGGTTTTTTTGTTTTGTTTTCTATTCTATATTTTTGCAATGGATTGTGTTGGAAAAGACGTTTTATTCTTTAATGCATATTAAATGAAGATTTAACATTTTACATCCTATAGTCAAGTATTTGTCCATAGGTTTTTGGATGTTATTTTCCATTACTCTCTGTTAGTGTCTTTTAGTTTTTTCTTAAGTCTCTGTTCCTGCATCGTTCTCTCCTATGTCTATCTTGGGAGTCAGAATATAGACAGAAAGCCTAGGCAAGCAAATGCTGCTGCATAATTCTGTCTTCACAGTATGCCACTCACCCACTCAGGGTAAAAAAGAAGCTCCCACACTTTGGTCTGCTAGAAAAGGAAAATGGATAGACAGATTTTCATTGCCTCCTTTGTCAGGTCTCTCCTTCCCCCGTCTGTTGTCCTTCAAAAATGAGAGGCTGTTCCAGTTATTCGGGTTGCTCGCAGTCGGACAACTGCAGACAGAGGTACTAAAGCATACTGTATGAACAGAGTGGAGGGATGTTTTAACTGGTAGACAGACAGCCCGAACGGCGTGACTTAAAGAGAAACAGTCACCAACCCCAGTCAATATGTTTCACAGCGGTTGTCTGCTCTGAATGATAAGCTGCCATTCAACATTGCTCTAAATTCAGTTCACTTCCAGGCCTAATCTGCAATGCATCTCCAGGCTCCCAGACAGAGAATACCTGCAAGGGAATTTCAATCAGCCACCCCCATATGTAATTAAATGGAAATAATTGCTTTCATTCCCTTTGTCATCATTTTAGTTCTCAAGCCTGTGCCACAGCGCTTAGGCCTGCACACACGCACATTACGCTGTCGCCACCTTCTTCTTTTCTTAACCACTCCAAAGTAATCTTTCTTTTTTCTTTTGTTGCCTTCTCCATTCTTTTCTAAAAGTAAGTGGGATCTCATCCTAAGAGTGCTTGTCTGTACTGTATGTGAAGTCTGTGTTGTAGAGTGTGTTGCTGCCATCATCAGGCAGAAACATAAAGCTGCATCCATTAAGTCGAGGTAAAACTTCTGCATTTGCCACTTTTCTCTGGCAATAGCAACATTAGCCTTGTGCTTTTACTCCATAAATACCAAGGGTAATTTTGTGCAGTTGTCTAAACCCCAAAACCTTTCCATAACCCAAACTCAAGTTAACCGTGTCCTTTCCTTTTGTTTCTTAATTTAATCCTTCCTTTCTTCATTCTCATAATACGGGTAATTTTCTTTTACTGTATCTTGTCTTGCTCATCTGTGCCGTGCATGAACTAACCGTGTCCTTCCCTTTGTTAGCTCAAGCAAAGCGAAGCCAATGCTGACACCAAAGAGAAGCTCCCTCTACGACTCAGGATCTTTGAAAAGTTCCCAAACAGACCTCAGATGGTGAAGATCTCCAAACTCCCTTCTGATTTCACTGTGCCCAGGATCAGGTACACATTCACAGGCAGATTAATGTTTTTTTTTATAATATATTCATAAACTTAAATGACTGTTACTCAAATGTCTGTTGTTTAAAAATGGTGCATAGGGATTTATCCTACAGCAATTGTAAGAAAACAGTTGCATTGCTGTAAAAACAGACAATGTTGATAAAGTGATGCTTCTGAGATCTCAGGCACGAGTACGTTTTTTTTTTTTTTTTTTTTTTTCTTTTTTTGGAGTAAAGCAATAATACAGTATATTCCCCATAACTAAACAAAGGCTCAAGCCACATTACCAGAAAAGCAAGGGGGGAAAATGTATTTTTTTGAGGCAGTTCCAGCACTATTTTCCACCGTTTTGATGATACCATCTATAATTTAAAAAGGTACAAGAGAAAAAAACTTGCTCCTTGTACTACCTAATAGTTATCTGACAGATGTTTGTATCTTATGTAGTGTTTAACAAGGATGAGCTTTTAGCTAGAGAGGTCAGCTGGTCAAAATCAATGGGCCTCATGACCAGTTTTAGCATTTAGATGCTGATTAGTGCACAGCTGGATCATTTGCTCCCCCAGAAATCCCCCTCTGCAGCCCATCTGCCAGGCTGCGGCAGCAGGTTCTTCCGGTGGCATATTTTGCAGCTGAATTTGCACAGAGATGGTTTTCAGTTATGCTGTGCCTTCTATGAGTCAGCATGCTGATTTCTGCCATAGGAAGCCATAGATTTCATTTTTCTCACAATTTGTACGGGTTGTTGTGTACTCTAGGGAGAGTTTCATGAAGCAGTTTATTGATCGCCAGCAGCAGGACACCAGTTGTTTATTCCGTCGTCTCCCCTCTGCCTCATCCTCCTCTTGTGACCACTCTAAACGCTCAGCCATTGAAGACAACAAATACATTGACCAGAAGGTACTTTTACACACTCAGTGACATTCTCACTTACACTCTGGCTGTCATTTACACATTCACAGAGACACACAGAGAAAGTGGATGTTAAGGTGGCACCTTCATCTCCATGGCTGGGCACAAACCTACGCCATCAGTAAGAGATACTGTAGCAGTAGAAAATTGTTTGTGAGCATACGCTGTATGTATATGTACTGTATAAATTTGTATATGTGGTGTTTTTATGCCCAAAATGTAACAAACTCCCACTTAATAGATTTTCTCAATGTACTTTCTCAGCTTCGCAGGTCAATATTTAGTATCCGAGCTCGTAACCTCCTGGAAAAAGAAACTACCATCAATAAAATCCTGCGGTAAGACACATGTACATCTGACCTATAAGCATGGTTTTGGGGAAGAGCTGACTAACTAAGCTAAGTTCTCATTTTTACCACTGTTTTAACAGCATTTCAATAGTCACTTCATGTTTGAGTTTCATATTTAGGATCTGCTCCACATTGAAACGTAATCATTGGAAAGCTACTGAGCAAGATGTCCATTAACATTGATGTTTCAAATTCAGCTCACTTTTAACACACAAGTTGAGATGTCTTCTAAACTCCAAATTTAATCTGCTTTCAACTTTTGACTCTTGGCAGCCGCTGTTTTTTTTGTTTTTAATCCTTGGAGGCCACAGCTAAACGTATTATATATTTATCATCCACATTCATCAAATACAATCCGGTCTTTGTGTGGGTGAAACTAATAATGTGTGTGTGCATATTAGATGTAGCTCTGCTGTTACAGCACTCTGGTATTAATTTATTATTTCTATCTCACACACTCACGGAGACACATACAGACCCACTTCAGACTCATTTACTCTCGTGATGAAGTAAATGCATAATTTGCTGTTCAGCATGGCAGAGCTGGCACTAAGTGTAGATTAGCTTGCCGGCACCGTGTCCAATCTGGCGTGCTCTGCCTTCCACCCCCTTCACCCCCCTCACCCCCCTCTGTCCGTCTGAAAGATAGACGGCATATCAGTAGTCATAACACGTTCTGTCTGGCCTGCCATCCTTCACACAATCACACAATTAGGCTCAGAGTACCACCAACATAGACAAACAGGCTACAACACAACACACAGTCCGGCATAAGTAGGCACTTATCCATACTTACTGCCAATAATCATTCTAGAGTCTCTGTAAATGAATAAGTACACACACTTATGGTGCCCACAGTGTTGTTAACTCAGTTCTGGTACATGACTCTGATGTTAGCCAGGACAGAAACGGATGTACACTCACACAAATGGAATTATTGGGACCTCTCTAAAAATGGCAGCCTGGATCATCGCTGTTATGAGTCCAGAATGATGAAAGTTGATAATGGTTTATTAGGTAGGAAGATGGATGAGATCCAGCCCTCTTGTAAACTCATACACTGTTATCATTTTATTGATCATAAGGACAGGAAAAGTGCATTTGTGTTTTCCAGGGCTTGTACCAGGCAGCGTATGCTAAGTGGATCGTTTGAAGGCCAGCCAGCCAAAGAACGCTCCATACTCAGCGTCCAGCATCACATACGGCAAGAACGCAGGTCTGTCAACACACACACAAACACACACACAGAAGTGGAAAGTGCAATCTAAAATACTTGGCTTTTTCTGTCATAGTATAAATATGCATATTTTTTATCTGCAGATCACTAAGACATGGTTCCACTAGTCAGAGGATCAGTCGCGGGAAGTCGCTAGAGACTCTCACTCAGGATGTGAGCGGACACACACACACACACTGACAATAATATTGTCCTGTATGCTTTAATGCTGTTCTCAAACATGGCTGTAGCCCATGTGTATCTACAGTAATCCCCAAAATATGTACTGTAACTTCATTGTCTCTTCTGTTTCCGCAGCATTCCAGTACTGTACGCTACAGGAATGCCCAGAGGGAGGACAGTGAAATCAAGATGATCCAAGAAAAGAAAGAACAAGCAGAGATGAAAAGGTATTCATTTACCAAAAAACAATGCACACACACAATATACAGTATGTAAGCCAAAAAAAAGGCATATAAGTGTGTGAAAAAACATAGTTAACTAAGATGTGTACTTACTGTATCATTATTATGCAGTAAGTGGTCTTCATCCCATGTCTGTGCTTGTGTGGCTCTGCAGAAAAGTCCAGGAGGAGGAGCTGAGAGAAAATCATCCTTACTTTGATAAGCCCCTCTTCATTGTTGGTCGGGAACACCGCTTCAGGAACTTTTGCAGGATGATTGTTCGAGCTCGCTTCAATGTGTAAGATCCGCCTAATGTTTAAACTAATACACAATATTCAATCTGTGGTCTTTGTGTGTTTTTTCCAGGCTTCAAAAGGCAGCCTACAGTCATGAAATAAGCATTGTGAACTATACCATTTTGTGACCATCTGTGTGTAAATATCTTTATGAAGCTAACGCACAGATTATAAAAGTTAGTATTTTGTTTAGTTAAGTTAAATTTCCTCTTGTCAGTTTATATGTCCTCAGTTTAAATTTTTGCTTTGGGCAGACACAGCTTTGTAGCACGTAATGGTGCAAATACACTTTTTTTTTTTGCGCAGCTTTAAAGAATATTATGTGGTAAAAGTGCATTTTTGTCAAAATGCTGATGTTGTATTGAATTTGTATGACTTTCTATCCAGATCTAAAACAGACCCTATAACAGGAGCAGTGAGGAACACAAAATACCACCAGCTGTAGTAAGTGAGATGAATTATTGATTCCTTCATGCTCTCTTGATCTATTCGCTCTACAACAGTGGAATACTTATTAATTCTGTATCTTATTACTAGCCTGTTGTGGTGAAGTGCATAGCTATGAAAATACATTTCGCCCATTATGCAACCTGATAGTAATTCGGCCAAGCACAGGGTCTGATTATTAAAATGAGAGGCAGTGCTTTGTATCAGATACCATTGGTGCTAGGGGATTTTCACTGACGTCCTTCTGTAGAACAGACTGTGCTACCCACACTTACACACAAAGATATATTCTTTCTCACTTTCTGATACCTCTCCTTGTATAAGCTCCCTCCCTCTTTTTCTTTGCCCCTCTCATTCTCATTCTCCAGTTTCCAAACCAAATACCTTCATTGACCTAGTTATGCTGAACGTACTTTTCTCTGTAAATACTAACAAAATAAAAAGTCTATAAGCTAATGTGTCCTTGCAGCGATCTCCTGGGCCTGGTCACCTATTTGGACTGGGTGATGATTGTGGTAACCATCTGCTCCTGCATCTCCATGATGTTTGAATCACCCTTCACCAGGGTCATGCACGCCCCCACACTGCAGGTATTAAAACTAGATCGATGGCTGGATGCGTGAACAGGCCAGCAGATGCAATAAATGAACAGATGTTGTTAAAATCCATTATGTCTGTTTCAGATTGGCGAGTATGTGTTTGTCATCTTTATGAGCATCGAGCTGAACCTGAAGATCATGGCCGATGGCCTGTTTTTCACCCCCACAGCTGTGATCAGAGACTTTGGAGGTGTCATGGATATTTTCATCTATCTTGTAAGAAACTTCTTGTGAAAATCCCTGAATTCAGTTTGCTGGCCTCACAATCATAACTTCACATGTTAAAAGTCATTACATTTTATATGTTATATTAAATTTGCATCTTACAATAGTAGCCATTGCTGTGAAACAGAAGTGGCTTTTAAGGAGCAGGCACATTTATTGTTAAGAAAAGCATAAATTAGCATTAAAATATTACCATATGTTCTTATTATGTTCTTTCTCTTACGATCTATCCCTGCCTTGCTGTATGGGTACTGTAGGTGAGTCTGATTTTTCTGTGCTGGCTGCCTCCCGATGTCCCTCCTGAGTCTGGGGCTCAGCTGCTGATGATGCTGCGCTGCCTGCGTCCTCTCAGGATCTTCAAATTGGTACCCCAGATGAGAAAGGTGGTGCGGGAGGTTCTCAAAGGATTCAAAGAGATTTTCCTGGTTAGTGAGCATGTCGTTTTCAGTGTGTGTGTGTGTGTGTGTGTGAAGAATGAAATTCAAGTAATTAAGATATTTTAACATCTGGTAATGATGTCGTTATAAATATGCATTCACATTTAAGAAGCCCCACAAGTTTTTACAAAATATTTTTTTATGTCCACTAAAGGCATATGTGCATTTAAGTGTGGATCAAAATACTGTTCCTCATTCAACCCACTTTCTAGCTTATATCCAATGAGAAGTCTATGCCTCTAATACCTGATTGTTAAAATTACTTTTCTAATCTGGCAGATAATATATTTCTTTACATTTCACCTTTGCCTGAAGGTGCTATGATGATGAACATAGTTGAAACACTTCTGGTATTTGAAAATAGTAGTAAAGGAAATTTGAAATGTATAAATAGCTACTGTAAGATGCCTTTAAAACATTGTATGGTATTATCAGTAAAGTATGTCAAAATACAACTAGATAAATATTATTAATCGTTATTATATTGTGCTCTCTCTTATACAATTGTTGCAATTTTTGGGAATTTCTGGCATTTGTTTACCTTCCTTTCTACCAAGGATTTTGTCATGTTATCAGAGGCTTGCAGTAGTTACTCATTCCACCTGGATCTAAGTCAGATATTCATAGTTGCAGTCTCTTACATCCACCACTATCTGACATCCTTAGCTTCTTTTCTAATCTCTCAGGCTTGGATCATGTTGAAGGGTCTGACTGAAGCTCTTGATTGATTCTCCTGCAGGTTTCTATTCTGCTCCTCACACTAATGCTGGTGTTCGCAAGCTTTGGAGTTCAACTGTTTGCTGGAAAGCTTGCGAAGTGCAACGACCCCCGAATCTTTAAACGGGTACAGGAAGAAACATAATCCCCTCACTAAGATACTCCTTCCCATTTCAAACCCCCTGCAGAGAACCAGAAGGCACAAGCAGAGGGGGTTTCCCCAATCAAATCAATAACCCAGTGGTTCTTTTTTCCCATTGTATTAATAAAAAATACGTCTTTCAGCTTGTGCTGTAGCAGATCTTTGATTATACTGAAAGTTAATTAATAATGAAGGTAATTGAGGGGGTGTAGTCTTTATTCATTTGCATTATTATTGTGCACTAGCACAGATATCAATGGGGGAAAACTATTGCTTCAACATAGGGAATTCTTAATAAAACCCACATACGGTTTGTGCTATTTGAAAAGAGGTATGAAATGTTCATTATTGTCATCTTCTTATAGTATTAATAAATGTAGTGAAACACTAACAACTTTCTTTTTCTGTTTTACTGTTGCTCATTCTGTATTTCGTTGCGACCTGTATGGGGGGGGATACAGGATGATTGTCACGGGATTTTCAGAATAAATGTCAGCGTTTCCAAAAACCTCAATCTAAAACTGAAGTCCGGGGAGAAGAAGCCAGGTTTCTGGGTACCAAGAGTCTGGTACGGGGGCTTGTTATTTCATTACTGCTTGGTTTTAGATTTTTTTTAAATTTTTTTATATTTTTTTTACAGCCAGTTATTTGTGTGTCTGTTCTGTCGATGTCCAGGGCAAACCCTCGTAATTTTAACTTTGACAACGTTGGGAATGCGATGCTGGCTCTATTTGAAGTGCTGTCACTCAAAGGTTGGGTGGAGGTCCGAGATGTCATCATTCACCGTGTTGGGCCGGTACTGAACTTTGTCTTACCAAGTTTTGTCAAATTTTTTCCAATAATGTCCATTAAACAGAGGTGTGACTTTTTCCCTGCTGTTAATACACCTCTGTCCTCTGCAGATCCATGGCATCTACATCCATGTGTTTGTGTTTCTGGGATGCATGATTGGGCTCACTCTGTTTGTTGGAGTCGTCATTGCAAACTTCAATGAAAACAAGGTAAAAGCTGTGTTTATACTGTAAATACAGCTTGCTCCTTTTTTAAGGAAGAGAAGCCGACGGGAATGTACCTGTTTAAACCAGTGATGTTGCAGGACCTGTAGTAATTGTAGCTAAAACACCACCTTCTGAACTCAAATGTGTCTTTCACAACCAGGGTACTGCTTTGCTAACAGTGGACCAAAGAAGATGGGAGGATCTCAAAAGTCGACTAAAAATAGCCCAGCCTCTCCACCTGCCCCCTCGTCCAGGTACCAACCTGTATATTACACATTTGTAGAAATTGTTCTGTAATACAGTCACGTCTTAGCCCCATTACCCTGACACACACACACCACACAATCGCGCGCGTCCGTGCGTGCGTGTGTGTCTTGGCATAGTTATGTAGCACCGGCATGATTAATCCATATGTAATAGTGCTTGTTTTTAACTGAGGATAATTCCCTCGAGAAATTCTTCATGACACCCAGATGAGAATCATGCATGTTGCCGCCTTTTACAGGAAATGCGTTTACCGAATTAAACCGTTGCTGAAATAACTGAATAAATGTCCTATACTGAACATTGTACGTGGAGTCAAACACTATATTCCTATTGATCATGGTAAAACTGTACATTTACACTGCTGCTCATCAAGTCACGACAATAGTTGCCTCCTCAGCTGCAACACGGCAGATCACTGTTGTGTAGTACAGTTGAGGCTCAGAACTAAACTCAACGTCTGCAGTTTTGGTCAGCAGTGCCACTGACACCAGCAGACTTTGATCTGTGGCCTTGTACACCTGCACTACTCCCTCATTACCGATAGATCATTAGAGCACTGAGCAAGTCTTTATTCACATGCTTCTCCTCAAAATACTAGCAAGAATTGTCTCAGCAGTCAGATATAACCACAGTGCCTGTCACTGGATGTACTGTTTAACTCTGTCTATGCTCTTTAACATAACCTCTCTGCATTGAAGTGGATGCAGAGGCAGGATTTGCAAAAGGTTTTTGTGACATAACTAAAATAAGTTAGAAGTTTAAAGCTAGAATGTTCACTGATTAAACAAGCACACACTTCAAATTCGAGTGCATGTGACTGATGCCAACTGAATTTGGAATTCAGACCCAGGGTTGGCATTCGATCATGTTGGTTCTAACAATTTCCTAATCTGCCTCTAATGTGTTTTAGAAAGAAAACCCTTGGTTTCCCATGGTGCCAATACACTAACCACCAAACACGTAGTAGAAACCTGTAAACATTACTACAATTTTAAATTAAATTAAATTTAAAAATGTTTTTACCAAGTTAAATTGTTGTTGGTTTTTAGGTAAATTTGTCCACTAAGATTGGGTCCACTACAAAAATCTAACAGAATCAAACAGTTTTTAAAGAAGGACAAAAAAAAGATTGCTGAGAGTGATCATGCTGAGACCACTACTGTTACTGTTTTGGCTGTGTTCAATACCTTAATAATACAAAACCCAAATGATATGATACAGCTTTCCAAATACAGTATGCTTCAGAGGACAAGTGACGTTACTTAAGTTTTTGTTTAAGGAGACATTAAAGTGGCTGTTTTTCAGGCACCTGCCTTCATACTCCCAAAATCCAAGGCACATTTGCATGGTTAGCATTTGTTTTTTCCCCCGTTATCTTTTCCCTTACCTTGAAACATATGCCTCTGAATATGTGTAAAACCTGCTGCACAGTTGCACTAATATTAACACCTAAGTAGTCAGTGAGTGCCATCTGCAGGACAGCTCAACAACTACCACCAATTCAGGCATCAGCTGGATTAAAATGTAAAAGCGAGTTGCCATTTCAGACATTTCAGATTTGTCACCGATAAATGTAAAAGCTCTGACTCCCACCATGACCCCACAGATATTTTTTTCACTATGCAAGTTTCACTAAATCTCACTAACTCCTGGTTTCTCATCTGCCAGAGAACGGTGGTTTTCGGGCCAAGATGTATGACATTACTCAACACCCCTTCTTCAAACGAGGCATTGCTGTGCTGGTTTTGGCACAGTCTGTGCTGCTGTCAGTCAAGGTAAAGCCTCAAACATCAGTGTATTATTATTCTGGAACATGCTTGGAAACAATGTGAACTGACGGACTGGAAATCTGCCCTTCTCCAGTGGGACGTAGATGATGATGTAACTTTTCCCCTTGCCACTATGTCAGTAGTCTTCACCTTTATATTTGTCCTGGAGGTGAGCCTGTCATGCTGTCTACTCATCCACCAGTTTAAAGGTTTCACTATGAGTGCTTGGTCTATGTATAGATGTTTGTCTAATGTTTTATGTTGGTGTTGTTACCTAGGTGACCATGAAACTGATAGCCATGTCTCCAGCAGGATACTGGCAAAGCCGACGAAACCGCTATGACCTTTTGGTCACTTCGCTGGGTGTCATCTGGATAGTCTTGCACTTTTCTTTACTGGTTAGAAAAATAACATTTAATCAGAAAATTATATAAATTCTCATTGAGTCAGGATTCTGTATTATAGAATTATTGTATACGAGTCTTTTTCAACTGCAGAATGCATATACCTACATGATGGGAACATGTGTGATTGTCTTCAGATTCTTCACAATATGTGGGAAGCACGTGGGTATATTTGTCTATGACAATGTATTTTGGCCAATAATAGTGTTTGTTGTTACATTACTATAAGCATCTAAATGTTTCTGTCTGTATTTCGTTCATTAAGGTGACACTAAAAATGCTGCTGTTGACTGTGGTAGTCAGTATGTACAAGAGCTTCTTTATCATCGTGGGTATGTTTCTCCTTCTCCTCTGCTATGCATTTGCTGGCGTTGTTCTCTTTGGAACCGTCAAATATGGAGAGAACATCAACCGGTAAGCAGCGCGTTTCTTGATCTTGATGATGCACCTTGTTGGCGATGAACCCTGCAGAGTATCCTGTAGGTGCAGTCACACACACCTTTATGGAGTTGTCTGATTCTTTGTGTCTCCCCTTATCACAGGCATGCCAACTTCTCCACAGCAGGCAAGGCGATCACTGTTCTCTTCCGTATTGTCACGGGGGAAGATTGGAATAAAATCATGCATGACTGCATGGTAAGATGCAAGACCAGCACACATCCACACAGACATAGGAACAAACTGTTTATTCCAAAACTGGGAAAATAGTTTATACTGTTTACAATAGCTTTTGTGTTGCTTCACTTTCTCTTTAATACAATGAAGGTGAATAGATTTTTGTTTGTGGTGCTGGCAACAAAATTAATAGTTACAGTTTTTATTCTCAGTTTTTTTTTTTTTTATTACTAATTCTACACAGATCTAAGGATCAGCCGTTTTCACTGGAGCTACTTCCTACCAAAGACATTAAATGAAAACTGTTTTAATGGTATTTGCAAATTATCAATTATAGAACTTTTTTTTGTATTTTTGAAGAACATAAAAGTTTTTCATTTTTACATTTTATGTATTATTTAACGTTTTAATAGTCAGTGTGTTGACACAGATCGTGTTCTCTTTTGTTTCCCTGCCCAGGTGCAGCCCCCATTCTGCACCCCAGATAAACATCGCTACTGGGAGACTGACTGTGGCAACTACGCTGGAGCACTTATTTACTTTTGCTCCTTTTATGTCATTATAGCCTACATCATGCTCAACCTGCTTGTAGGTCAGTGTGTGTACTGTACACCTTCTTGAATGATTACAGCTGTGGGGACCAAACCTTGTTCACACAGTCACATTATGGGAACTTACCTTCAGCTTGGGGGCTAAAAACCAAGTTTTCCTTTTCTAAAGCAACAGGACCTTTCTTTCTTTTTCTGGGTAAATACCTCTCGAACGCCTTGGTGAAGTAGTGTCTGCACAAAACAAAACATAAAGCAAGTTTGCAGAACATAACTCGATACATTTAAAGATTGAGACTTTCCAGGGAATGAATGTAAGTATCACACACCAAGTGTCAAAGACAAGTGTGTGCACACATCTATATAGAGAAACATTCCAGGATGATGCCTACTGCTTTAGCTCCCACAAGGGCTTTTTCACTTTCCCTTATATATTGGGCAACGCTGCAGAATTCCTAAAGCACATGTGTACATGTAGCCTCAATGTCTCTAAAAGAGACATAATGAAGATAATGGGAGGTAAGTTTATTTCAGCTTATTAACGGCACTAAGATCAAACACCTTTATGCAACAATCATTGTGTCTGAGAAAATAAAGTAGGGAAAATCACGTCAAAGGGGTTGTCTTCATGTTTAATTTTGTGCTATGAAATTCATTATCATAACAATTCAGATTTCAAGCAGTTTATAATTTTGAGATTATTCACTGAGTCTATTATAAGAAAAATATAGAGCCCTAATGGGTAGCAGAGAAACTTCCATTTTCCTCTGTATGAATACAGATGATTTATGCCAAATATAGATATTAATATTATGAAATATTTGCCTGTGTGAGTTTGAATAATTTCTATTTTTGCCATTGCAGCCATCATTGTGGAGAACTTTTCTCTCTTCTACTCTACGGAGGAAGACCAGCTGCTGAGCTATAATGACCTGAGACACTTCCAAATCATCTGGAACATGGTGGATGACAAGCGGGAGGTGAGAAATTAACAGCAGATAGGAGAGGATGACTTTAATATAGCTATGCACACAAGTATATTGCACCAAAGCAAAAAAAATCTAAAAATGTAACACCCCCCCCCCCTTCAAAGAAAGACATTCAGACCAGGATGACTAGAATCAGGCCTTTTACCACTGTAATAAGTTGGTTTGTCAACAGACTGGTAAGAGTTTATAGTCCATCACTGTCACAGTCAGTATCCCCACTGAGACATTAATAAGCAGTAGAGAAAAAGTTGTGATTTGTTTTCTACTATATTTGGTATAGCAGAGTTATAAACATAGCTGTATAAGTATTTCAATCCAGGTTTAGTCACGGAGTTGTGTAAAGTGAAACTCTGACCTCTACGATTGTTTCCCAGGGTGTGATCCCGACATCTAGGGTTAAGTTCCTGCTCCGTCTGCTCAGAGGCAGGCTGGAGGTGGACCTGGACAAAGACAAGTTGCTCTTTAAACACATGTGCTATGAGATGGAGCGACTTCACAGTGGGGGAGACGTGACCTTCCACGATGTGCTCAGGTGAATGCGGAAAAGCGCATTGGAGCACACATACAAGCTCTTACACCGAGTATTAGCCACAATCCGAGAGCACAGAGGGAAACGGTTATCATGTACTGTCATTTTAATACTGATGTAACTTTAATGCTTAATATTGAGCCCACTGTAACCCTGCTTTACTGCCCCAAAAAAATTATTTATTGAGTTCATCACCATGCTAAATCTCCAGTAGATGTAGATCTCTCAATGGAGCTGCAGCAGATTAGGATATTTTTAGCAGAGCGATCACTAGAGAAAGGTGTTTTTTTTTTTTGTTTTAGTTTTTTTGTAAATGTAATAAAGCTGATTTTAGATTCACCCAAATGAAAGCAAATAATGTGGGTTACAACGGTTTTAGTCACATCATAAATCACCTTTTCCAGATGTAAAAAACCTTGACAGCACATTTACATATTGCTGTTTAGTACTGCTGTGCTATCTTGACCTTACTTGTGAGTGGTGAATTTTGTACTTCTACTATTTTTACGCTACTGAAATGTCCCTTTCTTGGCTGTACATGTTTGTGCATGCATGCTGTTGTCTGTAAACATATAGCATGCTGTCATATCGCTCAGTGGACATTAGAAAGTCTCTCCAGCTGGAGGAGCTGTTGGCCAGGGAACAGCTGGAGTACACCATTGAAGAAGAGGTTGCCAAGCAGACCATACGCATGTGGCTGAAGAAATGCCTCAAACGCATCCGTGCGGTTAGTCTCGCGATAGAAAACACACATTTCTGTTACGATTCTACACACACGCATACTGTACAGTTTGCTCCACACACCCACATGACACACTGACCACATATGTGTGTGCACACTAATAGAAGCAGCAGCAGTCATGTAGCATCATTCACAGTCTGAGGGAGAGCCAGCAGCAGGAACTGAGCCGCTTCCTCAATCCTCCCAGCATAGAGACCACCCTGCCAAGTGAAGATCACAATACGAACAACCCAGACAACCCCTCGCAGCCTGAGGTAAAGCCCCACATAATATTACAGGACAAGTGTGTACACACTCATACATGCTCACAGCTTCACATATAGCAACCACATCATACAAACCGCAGGTGTGCATTACTTGCACTGTTGAAACAAAGGATATTTACTCTTTGTTTAGATGAGTGGACCCCAGCAGCTACTGAGCCCCACGTTATCAGACAGAGGAGGCTACAGGCAGGACTCCTCAGACATGGGGAGACCACAGAGGAAGCTGGGACAGTGGCGGCTTCCTGCAGGTGTGTAATCCTTTGTATGCTGTCTATTATAACTGTACCCGTCGAGGACATTCTGCTAAAGTGAGTTGGAACAAAGCTTTGCTCGGATGTGTCCCTGCCATGGTAAACCAGAGATCACGTGACCTCGTGGTACGCAGAAAGTAACATGTTTATCCAGGCGAGTCCATTAAAACAAACTTTTACTCACAGTAGTAGTCAAAGGTCCTTTGTTGCTTAAGAATTGGAAAATTAGAGCAAAAATATTGAGACTTTGAGACTTTGTTCATGTCTGTGTTGTGTCAGGTCGCACAAGTGTCAAGTCCATAGTGTGTAAGATGAACCCTGTCAATGATGAAGCTTCTTCAGGGTCAGAGGTGAAGAAGTGGTGGACCCGTCAGCTGACTGTGGAGAGCGATGAAAGTGGTGACGACCTCATCGACATTTAGAGATGAGCTGCAGCACATCCTACAGTTCTTTACAGATGAACTGGAACGCTTGCTGGCCGACTCAAGTTGTTTAATTTTCCCTCTTCTCCCCTGATCAACAAAACAAAGCTTTTTTTGTTTTTGTTGTCTTTTTTTGTTTTTTTTATCCAGGTCTAGACCTGAGGTGCAATTTATCTATAAGATATTTGTTGTAGTAGCCACTTTGACATGCTGATGATTTCATACCTTTGGGATATGTATTTCCTTGTCATTACTGAGGTTTTCTATGCAGGCACATATGGTGTTAAAGCAAACTGTGACAGGGAAAGAAGCAGACCACAAGGCTGCTGCTGCAGCAGCAGCTGCTGTATGTGTTTTCTACTCTTCTGCAGTTTTTTGTGTGTTTAAAACTCATAGTTGTGTTGATGCAGCCGCAGGATAAAATGTTGTCATGTTCTTTCTTACCAATGCTTTGACTTTGTTCCTCTGCTTTTAGTCCATGTTTCTGTATATGTCACTTCTGGTCCTCAGTAATACAGTAAGTGTAAAAAATAATATTTCTCACTTTTCTTACAGTCACTTTATTCTTATACTCGTTCTTGTTGGAAGAAAAACTTCTAGATTTATGACCATGAATGTAATTGAAACTCATATTTATCATATTAATAATACATCTTTATCAGATAACCAGAGATTCTAATAAAAGCCTACACTGCTTAGGCATTTATGAGTAAAATAATTGTCTGATTTATTTCTCCTATGCATTACATCACAACAAGCACATTCAGACACTGTCCAGGAAGAAAAACTCATATCCACAATTGATTTTTTTAAGGTTTTTTAGATAAACTGAAAGATTTATTCCTATAAAGTTCCTTAAGGGGCAGAGAACTTCTGATATCTGAAACCTGTATTGTATTTAAGCTTAAAATGGCTGGTTTTTATTCCTATTTAAAATATAACGTTATGGACATGCAGAGCTTTCAAAAGAGAAATGTAATTTGTAAAACATACAAAAAATTCTAAACAGAGAGGCAATGTGATGATGACACCATTTAGACAAATTTTTATTTGTTTTCAAAAAGGTCAATAGAATATGAGTAAGGTCAGAAGTAGTAGAAATACAAAAGTCCAATACTTACGTAAAAGTTCAGCTATTTAACAACAACCACAACAAAAATAACTAAATGCCATTGCAAAAAGTACAAAAGTATGTGCTCTATGTACTTAAAGTACAAAAGTACAAGTCCACCTCAATGAAACGCAATGTATTTTCTAATATAACTGCATGTGATTATGTTGATTACGTGAATGAACAAGTCTAGTTCAGATTAATTTGACAAACTTTTAAAGTTGAAAAGCATGGCAAAGAAAGTAAATTATTAAAAATAAAATAAAAGCTATACCTAGTGACTTATGTCGGAACAAAACCGGCCCAGCTGGTAATGTTCCCGAACATTTAAATCAGTTTGTCGGTTACTAATTAATTAACCGTTAATCATGATTAATATTAACAGAGTAGAGTAGTAGCAGAGTTAAAGTAAAAGTACCCTAAAACGAAGATACTCCAGTGAAGTAGAAGTACTCCAAAATCCCCTGAGTACGACAGACTGCAGTAAAATGCCATCTCATTCTATTATATAAATAGATGCCTTGTTCTTCACACTATACGAGGCTACCATATTCATATTCATATTCATGTAAAAAAATAAAATAAATTCATATATGTTGACTCAGGAAATCTCTCTTGAACTTGTAAAGGCTCTTCACTGACAGATTCTCAAAACAACACTAGATCGAGGAGCTCCATCCATGTAGAAATGGTCAAGAACAATGATTGCCCATCAAATTTTGGCTTTACAATTAATTCATTTACACGCTGGTTATAAAGTCAGTTATCCCCAAGTGCTTCCTTCTTTTGGCTCCTTTTGGTGTTATCCCCTCTGAAAAGTCCACATTCTTTTACACAAGTCAATTTGATATAAGAGAAATGTAATTACCCCTCTGTGAGGTTAAAAAAAAAATCATAATATTAGACTAACGAAGGGGGTAATTGAGTGGACAGATGCTGTTTAATGATTTTTCTTGTGCACATCTGCTCAGATCAAACACAGTGAAATCCCACACCTTCTCTGGATAACACTGCCCTCTCCTGGAAACATGCTGAGCTGCCTGGATATATGGGATACCATTTTTCTCACGATGTGGTCCAAACTTTGTCCTTTACTCCTTTTTATATATATATTTATTTATTGTTTTTTGAATTTCTATAGTATACAACTATGAACTTATGCTCATCTCTAGCTGCTCCTGGGGCTGGGGGTGTATGTCTGTCCTTTCCGAATACATTACAATGTACATTCAACTTTTTTCCTTCCCCCTTACTTAGCATACTCTCTGTATTGAGTTATTACTTTTCTTGGTGCCCAGCACTTTCCCCCATTTCACAGCAATGACCGATGATGAGTCCTGTCATCTTCTGCGAGCAGCTTGCTGTGGATCTAGATGAGCTCAGTTTCCAACCAGCCGTCCAGGTCAGCATGAGTCTGCCATCCACAGATTGAAATGTATTTGAACCACTAGACAGGCACTGTGAGTACAGCACACACACCAACACACACAGAGGTGTGTATATTAGCCTCTCATTTTATTCCTTGTGTTCCTTGATGATGTATTTCTTTTATCAGACAATTGCTCTGGGTTAGATTTGAGCTAATTGACTAATGCGCTCATATTCATACTCCCGACAGCAGCTAAAGCATTTTCCCTTAACAAGGGCCCTTGCTAGACACAGAATTAGTCCAATAAAAGAGACCGGGTCTTCATTTGTCCATTCAAAAGCCCAGTTTCACAGTTGATGGAGTGTGTATGGGGCTGGCTGGATAATGAATGTGAGGGAAAGCAGAGAGAGTGTAGAGAATCAGTGGCCTGTGGGAGGTCTACTTGCTCTATAGAAATCATGACTTACTCACACATTCCAGTCTCTCGATGACTGAGTGCTTTTCCCAACATATGGTCCTGTAGGGAAGCAGTGTGACATCAGCCCTCTTGCCAATCAACTGTCTTTAATTTATCTTTTCTCGCTCTTTCTTGTCCTCAACCATCGCCTCTTAAGCTCCACTTAGCTCCGAACTAGCTCATCAAAAGGCTTTTTCTCTTTTTTCTCATTTTCGCTCTGCGTGGTAGAACACTTTTTTGTCTTTTAATTGCCTCTGCATCACACTCGCACTTACAGGGCCTGTTGTTTTTACCCTCTCTATTGTAATTTGCCCATCTCTCCCTCGTGCATGTCCTCTGCTTATTTAGGGCCTAATTGACGCACTTTGGTAATTGAGGAGGAAGTTCTTAAGAGCAGAGGGACTGGAAGAGTGTCTGTGAGTCGAGATTACCTGTAATTAAAGTACATGACGGCTTTGATGGCTTGGTCCCCTCCTGTTGAGATGTCGCTTTCAAACCCTGGCAGCAGCCGTAACATCCCATTGACTAGAAAATGCCTTTTCAGCCTGCACTGTACAAGACCACACACACACACACACACACACACACACACACACACACACACACACATATACAGGATGCATATACATTTTGCAAAGAGTAGATTCTTGACAGAGAATTTCTTCTATATTAAAAAGGTACACATATACTGCACATATTGTATGTCAACACAGCTAAGTCACAACGACTCCTGGAGGAGGATGTGCTGCAAAGTAATTTTAATTTAGAGCAGAATTTATAAGCCGAGGATTCACACAGGCCAGTCTATTAACCAGAAGTGAGATGTGATTTCAGGTGAACATGTAAATACTTGCTGCTGTAAACGTCTCACTGACTTAGCAAACACCTCTCTAAGAAGCAGAACGATCATCAGTGCCTGGTGTACATTTTTGATTTTTGATTTCTTTTCTCTGTGTTTCTTCTCTATTTATGGACGTACGCCAAGAGCACGCTGCACCTGAACGCAAGTTCACTAGTTGTACAAAAATCAAATGTAAAGGTGGCAAAGGTAAACTGACTTTAGTCAAATAAAACTTATGTTTTTTTTTTTTTGGTAATTTAAAGAAAACGTTGGTGTGGTGTGGTTTGGCTCGTATGGTTTTCGTTTTTTTTTCAGAATTTACACAACACCAAGCATGTTCAATAAAGAAACAAATTAAATCAAACAAGACTGGGCTTTACAGAACAGTCTATTTATATGGAGACTCTTAACCAAACTAAACTACGATGTGACAACATTCAATATCTAACCAACACTTAGTTGTGTTAGAAGAATAAATTACTTTTTTTGAATTGATGTCAAATCTGTAAGACAGCTTTTTCACTCCTGTTTATAAGTTTAAAACAACAAGTCATATTTTACATTGAAGAGCCAAGGCTCCATCCATTCAACCACAGAGACGTGCCTCACCTGTAAGAATGATTGGAGTAAATATGAGGTGAGCACAGTAAAAGCTTTATCTCACTGAGCTCCTCTTTGCTATTGTCCCTTCGAGCCATTATTGAGAATATCTCTATGCAGCTTTGAGCAATTAAATGAACACGAACAGGGGTTAATGCAGGGTCTGTCTCATTAGAAGGCCATTGTTCATCGAGGCCATAATCTTGTGTATCGCCTTGTTTCTAAACGTGCAAAACAGGCTTGGGTTTACATTTATACATTGGTGACTAGTCATTTAAGCTTGACTGCATAACAAAGTATGAAGTTGCTTTTGATTGACAAACTTTCAGTGTGTGTTTTTCTCTGCTTTTCAGTTTCGAACCTTTTTGTGAATTATTCCTGCCTCTCCACACATTCTTAGCCTCATAAATAAGGTGGCAGCAGTGCAAATTAGCTGCCTGTATCGCATGTCAACATCCACCCCAGGTCTAGGCCTGATCCTGTCCCTATGTTTTGAAACAGATGGCTACTACTACAATAAAAAAGTAGCAAATTATTTTAGCAGCAGGCGGCAAAAGCAATTAACAACTGGCATAATGTGTTGATTAAAATCCATTCCAGTCTCAATGAAGCCAGAAAAAACTCCAATTTTCCACTCAGGCAGTTGGCGTACATCCACTACTCTAAGTACACTGACCTTGATGTGACCCCAGCTGTCATTCACTTGGGACAACTGTCTGATTCTTTGAATTCACTATTCTCCAATTGCAGTCTGGTGCACAAATTCTGCTTCTTTTTCCAGGTTTATTTGTTACAATTACCGGTTTCCAACTTGCACCTTAGTTCTTCAAAATATATTTTTAGTCCACACGGGACTTTAGGAGTCAAAAGTCTTAACTAGCATTTACTTTCAGTGAAGTCTCATAAGTTTAAAGCTGTCATTTGCTCCTTTTCTCTAAGTTTCATAATTTCTTCAACTGATTCAGAATTGGCTGTTTTCTCTCGTACTCTAGCAAAAATCTTGCATTTTTTCCGTACAACTTCAGTTTAAAAGCCAGTTTCATGCTTGAAATGCCCTCCTTTTGTAAATAGGATGAATGCAGGAAGTCATTTTCAGGCCTTTACCTCATGTAACTCATCAACAGCAGTCAATTGCCACCCCACTGAACACCGAGCACCAAGTGAGAGGCTGTACTTTGTCTTTGAGCCAGAAAATCTCATTTTCACTAAACGCCTAATCAGTCCCATTCATCTGGCTATGGTTCCCTAGTTCCCCAGTTCTACACCTGGCTTTGGCATCTTTAATTACTGGGAGACAGGCTTTGTCTGATCTGAAGCCAAGATTGGAATATGAGTGGCAAATTCGGAAGGAAATCATACAGGCTCAAACCAATTCAATTACCCAGCAATCAAAGTAGAAAGGCCTGTAATTGCAGTGAAAGGGTAACAATGAGAGCCTTCGCTTCAGTCCGAGCATTGACGGTATTATTAGCAAGGAATAAAGGCCGCCTGCAGGGGGTGCTATGCTCAAACTATTAAACTTCACTGCAGCCAGCAATCTCACTGATCACAGAGAAAGCATTTTTTTTTCTTTTGCTTTGACTGTGGCCCTCGGTGAGACATTACCTCATAATTTTATGTTTTTAACGCTGCTATTATGCCAAATTGTGCATGAATATGGTGTTTGTGAGCAAGGGAGTAGAAAATGGATGTGACATTATCAAGAGGCAAAGCGTTCAGGCTGCAATGTGAGTTAGAAAAATACTGTTCTAATGCACTAGCAATAACAGAAAGAGAAATGATTCCATGTCAGCAAAGACCTGGCTACACTATTGATCACTCTTTCCAAACTTTTGTAAAACTCCAGCACACAACATAACTGGCCCGGCTACATCTCCCACCGCCTGAGTGTCTTTTTCTTCTCCACTATCAAGAGCTTTGTGTCGGCTTGTAAAAGTCTCAGAGCAAACAAGCAAAAAGCAATGCTACATCCCATGCTACAGTAGGTCAAGCTGAAGACGTCTGGTCCCAAGACTCCATCATTGTGCACTGGGACATTGTGCATTCACACAAAAGAACAACATGCTTCCTCCTCAGCTCAATAAGAATCCATACGTAGGATTTATTGTGCCGAGATCAAAGACTGCTTTTAATTTCAGTCCGACCCCACCTGCCCACATTTCCCCCTCTTTCCACTGGAAATTGTGAATGATTTTAATATATGTATTTATCTCCTGCCCCCTCCTGCCTTGTGTTCCACCTAGTGGTTTTAATCCCCAGACCCACAGATGTATAAAAGCCCAGACGGAGAAATGGAATGGCGTTGACAGAAGCAGGGAAATATAGAAAGCTGCTCCGCCGACTGACAGAAACCCCCACTGACTACAGAATGGAATAGTTTGGGCCAAGTCAGGTACAGACTGACAACTTCAATTTGGCTTTTCCTTTTTTTCTCTCTTTTTTGTCCTCTTTGTTTGGCTGCATTTGAAGATTGCCAATCACGATATCAAAAGACAACACTGTTGTCATATAGTTTGTTTTGCAAATGTAACCTTCTGCTGCTCTGCAGTCACTCTCTATTTTTCAGATTCCAAAAATTCTCGTGTGCAGGGTAAGTGCACACACACAAGGATAGATGCTTTAAAGGAAACAAACAAAATCAAACATCAAACAGTATCAAAGTGAAAATCAGTGTCCTTCATGGATTGTGTGATGCTACAGATTATTTTCTGCTTGCTTTGGAAGAGCTCTGATTTTTATGACAGTGTAGATCAGATTTGAAAAAGTAAAATTTTGATATTTGTCATGACAACTTTACAGCGATTAATTTCAAACTGGGGAGAGGACTTTTCTAAATGGCTAATACGAAGATTACTGGGATAAAGTTATGATTGTTATATCACTGTTTATTTAGATTGTATTTGTATTCATCACTGTTTAAGAATTTTAAATGGCTAAACCGCTGATAAATACAATCTGCAGTATGTGGATTTTTATTTTTCTGTCATTAGAAACAAGCAAGTCAGCTAGTGTTCATCAAACAGTTTATCGAATCTGACCATATCCTTGTGGATGGTGTTAGTCTTCACCATCTCCTGTCTCCATACAATTCATTATTAGTGATGTGGATCCACTGGAGTCTGTCTGTACACAGACAAACACACACACACACACACACACACACACGAACAGAAACACAGAAGGTACCCTAATTGCAAGATGACCAGAACATTGTGTAAGTTTGCTGACTTATCACATCCTATACATAAATGACTTGCCCTAAGACAGTGGTAAGAGGTAATGGAGGCCATGGGATCCAGACTCACTGGAGCGCAGACACAGCAGTTTGATGTACCAGTCCCTGGATGGGAAAAAGCAAAGCATCCTGGAGTTAAGGCCCCCTCCCCTTGGGCACCCTCTGTGCTGAAAAATACACACAAGTGCACCATTTTGCCAGTAACCCCATACCGCTGCTGCAACTGCTGGTCTTCCAAATGGTTTGTAATCAGGACCGCCATACTGCAGGGCACTGAGCAGACAGTTGCATATGATTGACACAGAAGATTTTCAGCTTTGTTTAATAAAAACATGCAAAGTTAGGAATGACACACCCAAAATTCACACCCTCTTTGGAACCAATCTAGGTTTTACTTATTTACAGGGTTAACTGTGAGAAACAAAGTCAACTTAACCTTTACAAATGAATTTAAATTAACTTCAAATACAAATTATTACAGCTGTTACAATCCTCACTGCATCCTCAATGCATCTGTTCGTGGAAGCTCTTAACAACTGGTCAGATCCCATTGCTTCATGAAGACAAAGACAAACTCAATACACTTATCAGGCCATGCTCAACAGAGGTATTCTCACAGCATGACACTGTCAATACTGTGCCATTTTGGACCAGGCAATGACAAAAAAGAAGAATTAAGATATAGATAAAAATGTGGAGATGTTCAGCTCATGCAATACATTTATGTTTAGAATGGTTGGTTAAATCAATTTTAAAACTGTCGTTCTCTATAAGCAGTGAACACAGTCCGGTGGTCATGGACTTTGATTGGTTAGAATAAAATGTAAATTTGTTGAACAAATGGAAGAAAGTAAAGACAAGATCCAGTTTCACAATATTACAGTTCTATTTTAGAACTACTTTAATTTTTTTCTGAGCTACATCAGTTTCCACAAAGGAAATCATTATTTTTGGTCTAATTGTTTGTCTTAGTCTGCATTCATTAGAGAATATGCTGTTTTGCCATTTTTCTTTCTGCATTACTTTACATCGTAGCAAACACTGGGAACATTCCTGTTAATATAGAGATTGGTAAGGATTGGTTAAGGTTTAAACACAGTAAGTGACTGAGAAGCAATATCACATCTCACGCAGGCAGGGACTAAAAAGATTTTGTCAGAATATATGAGATAAAAAGAAAATAAAAGGCAGGTACTTAAAATAACAATAAAAACTTCTCAAAGCGAAAGATGTCTTTCAAAATGAGTCATTTAACTAAATCTTATAACATTCAAAACCAATTTCATACATAAACCCAAAAATGCTTTTGGATCAAACAAACAAACAAACAAAAAAAAGAAACCTGTGAAAGTGAGCAAAATGACATCAAACAGGACAAAGACCAGATCATGATATAGTAAATACACTAACCCAAATTTACGGTCAATGTATTTATTTATTATAATGTTTAATGGGGGAAAGTTTATAATCGATATTTGCAATATATTTTTATCATATTTAGTTTGCAACTTTAAATACAGTAAATACAGCTGGGCAGGTTTTAATATTGAGGACCTGACAAACTCATCCCTCAATCATTGATTTTCAGTATGACATATGAAGTCCTAAGAGCACACATAAGTGATGGTGTATTTCCTTGCATCAATCAGGATTTAGGTGTCTTTGGATCAAACTGTGGCCAGCGTGGTCTGTGAAGTGGCTAGTGCTGCCGTCTTGCAGCTAGAAGCTCAAATCTACTGGCAGGCTGTGGTCTTTCTGTGTGGAGTTTCTCCCCGTGACTTTCCTCTCACAGTCCAGAGACATGCATGTTAGGTAATTGGTAACTCTACATTGCCTTTAAGTTTGAATGTTTGTCTGTGTATGTCTCTCTGTGTGGGCCCCGAGATGGACTGGTGACCTGACCAGGGTGTCCTCTGCCCCTTGCCCAATTTCACCTGGGCTCCAGCCCCGTGTGACTGGGAACAAGATTTGCAGTTGAGTTAAGATAGATGCCTGGTGATGTCATTGAAGTTTTTTTTTTTCAGGCCACTGGCAATAAACTTTGATGGAACCACACCCAGTCATGAGGAAGCAATATCTTTTTAAAAGTTTATCTCTTAAGAAAGTTTATTTTCTCCGAACTTTTGTAACTTTGCTTGTTGCTTATTTATTCATGCATATTTAATGATATAGACAAAATATGTTAACCACAAATATACGTTTCCAGGGACTACTTGGGTATACTTTATTCTTTGGGAATAAAACATGAAAACATCCAAGGGGAATAGTGTATATGACTGTTCTTCTTTTATGCTCATTGTAATGTCTCTGATGTATTCCCACTGCATCTCTTTGTTAGTGTTATTGATGATGACTTAAAATATAATTTTAGAATAAATATGCAGTAAATATGCACAACCTGCAGAAGAAGAATCGACATGTGTAAGCACCACGTTCAGACCATCTAACAAACAAACACTGTGTTTAATTTAGGCCAGACTTATCAGTATCCTAACAATTGCTGTGTCGTGTATGACAATCTATTGTATGTTGTGCTTTATTAGCTTTTATTGGCAGTTATGCAAAATAATACACTGATATACATTTAGATATATACATTTATAGTTCAGGCTAATTTGGTGTCAAATAAAACAGAATCAAAATTATTCATGTTGATGTACACTGAAAGTTGTGATCACCATTGACCCATCTGAGCAGACTTTTTCTGTCCTTATGTCCTTTTCCCTTGTCCTGCAACAACAGGAGGAACCATACGTACGCAGCATGTCCTCTTTTTCACTGTATCAGGGAAGGGCACGACACCTGCAACATCTATCACTCTGCATGGGCTTAAGTTACTAACTGTGCCCCTGATTTTCAAGTCCGTATCGATCCGTAGTTTTTCTTGTGAAATCTGTGACTTCACCTTTTTACGGAAACATGTGCAAAGAGGTGCCACAGAGGAAAATTGCTACTCTCTAGCTCAAGGTTTAGTTTAAAATACACGTGACACTTAATTTGTATGAATAAATAATTTCCAGCATGCTGTGTGGAACAGAACCAGTGTTATGTTAGCACACGGCGAAATGAGTCCTTTCATATAATGTGACAGTTACATATGATCTTAACAAAGATTGCCCCCATGGACAGTAATAGATGACTGTGGGCTAGGCAACTCTTGACTGTACCCTGGACACTAATGACTCATAAAGCCTCAGTGTCACCTCAACTTGACAAATGGCAAATGTCAGTGGCATATTCTCCTGGTAGGCATAATTTTATTAAGTGCAAATATCACTGTGCTCCTTAGGAGACACTCAAAGGTTAGACCAGCAGCTGTAGTAGTTTCATGTGTATTAGATGGGATTTTGCACCAAGTCAGACTCCCCCGAGTGGATGGACACAACCAGTCAAGCATGAGGCCGGATGCTCTAACTAATGCAATAAGAGGCTCAGGCTAAGATAATGTTTATTCAAAAGCCTGGGATAATAACCTAATAGAGGACAGTAAGGTGAGTGAGCGGGAGGAAAACAGTTGCAAGAAGAGAAAAATGGAGTAGGCAAAGAGAAAATAAGGGTTTTGGTGGCATATAGAAGGGCAGGTCATTTTTTTCCCATTTTATTGGCTGTGGTAATTTGTTGACTCACTCATCCATGCACAGTCTTTATGTTTAATGCAGGTCTCCAGAGGGGAAAGGGGGAAGATGGAAGGGGGTAGGTAATGGACTGATAGGCAAAAGGGGGCTCGGGGTAGCCTGAGAGATTAGCCTCCACCTCTCTGTGTGAGACACGGAGGCGGACGAATATCAAGAATTAAAGTAGGCCTCAAATGCTAATGGGGACTTCACATTAGCCTGATTCTGCTCAACACACCTGACGAATAACTGATGAGAAAGGCTTGTTTGACCCTATAGATTGTGTATATAAACTAAACATTAGGTATCACCAATGCATTCAAGTACCTAATGTAACATTCTGTAATATGTCATGTTGTAATGGTGTTTGAAAATGTATGTTATTATTAAAAAAGAGGAGAAGAACAGGAAGATTCTTTTTAACTCCCAGTTCAATGTCAACCAGCTGTCATATGCATGTCTGGTCTTTGAGATTTGCTGTGTTCTGACACCCATCATCCTCACCCAGCTGTTACTGGTGTGCCTGCCCTGACCCGGCCTTCGAAAGGGTCGTAGCCATGTGGACAAACATTGGTTGCCCACTGCAGGCTATGGCTTCCTGCAAGTCCCATTTACAGAGAGAGTTTACACTGTCTCTTCGATTCAGAGACCGGGATCATCAGCCAATCCTTAACAATTACTGATCAAAACTGAAGTCTGTGACATACAATATTTATGTGTTTTAGCGTAGAATCACACTGTGAGGTTTCATAGTAAATAAATGTTAAAAAAATTGAAGTTTTGTGAACTGGGTGGCAGATGTTCAGACCTTCTTTCAAAAGTTGAAAGAAGAAAACTGTACTGGACAACTAAGCAAGATGTCAGCGCAAAATGGCCCAGAAGATAGAACTGTGCTCTGTGAGTTGGATAGTTTACTGGGGCAAGATGTGTGGAGACGCCTAGAACACGCTATGGATTTCACAGTTTCTTACAACCAACATCAAGAGCTTCATATAGTTAATTTAAAAATTTTTTAAGCGTTAGAAAAAGGATTATAATTTCCCTGATAGGGATTTAAAAGCTGCGGTGTTGGTGGAGATTTTCAATTTTTGCACAACAGAATATACAAGTCTGCAACTAAAACACATGCTACATGCTTTCTATTTGCACTGGGGTGTCTCTAAGAACACATTCAGCTGTTAAAAAGTGAGGGGGGGTGATGTTCAACAGCTTCAAATTAGCAGTAAGCATCTAGTTTGTTTTTCCTGACACATGGAGTGTTGTGCACTGGCACTGGGGACAATCATTGTGGAGACACATCACATTACAGATGACATACTGTACTGTATGCAGAGAGTATGAAACAGCCTGAACATGTCACAGAAGAACAGCACCTTTCTGTAAAGTAGAGATAGTGTAAAGTAGTTATTTTTAATACTAGTTGTAAAGTTATAGTTTGGATGTCAATATTATTAAGAATAGAAATCTATTATATATTTTGATGAGATAATATCTGTGCTGGCTGCCAGGTCCATTAGTACTAAAAAGAATAAGGTTTGTGCAGTCAAAATGCAAAGTAACAATGTAAATAGCACATGGTCCGGGTGGTCACATTCTGTAGGAAGATAAAACATTTGAAATGAAAGAGAATTTAGCATCATTGCTGCATAATGTTGCTTGGATTTCTGCTTTTTGAAGCTGAAAGCTGTTGTTTTTTTTTTGTCACATCCTCCATACAAGCAGGATTCTGATCTTAAGTAAGCTTTAGAACAAAGATGAGATCAACATTTAACTTTCTTTTCTTGACTTTCATCTATTTTAGGACTCTGTAGGACTTTTGCTGAGTTACTACTTCTTTGAAGATTGAGATAAATATCATAAATGAAGCTAAGGATCATCTGGCCTGTTCCATCCACCATTCCACATTGTACATGATGTGAAAAACAGCTGTGTCCCTCTACAAACCTAGTCCAGCCTAGTGTCTGCACACACCCACACACACATGGCTGAGATATATGTCCATTACACAGCTGGTGTGTGTTGGCGCTCTTAAGGGTGTCCTAAGGGTTTGTATCTACTGTATATGTGTGTGCCTGCCTGTGATTGTGCAGGTGTGTGTGTGTGTGTGTGTGTTAAAGTCCCCAGCCACTTCCCAGTATCTCTCCTCAGCACTCTCTCCACTAGTGCTGTCATAAGATAATGTGACAGGGTGTCAATCATGCCAGGGCCTGGGGTGCCATGGCGACAAGAGGGTTTTTGACGGAACACTTTTGTGAGCAACACCAGGGAGAAGGCAACAGCAGGGACCACAGTAGAGAACAAATCAACCTAGGCAATGCCAGATCTCACATGTCCCCTGTTTTTTTTCTACATTCCCCCTCCGGCCATTCGATTCATCCAACCATTCCCCTGGTCTAAATTCTGACCCTGGCAAGAAAAAACCCAGTAGGGGTCACATGCAGACAAAATGTTCTGCCATGCCCTCAGAGAGGCAATCATGGCTTCTAGTAGATAACGTGAATATCCATCCCCTCTCCGTGCCCAGGGCCCTACACTGTACGGTAAACTAGCTGGGTGCTGCCACTCTTCTGCTCTGAGCTGTGATGTGTTATGATGGCTCTGCCACTCTGGGAGGCAGGGCCACCGACACCTGTGGAGGCACCAGATAAAGCTGATGGAAATGGACAGGACTTAATCTCCGTATCCGTCTGGTGAGGACTGTTGGTGAGTGCAGGTGTTGAAGAATTAAGGGAGTTGTTGAGAATTTGATACCTTGTAAGACATTCTACCTGATTGCAGCCACAACATTAACGCCTCATGGCTCAGAGTAAATAGACATTACTTATGAAAGTGTTGTTTCTATTCTCCCTGACGGGGGAGAAGCTGCCTGGAGTCAAAGTCTTTTCTTTATTTTTCAGAAAAAAGCGAATACCTGACTGAACAAGAGGACTGGCAAGAAGTAAAAGCCATGCATGTTGTAATTTTTAGACTTTATTATTTAAATGGAACAAAACAAATAATACACTCAACACACACAATGGTACCTGATGTCAAACTGGGATTTTTTGGGGGGTGGGGGCTGAACCTTGTTACCACAGCCTGATGGAACGGACACGCTTTGTCCATCAAATAATCTGGATCTGACATTTGTGGTATGCAGACCTTGGGAGTAATCTGAGTAGGAGTAAGAAGTAAGTAAGCCGAAATGTGTGGCTACGCCATCAAAGCCATGAGAACAGATGCCGAGCTGCAAAGGTTCTTGATAGGGACTCTGTGACGGTCACGAGTCTCCCGGGTGTTCATCTTGATGTGGAAGCCCTTATCATAGAGGATCGCCATTCCTTCGGCCTCATGTAGAGAACAAAGGACGCATTCGCCACCAGTCATCAAAAAAGTGCAAAGAACCACATTCATCCACACACAATGAATGAAACCATATCGTAGACAGCTGAATCTATTTTAACCCACATGTAAGGAAACACAGAGCCAATCGTGAATGTGGGACCTTCACGATATATAGCTGCTGTGCCTATTGTGACGAGTGTGAAGACAGTATATAATAAACTGTATCCAGGCCATGTACACAAATGTGTCGGTGCATCGTCTCCTTTATGGAAGAGCTCTTACTGTCTTAATTCCAGACTTTTCTTGCTAAAAGAAACTGATGTGATTTTTTAAAAAAGCTGCATTGTCTTCTTTTTTAAGGGATGTCTTTGAAAAGATCAGCTCCGACTCTGACAGTCTAATAATGCTGAAAAGTTTTCAGCAGAAAAGAAAACTTCACTTAGTTTGTTGCCCATTTCCTCTAAGAACAAATTGACTTTGTTTTACTGTAAGATGCTTACTTTGCACTTATGCATCATTATTATAATGTGTCACCTCATCCCTTTTTACTGTAGGCAATAGATATTAGCCACCATCTTAGCTCTTTAAGTGATAGTTTCTTTGCTTCTGCCTGCTGTGTTTTCCCTCATTAATGCAATGTAAGCTCCATCACCATCTTCTGTGAAGGGCCTCTCCTCATACAGTCCACAGAACTCTGACAAGGATGAAATTAATGTTAGCTTTCACACCTAATTAAAGTGTAGATGGCTCACCTTCAATAGAGTTCAGTGTACTGATGTCATTCTTTTACAAGACAAGGCTTTGACTGTAAGTAGCTGCACTTAGGGTCTCTGGATGGATCCTGTGCTACGTGCTTACGAGGATATTTCTCGGGTAGTCTTCCAGCTGCATCTGTCAGACTGAGTCCAGCTGTTTTCAACTCAGCTGCTACAAAGTGCGTATGTAATGACAGTTCCTTTACACAACTTGGATTACAACGCTAATGTTATTACTGTATATAAACCTTTCGAAATTTCTGGATTGATAAGAGTTGTCAATTTACAACTACCGCATCATGACTGATGTCTTTAAAACATCAGCTGATTTCACTGTTATCACATCACATCATTCAATGAGGGGCAGCACAGTCGTGGAGCAGTTAGTGCTGCTGTCTCACGGCTAGAAGGTCCCTGGTTTAAATTCTGGCCTGGTGAAGTCCTTCGATGTGGAGTTTGCATGTTCTCCACTTGTTTGTGTGAGTTTCCTCCCACAGTCCAAAGACATGTATGTTAGGTTACCCATCCATTATCTGTAACCGCTTATGCTTTTTATGGTCACGGGGGGCTGGAACCTCTCCCAGCTATCATAGGGCGAGTGGCTTGAGGAGGAAGTCAGGGGGGATGGGTTTGCATAAAACTAAGTGGGAGACAGCAGTTGATTTGCTGTTTTCAGTTTTCGTAAGACGTTTGCAGCTTTCACGATTTAAACCTAAACCTAACCCTGATATTTTTAGGTTAAATGGATAAATGGATTCCGTGCCTAAACCTAAATAATATTGATAAGAAGCTCTGCATTAAATTTAAAACCACAACAACAATCAGGCAAACCATACCACATAATAAAGACCTACTGTACCTACCTATGTAGCAGGTGAGTCTTAGTTATGGTCTGATGAGAACTGGTAACAGTTCATTGAATGATGAAAGTCCTTTTCAGGTGAAATCATTCAAATCCATATACTTCAGTGTGTAGACTATTATGGAAGGTGAACACAACCCGACTTCTTGAACTATATCATTTTTAAATTTAAGCTTAAGTAGCTGCAGACTTTGAAAAACAAAGACTGACAGTTCTCCCAATATCCCAATGTATGCTTAATCACACTCTGCAAGATTGCATTCAGCTGGAAGTTGTTTGCTGAAATCCTTCAGTGGGCTTGTTATATAAATGAATTTCCACTGTCTGTGAGAACATGCTGCATTTTTCCAAGCTGCTGAACAGAAGAAAATGAGTGAAAGAGCTGAAAAGGAACTGAGCTCCGACAGCTGAGAAATGAACACTCAGGGATATAGAGGAGCGATGGGTAAAAATAGGTTTCTTGCTTAAAGTCAGTTTTGTGCATTTATCTGTGTGTGAGTTTTGTGTGAGTCTGCACATGCTTATGTGCCAGCGACAAAAGGTGAGCAAATTAGCAGTTCTCACACAAAGGTTGGCAGGGGTAGCTTTAGAAGAGCCTTGAACATCAGCATCTCCTGATGTAGAGCGGAAGTGATTGAAACAGTGTTTGATTTTCCACGTGAAGTCCCCGTGGCTCAGCTCAGTCGTGTAGTGATTTGGATTCAGCACCTTTGAGGTGAGCATTTCAAAAGGAGACAGTTCAGCTCCACCGCATCAATACCTGCTTACAAGAACTTTAGAGGAGATGAAAAACATATAACGATACAATAGTGTCTTTTAGGATAAGTTTGGGGATTGTGATATTAGGAAACTTTTGATCAGGAAAGGTGAGGCATTCAGCTTTATCAAAATAATGAGTGAAGAGCGCTTTTTTAAAAAGGGTCAGACAGGGCATGTGACAAGTGATGACTCAGTACCTGGTTTACAGTCAATTATATCTCACTCACCTTTGTTATACAGTAGATGTTTGTTCCACCCCTGGCACTTAGACAAAAATAGGAACATTTTACAAGAACACGTTGGAATCCAATGACTTTAATGGGGGTTGAGTAGTATAAAACACAGTTCTTGCTTCTAGAAAAAAGGAGACAACTAAGAAGTCTTACAGTAGCTGTACTCCGTATCTA
This sequence comes from Channa argus, assembly GCF_033026475.1. NCBI lineage: Eukaryota > Metazoa > Chordata > Actinopteri > Anabantiformes > Channidae > Channa > Channa argus. The sequence goes on from NC_090205.1 coordinate 10,070,754, forward strand.
AGGTCTGACCTTAAGTGATTTGTTTGATTGACCTTGTTGTTTGCAACACCAATTTCCATGGCTCTGGCACCAGGTAAATGAAGCAAATGAAGATGGAAAGTGGTTGTATGCTGTTATATGCTGTAGGGCATGAGTATCCAGTCTGCTTCTCATCATGTTCTAACCCTAAACACCTGAGGAGCAACATATGATACATCTATATATAAGATATATCATGAGAAGTTCCAATTAAAGCTAATAGTTGTCATGACAAGATTACACTTGTGTCATACCTTTTCTTCTAGTTTCTTCCTGCAGCTCTCACATCAGCAAAACAATACAACAACAACAACAAAAAAGTTTTTGTTACTATGTCAACCCTTTCTAAATGATTTTAATCAGAATTTCATAGTTCTTCATTTTTGACAAGCTCAGGTTCTGGGACTGCAGCTACAAGACGACTTGATTTAAAAAATAGATGCATTTGCACCGAGGTCTGAAAGGGATAAACACACATTATTCCAAGAGGCTATTTCCCCCAAGTGCAACACTCCGGTACATCTATTTTTTGCCAGAAAAGAAATCTTTAAAGAATTATATATAATATTTCGCCTCCAAGCCTGTTTTACAAATATATTCTTTGCCTGTCATTACTAATATTTCTTTAATAAACAAGACTTTGGAGAATATCATTGTGTGTCACGTACTGTGATCAGAGAAAAGAAAACAATGCCAACTGTGATTATCAGCTAATGATGAAAAACACATGCGGCTTGCATCATTCATCTCAGGGCATTTGTGATGCTTAGCTATGACTTTACTTTCACGCCATTTGACCCTGCCCTTTGTATCTGATGTGATTCTATGTCAGGCTCCACACAATCAATGTCTGTCACCTTCTGCAGGAAATGAAAACAGTGGAGTCTCCCGGACAAGGTCTCTACTGGCAGCCCTGTCTCACTGCATTTGGGCTACTGGATCTTCCACTGATACTGTGGTACTGGGACATCCTCCCTCATTAGCTCCTCCACCCTGCTCTGGCCAGCCCACTGACAGTAATGCTAATAACATGAATTCCAAGTGTCTGACATGGGTGAAGAAACATGAGATGAAATCCATACTTCATGCATTTTGCATGAGGTGGTGATTAGGCGATTTTAGCGGGTATTAAATGCTTCTGCTCAACTTTCTACAGTATGTTTCAGATGACACAGGACACATTTTGCTGAGAGCTTGTGGTATCAAGGCCAGATGTAAAAATGGGTAAATTAAGATTTATGGGAGAGCTGTTTTTGTCTCCCAGTGACCAGTGATAAAGGTAATGTCAACTGTTTTCAGCAGTCTTGATATAGCCTCCAAAACTCAATGTCACACCCAAAAAAATTCACTGTGACTGTGCAGATACCAAGGGTGATGTTTTGAAGCATGCCCTTAATTATGTGTGCTTTCTTGCTGAATAAGTGTCAGCTTCTCTAACCAACCTTAAGGCCCATTTCAAAGCGCAGAGAATGTGATCACCACCCCCCAACCTCCCACCTCTTGTCATTGCCCTGGGCCCCTGGCTCTGGCCATTAGGGAGATTCCCTGTCTTCCCTAAGCAATGACAGGTGAAATGGAGCACAAAATCCCAATGGTTGCCATAGGCTTCCCCACAACCGTCAAAACTCTAAGTCTTACAGACCCCAGTCATTCTATTAACACTTCTTTCTAGATATTTTTATATCTCCTGACAGGCAGCAGATCAGCACATTGTGACCACAGCCACACACTATATCACAGAAACGGAGTCCTGACTAAATATTTCAACATGTATTTTTTTGTTCTTCACTCTTTGACCTTTAGTAAAATTTAATAGTGACTACTATAATAAAATGTGAAGTGTCAGATTTGCTGGAAGTGTTTCCACAGACAAAGACCTCTGTTGTACAGAACTGTTGGGCGATAGAGTTTCAAAAGTTACGAGACAGATTCATATAGAGTTATAAAATGGTACATTTATTATTTTGTGGAAACCATTTGAACCTGAAGTCCACCTATGGATAGCTCTAGGCACATTTGTTCTGCGTTTGGTTTTACAAGGGAAACATATCTTGTGGTGAATCCTCCATTTTCTCATAATTGCTAACAAAGGGAATCCTAGAAATACCTTGCAACAAAGGTTTTTTTGGTGGCTGGTAGGCACTTACCTTTTAGCTTTCCCATTTCTTAAAATAACTTTACTGGAATGACATCATCTTCCTTATTAATGACAGACAACTCCACCTCAGTGTAAATGACAACTCAACAAGTAACTTGCTCTAAGTTAAATGTGAACTCTTTTGTGCCTAAACAAATGTTGAAATGCAGTCTTGACTGGCATGTGTCCAATTACTTTTGTTTCCTAAATCTGTGGTACAGTGTGTTCAAACTGCTATATTCAACACAGTTCTTTGTCATTGTATTGAGTTCGAGCAACAGTAGTCCAAAATAAAATATGGCATCCTCTGAAATGTCAAACCCTAAAGTTTGACAAATTATAAACTGTAGTTTTAGACATATCCAAAGCTGCTGTCCACCCTGCACATTACAACTTCATGTTGTTTTACTATGACTAGCCGTGGCACAGTGCCATTTGCTATGACCAATGTCATGTCACAGATATAAGGAGATCTCTCATTATCATCAGTAACATTAATCTGCATCTCTTAAATTATTCAAATAAAATGTTTTAATCTTAATGGAAAATGTAAAGCAGCTTAAGATCCATATATAAAGCCCAATTTTTAAAAGGCATTGCATGCGGTCTTACAGTGTCAGTCCATGCAGAAACTAATACACCTCCAAACCATTACAGCTTTCCTCAGTTGTTAAGATGAATTTAATCAAACCTGGATTCACTTGAAATTCATAACCTTCTTAGCTGCTAATATGTTACATTTCCATTGGTTTCACATTTTTTATTCAGTGAGCCAAAACTTAATCGAACTAACAGTGTAAAAGAAAACATGATAGTAATAACTGAATATATTTGAATTCCTAATGTATATGTGGGCAATCCTCTATGCAAAATTTGGCAGTGAATAATTAGTGCATATCCATTTACTGTATAAACGTTGCTTTTGTGTTTGCAAGTCTGGATCAAAGACGAGGGAACAAAGTTTCACACTCCTGTGTATATTTAGATTTCTATTAATGGTAAATGAGGGTTTTATTAACAAAAAGGAAACGTAAATAACTCCAAACGGAAGACAGGAAAACGTGAAAAATGACAGGCGTAACTCAGAACACCAACAGAGATACAGACGTGAGGGAATGTGAGGAAACTAATCTCTGAGGGGCCGGAGTGACAAGGGAGGAAACTCACAAAATACAACAGGGCAGACGTCAATAGAATTAAATGGACCAAAACAACAAAGGTAAGATCCAAAACAAAACTAAATACTGCACAAAAGCCAGGGCTGCAATGAACAAAAAACCAAGAACCAAATTAATAAACCACAGACCAAAAGGTAAAGCAAAGAGAGTCCAAACGCAAAGGTCTGGCTGAGCAGGGAAGTCAGGAGTCCATACAACAGGAACCAAATGTCCATTAACATAGCATGTTCGCTGGGAGATTCACTGTCCAGGGATAAACTCGGTTAATAAAAACAGGGGCACAGGTGAGAGCAATCAGGATTAACATGGCAGGTGAAGAGGCTAAAGAACAAAAAGTGGTGCTGAGGGACTACAAAATAAAAGCCAGGGGAAGGAAGTAATGCTGGGGAAAGTCAAACTAAAGTCCAGGAACAGGGATCGGGACAAAGGTTAATCAAATGTTGAGAACCTGTGGCCTAATTGACAGAAGTGCATCGACTAAATGTAAAATTTAGAGTATTTCATAATTTTTTATTTTCTTTAAGTCTTTATTTTCATTTTTGTATATTTCCACCCATAAGTTTTATTTGGTTTCTTTTTAATTTTCAGTATATTTGCTTTAATGATTGCAGTGTTCAGCTTTGCAGTGTTTGAACAGTATAGAAAAAAATTGGATGCAGTACCGAATGTTTTTTCCACTGAATAAAGTAAACGGTACCAATTCTGTGGCATACTGAGTTTCTGAATTGGTCTAGTATAGATGTTTACTGTACACTTTGTATGTCAAACACAGTTGGCTGCAGGGAGATCTGCACACAGGAATGAAGCAAGACTTTTTTTTTTTTACAGTATTCAACAGCCACATCAAACAAAAGTGCAGGTGCAGAGAGCAGCAGGGTTTGTTATATCTACTGAAATCACCATGAAAATTGGGATGTTATTAGCTGTATTTTTTATTTTTTGTGTGTAGTAACTTATTGGAAGAATATAAATGCTTTGTTATTGCGAGAACATTTTGCAAACAAAATGTGTCATTCTGGGCAGTGAGCTTCTGTTTCAGCCTGTGTGTTAACTGTTTTGAAAATGTAACTTTAGTGTGAACAGAAGTGTCTAAGCCAATTAGAAAAACTGTAATTAAGCCACTGTAGCATTTGCATGTACATGCTTACTAACTCTATGTTCTAGAGACAAAAATAAAAACATCTTTGTGTCAATGAACTCTAGATGTCATGTTCATATCGCTCAATCTGATAAAAAAAAAACAAAACACAACACATACACACATAACACACACATAAAAGAAAACAAATCCCTCTCCTGTTTAGACTCAAGCTGTTATGGTTAACAAACCTCTATATCACCTTGCACTCTGATGTTGTTAGTACCAATTTAATGTGAGAAGCTACAGGAAAAAGAAACGAGAAAAGCCAAGGTTTGTTTCATGCAAAATGGGAATGCTGCTCTCATGCAATCAATATGTGTGGCTGTGCTACAGACAAGCCTGCTTGGCATTGTTTTGCACCAGTTATTGAACAGATGTTTCACCTGTTCTGCAAAAAAGGAAATAAGAAAGGACAATCGATAACTGGATTATAACATTATGTCAGAGGCTGAGCCAGCAGAGATGGATAAATAGTGGGAAAAGAGTAGAAAAGGACAACAAACATCCAATCAATTTTAACATAGTGAAATATTTCATCAAACTTCACAAAAAAGAAACCAAAGGAAAGGCAAAATTACTAGACCATTTTCATTGCACACATTTTGACATGTCATACAGTTACTAATAAATTTAATAATAGTTCTCTTCATTTCAAGTTTGCAGTAAACCAGCATACATACAGTAGGCTCAATAGAATTTGACTTAATAATCTTACTTTTTGAGATAGCCCTAAACAAATTTATAATTTTTTCAGTGAAACAAGCTCATCAGTGAAACACAAGGTCACACAGACCATCCAGAGTCACAAGAGACTGAATGTTCAAAATCAACTGTAAATTGTTTCATTAGGACAGAAAACTTTGTGAAACGTTAAATTTAGGGGCCTGTAGCTAATCCAGCAGGATTTTGGGAGAGGTGATGACAAGAAGAGCTTTAAAGAGTTCAGTCTCAATTAAATGTCTAACAATCTGTATTCTTATGTGTAATTGTAAGAGCAGTTCCATTCTGCCAGAGACTAAAGTCCATGATGTGTGTTTCTATCTTCTGACCCGTCAGTGTCTCTGACTGTGTGTGAAGTCAACTGGACTCCACAACGTATACCAGTATCTATTCAACTATTGGCTGAAAGCGAACACGTGATACATACGCTAGACAGGAAGTGCTGGAGCCTGAGCGTGTACATTTGTTTACAGTTGTCTGTCTGTCTGCAACTCGCTGAGGATACTCTGCAGGAATTTAATTCTCAGCCTTCCGCAAAAGGCTTTAAATAGACAGCGCGTAATATCGACAGAGCTACTGGCTAGCGTTTGCCATGTTTATGCCGCATAATAATGTGAATAAAAACTGAGCACCGTCTAACAAGGTATGCTAGAGTTATGGTTTATCTGCTTGGTAATGTCCAAAAAAACCTTCGCGTTAGATGGTCATCTAATCAAAGTGACGACTTTCGTTATTGAAATATCTGTTTGTAGGTGCAAACCACGCTTGAATGCGGTTACGATCCTTGGCTCTTTCAGTAAGTTAACATTTACGTTTGCAAACATTAGCACGCTGGCAAAAAGCTAACATGGGAACTGGTGAAGGCAAAGTAATATCGCAGAACGTGTCTCTAAAGAAGAGTACATTCAATGTATTGCCTCTTCTACAGATACAAGAGTCGGATTTGTAGCACCTTAACTTGCCTGCCCGATCTCCCCCCTCATAGGGATCAGATGATGATAAAGAATGACCAAAGACCCGATGCATCATGGCATTGTCTGAAGTTTATTGGGATCACCAAATACCCCTGCCAAAGCTTGCTCCAGTCCAGGCCAAGGCCACTGTCGCCCTGGTAGCCCTCCTGTGCTTCATAAACAGCTATGATGGGGAGTTTGTTTTTGATGATTCTGAAGCAATTGTCAACAATAAGGTATAGTTTCAAAGGCACAGAGGTGTCTTTGTGTTGCAAAACAGATTACATTTTATGACATTGCTTTTGCCAGTAGATAGCAGTCAAATATTGTGTTTCTGTTGCAGGACTTGAAACCAACCACACCCCTCAACAACATCTGGAGCAATGATTTCTGGGGAAGCAACTTAAGTAGCAACTCTAGTCATAAATCCTACCGACCTCTCACTGTCCTTACATTTAGGTACAGACTCTTTTTAACTCTGTAAACTAACACACTGTTGTTATACCATGGCAGAAAATAAATAAATACTTGTATGCATCTTGCCTTATAATTTTATTGTGGCTCAGTTGCTAATGTGGCCACCCACCAACCATGGGGTTGGAGGTTCATGACCCGGTCCCCCCAACCACATGTCAAAATATTCCTAAGCAAGACATTGAACCTCCAACTGCCTATCCCAAGCAGGGAGGGTTGCGTCAGGAAGGGCATCCGGGGTTAAAAAATGTGCCAAACTATAGTAAATTCGCTGTGGGGACCCTGAACTTGTTTTATTAGCCGAAAGGAGTAAAAAACCAAATCTGGTCTTATCATTTTAACGTTTCAGGATAGCACACCGATGTTCCTATCGAATCATTAACCACAGAGCTAAATCAGCGGGCAAGTTAAATTAAGTTATATGCCACCACAATGTTTACTAGTAAAAACAGACCTAAACATGTACTACAAAGTTTAAGAAATACATGAAGACAGTGTTTACCTGAGGTTGGTGGGCATTTCTTTCTTCTGTATATCAGTCTGGTTGTATATTTTTGCACGACCAAAACCCACATACCCGCTGGTTATGGCCATTGTACTGCCTTTCAGCCTGTACCACTACAATACAATAGTTTCTACTCACAATAGCTTGTACTCACCCCTCATACACTTATGGTTCTACATTTCTCCATATCCACACATTTCGCAAATAATAATAATGATGATTCCCTCTGTTGCTGTTCCAGGTTGAACTACCTCTTGGCGGGAGGCCTGCACCCTGTTGGCTTTCATGTGCTGAACATCATCCTCCATGCTGTCATATCTGCCCTTATGATTGATGTGTTTGCCATACTGATTGGTGGGCTGGCCTATGATGAGAAGGGTGTGAAACTTAACAATGCTCCCAAGACTTCTCTGCTTGCTGCCCTCTTCTTTGCTGCACATCCAGTTCACACAGAAAGTGTAAGTATTTAACTTCAGCTTCAAAAGGTTGATTGGCTATTCAAAAAAAGATTTTTAAAAATCTTTAGAAATTTTGTTTCAAAAAAGTGAAACAATCATACGTACTTTAATAGTTATTAATGCTATTCACACTTATTTCGCATAAAGCATTTTTTCATTTTTCAATGTAAACCAGATTTTGTTTTTATATTCAGTTTGTGCTGTGAAAAGTAGCTCTGTTGTGTTGTCTGACTGTCTACACACACACAACAATAGCAAGAAAGAAAAAAAAAAAGCACCAGGAAGTGGCACCTTCTTTTACTCTTCTGTCCGTGTCAGAAGTAGAGGAGAAATCACTTATGTTACCACGTTACTTTAGTTTATGCAGATCCATTCCCAGATAGTCTAATAAACATGATTACCTAAATCTGGTTCACAGGGACACTCAAAAAGAACTCTCCATTATCCCTGGAACCCAGTAGGGAGAAATAATAATAGTTATTTTGACATTTTTGAGGTACCCTTTTTTGAAATGTCATATACATATTTAGATCAGCTCTCAATAACCTAAGGTAATAGTCCTGCCCAATTATTTTAGCTCCCATTCTTGCTTCGAACTCGGGCTGGTCGGGCGCAGTTAAATCTTGTACAGTGGACATTGTCTCATCGCCCATTGATACATTGTACTCATGATTTTGGGACAAAACACAAACTTTTCTTAAAAACATGCACCCGTGCATCATGACATCTAGGCATGCCAGTCCAAAGGTTTTAATACTGAACTTGCAGTGGGTTCTTGGCAAGAACAAAAGCCCCGTCTCAGCTGGTAGTGCAGAGCTAAGGTACGTGTGGTAGCACGGCCTGGCTGTTAGCTGTGTTGGGATGCTTATTGACCTGCCAGAAGATGTGTGTTTGCTGTAAAGCCTGGCTGGAAAGCAGCAATTCCCCCTCTCCATTCTCTTTAATCATGCAGGGCAAGGACTGGGTGAGACCTGGGGGGTGGCAGACAGGCAGACTGTTGGCTTAGGCCTGCTGTATCTATCAAAGCAGGCAACCCCAGGATGCCAACCATACTGTACCCACACATTGTATAGAACACACACACCAGCAAGCCACAGTAGTAATGAGAGATTCTTCTTACCTCTCTTAATAAGCCTCCAGTTGTAACTGAATGCACTATGCAAAAGAGTGTGTTATAAGGAGGACATGTAACAAAATAATTTATGAAAGGTTGCACATGATAAATCAGTTTCCTAATGTACACTTGGTACTTAAACTTGTTTTTCTGCATTGCTGTATGTATCACGTATGCATCCCTCATTATCTTGTATTTCTCTTCATTTTCCCTCTTCATCTCAATAAGGTGGCTGGTATAGTGGGTCGAGCAGACCTTTTATGTGCTCTGTTCTTCCAGCTCTCTTTTCTCACCTACTGCAAAGCTTTCAACAGAGGTAGGCATTATTCTTTATGTACACCGTAATACTGTACTGTGCTGACAATACATAGAGCCACTATCAAACATTTTGGAGCTGCAATCCATGTGTTTGAACACCTACATTTTAACCACTAACTGTCCATAACTAGCTTGCTCTTGGCTTTGTGTTTTCAGGGAGTGAAAGAAATGACAGGTTTTCTGTCCACTGGGTTGTGGTTAGCCTCTTGCTGTGTGCTGCAGCGATGCTCTGTAAAGAACAAGGCATCACAGTTTTGGTACGGAGTCTTCTTGTAAAGCCATTTTTAGAGACTTGGTAGATTTCATTACATCATGTACAAAACATAATAGAGATCTCATCTGTGAGACATAATTATAGCCCCAGCTTGTGCATCTTATGTATTAACATCCATTGAGTCACAGGGATCACTTGACCTTTGACCACACTCACCAATATTCTGAACGTATTTACAAAATTTTTATAGACTTTATTAATAATCTGATCCACTGCACAAAACTGTACTTTTAATCGTTTTGTTTTTTTTACGTAGTGTAGCTTTTAAAAGTGTCTGACTCCTTTTGAGGGTGGACAGCTGTGTTAGTTAAAACTAACACTATTTCAGAGTTTTTTTTATGAAGGTAATGATGACACTTACTGCATAATAGATGTGCTTTAATTGATAAAAATATTTCTCCCCCCTCACCCATCTAGTTGTACAATGTGTAGAGTAAATAGTATAGGTATGGCTATTCAGAGTCCTCTGCACTGCTGTTAAGCCAGACGATTTTTGGGCTCATTGGTGAGCTGGCTGTGTGACTTTTACGTATTTATGGTTATACATTGGTGGCAAAAGCTGGTATTAACACAATAAATAATCATAAATTTAACACATCATGAGCCCCTGGCAGTTAATTTACTCCTCTTCTTATTCTTGCTTACGTTAAAAAAATCTCATGACTTTTACATACATGATAGGACCTAAAGATCCATTTTGTTGCTGACCTATATACATTTGAAATGCCAGTTCTTTTTTCTTCTCTGTGTATTTTGCCTCAGGGTGTAAATGCAGTCTTTGATGTTCTCCTGATCTGTAATGTTAATGTGTATGAACTCAGCCAGAGGCTACTCCTTAGGAAGAATCCACTTCATGTGAGTTAAAGTTTATACACCCTTCCCCTGTATTGTTCCATAAATTATGCACTGCCTAGTGTCACATAGTCTATGTGTAGGAAAATGGATCTCAGTGTATTGTGCTCATGAAACAGCTTGCATGTACCTCACTAGCATGGCTTTGTAAATGTGAGTGACAAGTGGTAATATTTCTCTGACAGGTAAGTGAGATGTTGCGAACTGGATTGCTTATGCGATTGACTCTCATGGGTCTTGGAGGGCTCTCAATGCTCTATGCACGGTGGAGGATCATGGGAACAGGACCACCGGCATTCACTGAAGTAGACAACCCTGCCTCTTTTGCAGAAAATATGTTTCTCAGAGTGAGTACGATCGGTTTCTCAAGTTGATTCATTCTGGGATGCAACATTAAATCACACTGGGTTGGAAGTTCAGGTCAGTTTCAGGTGAATATGAGTATGGAGCTCTTCCTTTTTTTTTTTTTTTTGCATGATGTAGTCTGTGTTTGTTTCCCCACCCCTATTTGTAACGCATGAAGCTATTCATGTTATTCACCGAAATTAACACACTAATTTCCCCAGCCCAAGTTTTAAAACATGCAATTACTCATTATTTTTTTTACGAGGTGATGGACAAACATTTGATTTGCTGTTCCTCTGTTCTTCCCGACTCTCTCCTCTTCTGTGCTCCCCTGTTCCCCGTTTGATTGGCAGATAGTGAACTATAATTACTACTACTCTCTGAATGCCTGGCTGCTGCTGTGTCCCTGGTGGCTCTGTTTCGATTGGTCCATGGGCTGTGTGCCACTCATTAAGTCAGTCTCTGATTGGAGGATGCTGTGGCTGCTGATGATGTGGTGCATCCTGATAGGCTTGATAAGCCAAGCCTTATGCTCACAGGACAGTCAGAAAAGGAGGTAAGCAAGCAGAGCCGTCTCACACTCGCTGCCGATGAGATGAAGTGCACATTAGCCTCTCGAGGCCCACACTTGATTGTGAAAATTGTATCATATCCACTCCAGCGTGACCAGTGCACCATGTCTAAATTGCTGTTAGAGGAGTTTTATAATTCTGTAACGGTTTAGAGACAGACTGTGGTAAATCATAAGGAGCATTTTGAGCCTGCTAACAATAAACATTTCCTTCACACAGTGTCACAGAGTTTCTTGCAGCTGTATATAATCTTTTTGTATTTTGTGGCCTTTTCCCCTTCTTGCCAGGACGCTGACCTTAGGCCTGGTGCTGTTGGTGGTCCCCTTTCTGCCAGCCTCTAACATTTTTTTTAGAGTGGGCTTTGTCATTGCTGAAAGAGTGCTCTACCTGTCGTCAGCTGGCTACTGCCTACTCCTGGCCTACTCCCTGGGACACTGCTGCTGCCGCTGGACCAGATTCAGGGTGGGACTAAATCATACCAAGCAGATCCCACCAAAATAAGGGCTGGTGCTGATGAAAAATTGATAAGCACATAGCTTCCAGCAAAGACACAACCCAGTGACCTTTCTGTTTTTACAGCTACAGCAGGTCACGCGATCATTGCTTTTACTCTTATTTAACCACCTGTTTGTGCATGTTTAGATGCTTCAGTGCCTCTGCGATGCAGAGTAGGGACAGACTTAAGAAGTGACTAATGAATCGTGTATAAAGGGATGATAACAGCAAGTGGTGCCCATGTGTTATATGAATACATTTGCAGACTATTAACTCTGAGTCATAGAGCATGTATTTTTAAGCTTTCATAATAACCCTTATAATGACTCAGAGTACACCGTTATTAAGTGCCTCTGTTTTTCTGTTTTGTGTTCTTCCACACTCCAGAAGCTGCTGTGTGTGTCGGTGGTGGCACTGTTGTGTGTGTGTGTAGCTCGCTGTGCTCTCCGCAGTCACCAATGGCGGGCAGAGCAAACCCTCTTCACCAGTGCCCTGTCTGTTTGTCCTCTCAATGCCAAGGTAAAGACGTGCGCGTTGTGTGTTTGGCTGCCTCTTTACAGCATGTGTCGGTCTTTTTTTAGTTTTTTAGTTTATGGGTGAAAAGTTGCACTCTGATGCCTCATGGGTTTATTTTTCAGGTACATTACAATGTAGGTAAGAACCTAGCTGACAGAGGAAACAGTACTGCTGCTATTGGATATTATCGAGAGGCAGTCAGGTATGTCTCAAGCATTGACAATCCAATCATCTACTACCAAATGAGCAAGAAGCTGACTTTGTGCTGCACAATGTTTGTGGTTTTCAGGCTACATCCAACCTATGTCCATGCTATGAATAACCTGGGGAATATCCTAAAAGAAAGGAATGAACTGATCGAGGCTGAGAAGCTTTTGTCTAAAGCTGTGTCTATTCAGTATGTTGTCAAGGGCAAAATAACAGCACACTCTCATACACAGACAGTCATTTCGTTCAACACCAGGTAGCTGGAAACCGTACGTACTGATGTCGTCGTATGTTTTAATCTGCGCAGGCCTGACTTCGCTGCTGCTTGGATGAATCTGGGTATAGTTCAAAACAGTCTGCAGAAGTTTGAGGAAGCAGAGCAGAGCTACTGGAATGCCATTCGCTTCCGGAAAAAATATCCAGACTGCTACTATAACCTAGGACGCTTGGTGAGATTCCAGGTTGTAAACGGTCTTTACTGAGACAGTGTGCAAATAAGGCTTATGATTCTTTTTAGAAAGACCTTGTCCATACCCTGGAATCTGGACAAAAAGCTAATGAAATAGCTATTGTGTAGGGGTTGATTTTTGCAATACAATGAGAAAGAACAGAAACACTTTAAGAAGGGGTTGTCCTTTTTTTTTTCCCTCTCTTGTCAAGATAGTATGCTGACCAGAACAGACATGTGGATGCCCTGAATGCATGGAGGAATGCCACCATGCTAAAACCTGACCACAGCCTGGCTTGGAACAACATGGTTATTCTGCTAGACAACACTGGTAGCAATAACACACACACACACACACACACACACACAGTACATAAACAAAGTACAAGTTACTTTTGCCATTGTGGGCTGACCTCAAGATTGGAACCTGCTTTTACTACTACTGTTAATTGTTTTACAAGGTTTTTACTACACATACCAGATTACAAACATATTTTAATGCCTGCAATAATATTAATATGATAAATATATTAATAACATCACATGAAAACAGTAAAATATTACTACTACTACTACTACTAATAATACCTATTTCTGAATAAATGTGATTTTCATGACTCACTTTCCAAAAATTAAGTGGGGCCACTATCTGATCTCAGTGCAGTTTGTTGCAGCATTAACAGTGTTATTTTGGAAAAGCAGGAAATCTAGGTGACCAACCAGATTAGATCGGAAGAGCAGGAATCAGCAATGCTTGAAATTTATGTATTAAAGCTTTGTGTTGGGAGTTTTGAAAGCACTCTTCCCTGCCGTGTGGAGAATGCTCTGATTTCCAAACGTTCGAGCCGTTTTGTCAGAAGCCGCTCCCACGGGGGCGGAGTCTCCCAGGAGGGTACTGGAACTGTCCAATCAGAACCCAGTATGTTCCTGATCAAACGTGGGCAAGCACAGCCAGAACAGCGCCCCCTCAGAGTCCCCCCACCGTATTTGTTCCCCAAATCTGACAGAAATAATTCTACCCCTCTCCCCAGCTCCCTACCAAACAAAAAAAAAAAAAAGAAAAATAGAGAAAGGAAGAACAATAGGTGTCATTTTCAAATGGCAAGGAAACGGGAATACTTTTTTCTCTTTGGTGAGCGCACCCCAACCCCCCTTCTCTTTTGTTTTGATCATTACACAAACAAAAGGCAGAATCAGTGTAGATTCAGGCAGATGCACTCAGACACAGTCACACATGTAGTCACATGTTGGCAAGCTGTGTCTGAAGGACACAGGCTATGACTCAGGACATGACTGTCAGTGTCTGTCTGACTGTCTGTCTATCTGACTGCCTCGCTTTCTCTTTCTCCATTGCTGGCCAGACATCAGACGGGTCTGTGACAGAGATCAATAACCCAGTGGGCCTTGTATTCAACCTTAATTAGGAGACTAAACCGCTCTTCCATGTGTGGAGAAGGAAAAACTCTGCTTCAGACACTGCTGACACATAGAGCAGGCAGTCAGAGTCTGTATACTGTTGAAAGAAAACATGTTATCTGTATTATCAATATACTTAGTGAGATAAATATAAAGCAGATTACTTATAAACAAGCAATACAGTACGCGTACTGTACTCTGTAACTGTGCACAGAAAAAGTATAAACCAAATGGGGATCAAGTAAACATGCAAATACCTGGAAGTGACAGTACAGACTCGTTCGCCTTGGTTGTGGATTGCTTGAGAAACTGTGACAAACAAGTATTTTCCAAACTATGACAGGAGAGACTGGCCTTGCTTCAGCAAATACACCACTCCGAGAGTCCCTCGTGTGTATATTGACCACATCAGTAACATCCCATCCCTCTTATTGAACCTTGGTGTAGGAGGGGTCATGGTGGTTAAAAAGAATCAGGGCAAAATGCAGTTTTCCTGCAGCCCTTCATATATCAGATTTGCAATGATTATTGTCCAAAGATTTGACCAATTAATTGATATTCTAGTTAAGTTGTTGCATAGATTACACAAGAATATGTGAGCATGAATATGTCGAGCTGTGTGTGTGTGTGTGTGTGTGTGTGTGTGTGTGTGTGTGTGTGTGTCTGTGTGAGAGACATTAATTGCGCTTGCTGGTTCTGCCTTCAAGGAAACTTGGGTCAAGCGGAGTTGATTGGCCGAGAGGCTCTGAAGCTCCTTCCAAATGACCACACCATCATGTTTTCATTGGCCAACGTCCTGGGGAAACTACAAAAATACAAGGTCACTGACCATAGTAGATATTTTTTGTGTCTTGAATGTTGATTTAAACTGTGTCTGCTATGACTCAGGAGTTCTTTATTTCTGTGACTTGTACAGATAACCCAATGTATGTTTTTGTTTGATTTGTTATTTTCCTCAGGAGTCGGAGGGCTTCTTTCTTCATGCTCTTCGTATCAACCCAAATGCTGCTAGTTGCCATGGCAATTTAGGTAAAGCTACTGCTACTTTGGTTGTGTATTTTCAGAGCTGATGAGAGATTCCAAGTGCTTTTATAGGTAGAAGAATAATTAAATAATGTTTGGTAGCAGAAGCGATATTGTGTAGCTTTCCTGACCTGTTCTCAATGCAGCAAATGGAAAGAATTACAATTGTTGCTGCTTGTCAGCTTAAACAGCAATTATCCTTTTTTTTTTCAATAATCTTAGCTGTTCTGTATCATCGCTGGGGAAAGCTGGAGCTGGCAAAGAAACACTATGAGCTGTCTCTAAAGTTGGACCCCGAGGCTCCTGGGACCAGAGACAACTACAACATGCTGCGACGCAAACTGGACCAGCTTAAACAAAGTGCACCCTGAGGGAGCCCACTGGGACCCCTGCGTGCTGAAAAACAGTTTTTTCCATTGTTCCATTTGATATGATTTTATCTCACTAATACTGACTTAGGTACCATTTGAAAATAAAGACCACGATCTGTGTATAAGACTCCGGCTTTGTTTGTTGGGGATAAAAAAAAAAAACCTTTTACTGTTTCAAAAAGGCAAAGCAATAGGTTGCACAGCTGTAGTTTAGACTATTTAAAGATTTTTTTCATGTACGACACAGCTTCTGTATCAAGTATCAAATTTGGCCTCATGGGTGTGAGGTATGTGGTGCAGGTGTGCAGGATGCCTTTGCCGTACATGGCTGTCCACACTGTGCTGTTTTGTTGCCCCATTTGAAGGCCATGTGGAACTGATACTTGGTGAACCCCATCCTCTTTTCATCTCTTGACCCTGTGTTGTCTCAGCTGGACAGAGCTCCATACACGAGTGGATACACACTGTTGTATAACGTATTGGGGTTGGCCGTCTGTCCAGATGTTCCTGTATTTAAACATCACTGCAGTTTGGACCAAGAGTGCTCATCTGCACAGGACCACAGCATAACCATTACTAAAGCAGAAAAAATAAATTAACCAACAGTCAGTGAGAGGCTTCAGCTACCAAGTGTTGACCACTGGTGGAGATGATGTGGTTATCATGTTTGTTTTCCGATACCCATCTGTGTGTTCCTAAGTGGCATGACACACTGAGCTTCAAAACCCCCTTTTGCCTCCCCTCTCCTCCTGCAGCCTCTGCCGTTAATGGGAGAAAGGTGTTTTTGCTGGGAAGTTTTCTGAAGTGTCCAAGAGGAGACGTGGGGTCAGCTGAGACAGGAAACCCACGGCCGGTGCTGTATGAAAACAGCTCTATAGCACAGAGCCTTCAAAGGGAGATGGGGATGATCTCCCCGGGGACTATGCATGCACTCGCGCACACACATGGGTAGTGCAGACAGGCCTGCTTCTCTTGAAGAACGCTGCCAAGGGAAAAGGTGACCCCAGTGTGAAACATCAGTCAACAAGTGTGCACCAGAGGTCAAAGTTCAACACACTTCTATTTTTTCACCTGCTTCCTACAGCTCGCAGGAAACGTTTGAAGCTCTGGCGGGCTGGTATGGCTTTGCTTTAGGGGCTGCTAAGTTTGTTTACACATACAGTACAATACACCAGTTGATACTTTGATGCTTAGAAGATGTTACTGATATGCACATCGGGGGGTGCCTTAGCACACACGACCATCAATATCCTCTGTATATAAGCTCCTAAGTATGCAACTAATATAACATGAGATTTCCTTCTCGCTCTCTTCTTTGTTTTTTCTGTTTGCTGCTTTGATGTAAAGAGTCAGTGGTAGATAGCTCTGAAATCAAAACACTGCACAATAAAGACATTGTTTTGTTTGCTTAGATGGCTCGATCTCACATGTGGTGATGAGGAGCACTGGAGCATCTCAAAGAAGTATCCTGGCACCAGTCCTGTTTACACTCTACAGCTCTGACTTTAGTTGCATGTCAGAAACCTGCCACCTCCAAACGTTCTCTGACAGTTCCTCAATTGGTGGATACATACAGTAATAGGAATAGGAATAGAGACACCCGATAGAGAGGAGCAACAACGTCACCACACAGCTCAATGTCAAGAAAACCCACAGGAATCACAAACTGGACAAAAACAGATCAGACTAGTCTTTTTCAGGAGGCTTTGCACCTTTCACATGTGCAGAAGGCTACTCTGGATGTTTTATAAATCTATAGTGGCGAGTGCAGTGATCTCTGCAGTTGTGTCAAGTGGCGTCAAGCCTGGTGAGGCCAACACACTTAACAAGCTGATCAAGAAGGCAAAATCTGTTGAAACTGGACAGTCTGGAGCTCACAGTGGAAAGGACAAGAGTGGATTATGCCTCTGACTCTGTGATGAAATTGATGCAAATAGGAAGTTAACTTATCAGGCTTGAGTGCATTGCAGGAGGTTGAAGCAGTTGTCCACCAGTCTCGTTGAGCGCTGTATGAGTCCCCCATCGGTGTGTGAGTGTGTGTGTGATTGTGAGTGTGAATGGATGAATAAGAAGCAGTGTAAAGCTGTTTTAGTGCCAATAAGTAGAAAAATGCTGTATAAGTGCAGACCATTTACCATTTACCTACACACCAATTCCACTGGAAAACAATATGGAGTTCACCAGCTGGACTTTTGTGCCCACTGCCATAAGACTGTGCACCATTTGAACAATAACAAACACATACATAAGAACATCTAATTTTCACATACAACCCAACCGCTCAACAAATTAGTTAAGCGTCTGCAAATGTAATAGTCTAATCACAGTAATATGTGGGCCTATTGCAATACATGGACAGAATGGCGCTACTAAATCAGATTTTGTCCATTTTGAAATATATTTCTTTATCTTAGTTACTTTAAAATGTATTTACATTTATTGTGCCTTAGTCTTCTTCCTTTTATACTGGGTGAACACATGTAGATTCCCTTTATTAAGATCAGAAGTCTTAACTTAAATTATTACCCCAACTTATGTCAAATTACATTACAACATGTAATCTAGGCCCTTATTTTTTCTTTTCTTGTCTTAGTTAACAATGAAACTAGATTCAAAAAGGCTTGTGTAAACCCTTTTTGCTTTTTACCACAATATCGGAATGGTTACTCTGTGACAACTACTCTTCCTAGTTATTTTTTTCTCTTACGGTAAATGGATTGCTTATACGATTTACATTTTTGAGATTTATTTTCCCTTTGGCTGCTTAGGATCGCCAGTGTATATGTATAGTACCAAGTATCTTATCTTATCTTATCTTATCTTATCTTATCTTATCTTATCTTATCTTATCTTATCTTATCTTATCTTATCTTATCTTATCTTATCTTATCTTATCTTATATTGCTGGTAAAAAAATGATTATGCTACAAATCATATGCTGGCAGAATAACATCAGGACTGCAGATGTATAGCTGGCTACAATATTATTAGTTTTTACTTTATGTACTCATGGATCCCATCTTTACTTACTGTGTGATCCCTTCATTGAGTGCCTGCAGCTGACTCTCTAGCTGCACAGCTGTGCTGGCACATCAGTGGGGGAGCGCACTTTTATCATAATCATTCTTTGAATACCTTTCATTATCATAAAATATGTGAGTATTAGAGGGATGGATTCACTGGCCCCAACAACATCTTCATTATCCATTCTGACTGACAAAAACCTGCTGTCCTAGGGAGTGACATTAATAAAAGATGGGGTACTCCTGCCTTATGAAGTCCTCTCCTTGTTCTCTGGGTTTTACTGTACACCTTTTACCTGCTTGGATGCTCCATCACAATGATAATGAAATCAACAACCAGGTGAGGTTCTGTAAGTGTCTTCTATTAATCACGCTGTTGAGTTTTGATCAGTGTAATCAATGGATTCGGGAGAATCATGTCAGATTGTTCGCAGCCAAAACAACTAAAAATCTGTAAGACTAAATTCAACAAGGCATTTTGTTTTGGTTCACAAAGACCTGAAAGAAAAAAAATGTCATCCTTTTATTGTCGCACAATATTCAACAGAAGAACAAGAAGCGGGGGAGCACTAATTTGAACCCACTGAGGGTGGTTTGGAACAGCAGGTGTGCTAGTTTGCATCTGATAAGCATGCCCCCCCCCCAACAAAATAAAGAAACAGTGGACTTATCCAAACTGCTACACAGAGATGTCCATTAAATGAAGCAGCAGTAGAATATGAAAAACGGTCACTCTGAAACTGAAATACTGGGAACACTATAAAACAGAGTCTTTAATTACTAAAAATACTGTTTAAAAACTCTGATACTTAATACTACTATGCTACTGTATTTTGTTCTATTTGAAGAAGCACTGTAAGCAGACATTAGAGACACACACATGCACAGTGACATGCATGGACAGAGCTCCCATCAGTGTGACAGTCCTCTGATGTGTCCACTGCCTCTCCTCCTCCCCCTAACCACAACAATCCTAATGGGCTCTGATGGGCACCTCCATCTTGCCTGTCTAATTGATGTAAATACTGTGCATTTGAACCCACAGTCATTCCCACCAAGCCACAGCCAGCCCCTCCCTCTGTTTCTTATAACAGTAGGGGTCAGAGGTTAGGCTGACTGAGTGATCATTAGAATGGCAGTCCTTATTAGAGAAGCAGCTTGTCTGACAACCCATCCGCATCCTGGAGAGGGACCCACCCTGTCTGCTTCATCTAGATCATATTACATGACACGACCTCCGAACAGATACTACCAGTGCACTACGACACTCTAGGCCACTAGGGCACAGTGGCATTTTCAGAGGGGTCCCCTCGCCTGTCACCACTCTGTCCGTCTGGCTTGGATGCACTCTGTCATTTTAAGGAGGGCTAATGTCAGTGGGTATTGAGACCGCCGAGTCTACATGCCCTGGCATTTTCAGTGGTGTTCTGAAAACGAAGCATCCAGCCACCCTCTTGAGAGTCCACAGTGTCGCCGCCAATGATTAATAGTTAGAGATGGGCTATAAAACGTCCAGTGTGACCAGATGCTAGCCAGGGCTTTGCTGAACTGATTGAGAGGACATAGTCTGCCAATTTGGCTCTTTTACAAAGGCTGGAAGTTCCCCAAGATTGATTCTGTGTCTGAGTAGCTGTGCCCTCGGGGGCTGAACATTTAGGATGCACTTTTTGCACTCTATTATCTTCAGCTGAAAACAACACTATGAATGATCATGGATCTGATCATGGAAATCACTGACATTTGCATGCAACAGTAAAAATCTGAGCAGATTTATAATCGTTTTTATAATTTCTTAAGTCAAGACAAGGCTCTCTGGCTGTGGATGAAAATGGGGGAGGTTGGGATAATTTGCAGCAGGAACCCTCTGAGGCTGTTTTGCAAAACAAAACGAAGCAGCTAGACCCTTATTGAAAAATATAGTGCAGTGAGATGGAAATTTATTAACTGGCACCAGTTAATGTGTGCATTATTCATTTCTGGTGAGCATGAAAAATGATCTAAAGAGGTTTGAAATTGCAGACGCGCAGGCTGACTGCACAGTGGCTGGCCGTGCTGGTTCGTTTCATTCTCTTGCAGGGGTGTTTGGGCAGAGAGGTGGAGGGTTGAGGGACAGAGGGATGGAGGATGGAGGGGAGGAGTGCGAGCCCCTTTCTGGACAGTAGGGCTTTCCAGTAACAGCTGTGCTTCTCTCACGAGGGGGCGGCAGCAGCACTGGGAGAGAGGCTGCTTGGGACAGATGGACCGGCCCGGCACCACCTCCCCTCTCACCTCCCGCCACCACTGCTCCTATTAAAAATATACTGATTAGCCACAACATAAACACCACCTGGTGGTAGCAAGGTTGTGGCGGATGCGGGTCAACATGGGAAAAATGTAACGCCGGTCACGATCGACAGGTGTCAGAGCATACAGTGCACATCAACTTGCTGTGTGAGATCTCTGTCCACCACAATATTAGAACCACCAGGTGGAATTTATGCTGCGGCTATGAGTCCACATCTCTGTGCACTCATGTTGTCGTTGAATGAAGTTCTTTTTGTTTAGCAACTTTATTTAAAGTTTTCCTCACTCGCTATTTTGTGTTAGTTTGTTCTTTTCACCGTTT
Source organism: Channa argus (assembly GCF_033026475.1). Classification (NCBI taxonomy): domain Eukaryota; kingdom Metazoa; phylum Chordata; class Actinopteri; order Anabantiformes; family Channidae; genus Channa; species Channa argus. The sequence goes on from NC_090205.1 coordinate 10,091,917, forward strand.
CTCTTTCTACACTTTTTTCTCCCCATTCCTCGCGCTTTTGAACCCCATCTCTCATCCCAACTTCTTCTCCCTTCTCTCCACCACTGCTAAAGTAGAAGGTGGTGGGCAGCAGTCGGTGCCAGTGGCATATGGCTTTCCACTGTGCTAAACATTCATACAAAAGACAGGCCCATCAGTCATGGCTGTGGCCGGATGAGGGGAGAGAGCAGGTCTCTGATGAATGGTGTTTAGAATTTACCTGCTGTTAAAACATTACCTCCCAAACACCAGCTCCCCGAAGCACACACAACATTAAGAAGTGGATAATATCAGGAAATACGACCCTTGTGAGCACACATCATGTACGCCAGGTTATATCAAATAATAAATATGCTTCTTAAACCCCTTGCACAGAACCCTGGGTCAGGCCTTCATAGACCAATTAATGCAGAGCATCTGCTGTATAGAGGGAGCATGCTAAAGAACTTCCGAGCCATTTTCAGCAATTTAATAAGGAGGAGCGCTGCTTCCTGCTTGCTCCAATAGCTCTCATTGCTAGAGTAAGCATGGAAGGGGTCTTGTCGATTAGACCAAATTAATCCATTCTTCAGGGATTCTTTTTCTGGTTCTATGGTGAAACTGGCGCGCCTTTGTTCTTCCTTGAGCCCCCGTGTTTTTTCTGCCAAATTTAACAGAAGGCTCGGAGGGTAACAGGGGTCCAACCCAGTATCACCTTCTGGAGCAGAGCAACTAGCAGAGAAAGACAATCAGCCTGAACCCTGCTGTCTCCAGCACAAAGTGAAAAGACTCTAATTGGGCTTTTTTACGCTGCATTTTCCTGCAGGATTGCTGGATCATGAAAAAGCAATTAAACCTCAGAGCTCCAATTCATTCATTCTCATTTTTATCCCTTCACTGGAAAGAGACAAATTTGAAATCACTTATGTGTGTGAATTTTTTATTTTTATAATTTATATTGTGAGAGACCAGCTGTTGTTTTAAAAGATCCTGTAACATGTTTAGATATAATAGTCAAATTACAAGAAAATGAAGATAGTTCAGTAAATTATTTAAGTTGGCCATGTGTAAATTTGAAAGAGACAAAAAAAAAAAAAAAAAAAAAAAACCTTCCTAACCTTCCTCTAAAAGCTGTAATTGTTATGGGACTGCAGTTCTCAATGTTACATCTGGGGGCAGTGCTGCCCACAAAACCATGACTATAAGTCTAAGGTGAAAAAAAGAAGAATTTCCAGTGTTTTAATTTTTCAATATATTGCTTAAATTTTGTCTGTACGGTGAAAATATGTATCTCTAAATAAAGGTTAAGAATAACACACCAAAGCATGTGGATTTAATAATAGTACAACATTTCCATGTAACAATTCTTATGAGTTATAATTCCTGGAGGTGTGTGAGATGATCCCTTAAGACCAACCATAAATGTGTTACACTTATGTTCATTGGGATCCAGAAATTCTAGTTTAGAAAAATCTAATGTTAATTAAAAATCTAAACATTATTACATTAATTAATTAGATGATATAAACAATCCAATGCTCTGCAATTTTCATACTTCAAACAAATAAGAATGCAAACACTTACCAAAGACAGTTTCCTGGTCGCATGATCTGAGTACATATTTTGAAGAAATTACAATTCAGGGGGGTCTTAATAAATGTTTTATGTGTTGTATCTGCTAAACCTAATCAGAGAAATCCTACAAGTTTCTGTACTAAATAACCAAACAAAATATCATTTGTTAGATTTTTTTTTTCTCCTGGAATCTGTTGAAAACAAAACAAAAACACATTAATTATGCATATTAACTCTGTTAAAGTCTATAAAAACAAATAAATAAATAGACAAACCAAGGTTCATATTATAAAATATTGTAATTCAATAAAGTACTTTGAGGTACGTGATGTGCATTTAATTGTTGTTATCTTTAATTATTGTTAATTTTTATGTCATGTCCTTTGTTTTTTTTTTTAAAAACAATCTTCAGGGTAATAATTCATAATTATCGACACTCGCAATCACCACCAGCCACTCTCCCCATTTTCAATCCAAGCATTGTTAACCAAGCGCTTAACTATCTCATAACTCCAAATGTTCCAGTCCGCAGAGTCCATACATTGTAAATTAGGTCTGTTAATGTACTCTACTCTGCTCCCAGACACCGAGAGGGACAGTGGTGGGTGTAACCGCACACACTCACACATACACACACACACACAGAGGCCATGCTGTAGGGTTGGCTTTGCAAGCACTTTTGTTTTCCCACCATGCACAAAGTGATCAACTATCACACCCCAGACGGTGAGATGTCAACATGAAATACCTTCATTTGCATCAGCTTTAAAAACTGCCTGACTTCTTGTTATGCTAGCGACCCACCAGTGTCTCTATAAAATTCACTTTAGCCGCGGGGGTCCTGGGACCTTGCTAAATACTGGCCCAATACTGCTGTCAACAGTCCGTCAATCACATGACAAATCCTTCTGATTAAACAGAGCCTCACTGGCTGCTTCACAATAGACTGGAATCTGATGAATTAACTTTGGACATGTCTGTGCCACAGAATTGTCTCATTTTGTTGTTTTAAGTCACGGACACTTTTTTATATGTAGGAAAGGCTCTTCATCTTGCTTAAAACCACTTTATAATGCATTTAAACATTTCTTATAATGTGTGTGAGGGTGTGCATTTTTAAGTCTAGTAAGTCTAAGTATTTAATTGTAGGATAATGTGTTCTTACACGTTTATTGTTTTGCTAAACAAACATTTCTTGGTTTGAGTTGAGAAAAAAAATCAATAATACAGCTGTTTTATTGTTTTAGAAATTGTTTTAGAATAAATAAATGTAGGAGATAAATATATCATTTGAGCAGATGAAAGTTTGTAACATTTGGACCCATTTTATGACTTTGGTTTGTTTTTATAATTTATCGGATATCAGCAGCAAGTGGCACCGAATGACTGAGCAATGAGTAGGTGCATCGTATAAATCGAGCTGCCTTGCTAAGAGCATCTAAGCAGTCTGTAAAAACTCAGACAGACAGCTGAATAAAAGGCAGCTCAAAAGACAGGCTGTGGTAAGATAAGAACCAGCACCTAATCTGACTCGGATAGCTGATACAGCCCTGCCACGTCTAAATCCTAGAGGTTTGGTCTGAAGAGGAAGGATTTAACTTAAATCCCTTTCAAAGAGCTAAATGTGTTTTTGTAATTAAACCCATACAATTAACGCTGACAAGCACAGGTCAAAGAGAGCACAGCTCCTCTGTTGAAACGGACTTTCACAAGTGAAAAGAAGCAGAGAAAGAGGACAAGAGAAAGACAGATGAGGAAAGAGTGAATGATAGAGGGAGAGGGAGCATATGCTGCCGCACAAGACAAAGTTACAAAAGCTGCTCGAGGTAAAGAAAGCAGAGAATGAATGAGGGGTGAGGTGGGGAGAAGAGTGAGAGAGGTACCATTGAAGCAGTATGGATTTCAGCATTCAGGCTATATAATGCTCTGCAAGTTAACCTCCAGACCACAGTGTTTGTTCTGGGACTGTGTTCCAGATCTGGGGGGATATCCAGTTCCGTGACATCAAAGGCACAAGGCTGTTAAAGCAAAGCTTTTAGCTGCTCCTTAAAGCCCAACATTAAGTGAATTTGAGCAGCTGTAGCAATGTGTGACAATATTTTTACTATAAATACACCAACACATGGCTGGGGGTAAGGCATTACAGTATTTTTGATACAAAAACCATCTGCGGTGGAACAACAGTAAAAACAAAGCAAAACAAAACAAAACAAATGTGACACAATGATAAATGATAATGAATCTTAATTAAAAAAATACGGTTGGTGTATGGATTCTTTAAATCGTTATGCTTTTTTTTGCATCTTTAAATCAGTCAGCAGGACAAAAGTAATCCATAGGTATCTGAAATATTTCGTTTCTGATTGAAGGAAGTAGTAGTAAATGATTTGCAGCCCTACAGTGACTGATACACCACAGGTTGGCACATTAATGTTGGTACACAATTATTTCAGATTTTTTTTTCATATATTTTAAAGCTTACTTAAAATGTCTCTCCTGTACTCACTTGAATCTGACCATGAATTATGTTGCATTTGTGCAATAAATTTTAATTTGAGAATTCATTTACATAAGAATGTCAGTTTTGTTTTTATGCAAAACATGGTAGTTCATTATTATATTGTCCATGTTGTATACTCAAATGACTTTTCTGTAACTTTGAAGTCCAGTCATATTTTAATATATCATCTTTACTTGCATTAGTAAGATGTAGAAATTCCTTTATCTTGTTTATCTTTAAAAATAGAGACAATGTTACATTAGCGTTTGTAACTGGTTTGTTTGGTTTTTTTTCTTTTGCATTTTCTTATCCCAGTATTTTGTGTTTGTTAAATAAAATATACCATTCTTGTCATTTAAGTGGAGCTGACAACATCTTTATTAGAGCACATGGTAAAAAATTCCGAGCAACCAGCCATGAAATCATAATGGATCTCATTCAGGGGCCACTGTAGAAGCTTTCAAAACACCAAAAGTTCTGTTGCTATCAGCAGCACATTAAAGGATTTAATAGAGTGAAGTGAGGCCTGCAAAATGAAAATGGATGAAATAATCTAATCATCTATTATTTTCTGAGTTTGAATTCATCATCTAATTGTAATTATATAGCTCAGTGTTACTCTACATTTTTAACCAGATAGTCTATTTTCAAATTAATACCAAATATACACAGTGTCATTCCCAGTAAGGGAAGTTGACTTTCTGAAAACAAGTCATGCTGTTGATTTTTCTTTACACAGTCACAATGACCAAAATAGTCAAAGCTGCGTTCCTCTGTTTTTAATCAGTGAGAAACTCTGAGCTTCTGCACATCACCTTCTATCTGCACAAACAGCTAGAGGAGCTGCTCCACTGCCGTGATCTTACTGGGTTCTTAGTGTGTGACCCATGTCACGGGCCCCACGGCCTGATGGACACAGCTGTCTTGCCGCAGGCAAAAACGAGCAAAAAGGGATGGTGGGAAAAGATCAAGGCAGGCAGATAGAGAAAGAGACAGAGATTTTATGGCTGTGTGTGTGTGTTTGGCGGCATTGTTGATTGTCCTCTGGCACTTTCTGGGGCATGTGCCCACTCAGCGTGGCATCCCGCTTATTCAGCAGACCACACTGACCCGACACAAAACACTCCACACAAAACACCAAGTCGCACAAACACACCTAACACAGAAGAAAACAGCACCTCTCATGTTGCTGACCGCTGCACTCACGCAGACACACCCAACGAGAAAACACTTGGCAGGCTACACCGGGGCCCACAAACACAGGTGCTGGCCATCGCATAGCAACAGTGGGAAACTTACCTAGTGAAGCTGCTGGATGCCTTAAAGGAAGACATACAATTGTCCCATGGGACATCATCATAACAAATAGATGTGATTAAAACACACAGTATGAAAGTCTAAGAATCGAGAAAATAATTCACTGTACAATTATTACAATTGTAGGAGAAATAAATGCTTGTTTTACCCGAGTTTTAATTCAAACGTGAATACAATTTTGTTTTCAGGCGTTTTGAGTGCATAAATTAACAAAACAAGCCTAGGGTACACCAGACAGCAGAACAGGGTATTTTAAATATGCAGTGAGAAAATTAAATGACTAGACACATGTAAAATAACCATGATAAAGCTAAGCTTTAGTGGGCTGATTTTAATTACAGTTTCCTCTGAATCAATGCTCATGGCAACATGATTCTACCAAACAGTATATTATCATGTGGTCACAGCACAGTTTGTCTAAAAATCAGTAAATCATAACACTGAAAAATTACCCCCCCAGGTCTTTTCAAATGTCTAAAGAAGCTAACATATTCTTCTCAGCTAAACCGTGGACTGCTTGGTGGGGCCCTGTTTGCCACGGAAGGAGCCAAACAGGGCTGGGAGGGGATGTAGAGGCACAGAGCGCGTGTTAGAAACTGAGGAAAGAGCCACTCAGACTGGAGGAGAGCCACATGTGCTGGGCCGCAGAGAGAGACTCCAACACAGCTCACGCTGTCAACGTGCTGACATATACATACGCAAACATTTGTGTGCAGGTACCGACACGCACACAGACACACACCAGTGCACATACACACTGCAGGGCCAAGCCAATTAACACCCTGCCACAGCACAGATCATATTCAGAGCAGTAGTGGAGCAGGGGGGCATATGTGGATAATCATACATGCAAATTAGATGAACAAGAAAGGCATCTAAATTCTGGCAACATCTCGTGACAACAGCTCAAAGTAGAGCCTTGAGTCACCTATTAAAATGTATATACCTGCATAAAATAATTTACTGGACTTGGTCAATAAGCATTATTTGAGTTTCATTCCTGTGCGGTACATTTTGGCCCAATAAAAGAATGGAGCTCCTTGCAGAAAGTTAACCCTGACCGAACCAAACAAGTGTTAACACAGGAATATTTTTTACATTTTCTTATGTGAAACGAAACATGGTAACAGTGCCACTTCTCGTTTCAGGTGCTACTTGTTGGAAGAGTGCTGCCAATGAAGTGACACTTTTACCCTACATTGAAATCACAAATATGGAGCACTGCAGGGCAGAAATTTTTTTTTTTAGCCATGAAGTTTGACTCCAAAACCAGAAGATGGCAACATACCTCTGACTGAGACACTGGTCTGCCTCGCTGCTCCTTTAGTTATTTATGCATTCACATCTTCACCTAGTGATTCATTTATATATTTATTTGCTGCAATACAAACATTATAAGTCTTGAAGAGAGGAACAGGTAAATATATTGAATTATTCACCAGGTTCCTGACTTGACTACTGGTTGTTAGGCAAGATAAAAGCTAGACACACAAGTCCCTAAGGGTGGGTTTCAGTGTGTATTATACAAGCACACGTGTGTATATTCATACCCCATAGTTAAAGGGGGATAAATTGGGGATGGATGGACAGTGTGGTAGCTGTCGAATTTTAAAACATTCTCAGCTCTTGTTTAAGATTCCTCACCATCGTTCTTTTACTTTCTCTCCTCCTCCTCCTCTTCCTCCTCTTCACTGTATGACGTTTATTACATAAGCAAACGGACAGAAACCACTACAGGGTTCCAGCATTAACACCGAAAAGCAAAGATATCAGCGTCAGTCCTGACTAATGCAGTGTGTGAAGAAGAGACACAACAGTGTGAATGGCAAATGAGCCTCTTAGTTACAGTAGTAGGTTTCCACTGTATGACAAGGGCTGATCCACTTTACCCACTACTCACAGCAATGACTGTCACTTCAAACAGACTAAGGCTAAGATGAGTCTATTTGCTATGGTAAACAATTTAATATTTGATGTACAGTAAGCAACCCTCCCCTCGTCTTTTTCTCCCTTCTCCTCCATTTGTTTTCTTGTGTGGGTGCTGGCGTAGTCAGCAGGGCTACATGAGGCAATGAGAGCATTTGAGTGCATGTATAATCTCCAGATGACGATGAAGGAAACAGGCTGTCTGCTAAATAAACTCATTGTTAGGGCAAAGGATATCAGTTTGTTTATTTTTCTGCCATTTTATTGTGTGTAAATACCTCTCGAGTGATCATGCAGAACATATTTCAAAAGTCAGTCGACAATATCCACTGCGTGGACTTCTACATACAACAGTGTTCAATGGAACAATGTAACATTGTATCAACAGAGGTCTGCATGGCTAGTTCTCAGTAATAGTAAATGTGTGGATTTGGGTAAATTAACATTTTCGTGAAAAATGTTTTTGGAAATGTAAAACAATATCAAAACACACCAGCAAATACAGGCATCATTTTATCACTACAGTGATGCCATAAATGTCAGTGTATATGAAGGAAATTCTCAATCAACATCAAATTGTAGTGCTGTATTAAATCTCTGTGTTGGAGGGCCATGGGCCCATGCCAAGGCGGCCCTTGAGGGCAATATGGCATGACCAGGACGAAGGAGCCAGTTGGATGGCTCAAGTGTAAGAGCTGGGAGCAGAACAATTACAGCAGTCACTTACCATCACAGTGTCTGAATGAGGCAATGGCACAGCAGGACGCCACAGGGCAAGAATGAAGCTTTCATCCAGCTGGTATCATAAGATCAAGCGGGTCATGCCAGAAATGACAAAACAATATGCCGAGCTCAGAAAAATGTTTTTAACGTGTTTTGTAGTTTTCCTTTTCGTGTTCTTTTTGATAATTGAACCCTACAAATGAGAGATGCAATGGACAGACCTGTGCTCTCACCGGCTGGACTGGTGCAGGGTCTGAGGTGAAAATCCGATGCATCGTGAAAATGACACTTCCTCCACTCTTTTTTTTTTTTCAGCTTAATTCGGTATGCTCAACCTCAACACGTGTCATTTGGCATCTGTCACAGTTCTGAGAAGGTCCAACAGCAGACATGACAAACATTAAAAGTCAAACACTGCTGATATTTTGTCAGCTTTCAAAATAGAATGTAACTACGGCAAACAAAATGCTTTGCGTCCAGATGGAGACTGGAAGAACTAAAGAAAAAAAACTTGACTACATGTGCCAAAATAACCACCCACAGACATGGGCATTCAAATCCATGCATTTATTTGCATGCACACACACACACTCACACACACACACACACACACATACACACACACACAAGGACATATAAATGCACAAACACACACACATACACATAGAGCTGAGGCAGCTGACCGCATCAGCCCCTCGTCCTCAGGTTCAGTGGTAGCCACTCCTGAGCCTCACCTCCCCCTGTCACTGTCTGATTCTCCTGGTAGGATCCATCATCTGGTTGCACAGTCTGGGTGCCAGTCAGCTGTTTCCCAGGGGACTCTCAGGCGACTGGAGCTGGAACGCACTGGGCTGAAGCCTCCCCAGCCTCAGCAGCAGCTGTGTGGGAGACAGAGAGAGGTGCGGCGCAGATGTGGAAGTCTGGAGCCAACAGAAGGTATGGCTGATTTCAACGTCAGCCATATTTGTTATTCCACCTTTTCCTGGGAGGAAGAAGCAGGCCCTTGATCTGGCTCACAGCTAAACACTTAGCTTTTGTTCCTGAGATGAATAACTGCAAGGACAACGAGGTGCAAGGCAAAACAAGTTAGCAAAGGGAAAAACAAGGCTTGGGGCCAAAGGAGAAATCCGGTGACCAAGTCTAAAGTGAGGCCAGTCATTTTAAATGCTGTAAAACTGATCCTGGATTAGAGAACAGGAGCTGTGACACACCTTTCCCCTGTGCTGCAGATCCTTGATGCTTATACTTACACAATATTACAATGCCTGCACATCATGCCAAAACATAGCAGAACCTCACTTATGTGGAAAAATTGCTTTATATATGATAAAGTTTTCTAGTGACTGAAAATCAGAAACTAGCAGAAATTAGTATTTTTTTTTTTTTGGAATTGTCTTTAATGACAGAATTTTTGGACTCCTGTTACATTCACAAAGGGTGGGAAGGGATTCAGCCCACCATAAACAAACTTGTTCCGCTGACTCTCAGTGGACCCATGTGATGAATAGTACCAGTCAAAATCATAGCTAACGCTCATAACCAGATTTTCACAGGGAATTTTGCACAACTTCATTTTGTAGTAACACTATCCACCTTGTAAAAATGAACACCCTCCGCTAACAGCACAAGTGAGAAATGGGATAGTTTTCCCACTGAGTTCCCAGATGTAGGATTGCCATTGTATTCACACAACCAGTGTTAGCCCAAGACGGCACCCTCAACTACAGCTCTGTCTTGGCTTTGCAGAAAAAACAAGACTGTGATATGGAAGAGGTGGCAGTGTGAAGCTGTCAGTACAAAATGCTTGTTTATACAAGAATAACCCCGATAGCAAAATTGGATTTGAAATCTGACTGTCTCTTCTCATATTGCATTTAAAAACCATTGTCCTAATAAATATTTGAGTTCCCATGATGTGCCTAATGCTGTGCGTGTGCATGTGTGTGTGTGTATGTGTCCGTGTGTGTGGGTGCAGTACAGCGAAGCAGAGTACATCTGTAGTGGTAAGAAAACAGGCTGTTAGCATACAGCTTTGACAACTCCATCGGGCCAGTCTCAAGGTAGCTGTCAATCACAACAAATCATCTCATCCCTAAGCGCTGCGAGGACTTCTCTCCACTACTACACACATGACAAGCCCCTACAGCTCTATTTACCCATGCACACCCTCCTGGTGCCACTGGATTTGTAATTAGAAAACAGAAAAAGAGAAACAAGTTGGGGGTAGGTGGTAAAAGTAAGTCAGTAACAAGTTTGGATACAAAGCAAGTGAATGGTGCCTTTTCAGCAGCAATGTTGGCATTTGAAGAGTGGGTTGGCAGTCTTGTATGGTGGTGGTGCATTGAAAAGCAAAGGCATTCTCATTCACTCTGTTATTTGGGGGACATTGTGAACGTGTGTGTGTGTGTGGGTGGGGGGGATGGTGCTGGGGTGTCACACACAGTCCTGATTTGCAAGACTCATTTTCAGCTATGTATAATTAGATTAATGTGGTAATGGCATAGCACAAAGCCAGGCCCACTCCACTTCAATCCCAGAGCATACGAATTAGGGACTAAACACTTCTCTCTATTCCAGGCAGAGAACGTGGTAGTGTGAGTATTTAGCATACCCTTTATGATGGGGAAAGATGTTAATTGTGTGCCATTACCTCTAAACTGTTTACTTGTTGTATTAATCACTGTGTTAATTGATGCAGAAATAAAATTGTTGCCACAGGCGAGGAAGGGAGTGAACTAGAGTCAGGGACGGCAGATAAAAGATTATCGTAGTAAACATATGGAGATGGTACTGCTTTGAAAGCCTGCTCTATATGCCCGCCAGCACCACATGGGATGACGAGAAGAGTGCCAGTAACAGAACAATGTCCTAATGCAAGGGTGGCGCAAAATGAAACAAAGCAGCAGAAGACAATACATTTCTGTAGACAGACTGACTTTTATTGTGTCATAATCTGGATCTTGCTATCACCATATTTAAAATAATATAACAGATCTTTAATTGTATATTAACAGTGGAATGATGCAGAAACCCAGCCCTGGATGTTTTGAAGCAGCCAGTACTTTGCCCATGAGCATGTTTGAACAGGTGAGTTTAATATGTAATTGCCCTCCTGCTGTTTTTATTCCGTCAACAACAATACTATACATAATGCTGCCTTTAAATAAAACTCTTGAGGTTGCATTTTTATCATGGGAAGTCGAGTATGTGATATTCTATGGGGAGTAGTGGATCTAACTACCCAGGCTCTCACAGGGGGAGTTCCCTCAAGACATCTGGAATTAAAAGCTTAGTGAAAGCTTGGACGTTTTGAGCCTCTCAGGTACTTTTTCTCCCCACAAGCACAAGCTTTTTTTTTTCCACCCATAGGATTGGACAATTAAATGTCCAAGCTTAGTACGTGCACTGATGCTGCAGGAGGCATCCAGGTACTCGTGGCTTTATCTCGCCCTAAAAAACTTAAGTCAGGCTGGAAAAGGGACAGGAAAGAAAAGAGCAATGTGGAAAGTAATGTGAGGAAAAACTAATTATGTTGGGTTTGTTTTGTAGCTTGACAGTAACTGTTACTTACTGATCAATTAAACAGATTTGCCCTCATTTCAGAAACAGAGCAACAGAGAGAGAGAAGATCAGAAGCAGGTCACCACCACCATTATCACTATTAACATATAATAAAGACCTCACACAGCTGAGAGTTTCCATGAGAGAAAGGCTGTTTTATATTGTTGCCTAATGTTCATGGAGCAGATGTGTGCAGACTCATCACCACGACGTACAGTAAACATATGACATTTTCTAAATTATTTGTTCAAATGTTTTTTAATCCACGATTACGATATGTCGACACGCAACACCAAGATTAGCAGGTTCTCCACTGGCTACGTGTAAATAAAAGACAGAGCGAAAGAGAGACTTCACAATTACAACAACATCTGCATGTACATGTTCACAAAAAGAGGTCATGCTGCCAATTTAAACTGTTAACAAATATTCATGACAATAGTTATAATGATGGATCCTAGATTCAAAACATATTATATAATACTGTTAATAATGATTGACACTTTCCTGTAACCTGAATAAAATTTATTGTTAAAGGTTACTATCAGTATAATATAATTTATATCATTGCAAAGAAATTCTAATAAAATATTGGGATATATGTTTAAGTTAAGTTAACTTTACCCCACTATGTCTTCAGTAAACTGATCTACCACAATGCTCTTGTGAACACTGTTATCCCAGTCAAAGGCACAATGCATATGCTCATTTTTAATTCCTTCACTAATCTGTGCTGCAGCCTTTTAAAAACATCTTCAAAATTACAAAAAAAAAAAATTCCAAGGTTCCCGTGTGACATTAAACAGGTAGAAGGACGTGCAGGTGCCAGCCAGATGCACAGAGGATTTAATGTGCAGCTGTATGCCTCACCGCCTTACTAGTCTAGTGTGAAAAGGGAATAAACAGAGGCAGCCATTTAAAGAACCATAAGTCCATAAGGAGCAGGCAGTGAATGAAGAGATTCAGAAAGAGCTTCAGAGGCCCTCACCACTGGACCAGCCGCTGCCTCTAAACCCGCTGTGTTTTTGTATGCAGATTCCCCTTGTCAGAATTCATTTATTCTAAGGGGGTTATCTGAGAGAGCGGGTTATGAGACCAAAATAGTCGCATTCACATTCATCTTGAAAAACATTTGGAATGCTAATGCCATGAGAACATGCCATTTATGTGCTTGTGTTTGCGTAAGAATCTGATCCAGGGCTCCCTTGGCTTGCTGGCCAAGAGGCACAGTCCACATAGACAGGAGAGCACTGATACCACTCACAGGGTTCAATAGTCTAAATCTGCTCTTGCTCTAACACTTTGTATACTGCCAGGAACACCTACTACTGAACTCCCCATAAGTCACAGTTTGATGTAGAAAATGCCCCCCCCCCCCCCCAAACAAAATCTGTATTTTTTAAGGGTCATTAGATCATTCTAATAATCTACAGCCAGTGTCCATACAATTGCACCTTTGTTTATCAAAATAGATTTCTTTGGAGAGGATGACAAAATTGCCTTCCCTAAACTAAGAAGTGATAAATCTTCAGCATTTCACAATAGCTCAAACCATGGCGTCACAATCTTGTTCTCCCTGTATTTCTCCCTCTCCCCTCCCCACGTTTTCTTTTTCTGCACAGGTGGTAGGAGCTTCCTTGTAGAGTCTTTCTCATTCTTTTTTGTTCGCCTCAAATTGCTCTGATCGGGAGCTGTTGATGATGATGACAGTGCTGGCTGTCCATTGATTTGCTGTTGCAGGAGTGTCAAAGCAGATGACACCCCTGCTCTGGCTTTAATTAGAGCTGCCCCCTTCTTCTCTCCTATCCAGCCCAAGATGTGGTTCGACATATGGGGTCCTACAGATAAAACTCACTGCTAGAAATGAACCAAAACCTGCCTATTGTATGTAGGCGACTTCCATGGTCAAGAAACTGTTTTGTTTTTTGTATTAATATTAAGTCTTACTGTGAACAGATGCACACCATTGTATCTCAGTGTATAGTTGGGACATAAACCTGAATTATGCACACGAGGAAGTACACACATTGAAATACATAAACATATAAAGATAGAAACACATGCATACACGGTGACTGATTATCCTTAATAATAACATGAGTCCGGTCATAAGAAAACAGCTATTAAACAGAAGGAATGACTCAGTCCTTCTCACTTCTATTCCGAGAGATTCATGGGCTCGTTTTACCATTGGTCCCAGAAGTGAGCCACTCCAAATCCACTTGGGAAAGACATGGAGGAGAGAATGGACAGAGAGAATCTATGGTTTTTGCAGGGGCTATTATCTCAGTGGTCATGGGTTCTTGCACAAGTTTCATGGTTGTGCCCAGGGAGTCTTCTCACAGCCATTAGCAGACCGTATTCATTTAAAACACTTGTGGGTCACTAGTGGCCTCCACTACAGTTTAGTGTTGTAAAACTAATAAGATAAGTAAAAAAAAAAACAGATGGGGTCCGAAGGGCCATCATAATACAAACACTTGCAATTACAGTTGCAAACTCTCACAGCATTGATTGCGGTCATTTCAGTTTCTCTTTCTTTGTGTAGATGGCATGACACTTCCTTAGCCACTAACACAGAGAACAGTGACATAAACCAACAGTGCTCTGTCAGCTGCTTTCAGCGTGGCATTTGCCTGCAGTTATGTATTATGTCCAGCTGTCGTACCAAATAATATGTTGTACATCATGCTGTACCATTTTTTTTTTGGCGAGTGGGTTTTTTTGTTCTTTTTGTTTTGTTTTTTTGTAATATTTGGGATTCAGAAAGACATATATTTGCATGTGCATGTCAGCTGCTGCTACATTCATTCCAGTACACTTTTAGATACAAATCCTTATGCATTAGTTGGCTTCTTTAGCACTGTTGTTTGTCTTCCAGAACAAATAAAGATCCCAATAATGGAGCTAAACCAAAGTCTAATTCTAAGATAAGGTAAGAGCAAATGTAGAGCTGCCATACATCTTCATAAAAATCTTGTCAAGTTATAATCCTGTCAAGCCTTCTAAAAATGTTGACATGGTTATTATGGTCTATCCCTAACATTTGGAAATGTCTATCCTACATCTAGTTCACAAACTGGACCTTCACCATCATGGTGGAAATATACGGTTAGAATTATGCAGTGGTCATAGTTTTGGTTGGATTTAGGCAAAAAAAACCTAGTTGGTTGGGTTAGGAAAATTAATAAAAACAATAAAGCATTTAAGTAAAGTTCGAAGGAACCTTTGTTGTCAGGCCTATAACATTAACCATTGGTTAAGGGGGAATATACATCTTTATAGTCTTGACTTTATGCTGTAAAGTGCCTTGACATAACTTTGTTGTGAAGTGGCGCTATATAAACGAAGTTGAATGGATAACAGAAAAATGTGAAAACCTTATGTTTTGTTGACCCATCCTACTAAAACTACATCACCAGACTTTGCTCCCATCATAATTAATCATAATCAGAATCATAATTATTCTCATTAGAGGCCACCTAGTAATAAAACATAATTATGGTTTGTAATAAGCTGCTTGCAACAGAGGTCACACCGTTACAGGACAGACATGCCCAGATAGATGATGTCTGCAGACGCCGAAACTCAAAGCTGTTTTGCAGACGTGCACATAATCAATTCAGTCTTAAAGAAAGAGTGACCAATGGAAAGGCCATGACCTGAGAAACATACCTTCCAGAACAGCCTAAGTTTAGAGTTGAGGACCCCCTAAAGACACTAGTTGAAGGTAGAGTGGAAGTCCTGTAATAAAGCCAATCAAGGGAGTTCTTACTGGGCATTGTAAAAATCCTGCTTTGTAGGGTTTACTGGGAGGTCTGGGAAGTGAAGATTTCCCACTTATTATTCTCAGGAAACTCCAGACAACCTCCATCCTGAACTCAGGTCACACAAGGTTATGACCTTGGGACAGACATTATTCTTGTGTCAAGAAAAATGTTCCATTGGGTTTTCATTGCAAAGCCTTCAAAAAGCATTAAGGGCCAATATTCCTGCAGACACCTTAACTGGCACGAAACACATTTCCAGTGGGAAACCAGCCATCTCTTTTTATCCCAGCAGAGAGCAAAGCTCCAGTGCCAGCCCAGTGCCATCAGCACAGGAATAAGCTTTCTGACAGAACATTGACAGGCTTTTGGAGTCTCCTGAGGGCAATCCAGACCTAGAGAGGATCAGCAGGCTTCCAACAAGTGGTCTTCAGGGCAGTAAAAGAAAGTAAGTGACAGGAGTTGAGAACCAGTTTCATGCCAAATCTTACAACCATATCCTCATCATATGCGTAGCTTAACAACTTTCCCTGTATTTTGTAATATAAACTCAAATGCCAATAATGTAAAATCACAAAATGTAACATCACGCTATGCCTGCTATTTAAAGAGTCGAAGAGGTCAGCCAGTAATACATGGTTCGGAATAAACATAACGACAAGATAGCGGGACACAAACCTTAATTTTCTGAAGAATATATAATCTATATTGTGCTGATTACATGTGTTTTAGAGAATGAGACACCATCATTCACTGTTATTATCACGTTAAACAACCTAGCTATTTACCACAAAATCTTAAGCAAAAAATAGATAAGGCACACCTTTCACCTCTAGCGCTTAAAAAGTTTCCCCTAAAACATCAAAACGTCTTTTTATGACTTCTGTTCCACTTCTAGTTCTTGTAACAGCCATATAGGCCATGCCAAATGTGCCCAGAAATAAGCTGGGCCTCCCCACTGTCTCTGAGATTGCCCACCCAGGAGTCTGGCACACGCCACAGCGAGCAGGAGGCCCTCTGGATTACAGTAATACACACTATCTCATAATGGAAAGCTGCCGCGCACATTTCCCTCTCTCCGCCCTCATTGTCCACACTACCAACTGCACAATCAGGATATGAGACTGTGATTGCACCCGTCAGTATGTGTGAGTTTGCTGTGTGTGCTACTCCCCCGTTTTTTTGGGTTGGACACTCCCGGGTAAGAAAGGTATTGTATTCTTCTCTTAAGTATGTCGTGGCATAAAAATAAATTAGCAAAAATAAATCTTGCTTCCAGAGGTTTTTGATACGAAAACAGAGCGTCTGCCATCAGACATGGATGGGTTGATTAATTTCAGGCAGCAGAGGTCATGGGTTACAAGGAAACAATGGCACGAACGTGAGATACTAACATGGTTAAATAAACATTCAAGCTGCCCTGTTTGGACTTGCCACACACCAAGCAAACTCCGCCACTTTTCCTCTCACCCCGTAATCACCAGAAGTTGTAATTAATGGGGAGGCTGACCTACAGTTCAGGGCAGTGGAAAGGACAGCCAGACATAGTGGGAAGCCTTTAAAATAAGAACGAGGGTGGAGAGCGGAGAAGACACAACATGTGGACTCTGTTGGCCGCCAAATCTTCCCTGGGTAAATAACAAAAGGTGCAGGTGGGCCGAGGGGAGCAGAGGTGCACTCTGGCCAGAGTTTATACCACCAGGTTACCACAGAGTGTTCGTAATTATACCATAGAGGTCATTTACTCTGCTAAGTAGCTTGCCTACCAACCCTGTTGATGCATGCACACTAATCAGGCTTGATGCTATCAACAATGGACCATGTGTGCCTCTGAGTAATTTGGGAGGAGCAGAGGTGACCAGCAGACCACCACTGATCAACATGGGCAAGATGTTTCAAAAGGACACAAAAGCTCTTAGAAGAGGAGAACACGAGGAGAGGCAAACAGACAGATGGGGTCGGGTCCACTAGTCGCAGGCTGGCACCTCCTCAAACCTGTATTTATCGAGGAGGTTCTAGAGGATAAAGGCAGATACAGTGACACTTAGGACGAGCGTAGAACAGATGCTTTCTGAGCCGAGACAAAGAGGATTTAAAGACATTAACAAACCGCAAGTCTCAGATATCCACTTTATTAAAATGGATTGGGCTTTCACTTTCATGTGCTTAATGTTTAAATTGCTGTATTTTATTTCCATGAGACGTCCTGATAAAAGTGAGACATGAAACAAACTCGCATGAATAGCAAATTAAGGTTCTGAACAAATTCAGAGAGAAACTTTTAAAAGACCTGACAGAAAAAAAGTTTTCAGTCAGGAAGTTTTACTTGGTGTAATCATGCCTCTTGTTAATACACGCAATTAAGAAATCCCTCTAGAAGATGCTTCACATTACTCACATGGGTATTAAAAACGTTATCTGAAGACGGTAAATACTACAATTCCTATCAGTAGCACCGGAACTCACTATATTTGATAAGCAGCCTTGAAAAGCACTACTCTATCTTTGTAAATGAACATAAAGTTTAGATCATGCACTGGGTTTTCTGTTCTATGATGTATATGCGCTCCACTAACAAGCCAATCAGCCCTGCCAACAGAAGCAATGGAAGCACAGAGAGCCATTGAAGGCCTGGCCCCAGCTACAAAAACAAAAACTATCCACCTGAGACCACAGAGGGACAGGATGCAGGCTACTTATAGCAATCCCAAACCAACCTGCAAGAATAGGAGGAAAAACGGCTCGATATGGGATCTGCACCAAGCCTTTTGAAGTGCGCCACCTCTAAACTATTCTGATACGCCACCCCAGCATCTTTGAAGGCAGGTTATCCTCCACGGCCTTGTGTCCTGTTGTGGATGAATTGTTTCCTTTTTTACTTTGTCTCTATCTTCCTGTACAAACTGACACCGTTTTATTGTTATCCTGGGCCAAACTGTGGTCTTGGGGAGCAAAAGAGGAGTGGACCTCTTGCTGTTCTGTCTCTGGTGAAGTGGGACAGTGAGTTAGTTACAGGTGATGATGGTAATCCCTGTACATTCTACAGAAGGATGACCCCCCGCGCATTGAAACCATTTCCTCCATCGTTAAAGTTGCGACCTTACAATGCCCCCTTGCCTAAGAATGGACCATCAGAGTAATTAATCATTCGGCGTTCAGTGATGTCATCCCCCAAACATGACCCAAGAATAGGGAGAACCATGATATATTTTGACACATTTGGTGTGTTGCTGATGGCTTTGCTCGTAAATGCAGCAGATTTATGATGAGGAAAAATGCACCTGCCATTGTGTAAAAATAATTTATTACTTTTAAATTGTAGATGAGAAATAAACAGGGAAGTAAACAAGCGAATGAATTCAAGCAATAATTTCTTGATATGAATTCATTGCTTTAAGACAACATGTTGTAATTATTTGAAAAAGGATTTAAATAAAATATTTATTTTGTTTCACTTCAATAAAATACTTTATACTCCAGTGGACAGTAAGCAAGATGATGTTGCATGCTTGTCAAAAATATCTACGTATAAAGAAAAATGTTTTCACCTTTGCAGCCAGGAACATTGTCACTGAGTATTATCTGCGTAATCTGAGATAGAGGCATGGTACATGTGCTTTGCTTGACACCTGCAGAGAAGAAGAGCTCACTTTAACACTCAATATCAGGGAAATCTAATTGCACTTACAAATTGTTCCTTTTGTCTTGCCTTTCTGGAACAAGTCTATGTCAAATAGTGTCTTTTAACAGTCCTAAAAGGCTTAGTACAGGCTCAGAAATACATTACAACAGTGTTATAGAACCTCATCTGTAAAACTTTAAATCATTTTAATTTAAGTTTAACTTTAATGTATATCATAACACTTTAATTGACTTTCACTGTCATTCATTGTGTTTCTTCCATTTCCTGTTGTTGACCACCATAATCCGTCTTACTTTCAAATATTTTTATTTTCAACATTTACATTAACATATTTATAAACAGCCACACTGTGTTTTTAACACTATGAAGGCCCAGTGTATTAGGCATTGCCCTGTCCTCTCCTGTCTTCATCTTCTTACATATTGCATTGTGCACCATGGCCAGAGAAATGTGTGGCATTTCCTCTGAGGATTTGGCAAACGTGCAGGTCAGCACAGATTGTCTGGATCAAAGTACCGTCAGAATGTTCACTAGAGCTAAAAATATATAGAATTTAATTGAGGGTGGAGGTTATATTCAACACAGACATTGATTGGTTTATTTGAGTACTTTCCTTTGCTTCATCAGTAAAACCACTGTTCAGTTTTTTTCCATTGCTCGAGTACATTTGCCAATATTTTTTTAAAACAGAGCAAATGCTGTAAGATAATGATAAAAGCATTAAATGAAATCAATTTAATGCAGAACAACTAACACATGCAATTCATGAAGGTTTCATTTGATTGTGCAGAGTCATTGTGAGGCACAACATTTACATATAGATAGTGAAGTAGTTAGACAGTGTTACTTAGTTCAGTTTTTATTACAGTAACCATCCTTTAGAGATGTAGAATTTGTTTAGTTTTTAAAAAGGTTGTCTGCCATGGAAAGGTCGTCAGTGCATGGAAATATTTGTCTTGATGTAAATTCCAGGTGAGATGGACCAATAAAAACAGAAAACTGCTCATTTTAGTTCATTTGTGTGAACTTACAACTTGATTCATCTTGTTGAATCTGTTTTTAGCTGCCTTGAACACAAAGGGTTTTCATAATCCACCATGATGTGAATTTATTTGACTGTAAGTCTGAAACACAGTTTTGGTGTTTGTGTCTCCTTTGCTAATGTTAGTGCAAATATGCAAATATGTTATCACATGACTCATAGCCTCTGCGCAGATAAATTTAGTTTCAGTACTTGTTGGACCTCAAATTGTCATTTACTCAAATGAAGAGAACTAAACAAAAGAACTTAAGCTAATTGAGTATTGCTTGCAGTAATGACAAGAGATGAGAATAATGGATTGTTAGTTTGCTTCATAATGACGTTAGATATCCAGGGATGTGTAGATGGGCACATTAGAAGTCAAAGACTGTTCCAGAATAATAGGAAGGCTCAGAGATAATGTACTCACACAAGGGGGCTTCGACATTAGCAACAGCCCAGCAGGACTCAGCTTGCACGTGTGCCAGCCATGCATTAAATCCCTCAATGACAAAAGATACAAGAAAGGTAAATCTGTGGGCATATTGTTTTGCCACCATCATACACTTGACACAGTACTGTATGCAAACTGGTAACACAGAGGGACGTTGAGGTGGTCATTGATAGTAATTGCACAGGAAAGAGCAAGAAAGGCACAGTAATAAGTGGAAAAATATGTGTGCACCCTCATCATTTACAGGCCTGTAGCTCTCCCAAGTTAGTAGTAGGCTCCTTGCAGCCTGAAAGACAAAACACAAGAAACAAAAAGTGATCAAAATCATTGCTCACTATTTTAAAACAATTAATTCTACAAAAAAGGCAACTTACAAGAGTCAAAAATCTTAAATCAGCCCACACTGTGATGAAAGCACAATTTCAGCGTGAACGTCAGTAGATGAAAACACAAATAAGACAAAAGAACAAAACTACAGATGACATTAACTTCTGCTCAAACGAGCACAGTAGGAGAGCACACAAAGTATTTAGCACCATTCTTTCTGTCTTTTGATGTTGTTTGTCAATTCACAGCATCCAGTGCAACATTTAGTGTCTTCAACCACTATCTTCCCTGATGGCATGAGTGCAGGGTGAGTGTAATGGTGGCCCACTCCTTCATTAGATATTAATTTATTCATTACATGTTAACTCCGCGAGACCTTGGAAGGAGACGCCAGGTGAGTCTTCTTCATTTGGTCCCCACCGCTCTCCACTGGGCCCAGGAAAATCACAGTAATGCCCCACAGTTGGGGAAGTGGAGAGCAAATTATTGAGCTTCATAGAGAGGGACTCTTTGTGGTAAACACACGGTGGGACGCCCATACTGTCATAATTAAATCTGCAAATCCGTAAGACCAGGGCGCTTCCATTTTCGTACACGAACACACGTGGGGTGGTAAACACAATCAAGCCTGAAGAAGACCTAAACAAGTACTGTATAGACTTCGCACTACACATACAAGTACCAGTATATATAACACACTTATTACTATTTTTATTATTATTTAATGTGTAACCTGGGGAGTTATGGTGTAAATACACAAACACGCAAGTAAATATAGACATGTTTTAACATTTGACACTTTGCTTCTAACGATAAAATAAAGCCAAACGTCGGTTTAGTATCTGTACTTTCTGACTGATGTTATTTCTACTTTCATTTGACCTTTGTTTGCTATTTAATATATGTATCATATGAATAATATCCACTATTTCCGACATAACTTTGTAACTCATTCATACAAGGTTAAAGGAGCTCTCAATTTTTGACCAAGCCACAGAAGATGCCAGAAAGCATCAATCCCAGCTTCCCTCAGTGGCCCATCAATAGGGGAAAATCCCCAGTGAACAGGCAGCCTGGCTAATCCTTGGTTAAATGACACCTTCAGACACTAATGCCCAGACTGACCACAGAAGCAATCCACGGCGAGTCCTCCACACATGTACCCACCAATGCTTTTCAGTCGAGGGAATTCAAAAGGGCTGGGGCCGTCTCTGTCTCCCTGTGTGCCACCTGCTTAGCATCCCCGCGTTGCAAGCTGCTATAGAGAGACATCTCCAGCAAAGGAGAAAGGCCCATTGTGTCCAGACGCCTTTGAGGGCATTGTTCTGCTTCACTGAGGCCAGCCCGACATCTGCACCATTCACACTGAAGGAAGTTGTAATCACTCCCCTGCTCTTAGCTCTTTGGCTCCAACTTCATACCAAGGAGGCTTGTGAAGTTGGGCTTGTGGTAAACAACAAGGCCAAGGGAGGGGGAGTGAGTGCATAGGGTTTGGAAGGGTGGCTGTTTTTGTTGGGAGGCATCAGTTTAAATAGAAACTCTTACATACCCCCATACAGGCCCCACGACCCCCACCCTCCTTTCCAACCCCCGACTTACTCTGTACAATAAAAAGCTGGCAACTGATTTACAGAGGTACCTCTCCATCAAAAACACTGATTAATTGCTTGTCTTTCGCAAGTAGAGCAAAAGATTTTAAATGTGTCCATGTTAAGTAATAAAACGTCTGGCTGCTACGTTCTCAAAATGCTCTTTCACTCGCTTTTCACCAGTAAAAAAAGAGAAGAAATTAAAGAGGCACTGAAAGCCAGGATTGTTTCAGTGGTCAACTTGAGAAAGGGTTTTATGTAGTTTTCATTTACATATAATTACACTTTAATGGAAGTCTGAGTAGTGTGGGGTAAGAGGCTGGCCGTGCAGGCTGCTGAGGAGACCCCCTATGTTACAGGATGACAGGCTGTAGCACTAGCTCCGTCTCCAGCTAATTAAACGAATCAATTAAGAGACTATTGTTGTAACTGTGTAACTGATGTTCTGTAGTGACAAAAATGGTCCCTTGGGGAGGTCTTCAAACCATATTAAAAACCCTATCCTCTACATCTCCATCTGATACCAATATAGACACTTATTTGCGCCTTGCTGTCATGTCATTGGAGGCGGGCACATTATGGAAATTGAAATGGAGGGGTTGAGGGGAGCAGGGCTGAGCTCAGTGTGAAACGGCGGGGTTCACTTCCTATCACCCTCCAAGGAGAACTCGCTTCAGCAAACTCCAAAGTCCCTCAAAGTTCCCTAATAGCGGAGCTAGAGCCAGCACACCCAGCTGTGTGCATCCAGTCACGAGGTAAGGGTCGTGCAATTAGCATACACCTCCCTGCCAGGCGAGTTGCATTGATGCAGATAAATTATCATATTAGATTTACCCTCCTCAGTTCAACTGATTGGCTCCCAAATTGTTTTAGATGGCCGTCATTAATCCTTAGCATAGGCTAAGTGCTTTGGCTTCGGATCTGATTGCATAGGGGCGCCTAGGGTCAAATTAACAGAATACTGATGTCTGAACTCTATCTCATTTGCAGTGTCAGGATGCTGGTTCTATTAAAGGAAACAGAAGAGAGTCAATTGACATTTATCCAGTGTAGGATTCAGACACTCAAGACGATAATTGAGGTCCAAAGTAAGAGCAGAGAAGATGTTATCAAGTGAGGTGAGTAATAGTTTTTTAGGGCAGCCAGTGAAAGCAAGTGTAATACTTCAAATGCAGGAACTATTTTCTATAATATGCCCTATCAAGAAGTAATCACAAGAAAAAAACTCAGTTACTTGTAAGTTAGTCTGTTTAGTAAGTCATTGCAGAGCTCTACCTCAATTGTGACCATCTGTTGCGAATATGCCAACATGGAGGCAGACTGACAGATTTATGAATGTCGCAAATCTGAGGACTTCACTGAGAGTCCAGTGGATCCATGTCACTCCTTTGTCTTTGTAAGCTGACCCTGTTTGTTTAAGGCTCACAGTGCTGGCACCACATGAGTGAAATGGGGCTGCTTTGGCGTCAGGGCTGTCCTGGCTCCCATGGCCAAAGTCAGCATTGGCATGTCACTGAGACCTTCTGATGGAGATCAAGGGATTATCCCCACTTCTTCGTCTTTGTCTCTTCACACACACCTACACACACACTAACTTACTTATGTTAATATCATACAATAATAAACATACTCTTTTTTCGTCAGTCAGGCTCATGCTCCTGATGGCCATAAATCTTAAATCAGCAAGTAACACAGACCCCAAATTGGAGAAATCTGAGCAGGCTCCTGGAGCAGTTGATGACTGTCAGATTCCTGGTCCCAAAGTGAAGTTCCAAAGTCCCAAAGCAGGTAAAATGCCGCTGTTAGGGATGACTTTTAGACTGTGTAGACCAAAGACGTAAACCACACACATACAGAGCAAAGTGATCAACAATGTTACTGCATCCTTAGAGGCATCTAGTCGTTACTTTGGCTTTAAGTGGCACAGATTCATGCTCATAATAATGTACTAAAAATGAAATACTGGCATCGAGTACATACTTCACTTCTAATCTATTTTGATAATATAAAGCAAAGGCATTCGCTGAAATCAAGAAAAATAAAGAGTCATCTGAAGTGATGCAGCAAATAATAACAACCCTAAAACAATGAAAGATGTAAACATTGTAGCGTTAATTGTGTTGTAAGGAGGTGGAATCACAACTTTTATAAAGGTAAATTTAAAACAAAGCATGGTACTCTTTAGGACACGCACTCCCAGGTGTGTTGTCGAGGTGTGGAAGCCTATTCATTGTCCTTCACCTGGCATCACCTGTAGGTGTGTGTTTAGTTCTATTATCTTTCTTTTTGCCCAAGTCTCTCTCTCCCCACCTACCTTATACTTGTCATCTGGCAAGGCTAACCCCCGGTAGCTCCCCGCCAAACGCACACACACACACACACAAGTTGTAAATCCCCGCCAAATGCCCGCCCTTTCAGCCCCCGCACACGCCAGCCGGTGTCAGCGAATAAGCTGAACCGTCTCCGCCCCGAGAATAACCCCATGACAGACAGCCCTAGTGGCCTCCCCTTGTCAACGCAGCCTGCCTGGAAAGCTGACAGCCAGGGCACAGGGTGGACAAGCTACTGTAGGCAGGAGTTTACACCGGGTTGGGCCTGCAGAGGATGGGCCTTGAGGTAAAGGATAGAAGATGGAATGGATATCTGTAGTCTGAGGGATATAGCTTGAGATGTGGACCTGGGGTTGTTTGAGTTCAAAGGAAGAACCAGAAGAGAAGATAGGGGCTTATGGTAAAGCTAAACTTGAGGATAGGAGCAGGGTTCAGGCTGGGAATAGGGAGTGTGAGGCCTTAGTTTGAAATCTGTTAAAGCTGGGGTAATTTATTTCTATATGGCCTGGAATAGGCAAAAAAAAAAACACCAGTAAAACAGAATACGGATTATAATTGCAGAGGTCAGCTCCTGCCAAGGTTACTGCAGTATTCAGTGTACAGTACCTGGCTGGCAGAGTTGAGTGGTTCGTCCCTGCAGATCAAAGATTGAAAGGTTCGGTTTGGTCAAGAGCCGGGAGACTGTCATTCCTCTATCCTGTCTACAACAATTGAGATAAGAGGCTTACTACTCTAACTTTTCTACTGACAAGGCTTCAGAACAAACTCTTACTCTCACATTCAAAGCAAAACTTCCATGTTGCATGATGTTTTTGTTTTTTTCTGACATATAGCTGACATCCCATTTATGTTTAATAATTTGGCTCAGCTTGAGAATCATTGCACACTGAAAAAAAGGGCATAGAACATTATAATACATTTGATTCAAAAGTGGGACATGTGTAACAAGACAAAAATAAAGAACAATGACTGCTTCCTTCCAAGTCTCTCTGTCATGTGAACGATGATTCCCTTTCAAGCCGATGGCCTTTGAACTGACATATGTGCACAAAACACACAATTACATATAAAATTATGAACTTAAATGATGACTCCTCTATCAAAGGATGCGCACAAAGTAACTGAAAAAGTAACAACAACAATTGTGCAGCTAAATTGGAACATCTTGTTGAGCTCACATTCAACTAAAAAAGATGATAATGTCACAAGAATTAACTTCAATGATTTTGGTTTATGGGCACTCCTCTTGTAACCCCAATGCGAAAAATGTCCTGTTGCTTGGTCACATGTTGCTTTAGTATCAAAACAAGAAACATAACATCATATCCAAGCTGCATTTACTGAATGGGATTCTTAACCTTTTACATCCGAACAAAAAGGGAAATCAATATTCCATTATCCTGTTATTATTTTAGGGGAAATATCTAACTAGATAGTTCCTGAGGAACAACAATGATGAAACCATCTTTGTGCCCTCTGATCCCTCTTTAAATTACTGTGCTAACAGCTGCACGTTGAATTTAAGAATTACAACAACAAAGCTTCCTATTCGATCAAGGCCTAAGGCTGTGTTTTTGTGGGCGTGCATTAATTCTTGTTTGTTGGTTGAGCTTTCCATTCTCTGAGAATTGTCTGAGACATCATAATAATAGTGTTAAATGAAAGAAAAAAGGGCAACAAAAAAAGGCAATACGGTATTAGCATCACAAGATTTGACAATACAGGCTAAATAGAAACAGAAAATCAATTATAATGAGTCTTTATTACAGACCTACAATATGGAGTCACAAAGATAGAAAAGTGAATGAGAAATAGTTATTCATTGCTTATGAGCGGCTATCACACATATACACATGAACAGATGCATGCATGTATCCACACGAACGCTTCCTCCCACTCACACACACACACACACATACACACACACAAAAACTGTGTAGATAAAAAGGGATCGTCACATGACAGATTCCCAGCAGATTGTACATGCAGAGATCTTAGGTCTTAGCTTCTGTGCCTTTTGACATGAAGCACATACAGAAAGAGTGCACCCTCACAAATACTAGCAGCAGACTAAATCTAAATTCTGGATCAGGATTATGTGCTCAGTCAGACATGTCTCAATTTTCAAGGTGGAAAAAAAATCTTCTTTGGGGATGATATAAGTAATATTTAAGTACTTATTTCAGTGGGGTTTGTTTGAAGCTTTCCTTACTAGCAAGCTTTGAAATAAACCAGTGTAGTGTTACCAAAGTCAAAACTAAAGGCTGTCCTAGATAGATATATAGATAGATAGATAGATAGATAGATAGATAGATAGATAGATAGATAGATAGATAGATAGATAGATAGATAGATAGATAGATAGATAGATAGATAGATAGATAGATAGATAGATAGATAGATAGATAGATGGAGGGATGGACGGACAGATGGATGGATGGCTAGATAGACGAACGGACATACAGGTGGATGGACGGATCGACATACATTGATCAATAGATAGATAGATATATAGATATATATATATATATATAGATAGATAGATAGATAGATAGATAGATAGATAGATAGATAGATAGATAGATAGATAGATAGATAGATAGATAGATAGATAGATAGATAGATAGATAGATAGATAGATATACGGCACAGTGTCATATAGTATTAAAAGACTACAAATGTAACAGTAATGACTTTGAGCTGCTTCCCAGTAAGGTCTTTATTCTCCTAAGATTTCACAATCTTGACACAAATCTTTTAATCCCTTTGATGTTTATGTGTTGCTTCACTGCCAGAGAAATGGTGCAACAACAGTGCTGAGACCTACTTGACAGTTCTTTATTTGGCAGAATTTGCTGGTACAACGATGGCATTTACCTGGATTTTTATCTCTGCAAACTTGAATCATTCTGTCAGCCTAGTGTTCACTCTCCCCTGCAGAGGCATCCTGTAACAGAAATTCAAGCAACAATCTCTCTTTTGTTCAGCTTTTTGTGAATATGCCCCAGGAAGTTGCATTCAGAACTTGTGAAGGACTGATGTGAGAGGAGCATAAGGTTTGGGCAAGCGAGGCAGAGCAGAGAGCAGTCGGAATACACGGCTTAAGCCAAATACATATTTATGAGCATCATCCACCCACAAGCCTGACTTTTCAAACCTAGCCAAGCTCAGGCATGCAGGCACACAAGCTGGGCCAGAACAGGGCAGGCTGACTGGGCCAGAATCGGCAGGGGTTTGGGTCTCCACTCAACTTTGTTTACACACTATTTTGTCCTCTTCTTCCGTTGCTGCCTCTGTTGTTTGGCTGTGTATAGAAATATGCTAAATTCTGGGAAATTAATAAAAAAGACGTATAGTAGATAAAAGTGGAAACCCTGTAACCTCTATGCAATGAGTGTAAGGTGGGTGGACAGGCAGGAAGGGGAAGGATGCAACACAGGTCAGTGGAGGATCTTTGAGAACTTTTCTGCAGTGGAGGATTTTGGAGGTGTTCATCCTTTGAATATTTTTGCAGCTGAGTATCTTCCTGTTGATGTTCTTCTTCCCTGTGCTCTCATGACCTTTTCCTCTTCAAGGTCATTGTGTGAGTCCTTAAGATCTGGCAGCCTGAGTAGAGAAAGGGGAGTTATGTGCCCGCATAGCAGCGACTTGGAGGAGCAGTGCCGTGGGTTGGTTATCGACTGGCACATCAGGCGTGGCTACAACCACCACAGTTTGGTCTCCTTCACCCACTTCTTCAAGGCTGCCTTTAATCTCTCCCTGTGCCTTCCAATCCATGCCTTTGATGTGGTGATGCCCTTCTTTCACTTACTCAATATTTGATCTATCTCACTTCATACAAGCTAAATCCAGTTGAAGTAGATTCACATAGACAGAGTAGTCTCTGTCTTCTTCTAACGCTTCCTCCACTTTCTCCTTCTTGCTCTTTCTCATGTTGAACAAAGCGATAACCTGCCCAACTACAGAAAATCACTTGGAGCTGAAGTTAGTTTTAATTTATAGAACAGTGAGTTGCGATTACATAGGCTCATACACTCAGACAGACAAGATGCAACCCATGTTCTCTCTCTCTCTATCTCATTGACACACACACACACACACACACACACACACACACACACACACACACACACACACACACACACACACACACACACACACACACACAGCAATGTCTTAATAAAAGTCAACCAGCTGCTGTGCTCCCACCCACCATGTTAAGCCAGAGGTGTAAGTATCAACTCTCATCTCCTCCCTGCCTGCACCCACAGACGAGCCTACGAAGTAGAAACAAGATACAGAATTACTGGCTGTTTACTTCAACTGGAGACCTTACACATGTTGTGTAGGAAGATGGACTTTATCGTCGGCATGAACAAAGCTATGGCTGTATTTCTATAAACAGATGCTTCACAATACGACAGAGCAAGCGCTGAAAGTCCTGTCGTACAGTTTGCTGCATGCTACCATTGACCGGCTGTGTGTATACTGTATAATTGCTGTCTCTTTAGGTGCACGGTAGTCTGTGTCAAAGAGTGACCCTGCAGCGCATTCCCAAGTCTTTCGTCAGGGTGGTGAGGAGACATCTACCATATGGCCTAGCCTTCTGCGTCTTTGTCCCTGCATAATCATAAGGCAAATACTGTATGCAAGGCATCAATTCAACTGAAGAAACAACAACAGCAACAAAAAATAAAAAAATACAAAATAAAACATAAAAACGAGAAATAAAAAACAGACAGTAGAACCTCTAAAAGTACATGCTACACTAAGAAAGAAGAGCCAGTTTACCATCATGCATTGCTAATTTGAAATAAATGTGCCCATTAAAATGAATAGAAGCCCAAACACAAAAAGACATAAAACATACAAGACAAACAACAAACAAACGCCAGATTTGTTTCAGTCGTGACTGGGTTCAGTGAGGCACTCTCCCCCCTACTTAACAGCAATCAGAGATTTCTTATTAGAGAGCACAGGGTTTGTGTAACACTGAACTCAAACCCTCTACTATTCTGTCCCACATTAGTTCCAGTTAGTTGGGTCCCAATGACCTATTCAATGTAAATGTACTGAGCAATAATGAGTGGCGGACTGCAGCAGCTCTTTAATGGGTGAGGATGTCTGGGGAGAGTGAAATAACAGGGCAGAAACAGAGAGAGAGAAAGAGAGAGGGGTTCGAGGCCTTTCAGGATGGGGGTGTTTAAGCAGGGTAATGATGGGAAAGTAAATGACTTTAAAAGAATAATTAGGGCAAAATAGGAATAAATCCAGTCATGTCTCAAGAGATATACCCTCAGATTCCTTTCACCTTTCAGAGCCCCAAGGTTGACTGGGCATTTTCCTACACTGATTTCAGGGAGAAGCAGAGAAAGCAGAAATGCATCTGTGATACAGTAGTGAGGACAAGAGGGCTTCAAAGGTAAAAGACCTGCAAATCAATCCTAGTCACACTTCAAAGACATCCACCCTGTTTTGACTTAAATGCTGTTTAAGCAAAAAAGGACTAAAATTAATGAGGGAGGTGAACAAATGAGTGCATCAGAGACATACTAATGACATATGTGTTAAGAGGAGTGCAACAGTCTCTTCTTTTCTTCTTTTCAATTTGGCAAGAGAAGGTGTTGAGGGAAATAGGCTTTTGACATAGCGCGGTGTCGGCAGCCAGAGAGTGTTAGAAGAACTTGACTCAATCTGTCACGCTCTGGGGCCGCCTCTCCTAATGCTGCTTTAGTTTAATGGCCCAAGGTGTTTGTGTATCTGCACTGTGTGTTAAAAAGAGTTTATGTCTATCTGTTTTCATAGTGTGTGTGTGTGCATGTGCATTTATCTATTTCCTGTGCTTGTTTGTATGCTGATGAGGGTGTACCTGTAGGTCCTTAGGGTGCTGTTTGATTCTCAGCAGCACCTGCAGGTGCCAAGTTCAGCTCACCGGACTCTCCCTCTCTCTCTCTCTCTCTCGCTTATCCTCCTCCTGTCTCTCTGCCCGTCAGAATTCTGCTGCAGAAGCCAGGAGACAGGACTGTTACCTCTGAGACAGACACCAAGCAGATCTCAGGTTGAGCTCCCTGTTACCATGCGGCAGCCATTGGAAACAGATGGTCTCCAAACAGCCTGTCATGTTTACTGCTGCTGCAATAAAAGACAAGAGTCTAACAACACACTCCCTCAGGAGCCCCACGGGATCACACAGGGGCCTGCAAACAGCTGCCTGGGGGGCCCGTTGGCCCTGCGCGCTCACACATATACACACACACTCACACCTTGAACTGACTCCTACCTTAACTACCATCCAAATGCCTCTATTACCAAACACTCACACACCTACATAGTGACACAAAAATGGCCAGGCACGCACACCAAATGTCCTCCGCCAACCCGTCCGGACATGCTACATTTACTGCAATTAAACAAGCATGCCATTTGAATATCTGATGACACCTTGCAACCTGCTCCATGGGCACTGAATATAATAGTGTCCCTGCGGAGCCCGGGAGAAATTGTCCATGTCACAGTTAATGAAGGGAATTTGCATTGTTATCTCAATTAAGGGCAGTGGAATAATGAAGCTCACTTTTGAATTAGTTAATACACAAAAACTTGTACAAATATGTTTGCATGGGCCATAGGTTTGGCATCCGGTGAATGTATATTCTTCAGGGTTTCATCAGATGGAGGGGTGGGGGGGGCAATAATCAGGCAGGTGCTACTGGACACTTAATTTCCTCTCCTCAGGAGTGTAGGTGCTACTCTGACCTCCTGAGGCCTCACCCTCATCCTTTTCCTCCCTGTCTCGCTCACACCATGTCTCCCTCACCTCTCTCGATGAGCTCTCTCAGAGCCCAAGTCTTTCGCTCACGCTACAATAAAATCACACAACAAAAGCAAACAGCAGATTGGAGCTAAAGACCCAAGAGCTTTGCCTCCACCCTATGTCACCTATGTCACCCTTCTCCTCTTCTTCCTCCTTTTTGTTTATGACATCAACAATGGCTACGGAAGACTGTTCAGAAAAAAGAAAACCTACTTGGTTTGAGCATTGTCAGATGGATAAAAAATCTTTGGCACAAGACAGTTGAATGTGGTCTTTCCATTGATCTGCTTTGACAGTTAAAGTTGCTGCTTTGTTGTGGTTTCGGAGGACCGATCCTTAACTGTTTAAGTGGGTGTTTGTAAGAAGTGACTAAAGGCCGTCACTAGAGGCTCACACAAGTGCTCCTTTGCTCCAGGGGCCTCATGTGGCCAATGAATTATTTATAACAGCCAGGACATGAGTGGATGTCAGGCTAGAGGAGGGGAGGCACACACTCTTGCTCACAAACAAACACACTGGCATGTACACTCTGTGTGGCCTCTTAAGGGGGTCAGTGTGCCAGACAGCCACAGGCTAAGCAGACAGTTCATAGTCAAAGTGCTCCGTGGGACAGTACAGAGAACAGGACGAGCCAAAGGGGTAAATGGGGGGTTTCATTGCTATTTTTCTGCTCAATCTACTAACTACTGGAGCTCAAAAACACCTGAATAAACCACACCCTGATGTTAGAAAGCTGTTACAGGTCACACAGTATCAGTTAGATTCGTTTAGGCACAAAATAAGAAGTAACAATGATGGAGGGATTACATACTTTAGTGCGTGAATTTATGCTGACTTTAGAAATTACAAGCTCTTTGAAGCCTGGGCTCAGGCTCAATAAATCATGAACAAGAAGATAGAAAGAAGTGAAAGAGAGGCCAAAAGGTAGGAACATCAGCTCTGAGGTTGAATAAGGGTTAAGCCCAAAACAAAACAAAGTGAATGTGGATGTCAGTAATAAAAGCTTCATTAAAAGGTCAAAAGATCGAGAGGTCACTTAGACGAATTCTCCCCACCTCTGAATTGTCTCCCTCATTCCCCGCAACACCGGAGTTACATCCCAGCAGCCTCTCAGGTCTGATGCAACATGGCATCTTAAAACAAGCACTTTACAATAAAAGGTCAGCTGGGGGAGGGCATAGTGCTGAATCTGTGGCTTAAGATGAAGGGGGCATCTTGCCAACAACAACATGAAATCACACACACACACACACACACACACACACACACACACACACACACACACACACACACACACACACACACACACACACACACACACACACAGAGAATGTCTAGCTTGTCTTTCTCCTTTGTTTTTTCCATAAGCGTATGCATATGCTGTAGGTAGGCACATACTGGGCACACTATTCCACTATCTTGTTTTCACAAAGCACATGAGGTACTCAAACACGTGTTCAAATACCAAAGAAGTGCAGACTCGCCTCTAAAAGGTTAGTGAAATCCAAAAATCAACAAGACCAGAGTTTAAATGCCAAATAGTTTTAGATGCAGCCAAATTTAGACTTCCATCAGTGTAACATGGTCAAAAAGAAGGTTAGGCTAACAAGGTGAGGATAAAAAAAATCTATGGAGACTTTAACACATTTAGTCTAGGCAAGCTGACCTGGGATGTGCTATTAGGAAAACAAAATGTACAATTATGACTTTTACTAATTAACTAAGTTTTAATGAATTTTATAATGAGCTGTATAAAATAGACACTGTGCAAGGTTGAATATCTACTGTATGTGTGTGTGTGTGTGTGTGTTTGTGTGCAACTGTGTTTGACCGTAGTTTGTGTTTTTCGGGTGAGAACAGCTTCCTCCTCTGACACACAGCCACAGTGAACGGCAGCTTGATTAATTCTGATCCACTTAATTAGAAAGCTGACGATTTCCCACGTGAATACTGATAATGCGGGAAACTGCTGTCATTGACTGCTATTGACTGATGGGTTCATTAAGAGTGAATAACATAGTTGTCAAGCTGAAACTTTCTTGACTAAAAACAAACAGACGTGCAATAATAACAGCAACAAAAGCCTCTGACAATGAAAGATGCTTGATGCTGCATCTGTTGGTTATGGGAAAATCCTCACCACATAACACACACATATGCCATGTCACTACACTGCAAAGCTGTGACATAAAGTGACACTAACACAGTAAAGACACAGATGATTTGGAGGTTGACGGAGGTTGGCATGACAACAAAGCACTGTTACACTTGTTGCCACAGGCGTGATATTTCAGAAAGGGTCATATCAGAGGTCGGAAACAGGTTGGAAGCTTATGTGCTAAATTGGTGTTTGCAGATAGGTTCAGGTTTTAAAGCATTCGAGATTTTGCCAGAGCGATGAAACTGTAAACGTACAGTGTGTGTGTGAGTGACCGTTAATGCTTGTGTGTTCCTTGTGTGTACCTCTGTTAGAGCTGTGTGTGTGTGTTTTCTAAAATCCTCATGTGAGCATCACCAGGAAGTTCTGACCGCTCTAAGAGCGCAGGTCTGTTACCAGTGGCGGGGAGCTGCGTTCACAGCTGATGAAAGAGAAAAATGTCCCCAGCTCAGCTTGTTTCTACGGTGAGAACAATACTGCAACAAATGCAGTCATGTGTGTTCTTTTCTGTGAAGTAGGATATTAGTTTAGGACAGACTGAAACGGAGACAGGCTGAGTGGAAGATGAACAGGCCAATAGTCAGACTATGTAGGGAATGTGTTTGAGGAGGTGTGAGGGCTGAGGATGGACGTGTTGGGAATGTAAGGGGCCAGAGGGCACTCTTTCCCCCTGTGGAGATCTCTCCAGTAGGGTAGACAGTGATAGTATGGACCCCTGATCTCCAGCATTGGCAGCAATTTCTGCATGTCCAGCTCCTGCTGGCTACACCCGACTTAGCTAAACAATGCCTTAATTCTCCATGCTCATATCGTACTCTCGGCGTCTATTCCGGTCGTTTTCTTCAACCTGGGCAATTTCACTTTTTTTGTCACAGATGCACACGTGCACAGAATTGTGGAAACTTAGTGACACACCTGTCAGGGACCAACAACGTCTATTTCCCTCCTTTCCACATATGCCAATGTGGGCTTCGGGCTCCTTCAACTCAAACAGGATTAAACCCGTAGAGAGAATAGATGATTGACAGGTCATCTAAAACAGGTTGCCAGAGCCAGAGTAGATATATCTAATAGATCACAACAATTTATCATTCTAATTTGGATGTCTATCTGCTTCACTATAGGGGCATAAATGCATACATCCTCCCTAAATGAATTGGTTAGAGTCCCCTTGTTTCCTACACACATCTCACACAAATCAACTTAGAACATATTGAAAAGGCCTGATTATGCTTAATTCTGACATATTGCTTTGGTTCATTAAGAAAAAGCAAAGAAACCAGAAATATGATCTATTTCTGTGTTGCTCCCTTTGCCATTTGGTAGCTCCCACACACTGCTACAAAACCCATTAAACGTGAACCTTGTACACACACCTGCTTGCATGCAGATAAAAAGACACACACACACACACACGCACACACATTTTGCACAAAACATGCAAAAACTTCAGGGAGGTCAGGTTTGGCATCGGGTTCCTGCTTTATAAGTTTTATTTGCCAAATTTAGGTCACATATCAATCTGAAGGAAGACACGCTATTTTCACAAGAGGCATGTTGTATCGTTCCCATCTGAGAGAGGTCGTTTGCCTTGTTCAACATTCACAGTGCCTCCCACAACCCTACAGTTGCACTCCAACCTCCTTTGAAGTCAGCTAGAATTACTTATGACACAATAAGCTGCAACAATGAAGCAACAAGAGAATGGAATTTAAAGGGCATTGTGCTTTTCAAAACTCCACCAATAACAATGCTCCAAAATCTCAAGAAGACATAGGATTTGAATCGTTTTACTGTAGCTGCGTAAAAGGCAAAGATCCAGAAGTGCTTGCAGGTGGCAGATTTGCTGTCATTGAAATGTCGATCCGGTTTGGAGACCGAAGGCATATTATAGTGTTTTTAATATGCTCTCCAATGATTAACATCTCTGTGTAATCCAGGCTTGGCAGAGGGACTTAACCAGAGCTTCCACACTGGCTCTGAGCCAGGCTGGCACTGTGACTTGTCTTCCCACAGACAGAGGGATGAGCCGGGGATGGGATGGGAGATGCGGGGGGACTGGATGGACTGGCTGCAGACACAATACTGGCACTGTGACAACAGACTCCGATCAAGACTAATCTCTCACTCCAAAATACAACACATGCATGCACCCACACATGTCCTCTGTATTTCTGATTCTAAAATCATGTGGTCTTTATTAAAAAAATGCTGCCTTCCACAAACAGGGAGAAATGCTTCTACGGAAAGTAGTGTTCATTACCCAGAAACACTCTTTATGATATTATTTAGCCCACACTACAACATAATAACAATATGATATGTTAAAAATAACCCGAAGTCATAATTTGGTACATTTCATACCCTCGTGATTAGGAACTAATTCCGAACAAATAGTCATTTAAACGCTAACTTTGAATTTCTTTCATAGCAGTATGACCAAAGTCTCTAAAATGGATTTTTGCAGGAAAGAATGAAATAAAAAGTGTTACTTGTTCTGTTCACTTATTTTTAAATATTACTAAAGTACCATTTCTTGTGAGGACGAAACATGTCAACCAGAGCAGCGGTGTGACTCAATGAGTGTTTTTAACTAGCGGAGCAGATGAATAAGCTAACCGTGGAGTCAAAGACGTTACTGTGAGTGGACCAATTCACTGTTGATCCTTTTATGGGAACGAGTTGACAGTAACAAAAATACAGAAACTTACTGCCCTTATTCTTTAAGGCTGTTGGAAAATCAACCACAGTCAAGATTCCCTTCAGTACCGCTGTAACACACTGTCATCATGCTGTGCCCTTTACTTGGCAATTATTGCCATAATCAAACATGCTTATGTATATTTTACCCAAATCTTGCCAGTCCAGATTCCCCAGTTTCTTGTATCTATATTTGACCGCTCGGTTACGAGAACGAGGGAGACATTTGGACATAAAACACTGTTAATAGTCAGAGCATCATTAAGGGATCTTTCCTCATAACTGGCTTCGCGGGGGGCAGAGGAATGATCAAGAATAATGTGCGGTGCTTTGTAGCCACCCAGGTCACAGTCTGCATACAAATCCGCAATAAGGAGAAGAGGCAGGAAGGGAGGGAAGGCCGGGGACGAGGCAGGGGGGGCCTCAAACAGTAGGTGGGTTTGAGAGGGGAAGACAGAGAGAGACAGAGGGTGAGGATAAGCGATCTCAATAAGGCGGGTCGTTTCTGTGTAGCAAGTTCAGAGATTCTGCGGGTCCTTGTGGACAAGAGGTGGAGGGAGGTAAAGGGAAGGGAAGGGAAGGCTATTTGGGAGAGTTGGGGGAGAGGTAACAGGGAAGAGAGGGGGAGTCTTGAGCGGGCTGCGGCCCAGAGCTGTATTCAGTGGGGGTAGGCTGCTCCAGCTCCAAAACTACTACAAAGCTGGACTCCTAGGGTTCATGAATAAGGCGAGGAAATGATCAGAAAAAAGGGAAAAGAACCCTGAGAGATGTTTAGACAGATGGCCCACTTAAAATGATGCAAGGACACAGAGAGAGAAAAGTGATTTTAATGAAACTTCAGATTCGGCAAATAATTGATCTTTATTTCCCCCCTCAAACTCCCAGCAGAAAGGTGAGAGTAAATTTGATGTGTTACAAGTGCCTTTCCAACAGACATTAAAAGATACTGCTTGCTTTAAATCCTTTAGATTGTATTAAATTGACATCATGAGAAGCAGCTGAAAGAGAGGGAGTAGGAAGGGAAAAAAGAGAGAGGCAGGGAATCAAATGGAAGACGTTCAGAAAAGAGCTGTGGTGCCAAAGAAAATAGATAGCAGGGGACTTTTCTCCTCCTCCAGTCGTTCTTAAAGGGCCACTGAGAGCCTTTGTTGGGAGAACATGCTAGTCAGTATTTTTAGAAATTTCATTTGATGGGATTCTGGCAAACATTTCTGCTCTGGGCCTTAGATGTAATATCAAATGTTACTTGCTAGGGACAAGGTGATGTTTTATGAATTTAGCGAGCATGAATTATTAATGTCCAAACTGCAACCAAATATCTAAAACGTGCAACTAGATTATTTGATGGAGGAGACGGAAGAAAGGTGTCTTTTTTGTGATTATATCAAATTAATGCTGATTATTTGACCATATCAAACCTTCACACTTGAGTTCCCTCATAAGAGAAAAAAGCCAGAGGAGATTTCAAAGCATAGCAGAGGCTTATTGAAGGCTTTGACTGGAGGAGTAAATAAGGTATGAGGTGTGGTGCACAGGCACAGTATAGTTTGTTTGCCTTTTTTTCTCTTTCTTTTTTTTTTTTTTTTAAGAAAAATGGCATAAAGAAAATTACCAAGTCTACATTTTAGGCAGAAAGGACAAAAAGCCTCCTGGGGTGACCTTTGCCATATTAATGCTGCTCATTGTAGGTACACTGCCAACCCACTACCTATCCTTTCTAATCATAATCCATTTCCACCGCTATTGTCCTCAATGGAAAAGGCTCACTCCATGAGATCACCAAATGAGTGAGAGAGAAAGAGGGAGAAAGAGCAATACCAGTTTAGAGCTTCTGTGTGTGTGTGTGTGTGTCTGTGTGTGTTAAAGGGGGTAGCTCTCACCAACTGAATGCCTATTAGACAGTCCCCCTGAAACCAACCTGACTATCCCACCCACAGTCTCCCCTCGGCCTCACCCAAACCTACCAAGGCCTAATCATACGCTTGGATTTCTCTTAGATGACATGACCATAGCGTTGCGGCAGTAGCAGTTAACCACTTCACTTCTGGAACATGGAATTAGATTTAGGAGGGCGATGAAAACCAAAACAGCTTGATTCTGAGCCCGTGTCCCAGTCACAACTCAGCATTTGAGCTGTGTGTGGGTGTGTGTGTGTGTGTGTGTGTGTGTTTTTGCCCAAAGGCCTGTCTGCCCTGCTCGGAGTCTCATTACTGAGTGAGGGAACGATGGCTGTTCTGCTTGGTTGACGAAGGGAGCAAAGAGGTGCACCTTAGACAATGGGTTTTCTGGATTTTGATTAATGAGATTTTGTGTTTCTCGGTTTGAACAATCAAAAAAAAAAAAAAAAAAGGATGGAGTTTAAACATTTAGAATATTTGGAAACATACTGTAAAACTTGACGTGCATGTGAAGACAACTGTAATTAAGCTGGATAAACACAATGAGTACAGGATTAGCTCATTGCTTTCTGTGGTATTTCCTTCACAAGACATCCACATAATCCCAACAGAAACAACAGATTGCAAATGCTATCAAGGTTGTGTGTGCCATTGTGTGTGTTTGTGTGTGTGTAGGTGTATGTATTTTTGTACCTTTTGTATAGGCTGGGCCAGGGCTCACTTAGACCCAAACGCGCTGACCTTTCTAAGTGTCCTGTGATCATGATAGCCTGCCATTACTGCAAACAATCCAGGTGAACACAGTGCACTGCCAACACACACGCCGCAGTGTCCTCAATAGCTTAGCAGCATTGATTTGAAGTCTTACAGGTCCAGTATACACCTCTAACCCCCTACCGTCCACAATATTTACCTAGTTGTCAACAGGGGATACACTATTGTCAGTGTGGTGACAGATAGGTGTACAATGCCGCTCCAATCCTTTGACATCGGTGCTGGGCCTATTCAAGTGGGCACCACGGGGGTCCGTGTACGAGATGCCCTCCTCATTTCTGTGCCCCTGTTCTGTTTCCACCTGCCCGTCTACATGTCCTCTGTTCTTTCAACCCATTGACGCCTTCTCTATGGATGTTGGGTTGAGTGAACGCTGGAAGTAATAGCTGCCTTTCATGATAAACTGTGCTCTCTTTAGATGTGCTTTCTTGTTTGCAATTGTAGCAACAACAGCCACAAACTAATCACAGCAGAGGTTCTTTTCAGACTCATATCATGTGAAAGTGGGGTACATCGCTTTCTTGGTTTGTTCTTCAAGTTCAGTCATTCATTCCTGGTTTAGGCTTATGTTGCTTGATGCAAACAGTAAATTAAAACGTTTGTGATTGTTGATGGGACGAGCTTAACTTTCAAATAAAAAGCACAAATGTTTCATTGTTGTGTCTTGGCCTTGAGAAACTTGCATATATTCCGTGAGCTGGGAATTGGTCAATCAAGTTATTTTCAGACAAAAACATATGTGTATCACAGTTAAATATTATTACCTTGATTAAAGTGTTGTTTTTCCATTTTGCATAGATTTCCCACTGGTATTTTTTCTCCAGGTGGTTTCTAGGAAAAATCCCACAACTTGGAGCTCAGGTGGGTGAAAGTCAACGTAAAGGGGACAGGGATGTCCGATGACACTGTACACGATACAATACTACGCAGGTCAATACTACGCACATCACTGCCACCGTCTCACATTCATTGGAAAACGAAAAAGTGATTTTGTGTTGACTACATGACACCATGTAGCAATAATTTCCTTTAACAATCACCATTTGTTTTCTGAGCATCACAGCCCTGGAACACAATTCTGTTTGATTCAAGAGACTCAGCAAATTATGGTGTTTTTGCTAGAAAATCTGGTTATTGAAGAAAGAGTGCCAACATGATGTCTGACATGTGTTTATCCTTCTCTTAGTGTCTGAAGATTGGGACCCATGAGTGATGAATAATGTTGACTGCAATATTCGGCCAGTGTTGGTAGCATGTGTGGAGCATTGTTGTTTCCTGTCTGATTTTCTGCGTCCACTTTGTAATGGTTCGATCTCATTTGCATTCAGTTGAGCTATATACTTTTCATTACACTTTGATGTTTTGTTAGCTTTTTGTCTCTTTTGTTTTGTCTTTAATGTTTAATATCAACCTGCCCAGGGACAGACAGATGAAAATTAGCCCTTTGGCTAAATCTGACACATTTAAATCATTTGATGTTAATTAATGTGTGTTGTTCCTGCAAATAAATGGGGTTCTGCAAGAGACACAACTCGTTGTGTGATGGCAGGTACTATTCTGTGTTACTGTATAGCACCCTTCTTATCGGAATATTCATGGACGGCACATTTCCAAACTCAGCAGTGAAAAAAAAAACACACACAATCTACAGAGCAGATTAAAAGCAGGAGTCAATGTCCTGAGGAGGAAGGGTGGAGTAGAGTAGGGGGGGTGGAAATTTTAATGCATGGTCAGGAGCAGGCATCATTGATTTCAACACTAAGTGAAGGACAAGGAGTGTAGAGCTCGATTCCAAATCAATGACACAGTCCAAAATGTCTGCCATGTCAAGTGCAAGGCTCCAAGGTAAGTGTGCAAAACGCAGAGTGGCACAAATTCTGTCAGGCACACACGTGACGAAACTTCAGGTGCATACACAGAGAGGAGAGACAGTCAGACACACACTCTGACTGAACGAGGCAGTCCTATCCCCTGCGATGTATATAATGTTTGTATTTCGTCCCATCTTTTTAAAAGGAAAAAAGAAGCCTATGAATCTGCACAGCATATGCAAAGGAGCAGCACTTACGGGGATCCTATAGAGACCAAAGCAGTGGGTGTGATGGACTAATTAGGTGGGCCCTGTGTACTCACACATCAATGGGTTCCATCAGACTGCACATAGCTTCTATAAAGGCACATCCTTGCCCAGTCATAGAGGGAATACTGCAAATTTCACACCTGCACGTATGCACGCACGTAACGCTAAAATAATCTAGCTGTAAAATATATTTAAGAACTATTATAATATAGACAAATTAAACTGTACTCTAACATGAAGCTTTCACTGTAAACTCATTCAAATCAATAAAGCAGCAAAAACATGACACTAAAATCGATCCTATAAATCAATTCCCTCTCTTGACTGGTTAAAGAGTTGGAAGAAGAGATGTAGCACAAAGAGGGAAGAAAAGGGAAACCTCTGAGTGTTGTCCAAATGGAGGTGCGAGCAGAAATTAAAATGTTTCGTACCGAGCAATATAAAATGAATTGGGCAAGGCTAGAAGAGAGAAAAGAAAAATCCATGGGTGTCTGGCTGCGGTGAAAGGGACGGCATCAGGAATGGGATTTGCCAGTGGATCACAGCAGCTGCCAAATAACTTAGAGCTAAAGAATTACAATAATACTAATGAAGGATGTGAGGACTTTTAGAGTCATTGCCGGAAAATTGCTCTGATGGAGGCGTAACAATACTATCGAATGCATCTGCCCTCTCTGTGTCTCTGGAAACACACAACAACAGATGCAAAACTATATCCTGTGACTTTTAAAGGCGGAGGCATTTTTAAATCTGTTTGCAGCAATCCAACTCCACTGGTGATCATCACCTGTCAAGAAAACTACCTGCTCGCCACAGTGCCACTGTTTTGATTACTACAGCTGTATATGTGTTGATAAAAAGAGAGAAAGCCAGCAAGTGTAGGATAGAAAAAAAAAATACTGAACCACACTTCCTTCATTACATTTTGAGCATGTAGCTGCAAAAAAGCAATAGAAGAAGGGGGAGAGATGAGATAGGGTGGATAAAAAGATGAGAGGAACAAGCTCCCATCATCTATTTTTATGCTGCATTTAATTTACATTTTCTTTTTGCTGCCGATAAAAGCGGACAGGGAACACAAGGACGGTGACACCCAGAGAGCTCCCCGGGTCAGAGGGCAGCAGTTAACCTGTCAGAAGCAGAGTACTGATTAGAATAAATCTACACACTCACTAGAGGTCAGCTCAGGCCTCTGCTTTCGAACTGACCCGCCAGTCTCTCAGGCTGCGTGTGTACATCCACCAGCTATGCATGGCGTGAACGTGTGTGTGTTACAGTGTGTGCACGCACATATCTGTGTTTGGGAGTGGGAATGAATCTGAAGGAAAGCATGAATGTACAGTTTTGTGACAGTGTGTGTAGGCGTGTGTTCATTTGCTTCATTCATACAGTTTGTTACACTTCTCCCTGCTATAAACACCTTTTCTCCTTAGAAATGAAAATTGTAAGTTAACATATTTGTCAGCATATTGTTAATTTTAATGATTCAAACAAATTCTCTAATTATGGCAACATTAGCATGAGCGTGAATTGTAAAATTTCTCACAGTATTTTCCTTTTGTTGCTTTTTTGCCTGCTTTGTACCTGGTTCTTAAGCTGCTTTGATTAAAAGTTTTAACCAAAAGACTAAATGTAAATGTGAAATTTGTGTGTGTGTGCGCGCATGTGTGTGTGTGTGTGTGTGCATAGATGTAAATACAGATGCAGCATTACTGTTAGAAGTAGTTTCAAAAAATACAGTAGTTTCGTAATACATAAAATAATGAGCTGCTTAATGCTAAATCCTTACAGCCTCTAAAAACTGACAGCTATAAAAATGTAAACTACTGAGCTGCCCACATCTACTCTTTAATATGAGTAGAAGGGGAGGGCCTGCTCTGTTGGATGGAAATCTAATGCACATAAACACTAGACTTCATCTCTGGGGCTCAGAGGGCAAGACCCTGCGGCCCTCTCACAGAGGATGAAAGAGCTATCCCTCAATAAAAGAGTAAGGCTGTCGAAGTACACATACAGGCACACTACCAGATGCGTGCACAGACAGAGAATACCTCATATGAAGAGCTGGAGGCTATCACAGTGTGAGCTACCATGTGGGATGTTTCTGGGCCCACACCTACGGAGGATGTAAAGCCGCTGCTGAACGCGCAGGGTGAAGTGAGGTTACTCACTGGAGATCTGAGAGGCTGGGTTTGTACATTCGCAATTAATCTGCAAGGCAAAGCTAGTGAAGATATTTGTTTCACTTCTTCTCATATTTCCACAATTAATTTTTATAGTGAAAGCAGTGAGATTCAGACATTTAGAGACACCAATTGAATTAGCTTCACTTCCTTTATTGTCACCACTGCAAGCAACAAATGCTAATGAGACCAAGGGTCATCCACTGCATCCAGACAATACATGGAACAAATATCCCTGTGTGCCTTGAATTTTCATTTATTAGAGACTACTAATAAGGACTCTTCACAAATTTGCATGTAATCTATTTGCAGAGAGCACATAATGATGGTCTCGCTATTGACACAATCTGTTTTCTGTTTGTGCCTCCAGTCTGCATAATTTAAAATGTGGACCACAAGCATTTCAAAATAGTGTGCTTTATTTATTTGTGCAGCTTGTAAATACCAACACACTGTTAGTTCAGCTTCATCACGGTGAAACCAGCCATTGTTAAATTTGTAACTCTCAGGAAAGATTTCTAAAACTGTGACAATCCAACGCAGACAGTAAAACAATAAACACTTCAACTATCTTAATATCAGGGAGAGCCATCATCAATCATCTCTGCTGGTTTCCTGAAGGAAGCGACATGTGGTGGTGTAGTGGAC
The DNA here is from genome assembly GCF_033026475.1 of Channa argus. Classification (NCBI taxonomy): domain Eukaryota; kingdom Metazoa; phylum Chordata; class Actinopteri; order Anabantiformes; family Channidae; genus Channa; species Channa argus. The sequence continues at coordinate 10,135,902 of NC_090205.1, forward strand.
AAGGCAAACACACTCGCACAGGTGGCTGTCACAAACACCCAGGTGGATCTGTATAGAGCTTAGTGTGATCCTGCTGAACATGCTACTGTAGCTCCCTGATCGGAAATCCTCTAATATCTGTTCATAATAATATCTGCACAATTTGGCTTAGAAATATCACAGGGTTTTATCCAGGGTCTTGCTTTTGCTCTTTGTACCTTTGATCCCACTGTCTGAGAGCCCACAACTGTGAACTGTTTATGACACTATTGGAACAATGGCATTAAAATTTTTAGTATAAAACGCTAAAACCCAACAGGTTATGTTATATTGCAGTATGAACATTGCACCGTGACAGAGAATTGCAGTCAGCTTGAATGTACATTCCTCAAGATACCCCTGCAATGTAATCAATTATCTATCTATGTATCTATCTATCGACTGCTTTATCAGTGTGGGATATCTCATTAAAATTATCATCACAAATACTTTAAATCTCAACACACTGAACGCAAACTCCCTGATAAAAAGTGAGAGTGTGTGACTTACAATATTGATCAAATTGTTTTTGTTTTGACTTGTTAACTTGCCAAATGTCAGTCCATCATGAAGAAATACAACATGCAGGTGTGCAGGCATAAGGCCAAATACTAATATGATGGAATATAAATATTACTCCAACATAATGATTTTAAATTGGTGGAAAACTCTAGTGACTCGTGAAGTGCCTAATAAGCTAAAATTTCAGTAAAATTCTTAAACAAGCAGGTGCCAACGCAGCAGCAGCAGCAGCGGCTGAAGCACACAATGCCCACAGGTATCTCCTGTCTCTTTCTTTGTGTGAGTCAGCCGGAGAGAGATCAGTGGTGTCAGAACTATCAGGCCCCGGCCTCAACAGAAGGAGGGGGGTCAGGTCAGGGTAACTCTTTCTTCCTCTGACCTATTGTTCTTCCTCAGTTTGAAAACACACCGCAGCTCTTTCATCCGTGGCTCTGCACTCAGAGAAACAGGAAGTGTCTGCATCACAGACTCCATCCATCATCTCCAGCCAAAAGACCTGTCACATTTATAGACGTTTGACTCTCATTGTTATCCACTTCTAACATGACTGACTCACACCATTACTCAGGGCAGTATGAACATTGTCTTGATAATATACTTCTCGTGCCCTGATATGTTCAAGCTCTGCTCTTTGCTTGGATATATGAATACCATGGCTTGAGAGTAAAATGACAAGTGTTTGAATCTGACAGAGCCTAAGTTCACTTTCTAGAAACCAACTGGAGACCAGCTTAATTCCCTTCATCGCTCCTTCCCTCAGCTCCAGGCCAACTCTAATAGCAATCAATGAAGTCCCAGACACAATAGCTAATTCAATTTCCCTGGACCAGTTTTCCCATCAGAGCTCAAGGTTCTGTCCCCAGCTGATAGGGCCCCAGAAAATGTCTGGAAGAGTGAGGATTTATCCAGGATGTCAGCCACCCTTCTGTAATAGACACAGATAACCGGATTGTTGGAGGAGGAGGATGAGCAGAGTGAGGTGAGGACCAGCTCACCTGCCTGCATGCCCAAAGTGACGCCCTTACTCCAAGCCATGAGATACATCCCGCTCTCCTATCTGCCACCCCTTCCCTCTCCTCTTCTATTAAAAAAGAAATCTAATCAAGAGACTTAAACTCCCACTTTGCTGTCTTCAATGAGATTTCAAAGACTTAGGGCAAGAAGGGTGGAAAAAAGGAAGGGAGAGACCTAGAAGGAGGTGAAGGAGTGCGGTGCGCGTCTGAGGGGGGGCGAGGGAAGATTAACATCTGTGTGGCTTCGGTTCACTTACCTGGGGTTCCCACATGATTCCTCGGGTGCTAAACGGTGTGTTTATCCCAAACGGCAAAAAGTGAGAGGAGAGAGGGTAAGAAGAGAGGCGGCACCCTCCTCTGGCTGTCTGACAGCTGGTGACCCAGGGGGAGGTTTGGGGAGAAGGGATCAAAGGCAAACCGAAAAGGAGAGAAAAGCAGTATGTGAACAAATATTGGGGGAAAAGATGGAGTCAATGATCTCTTTCTGTCTCCTTCGATCTCTGCCTCCTTTAACCCCCTCTCTTTGCTCAGCCTTTCAGCTCTCCTGGACAGTAACCTGCTGTCCACAACAGTCATAGTAAATAATACATGGCTAGAGTGAGGCCTAAGTGCGCAACAATCTCCTACATGCACTGGGACAACAGAGTAAACAATACAAACATCAGAGGCACAACAGCCCTCGGGCTCTGCTTTCTGGCTCTCACACAGCCTCTGTGAAGTGTGTGAGTGTGATTGTGTATGTGCGTGCACGCACAGGTTTGCCTTTATTTTCTCTTTATTTCGTTTTGTGTGTATTTGCACATTCAAATGTCCTGTTCCAGAAGTGTGTAAGCACATATAGTTCAGTCCCACAGAGGGGACAAAACAACTGATGACAGATGATACAGTCTGATGGCAAATGATTATCCCATACACTTATTTATTTCTTTTAAATGATGATTACAAACTTCCCAAATGAATAACAGTCTCCATGTGGTCACCAGAAAAGCATGAGTTGGACACAAAATTGTATATTGTTCAATATATATTTTAACATGAAGTTAGAGACCAGAAATACTTACACCAATAAAGATATTGTTTCAGGCAGGACGTGGCTGAAGGTTCATGTCCTTCAGGAGCTGTGAGAAAGACAAAATACTATTTAAGTTACATAAATCCCCAGCATAAAATCTCACTGGTGTGCAAGCGTAATAATGCATTCACACACACACACACACACACACACACACACACACACACACACACACACACACACACACACAGATACAGGTGTCTATGCAGACTCAAACACATATGCTCACTAGTACACACTCAGAGACATACGCACGCCACACGTTACTCATATTAGAATCACTGCCCAAACTGTTTTCTGAACATGAACTGTAGAAATCTCAGCCCCAGTTTGGCAAGCAGGGAAACATGCACAGGCAAATCCATCCTCTCACAACAAAGGATATAGGCAGTTAAACCAAAAAGAACACTGATTTCCATTCCTAATGCATCGGACATGGGGGGGAGATGTTGCTTCTGAGGTCTTGAATGGCGTGCCGACAGTTGTCATCTGTCTGCCGTACAGCCAGTTAAAGCTGCTGTGGCAGCTCAGTCCAGACTGGTGTACAATGAGCTGGATGCCAGCCAAAATGTCTCCTCTCCAAACATCACACATTTCACACAGGCCTTTCAACTTGCACAGGGTGGAGGAGGAAAACTAAATCCACAGAACTAAAGAAAAAATATTTTAGATATGTCAATTTATTGTGAGCAAGTATAAAAATTAAAACTGGATATTTACAAAAATAGCTCTAACAATGTCCAAAATGATTTTTGAGCTGAAACAATGAAATACCATAATCAGTGTGATTAATGAGAATGTCAGATAATTGTTTTCCTCACAGCCATTCATTATTCTTCATCCCCTCTCAAAAGCCTGAACCAAGGATTTCATAAAATATGTAATTTAGCGCTGACCTTTGGCAGAGTTCAGCAGGTCCCCATCTGTGTGTGAGGAGCAGAGAGGAGCAGAGAGGGAGAGAGAGAGAAGAATGATGACCCCTTTAACAGCTTGCCTGCGACTACCTGCTGATCCAAAAACACTGGCCAGACATGAAGCCCCTGCATAGTCAAAGGATCAAACACAGCCAGAGAATACTGCTTATTTCAGAGAAACAGAAAAAGGGGGTTTGGGTGGAGTGGGGGTGGTGGGGCAAGGGGGTTCTAGTGGTACGTTTTGTGCTACTTTGGCTGCTAGGGAAAGGGGGGGGGGGGACAGAGGGATTTAAAGGAGATGTAGAGAGTAAGAAGGACAGGAAGAGCCACAACTGTGCACCGAAAAATAAAACAAGACAATTATAATGGGCTAATGCCGCCATCAGGCCAACCCGTATCTCAACTGCTGGCGGAAGAAGGAAACTACAAAAACTGTGCTGTTTGAAGCCTAATCCCTTTTTACATTCTTAATTAGGAAACAACAAGCCATAAGCCCCTTTGTTGTGCTGACCCCCACATACTGAACGCCTATTGTGTGCGGGTGTGTTAAGATCTGAGGAAGAAAAATTTCTCTGTGGTCTGTTTCTCCGCTGAACAAACACAGCCATTCTGAAACATATCTACCTCACTGACTGACCCCAGAACTGTGTGTCAGACACTGCGACCTGCAGCACAGGTGCTCCCCAAAGGCCAGTTCTAGCTCGCTTTCTCTTCACCCTGTATACGTCTGACTACACCTGCCATGGTTCGGATGGGTGGAGGGGGTGAAGGTATCACAGAGTACCGATCAGTGGTGGACAGTTTTGTTAACTGGTGTGAGCAAAATCATCATCCAGCTCAACATCAGCAGAACAAAGGAACTGGTGGTGGACTTATGGAAGTCCGGGACTGCTGTCAATCCTCCCTCTACGCAGCGAGAGGGGGTGGGAGTTCTTTCGGAGTACAAATACCTGGACAATAAAATGGACTGGTCTGTTAATGCAGCATCAATATATAGGAAAACACAGAGGCAGTATTTTCTAAGGAGACTAAGGTCCTTCAACCTCTGCAGCACCATGCTGCCGATGTTTTATGAGTCCGTGGTAGCCAGCTCCATCTTCTATGCTGAGGTTCGCTGGGGCAGCAATATGAAGGTCCCAGACAGTGACAGGATGGACAAACTAATCAGGAGGGCTGGTTCTGTTCTGGGGGAGAAGCTGGACCCTCTGCATGTTGTGGCTGAGAGAAGAAGGTTGTCCAAACCCCTCTCAATCCCGGACAATCCCTCCCACCCACTCCACTGTGTGCTGGCTGCACAGAGGAGCACTTTCAGCCAGAGACTGATCACAGTCAAGTGCACCACAGAACTCCACAGGAGATCCTCTCTCCCAGGGGCCATTAAACTGTTCAACTCATCCCCCTTCTGTAAAAAGGAGGAGGACTAAATGGTCAAAATGGACAAATAATATTATTTTTATTTCATTTATATTTACTCCTCTAGCTGTGTTTTTTCTTACTTATTGATCAGTAGTTTGTACTTGTTTATTGTCGTGGTTTATCTTTTTCTACATTTCATGTAGAGAGCAGCTCTAACAAGCCAACACAATCTCCCCATGGGATCAATAAAGGTTTTGAATCTTGAGCCTTGGGTTCAAGATTTGGTCTTTGAGTGGCTGAGATGTATTTGTACTTTGTGATCGTTGTATTTACTGAAATTATATGGCCGAGGAACTGACCGGAAGGAAAACGTGGCCGCGCCGCGATTGGCACCAACTTGGCACTTAAAGCACAGACTTGCAGGAAATGTGTGTAAGCATGTTGTTTAATTGCAAATCAATACATGGGAAGTGGAGCTAATCACAGATGCAGAATGTGGTTGTGGTGTTGCCTGTCACAAAATGAGTCCATGATTGAAGAAGAAAATATAGTACAGACTTTTTTAGGTCTTTTGTGACAATTAATAAATAAAGCCAGTATATACATACATGATGCTCTCTTCTCTCCTCAGATGAATTTCAACAAGCAGTAATATTTCTCATTATTGATACTGTGAATCTCTGCTCAGCCACTCAACAAACACGTCCTCAACTCGTTTTCTGCCAATATGGGCCTTATACTGTAGCACATGCAGGCCACTGCATAAACACACACCCCTAAATTTATGTGTTCTCGTGCTCTACCTCTCACACACACACACAGACACACCTACACACACACACACACACTGCTGTATGCAGAAGCAGCTGGGGAGCACGGTAGCAGGTGACGTGAAATGCCCACAATAGCTCCAGAGGGATTAATTTCTACTTTATTTATTATTTATTTATTTTTAGCTCATGGAAAGCAACTGGGCTGGCAATGGCACAGCAAATAGGATATAGTAGTGAGCGGGCCCCACCTGTGGGTTTTGATGTCTCATGCTGATGTCTATATTAAGAAGTCTGAATCTGCTGTGACATACACTGTATAACATTTTATAACATATTCTTCACAAAGATTCAGTGAAGGTAGGCACAGCTGACGGCTTGAATAAATGACAATGTCTCATGATAATGAAAACAAACACCCTGGCTTCATAATTGTTCTTTCAAATTCTTAATTAAAGATGTTTCCTGAATTCCTGGAAATTATGAGTCATCACTGGTACATACCAAGAACATAAACGTACAATAACTGAGAAATGTTCTTTTTTGAAAGACGGAGTGTAAAAGGGGACAGTCAACATCAACCACGTATGAAAAAACAAATTCTGACTGCATTATATTTTATACATATATTTATATTTTTTAACTGGGGTTGTTAAGTTTGAAAAATGTTGTCAGTTTCAAATTAGACCAATCTTGTGCAGGGTGTCCCCTTAAGGTGCTTGACCCTGTGACAACAACTAACAACCTAAACACCAAACATCTGCATTTGCCTTTTAAAATCACATCATGTGTGATCATGTGATAAGAAAGTGGTATGAAATAAAGTTAGCATGTGTGAAACAGAATTTTAGATAAATGCCGACCAAGTCAGTGGAATTTAATCTGTGTCCCATTGTCACCCAAGATGAGCCTGACCTCCTTTTTATCATATCCAGAGATATTTTGCCTCCTTAAGCCATATTTCTTCCTCCTCACAGCAAGAAGCTACTCTGGGCATCTCACAGGGGACTAATGAAAGTCATACAGTAGAGTATAGTACACACACAAACACATATAGACTCCCCTTGGTTTATCAAAAAAGTCTAAATGTGTAAGAGAAGGCAAGTAAAGAACATGACAAACAGTGATGCGGCCCAAAACTGAGTAAATCAAGTTGAACATCAGGTGATGAACAACATTAATTATGCACAATGGAATTAAATCAACTCTCATCATTAGAGCATTAGCTTTTGCAAGAAAAAGCATTCTCTCAAATTAATTTTATAATGTCCATTTAATGTCATGCTTGTCCATGTTTTAATTTCTAGCTAATTTCCAGCTAACTGGCAAAATGATATTCAATTAGTTAATTAAGTATGATCCAGCTGCGTGCCATCTCTCCACACCAGGGGCTGTCTCCCTGTGGGCCACTGGTTTAAGCTTCTCTGCACTAATTATCACACTGACATTATCAGGCTGTACCTGGCGTTCTTAGTTACCTTAAGCATCGCACCATCATAGGCTGCTACGTCTGCATCCCATTAAAGGACAATGAGCTACATACAGTGTCAGTATACTTGCTTAAGTAAAAAAACAAATTAACTTTTTGTCATTTATTCTGCCTTTTAAAAAGGCCTTCTAAAACATTTGTCATGGATTTATGTGCAGCAGTACTTAATACAGATAGAGACTTAATTAGATTTATATTTTTTTCTATGCACCTGGTTTTAAAAATCTTGATCTCAATTGTGTCATCACCTCTAACTACACAATGAATGTATCACTACAAAGTATAAGTAAGATGTAAACAAACATGGCAGCAGTGAGACAATGATTATGTTTGCTATGATATGGAGATTCAAAGACATGGTATAAATAACCACAAAGAGACATCCTGTGTGCTGATCACACGTACAAAAACAAATCCACTCACACTCCGGACATGGACAAGCATTTGAGTGGCTCTTCTTATTCGTGAAGACATTATATATAGCCTACCTCACAACTGTGAGACACACATGTATTTTTAGGCTCCTAATGTTGCTTCTGTTTGGAGGAAAATATCTAATAATTAGGGGCCCAAGACAGTACGCGTACAGAGTGTCCGGCCCACCCATGTCTACCTGACAACTGACAGCCCAATCTGATTAAAGGCTGACTGGAGGAGGGGCCTCCACTGGCCATCCATGGCACTCCAAAAGTGATCACCATGGCGATGGGTAATTACAGCTGTCAACACATCCTCCGTCCTGCTGGCACCAGTTTGATTGCACTCAGCAACAAAGATAGACAAGCTTAGCATGCACTCTACCAACCACCAATCACACCCTTCTCTGCTCCATTTAGCTGACATGGCCACATTCACATGGCCACACAACACAGGCCCGTCATGGCATCCCTCCCCGCTTTTAATTGTTTTTCTTTCCCTCTTCTTTTCTTTCCAATCTTAGTCTCCTCCCTATGTTCCCTCCTCTGTTCTCCTGTCTCCCTATCGTCTCCCTCTCTCATGCGGACAGCTCAGAAGTGCAAGTGTTATTACATGAAACTCCCGCTGTAGCATTAATTGAAGGGAGATATGGTGGGACAAAAACTGCGGGGGGTAGAGCATGTCCATTATCACTCCTGCTTTCAACAGGTCTCACATTTGGAAACTGCAAATTGCAAAAACTTGCAAGGGCAAAATGTTTGACATTATTTGATCTGCAACCATATGGTATAAGCAGGGAGGGGGCATAAACACAAAAACAGATAAATAACTAAACAAGAGGAGAGTGGAATACGAGCACGATAGGAAATGTGGCCAGAGAGAGCAAACAGATCAAGAAAATAATTATCTTTAGGGTGTAATTAATGAGGGGGTTTGCTTGCATGAGGGTATGTCAAGTGCTCTCCCCCTTCTCCCTCTGTCTAACTTCTCTTCCTGGTAGCCTCTCCTCTGCCCTGCCCTTGCCTCTTATCCTATGGCTGACAATGACAATAGCCATACTGTGGATGCTAAACAGTCTTTTGTGATGTCTGGGAGGCAGGGCTGCAAGATCACATTGAGAAAAACATAGCCTTCCTGCTAGCATTATGACGCTTGATTTTAGTTAGCTGTATTAATGAAGTCAAATGTAACTGGACAGGGCTGACTCCGGTTTCCATACCCTCTCTTAATTACCTGGTTCTGTCTCATCGTGCTTGTCCTTAACCTGACCTAATGTGGCTAATAACTGAACTTGAAAACAGTCAAAACAACAATTAGCAAGAACACACCAGAAATGATGATTTTTTTTTATCATGCCTTTCCCGTCATTCAGGGGACATTTATGCCGCTCAAGAATAAACGAGGAAAAGAAAGAAAGACAGAAAAGGATGAAAAAGAAAGAAATAACAATCCAGTAAGATGTAATCAAAAAAGAAAAATTCTACATCAAAGGTCAAATTTGAGGATAGATTCCTATCTTCACACATTCTCTGTATAACACCGGAGCACTTTGATACTGAGAACAGACCATTTTGAAGAACAGAAACAGTTTTCCTCTTTATTTCCCCCTGTTTTGTATTCCTTCACAAAAACCTCTTTAAGGAGGTCTTGTTTAAGCCTGTAAATTCCTTGAAAGTGGATGAAATTAGGATCTGCCTATTCCAGTTACAGTCCCGGCATGGTACTGACAAAAACAGATGAGTGTTCCTCCTGAGGGAGAGGATTGTGGGTATGGAACCAGTTAGCACTGCCTGTTATTGCAGCTAATCATAGAAAGGGTAAGTGCATGGGAACTCCACTGTAAAAAGTGGAAAATGTTTTTCCTATTAAAACATGTTAATGCAAAAGACTTAGGTGAAAGACAAAACCTAACCACAGTTAATAAGGTCATAAAATGGGAACATTCATTTGTCCACAGTGGGTAATTAAGGTAATGCATTTCTGAACATGTGCTGCCTAGAAAAATAAGCGATTGTCTTCATATAGAAAACAAACTGAGTCACTTCTAAATGTACTTGCAGAGTTACCATTATTGAAAGCATCCAAAATTATTTTAAGCAATCTGACAAAATGCATTTACATACAGACAAGATGTTCTGAACATTATTTATTTGGATTGTTTGAATATGAAAAGCATTTATAGATATATTGAAATGAGATACCTTTTACATTTCTGTTACCTTTTGCCCTATCCAAATTAAACCTTATGTGGGAACAGGAGAGCAACTACCTGCCTATACCTGATGTTTGATTGAATTCAGGCACCTTCAAATCACTGCCTCAATCCACCAATGGTGCACAGGCGAAGCCGATTAGTTGGAATCCTGAGAGGAAATTTAGACAAGAGGAAACATTAAGTTGGAAATAAAACACAGGAAACAGGGTTAACTGCAACTCCTCCCAGTCAGTGCCAGTGGCAGGGCTATTTTTTGCCCAATTATCCTTGGCTAACGGGATTAATTACTCTAACTTCTCTTTCTTTTCTTTCCCTCCAAGCAAACGGGCAATAAATCCTTTTCCATGCTGCACCGTCTGAGAGGGCCACTCTAATTAGCATAACAAGTTACAAAATCATTACGGCCTTAAAGTGCTTACAGAGAACACAAAATCAGAAGTGCACAGGATGCAGGATGGGGTTTAGGAGGGCTATTTAATTGATGGGACGGGACACAAACTAAGGGCCTGACTCTCACAGGACCCTGATGTACAAACAAACATGCAAAGGGAAACACAGAGGGCTAATGGGTATCAATTAACAAGGACCAAGAGTCTGGTTAGATTGGTTGGATTAATAATCACTTTGCACACACTTTGACTCCCCTTAACTACCTGAAAAGGTTAGGCGGTGTGGGTTCATTATGATCTGGCCAATATCTGCAACTCTGTAGTGCAGAAAATCCACTGCAGCTATGGGAGTGTTTGCTCACCATCCACTGCCTAGTGCCAAAACCCACACGGCAAAGTCTGAGGGCAAAAACAGCCGTTTTCTAGCCAACCTGTTTAGCATGAGTTCCACCCAGTCGTCTGCTTTCACTAACCTGTCCTGACAAGTACCCAGATTAACGTAATCTTATATCAGTGCAGAGGAGCAGAAGAGAGCAGATGGACCCCCTCTGCCCACCCTCCACCCGACACAAGCACACACACACACGAGCAAATTCAAGCGCTCTCAGTCATAAACACAAATGCTCATACACACATGTTACAGACTTTGCTGCAGAGTGCTTAGCATGCAAAACCTGGGCCCCAGCCACAGCAATTAATGTTCTCCCAGCAAATTGCCACAGCTTTGGACGATGCTGTTTGGGGAATGTTACCCTGTATCTTCATATGCTGTACCTAAGCGAACACTCTGGTCCTGCTGCTGTGTAAATGTGCCGCCGCGGCCATTTAAACACACGACAGACAAAAAAAGAAAGATGCTTGTCTCATTTATTTTCAAATAAATAAATACAATTTATTAATAGACAAGTAATTGAATAAGAGAATCAACAAGAGTCTGCAGGCTGGGGAATTGAATTTGGGATTTCTAACACTTGTCATCTGCCGTGTCGAAGTGAGCTTGTCTTTTTACAGTTTCCGTGGTAAATCTCAACAACTTTGCTAAACTGAACAGATGGGCTTGCTAATTAGCAGCGCTCAGACTGTAAGTTTGTTTATAAAGAGAGAAAGGGTTCCAGACATCTTGACACATTTTATTAACATATCATACCTTAAAGCTATGCTTCTTGATACCCACCAGGCTCTTTAGTTAAACGCGCACACACATGTGGAGACACATGCTTTCACACATGCACCAACACTCTTATATAAACATGCCCATGTGTGGCACTGCATACACATACACTGTACACACCAGGGAAACAATAAAAGTCAGCCTTGCGAAACGGAACACCCTGTATGTATGCTCATGAATATGCACAATTAACTGTGTGTGTGTGTGTGTGTGTGTGTGTTCGTGTGTGTGTGTCTTTACAGTAGTGTAACAGCACATTTTGGACATGAGTGTGTCCACACTGTATAAATATGTGCGTATGTGAGAGATAGTGTTTGTTTACGGGGGTGTCACTTGTGTGTCATGCGTCCATGTCCTTGCTAGAGCAGTGGCATGCTTCTCTCTCCACCAGGCCCCCTCCTAAATTCGCCCCCTGTGGCTTTGTCAGCTTTCACTATTGTGTGTCAGGACACAGACACTAGATGATATCCCGTGCAGACGGGGCTGGTGAGCTCCCAGAAGGATCTGGAGTATTCAGCAGCAGGATAGGATGGACCGTGGCTCCATCGGTGCCATTTAAGCCTCCTGCTGGACCTCGCACTGGACAGAGTGACACCATGACACTACACTGATACAATGAGATGTGAAACAGTGGATTTGAGAAAGGCAGAGAAAAACTGCACGATAGAAAGAAAAAAATCCTCACCAGTGTCTGATGGTACAGCTCTTGCCAGTGTGGTCCTAATTTCCTTTTTCCAAATCAGGTACATACCCGCAGACATACCACAGCCCGGTGTTTCAGCAGGCACATATTGCCATGGTGATCTTGGTTAAGAGGCTTATTCGGCCCATGCTGATGGTTGCTGGGGGACACTCCCATTGCCATGGTGATGGCTACTGGGAGGACACTCACATTGCCATGGTGATGATGGCAGGAGCCAGGCATGCCAACCAATAAGATGATGGATAAATGCCATGCAGGAGGCAAAGACAAAACGTGACTAGAATGCCCGTTTATTATGTGAAGGACACTTTTCATAATTTGTATCTTCACACATTCTTATGTCCAACAGCTTTTCTGGAAAGAGCCATATTTATGCTTTCATGATGGTGCAAATAATAAAAACAGAAACCAAGGCAATAATATTTAAAAACAAGGCAAACAGTGGCTAATCAAAATGTTCCAGAAGAAAACAGTGGAGATAACTGACTTAAGATTGCAGATGACATGAATTATGGATAGGAAACATGCAAAGAAGAAGCTTCAAATTCAAATCATGTATAAATGCAAAATACATCAGAGAAAAAACACAGACTCAGTCACTGATGATACAAGGTTGGAGCCTATTTGTGTCAGCGTTTATGTGTGAAATATGCATACACCTAATTCCACATTCCATCAGTTATAACAGCTATACAGAAGCAGAAAAGGCAACACCAATATGGTGATTTACCTCCAGATAGAAGCATGTGCCGTTCCTTCTAACTCCCAATAGATGGAGGCTGGGGCCGGTTTGAGGGCCAGGAGGGACTGGAGCTGCCTGAAGGCATGGCCCAGGTTAAAAATTGGACCAGGGTAAATAACCACGAAGAGTTGTTTGCATGTAATTGTGTAAACATGCAGGTAGTGTGTTATACCAAAACACACACACACGCATCCAAGTACAGAAATTCATGCCCACTGCTTCTTTAAGATGGATGCCTGAAAAAACACATTACACATAAAGTAACACCTAAAGGTCAATCAAAGCACCCTACATCCCACCCAGCTTTGTCACTTATGCCTTAAACCCCATCAAACATTACAAATACACAGATCAACACGTTACTAACACGTTACTTACCTTTGTTGTGTAGGGTGCTTTGGAATCACCTGCTGAAAATAACAGTAACACAATACTGTAACACAATATATATATATACATATATATGTGTATGTGTATATATATATATATATATATATGTGTGTGTGTGTGAGTGTGTGTGTGTGTGTGTGTGTGTATGTAGCATGAAACCATCTTTCAAACCCATACTGCAGCTAGCTGAAAAAACTCAATAAATTTCTCATGCCCATAAATCTCTCACCCTGTGTTATCACTGACTTTAGGACTTTAAACTTTAACGTCTGACAGTGACTGGACAAAAAGTGTGAGTGTGTGTGTGTTCACATGAGTGCATGCTTACGCAATAAAACCACACCATTCCGATAAGTGTGGAGCATATTTAGTTCACTTTGGGTACATTTTTTATGTTGTCAGTTCACATAATATAAAATATTTTCTTATTAAACTGAGAAAGTGACACAAAATACACCAGAATGTTTACTCCTGAACGTTTCAAATGCATTCAGGAATATGTTGTGTCTACAAATCTGTCTCTGAATGGGCAGGAGCCCCTGCAGGACTCTATTTCATTGTACACACGAGGTGCACAGAAATATCTCGTTTTCCAAACCTACGTACACAATAAGATAACCACACAGATACATCATAAAAGTGACAAATAGGTTTTGCATTTTTTCTAATATGCAATATATCCATGTACTGTAAACATGTGTCTGCATATTATAATAAAATGGAATCACCTGTGTGTGTAAATGTTGCATGAAACCATCTTTCAAACCCATACTGCTGCTAGCTGAAAAAATTAGCTCTCAACTCAATATAATACAAGCAATACAAATTACTGGACACATATAATGTTAAGAAAATTTATGTTTTTCAGTATTTATGACACGTGTGTTGAGTGAAAGTGACCAATAGTGTGACAAGCTGGACAATCCTGCAGGCTTTAAGGACCTGCTGAGTGCTAGGGCAGACATTGAGACAGAGACAGATTGAATGGCAGTGTCAGGCTGTTGGTGGTGACTGGCAGAACACGGCAGGAAGAGAGCTATTTGAAAAAAAGGGAGGTGTCTTCGGCAGAAAGTACACGGCAGATGGTGGAAGTGGAACAGCAGTGCCACTAGAGATACCAATGAGCAGCACCAGAGATACCACCGGGGTACCCCAGCCATGTTAGGGCAGGAGGTTCTGCCCAAAACTGAGATTATTCCCATGATGCAGGTTTTCTGGTGGGTCGAGGGGGTCCGTGGCTGTGTGGTGTAAGCGTGGGTGTCACAGGCCTTTGGCCCTGTGGTCTGTAAGAGTTTAACCGCTGTGTTCAATAAGTTGAATTTAGAGGGTTCACCCAAAATAAAGAAATGCACCAGTGAAAAGATAATAATGATATATTTATATTTCCCCACAAGTGTAATGTACCTCACTAGTTATACAACCTGTAGTAGTTTATCACTTCATGCTCAATCACATGGTGCTGAATAAGATAGGAGCCTGTATTAGTAGCCACATCCTCAATCTGATAAGGCACAAAGAAGCTTTGGGAAAATGGAGGACACATAATGCTGCACGTATTTGTAATTCTTTTGTGATTTTGTTTTAGCCTCCCATATACAGTGCCTTAGGGAAGGAAATATGTGTGGATTACACCTTAAAAGACACCCCCAAACTGGCCCAGCTCCTGAGGCGACCAATAGAGAGCTCCGTTACCAAAGTCCCTGCAGAGACAACAAGCCATGTGAAGTGTGAAACCCCTCGCCAACATGGATTTAAGATTTCAGAAACGTACATCAGTAAGAATGGAAATATTCAGAGAGAAAGAAGAGAACGAAGGGAGAGAGAACGAATGGACAGACTGCTGTTTGACAAATATTGTGAGATTCAGTGGAGGGTTGGTGGTGTTTTCATTGCTGACATCAACATAAATTTTCCTGGCGCGGCTCTCCTTGCCCAGCATGGGATCAGCACTGGGAAACTGGAGAGGAAATTCTTCGAGCAGCTAGGGAGTGGAATCAAAGAGCCAGCGCTCTGAGACCTCTGACACACTGAACTCCTCACTAACCTCACAACCCTCTTTTGCTGGCTCTCTCTCACACACATGCAGTTACATGTGCAGTCACACACATAATAGACACGTGCACATTGGCACAAACAAAACCACACATACATATACATCACTTTCAAGATCATTTGGGACCAGTGCTTATCATTTTGTGTTTTCAGTGTGTGATCTATCTGGGAGCAGTGCATCT
Source organism: Channa argus (assembly GCF_033026475.1). NCBI lineage: Eukaryota > Metazoa > Chordata > Actinopteri > Anabantiformes > Channidae > Channa > Channa argus. The sequence goes on from NC_090205.1 coordinate 10,151,317, forward strand.
GTTTGTGCCATCTGATAAGCTGATAAGTGTTTGTCCCTCTGTGGCTCTTGTGTGTGATGCACACTGGCCCGCATTATATGCTGGCCTGCATGAGAACTGTCAGTGGTGGACTAAAGGCTCAAGGAGCCCCATCTAAGGAGCCTCATTAAAACTTGACAGACACACACTCTCACAGACACAGATCTGTGCAGTCACACTAAGTACCCACAAACACGCAAACAAGTAAAGCTTGAGTTAATGATGATGTAATTAGCCATGAGTCTTTTTTTAAAATGCTGAGTGCCAGGAAGTGAGGATATGCTTCATGTCATCTAGAGCTTTTGAGTGTGTGTGTGCGTGCCTGCGTGTGGGAACACACTACGCCCTCAGATTTGTTGGAGACTGTACAATGAGCACGGTGGTCACTCTATTCTGTGCCACAGTGTGCAGGCTTTCCACCCGAGCTCCTCCAAAAAGAAGCACATACACAATGACCACCATAGTGAGGAACTCTTCCACGCCATCGCACACACGAAAAATCGCACAATTTAAGCAGGTGTGGCTGCCAACTGCAAACATTGAAGGCATTTTTGAGAAGTGGACCGCTGTGGGTTTGTGTGAGTGCTTCATACTCAGGGTGGGTCCTTGCTTAGGGTCCATGGCTGAATTTAAGGACCATTCATGACTGGGTGCCAGGTGACAGAGGGTGCAGCTGGCTAGACTTAAATGAATGCGCTTCCTATTGACCCCAGCATGTGTGTCTGTGAGTGTGAGTCGTGTGCATGTATAGATGGAGGGTCAGGGCAATAGGAGGGCATGATCAGTGGACAAAGCCACTTTCAGATGCCACCACAAAAACTCATTATCAGTTTATGAGGCAGGGTACAGAGGTGAAGGGAAAAGAGGGCTTACAATACTGCCCAGCCATGGCAACTTGTTCAAACCTCCTTTTTTGTGTTTTGAACTCTCTCCCTGTTTATCAATGGGGCATAGACAAGATTCTCAGGGGGTGAAGAGGTTTGCTGTCCAAATGGACTGCTCTATAATGGATGTAAATTTAATTTTAGCAGTAAGTATGTGTGAAGCACAGCTTTAGAGTTGTGATTGATCTCAAGGTTGCTGATCTATTTGGATGATCTTAAAACAATGATATTTTATGTGTGTCACCTACAAGAGGAGCAACAAGGTCCCCAGTCAGAGCTCAGAACAGACGCTGGGGCCCACTGAGGTCTGTCAGAGTGTGCAGGCTGTTTTAATCCACTCTGCTGGAAGTCTCCTCTGTAGGCGTGTGTTATGTGTGTGCATGTGTAAATGTGTGGAACAGTGGGCACAAAAAAAAAACCAAGATAAACCAACTGAACTGTGATGTCATAGATTTCCACAGATTTGGTGATGTCAGATTGGCCTTTGTCATGCTTTGGCCATTCCGCTGTAGCGATACGATGACTGGGACAGTTATTGGATTTGTCAGCGCAATAGGTTTAAACCTTAACTTATCCATCAATATCATACTTCGAGCTCCGGACCGTTAGACTGCCCGTCCTGCTTCTGCACCTCTTTGTGTCCGTTACCTCTCTGTATATGAATAAACACTAGAGGACTCCAAATAATGCAATTAAACACTGATCGCAGGGTTCAATGCTGCTTATCAATACACCCAGCAGGGGAGCAAAGACCAGCTCAAACCAGGGCTTCAGCTGTCTAGTTTATGAAGAACCACGGCCATATCCTTAGCATCCCAAAGCTCAACTTTCTTCTGCACACTGAAAATAAGACTGCATGTATAACTACTACTAAATCACAGGTCTTCAAACAGGCAAAAGACACACTGGATGTCACATGCTGGGCAGCACATTATCCATAGGTGTGTTGTAGGGGACATACTTCCTGCTCAGTGGTGAGGACAGGTGTAGTGTTCAACACGTTTATCCCCTCTCTGCTCTGTTTTGCTGATGGCACAGCTGACCTCCGCAGGAGGCTTGTCTGAGGCAGAGCCTGTGAAAGCTAGCTCACCGCCCTGGGAGCCCACAGAGCACATGAACCAGACCTGAACCGGGCCTCTGCCGTGAAGCGGACCTCCCGGCCACGCCTACCCCTGCCAGCCCTCGGTCAACCACTGACAAATGCTGGGCCTCTCTGCGGTTTCCCCAACCTGGCCACCAAGCACCTAGGATAAGCCCACTCATGCATAATAAACACCAGCCCCAGGGCCTGGTGTGTGATCTCATCATGCTTGCATCCACTGTATAAAGAAATGTGACAGACTGCAGTGAGAAAGTGTGTGACGGGGAGGGCAGCTTGTGTGGAGAGCTGCAAGGGTGCCAAATAGAGTGGTACACAACAGCAGCATGCATCCTCTCGTGCCCAGTGTGTGATGCTCTTCTGGCCTTCCCTCATCTGCATAATGAAAATATGCACTGATAAGGGCGGTTAATGTGACACAGCACCTAATCAGGAGAAATTACTCTTTGGATCACACAGATGCACTGAAAGAAGGAGCTGTGGGAAGATTGAGAAAGAGGAGTTGCAGAGACAAAAGGACAGGGTAAATATTGGCATAACTGTGGACTTTCGCATACACACCAAAATATGCATAAATAAAAAAGGGAGGATGGAGCAGTTCATAAAAGGGATTTTTTTTGTCACTACAAAGCCCAAATGGTTTAATGAATGATTCTAAACAAACAGAGCTGAGGAGTTTAGTGAACAGAGCCAAGCACTTAGGGAACATGAAAAGCAACAAAGCCTTGGTGAGGTGGTCTGGCTGTTTCATTGCTCTGCAGGATGAGGAATCAATGGGAGGAGGGAGAGAGGGCATTCCTGGACTACTGACTAACTGACACACACAAAGAGAGTAGGGAAGACCATGCAGAAGAAAATATAGAGAGAAGTCTCATCATGTGGATGAAATTATCAGCATCTTTACTATGATGCATCACTGGTTTTCCTGTAAAACATAGATGACTCCTGCAACAGAGCATCCTAGTCAGCCCCAGGCTGTAACATGCAGACCAAGGGGGCCACTGAAAGGGAAAATAAGCATGATTTGGTTTGACAGCGGTCTTTTGCTATCTGCAGCTGGACAGATGGACTATTGAGACAGTTGGACAACAGCCAGACCACAAACAGACACACTAATGGACTAGCAAAGTTATCCAAAGACACAAGATACCTTGACATGTGTGGCTTAAAAGACTTAACAATAAATAAACACACGCACAAAAAAACTATTTGGCAAAACGCATAATTCTACAGAACTGCTGGGGACAAACGGGGGCTCACTGAGGTGAATATTCTGAAGAGATTGGATACACGAAATGAACTCTAAGAATGGATATCTGTGGGGGGTTGGAAGAGCTCCCTTCAGAGGGACCTTCAGGGGAGGACAACTGCTTAAACACACAGTGGATTACAGTGGGCCTTCGAAGTCTACGTTCCTTAAAATGAAGGGCAGGAGGGACTGGGCTAGGCCTAAAATGGCAGCCAAGCTCTGAGGGGAAACAGTGGAAGATGGGGAGTTAATCCATGGTTTGGAATAGGAGTGGAGGCAGCCACAATACTGGTGCGAATCTTGTTGAGCGGACACAGAGCTGTGTTCTCTGCTGACGTGCTCAGTTCCACTTGGTTCCACACAGACAGAGTGCAGGAGTTTTAACACACTCAAGCATGTGCTAATTAAAAATCCACATGCTGCATCATTGCTGCAGCAATCAATATGCTTGATTAACCCATCTATACATCACTGCTGCAAACAGTGGACCCTCATTTTTGAACATTGCCAGTCAGTAAATTGTTTTCACTAACAATTTTCGCTTTTAATTGTTACACTCAATAAACATGTTATTCTGAATACATATTGTGTATTTTTCAATCAGACTCCGTCAGTAAAACAAATTTCCGATTCTGCCTCATCCATGACCAAACTTAGTTTGTGTCATTTCCTTTCCATTGAAATTGCAACTGATCTTGTAGAAGTTATTGTGCGTATGATATACACACACGTCTCACTGATCCTCTACCTAATTAATTCACCCTGAGAGACTTGAACAAGGGAATAGTTTTATCCTCTAGCCCTGGTAATAATCAAACTGACCCTGGAATATGTTCACACTTCAGCATGGTGGGGAACTTGGGATTCTTAATGCAGCCCTTGCTTCTTTTGAAAGTGCTAATTTGATAACATTCAAAAATCAGAAGGCAGAAAATCTAATCATTCTTTTGAAATAACTGGAAAGGAAATTCATAATCTTGCAGGGTTATAAAATTTTCTTTTCCTCAGCCTTTGCTAAAAAAGCAACTGTTGAGGACATAACTGTCATGATATATAAAAAGGAAATCGATTTTGTCGAATGTGGGGTTTTTTTTCTGTGCTAACCAAAAATAATTTTATTTGCTTCACTGTTGGCAGATTAATTATATTATACGCAAGTTAGAATAGTGCGAGCAGGCCCTAATCTATCTACTGTGCTCTGCCCAGCTGGACTACACTTATACACTCTGTGCACAGCGCTGCAGGTAGTAGTCATTATGAAATTGCAACAGATACGAATATTTCAAATTGCACTTATTAAACGGACATTATTGAAATTCTCAGATTGGTCAAAAGTCGGAGCATTGCTCAAAAACTGTTAGAGGCCAATGTCTCTGCACTTTTTGCCAGGGCTGTTTAACATTAGTACACGTTTATAGTGAAACAAATTTTATCTCTTTTCCAGAAACTAAAGGTCACTAATGTGAATGGATTACAAACAGTGTAAAAAAGACAGCAAAACTGTTTGTTTGCCTGAAGCAAAACACTGAACAGACTTCTCAAGGCTACAAAAAACAGGTTTAACCTGTTAAGACCAAATAGAACAAACTTACCTCAAGATTATAGATATAACGTACACACAAAGAAAATAAGGGAAATGAAAGAAAAGTTTGGTTTTTGTTTTTAGCGTTTCAGTGTGAACTCAGTGTGGATATTGCAAACTCTGTGAGGACATCAGTCCTAGCTCCTGAGCTGACGCCCCATCCTAGGCTTCCCGTGTCCCTGGTCATACTAGCTGTCCTTCTTAAAGAAAGCCTGCAGCATTTCTCTGCTGATTTTTGACGGAAAGAGGAGAGGAGACCCTTGAACATGACCCTTCAAAAGGCTTTTATACTAGTTCACCTGAACTCTCTTTCCTGTCGTTACTCCTTATTTAACCCTGACTGTTTGCTGAGTTTCTGCTAAAAATCCAATTAGGCTAATTTGAAACAGTCTCAGTGAGAGAACCTTATCCTTTAGGTGCACAGATAACTAACCTAATTAAGACTAGACCTCTACCTCTGTCTTCTTTGAGCCTGCAAATTAAGGAAAGAAAAAGAAAACTTGTTAGAGATTAGAGTTGAGATTAGATTGCCAAAGTAAACACTGGAGGGGAAACCTCATCTTTAAATGTCCTTAGATTGTTTAGTGCTCATTCAACAGCAGGTTTTTACAGCAGCCAACACCGAGGAGAGACAGAGGAAGATACTGCTCATTATTAAGGTTACAAGTATGGAAAAAGGTGGGATGCTCAAAGAAAGTGATGTGATTAGGCCACCTGTGAAAGTAGACCGTGACTGATTGTGTTTTTAGGAAAACAAAACACAGTAAAGGTGCTGGAGTAGCACACACACATGGAGCAAACACAAACAACAGGCCTCCTCGGTTTAGTTTACTCCTATCAGCTGACAGAGACCACCCCGACTCCTCAACTCGTCACTCTCATCGGGACAGGAAGAGGGGAGGGCAGCGGGTGAGGGGGATTTGGTTGGAGGGGGGATGGGTGGAGCTTGGTGCGGGGTGTGAAGGGGGGCCCTCCACCAAATTAAAACCCAATCAATGTGAATCTCTCTCTGCCCAGTCAAAGCGCCTTTCCGACTAAAGCCTTTTCCCCAAGCCCCCTCCGCATCACCCTTTACAGTCCACCTCATTGTCACCCCCACCCCCAGTGCACACATCCAATCCAATGCCCTCCGCACCCTCCTCTTGACCCACACTCACACTGACTTCAGGCGCTGGCCTCTATTGCTTTACTCCACACCAGGCAAAGCAACCACTACAGACACCACTCAGAATTACAACACAGAGGGGTTTAATCCAAAGACATGCAGATAAAATGTGCATTATAATAGTTTTATTATCTGTACAAACATATTGCACTGTACTGTGCAGTGCAGTTAAACAGCATTAGGTCAGTATTATGGATTTCATCGTGTTGGTTTCAGCTTTAAAGGGTTACATTAATCCTTACTCTTTTTAGCCTTCAAGAATGAATCCATAAACCTGCCTAAAATATTAATAAAAGGAAACTCCCTAACCTTGTTTTCTCATTGCGAAGCCAATGTGTTGGATTTTAGAGAAAAGCTAAAACTGTCCTAATATTTATAGGCTGCACTGTACAGTTATGCACTCACAGGCAAGCTTTCAAACACACATGCACACACATCCATCGCACATGCCACCTGCTGAAGTAGAGATGGAGAGAGACTCCTTCGTGGCTGAAGCAAAACAGTAGGGAACAATTAAATCAAAGACCAGCCTTTGATCACTTGGTCATGTGAACATGACAGGTGACCATATGGCTGATAAAATGTAAATTACAATTGGTGCTCAAAATCCTCCGGATTTAGACCGCAACAACAAAGAGAAAAAAAGAGGGGTTTTTTCACTAAAAACATTCCATTCAGGATTGGCCATGTGCTAAATGTTACAAGGTAATTCTTTATGTAGTTAAAATGTCTATTTTTGTTTCTTAATCTGTTGTAATTCTCATGCAACTCAATGTGCAACACATACGATTCTTCTGTGGATAGTGGGAAAGGCTGTGAGAAGTGTGTGCGACAAACACATGAACATACGCACTCGTGCAAAAATGACAACAACGAAAAAACAAGCACACGAGATCATTAGACCTTTATAGCGAGACGGGCAGACAAAAAAAGAGGGGAGTAACAGTCAGCCACTACAAGCAATCGCTAGCAGATGCTGGAGCTGTTGTTGTTGCACAGGGTGAGGGAATGGAAGGTGAGGTCAGATATGGCAGGATGCATCAGAATAGACCTACTGTGTAATGTGATTGGATGCAGAGCTGAGTAACATGCACATGAAGGCTGGCTCATGCAAACACCTGCAAACAAGCCCCAAACTCTTCCTTTACATGCACAGACACACACAGTGGGCTTAGAGAATCATATAGGGCCCAGAAGCAGTTTCCATCTAGTAGCAGTAGGGGGAGCAGCTCCACTATAGTTCTCACTGGATCCAGGCCCAGGGCACTTGACTTGGGAGTGTACTTGTTAGGATATGCACATACATGTTCAAGGGCGGGAGTAAAACACAATAACTGACTGATGTTTTTTTTCCTACGCTACATTTTTTACTTTTCATAGCATCTAACATTTGGATAGAATGGGCACAAAGATGCATAAAAATCCAAACGTGGATGAGAGTTTTTCTCTAAATGCAGTTCCTGGCTGATGCAGAAGAGATTCTCAGTGTGATGCGGAAAATGGTTGCAAGAGGTGCTAATGAATATAAATAAATCAAATCTATTTTTCTAACAACAAATTGGCTGAAAAGAGCAAAACAAACAATGGTCAATATGTCTGCTTAGCACCAGCAACGACATTCAGAATATTTAATACACATTTGAGGAATAAAAAAAGTAATTGTCGATCATGTTGTCTGCGTCCATGACTTCTGCTCACTACCTTTTTTAAATTATCATCAAAATTGAGCCCAATACACAGTAACACAGTTGTTTCTGAAATAAATAAGTCCCTGCAAAATTTTAAAAATAAGTTCTTGCGAGCACTGTAAACCATGAAAGTCCATGCAGCTCCAATTTGTTTGATTCACAGCAGAAACCTTGAAGATGGATTTTTCAGAGCTTGTTCAAAGAAACTTAAATATATTTGTGAAAGGACACATTATTTCTCTTGATGAATTTTGCACTAAAGCTTGTGAGCACTGAAAGAATACAAGCCATATTTAGAGAATGAACATAATGTTGCTAGAAGACAACTTTGCCCATTGTGTGTCTCTTTGTGTTGGTAACAGACGGCCTGTGAAAGATATCTACTGTGTTTCTAATTCCTTTGCGTATGCGTGTGTCTCACACAACCAACACTGGTTTGTGAGCTTGGATCCTTTGTCCCTCCTTCACAGTTGTGTGAGGACACTCATAGTTAATGGCTTTTAACAGCACAAGTGTTAAAGCGTCTAAATGCAGACAATTAAAGAGCCGCTCTGCCAGAAAAGATGGATGACTCCTGTTGGTACAGGGAAGCGAGTGCTTTATTCAGCAGCTCACACTTTCTTTTCTTATGCAATGCCACGAGCTGAAAATAGAGTTTAACAGGCCACTTCACCTTGAGGGCCGTTGCTCAGCTCACCAAAGACACACGCGTACAGTGTGCACACAAAGACATACACAAAGACATACACAGACAGACATGCATTCATTTTGAAGGATAGGTTCAGCTTAGATATATTGTTTTTCAAAATAAAAGTCCTTTTCTCCACTTAATCAGGCATCCACTTTTACTATTCACACTTACAGTACTGTGCAATACGCACCACAGCACAAAACAAGTTAGAAAAAACAGTTTGAGTGAAGAAGAGATGACAGACAGATGACAGCAGATGAAATCACACAGACTCCAAGTGAAAGTCACATGTTGCCATCAATCACCTCCTCCATTTATGCCATTTCCTCCCTGCTGAACAACAGACCCAAATCATTTGCCATTGGCTTTTTGTATGTGTGTTTGTGTGTGTGTGGGTCCCTTTGCTTCCAACAGGACTCACCACCCTGACCACTACAGCAAACCCAAGCCACATTGACCTTGGCTTTTGCATCGCCATTAATTGTGTCTTTCAGTCTATCTTCTCCTCAAAGCCTTCATCTTTCAACTGTCTCCCGTGGTTTGAGCTGTGTGTGTATGTATATATATATATATATATCTGTGTGTGTGTGTGTTTGTGTGTGTGTGTGTGTTTCAGGTCCAGTGAAGGTGACACCTTATGCCTCGTGCCGAGATAATGAAGGCTTTAACTTTACAACTCAAGCATATCAGATTGCAGCACCACAGTCCCTCAGACACGCACCCACAACATGAGTGATCTGAATGGGTCGCCACCCTCCATTTCATGTGCACTGAGCAGTGTGCACTGTAAAATCTGCCAAAAGGCCTCATCATCATAACCATCCCTTATTCCAGAGTAGGCTACAGGAATTGGTTTAGTGAGACATATCAGAGTACACACGCTTGTGCAGAAACACACACCCTTCAAGGAGGGCAGGCACAGGGTTGCATACTGTTTACCAACTGTTATGGCAGCCGGAGGCGGGAAAACAGCTCTGTGTGTGTAACCTCAGAGCATGTTAGAGTCAAGATGTCAAAAATCACTCACGCACCTCAAAACTGGGCTCAGCTAATGTGGTGAAATAAAATAAAAAATTTAAAAAAAGAGACATCCCCATCTCAATTCTCTCACTGCTTCTCTTCTCTGCTTTCTCCTCAACTCACCTTTCCTCCCCTTTTCATTCAGGAAGGGTTCTTTCCATAATAAAAGGAACCTGTGGAACTAATCCTTGCAAATCTCCTGTGCTTTCTGTCCTATACCTCCAGGCAACACAGCACACTGAAATCCTCCATTTGCATGCCTAAACTGCACTAACTGTGAATAAACCCTTTTAGCTGCTAATGTAATAACATCTCCATTTCAGGAAAGGAGCAGGGGGTTAGCCAGCCCTCAGAGATTCAAGCAAACTTACCCCTCTCCCTCCTCTCGCCAACCCTCCTCTTTTTTCCCTCCTCTCATCCCTTCTCCTCTGCAGTACAATAGGCCTTGCATACAGATGCATCTAGTAGCAGCCTGCCTTATCAGCCACATCTACTTAGGGTCAGCTTTGGAAATCCAAGTGGAGTCCTGATTACAAGCAGATAAGCTAAAACACACATACATTCACATGCAGTCAACCAGTCCCACTTCACCTTGGCTGGATTCAGAGGATTAAAAGTGATGTTGAACATGATTTTATTTTTACTGTGTCTCTTTTCTTTTTACTAACAGCAGCCGAGTGAAAGGAAATGCGTGATTCTAATTGTATCTTAATCAAACAATATCTTAATTGTTCAGCTTCAGTAGCCAGCGTACAAATTAGTAACCGTGGATTAAAAGACACACTAAAATGTAATGAATCAGAGAAAGTATGTCAAAATCCCCTTTCCGTATTTTTTGGCCATTTTGCAGGATCTAATTGGCCAATACCACTCTACACTTCTCTGCAACAGTAACCCACAGCACCTCGTCACTGCCTTTCATCTCCCACCGAATTACATTAACACTGCTAAGTAGTAGAGAGGCCACAACACATCCTTGCTTTATCCCACACGGATAAGCTCACACACGTAGAGTTACGTAGCATTTTTCTTCCACAGTCAAATCCAGATGAGGGTCAGAATACAAGCTGCACGTCTCTTTGCTTCAGCGTATGGAGCGAGACATGCCAAGATATCATTTTAACTGTCCAATTACACAGAATATAGCAGTTCCAGCCCACCCCGAACTAGGTACTCCTCCCCCAAATTCAAGTTTTTAGGAAAGATCCATCTGGTAGTTGCAGTGATTTTTATTTTTTCATTTATTTTTTTTTATTTTTAGCGGGGCTTAAATGGTGGAGATAACTGAGAAATTGCTCACGTTTCTCCCTTTGAGAGCTGGTGTTCACTACCTCACAGAGTTCACATGAATAATATTAACATCAAAGAGAAATTCTTGGAAACCATCTGATCAAGCTGTATCATACATTGCTGTGACATGCACCCCCCCTCCCTCCCCTCTCATCTTCTTCTCCCACACACGTACATACTGTATATACTGACACGCCTAACATATATTGGTATTCTGCTAGTATAAAAGGGAGATCCAGTTATTTCAAAGAGCCCATTTCCACTACTACTACTACTACTACTGCTGCTGCTGCTGCTGCTGCTTAATGATACAATAAGACATCAGTGCTGAAGACGAGTGCTCCTGCCATGTTGCACTTGGAGCCAGTAGCTGGAAAACTGAGCAATATAACCTATATGTTGAAAGTCTATCACACAAATCTTTCAGCAAATGTATTCTGCTGACCCATTTTCTTTCCATTCACAAAGCTGAAAATTTTTATTCAAACTAAGAAGCAGGAGACTTACAGCGACACCTACTCTTGATCTACCTGCTCCTAAACATTTCAGTGCAACCACGATGCACATGACAGTAACACATCTTGGTGGAATGAAAAACGATTATTCTCGATGTTTGATGACTAAATACATAAACACTGCGCAGGAACAGCTTGCAGCTTTGCCAGTCATCTAACCAACCAACCAACCAACCAAATGCCAAGTGAGACACCCCCCCCCCCCCCCCCCACCCCCCCCCCCCCCCCCACCCCCACCCCCCCCCCACACACACACAAAAAAAAAAAACACAGACATGAAAAAGATGAACTTATTGAGGTCTCTATTTCCATGGCAACACAGAATAGTTTTGATGATGTTCCTTCCCAGTCGGCAGGCAGGGCTTGGCCGAATCACGGCACAGATTGGTGCTCCGTGGCTTGTTACTAAGGGCGGGTTTAAAACGTGCAGAGAGAGAGGGAGAGAGGCGCAGATGGTTGGAAGAATTGCCACTTTGAAGAAAACCCCAAACCACACTCACAACTGGGTTCTGCAATATTGATTTGAATGGGTGGAAGGGAAGAAAACCTAGTGGCCTATGAATAAGTAAGTAATGGATAATATGGGCTAAATCAAAAGCCATTCAAACTGAATAGGATATGCGTTCTCAATGATGCAGAGGTCCAGTGCGTATTTCTCTCTACATGAGGGCACAGCAAACTATGTAGTGAACAGTACTGTCAAACCTCCTCATGTCATATCTCTAATACGATCCAACTAAAAAAGCAGAGAATAGACACAGAACAGCAAAAGAGAAAATCAAAAAAGATCAAAATTCTTTGCTGAATGAATCCTAATCTTTTCAAATGAACCAAACCTCTTTGCTCATATATATATATATATATATATATATATATATATATTTTTTTTTTTTTTTTTTTTAAATATTAATCATAATTTTACATGGGAAATCAGGATACATCTTTTTAAAAAATGGGATTTTGATGGACACAATCACTGACCAATGTGATTAAGACACTTCTCACACCATTACTACAACTAATGACTGCTGGCTATTTTGTTTGGCTTTTAATTTAAAATCTTAATTACAAATTTCTTCACAACACTTGAGAGGCCCTGGTTCTTTTTGAATAAACAACACACAATCATCAGGGGTTTTAATTTACCCAGCAGGAGAAGTTGTGCTAAATACCATCTATTTGAAAAAAAAACAGAAACTCCCCCAAACTTTTCCTCTCCTCTTTCCCCTCTGCAGAGAGCAGCACCATGAACTGCAGGAATCAGCATAAGAGCGCAGGGCCCTGCCAGGCCCCGGTTAGCTGTGATTCGTGTTCGACATGACGACACTGCTGTTCAGACAGACTCTGCTGAAGACGCCGGGTTGATGGCGTGGCAGCGTTCACACAAGCACAAGCTCCCGCACACTGTCCCGCTGCTGTCTACCTTTCCTCCCCCTTTTTTTCGCTTCGACCCCACAACCCTAAATCCCCCTAGCGCACGGCGACATGGCAGACAGGCAGCCACGCAGACAGGTGACCATAAACAATTAATCAACATGGTGACACCTCTACATCTGCCAGGCCCAACACAGGGAGGGAAGCTGTCAGCTAGCAAAACAAAGCAGCCCTCAATTCACACACAAACACACACACATGCAATCACACTGGTGAATGGCTCAGTAGCTCATAAAACAACGTCACTTGCAAAATGTAGAAGCTTGAAGTTATAAAATATTTACTTAACATGCTAGAGAGGCAGTGACACGACGCACAGATGTGATCAACTGGCTTCTGTCGTCAGCACTCAGATATCACTGAAAACCACTACACCAGTTGTGCTTCAGCGACATAACTTGCGGCAGAATCAAATTTAAAAAAGCAGTTCACATTTTTTTATGGCTTTTTCATGGCAATGTCAACCGTGTCGTGGCGGTGGAAAACTGCTTGTGTTTGGCATGGCTGCAGCCACACAAGTGTTTTTACATTCCTTTCATCTTTAGTCAGTCTTGAATTTTTGTTGGCTTCCAGGATCACCGGTTAAAGGGCCACTTCACCCAAATTAGGGCAATGTTCTTTGAGTTGACCGTTGCCATGAATAACTTACACAAGGAACAAAAGGTTATTTGGCAAAAAACATGTAGACTGTTTTTTTGAATGAGAAAACAAAAACCCAAACTGTTCAGATAGTAGACAGCAGTGGTTTTAGTCATTTGGGCCTATTTCTCAGTTTCCTTGCACCTCATTTTCTGTAAAGCCCTATCTTTTAGATGCCCTTTTCCCCATTAAAAAAATGTAAGTTGGCATTGTTTTCCATCTGTTTGTATGTTATGATTATAGGTGTTAAAAGGAACCTTTTGACCAACGCGAGCAGTGGTTTGCAATAAACTGATCCAATTGCCGTTCATTCTTAGAAACACAGCATGTCAATATTACAGCTGCCTGGAAGCACTTGACAGATGAAAGATTTACACTCAACTCTCAGTGTTTTCCCTTTCTTGTTTTAGGAGCATTGCTTTCATGTGTTTTAAATTAGATTTTAAAAAGCTTTGTTTTGGTGATGAGAAAGCACATCGCATCCCATGTTGCCGGGCTTTTAATTGATCCACAATGTGGATGCACTCTGTTGTGTCACACAACTGGTTCTAGGTGTAAAGGATGTTTTTCTCAATATGTAACCATTGTCTTAATCCGCTCCCCACCCCCGCGCCTGCAGGCCACAGAACAGAACGGAGTGGCATATTCATATGAATGAAAGGAGCTAACAGGTGATGAATGACAGAGCCAACGGTGGCCTATTGTCACCAGGGACAAGGACAATATGAGGGGGAGATGGAGAGGTCAGCATGGGGATCTCTGCTGCTAAAGTTTAAGCCATATGACTTGTGTCATCCATCAACACGGACACTTTACAACAGGGAAACAGCTCCCCAGGCTATGATGAATTCACTTATGAGCACATGGAAAAACTGCTCTTTGCAACTGTGCAGACAGATGCAAAAATGCTTCTAGCAATGGCATTTTACAAAACTACCCAAAGACAGGCTTTGATGGTATAAGTATTGTTACTTAGTGGTATTTTGCTGGATTTATTATTTTTATGTGGATGCTGTTGACACGGCGATGCAGAAAGGTAAAGTGTGCCTGTGCACAAATACTCCTGGGGATTCTTATAACAATGCTGTGGTCCTGGGGAGACTCAAAGCTGCTAGAGCTGTCAGGCCTTTTGTTTCAAGGAGTCACTCATTACATTACAATCCCAAAGATAAGGCTCCTTCAGGGGGTACAGAAGGCCATAAAGGAAGAAGGATTGTTCCTCACTCCATGTACTCCTCTTTGCTTTTACAAGGCTGCAAGACCGTTTTCTGAGATGAACAGACCTGGGAAAAAAGAATAATGTTTACGGTAAGAAGATGTGAGCAAATAATGCTGCTCACCTGGTGTGTGGAGGAAGGAAGGAGAAAAGAAGAGGAGGAGATTGAGGAGGAGAAGGGAAAGAAAAAACTGGCTTGGATTAACCTGCCATTTGCCATTTCCATTAGGTGCTCATTAAGCTGCCAGTAGGAAACTTGTGGGATGAGACTTGAAACCAAAACAAAAAGTTCCTATTTAATGTTTTCCTTTTCACAGAATTGGCATCATTTGGGGGTTGGGGGGGGGGGGGGGGGGGGGGGGGGTGTACAGAGGGGGAGATGTTTACAATAGCTCTGACTTTTGGGAGGGGGCTTGCACAGTGTTCAGGTTTGACTGCACCTCACACATCAAATTGAAGCAAAGTGTTGTTGTCACAACATTCACTTGTTACAGTTTGACAGAAAGGAGGAGTAGGTGAGAATTGGGAAGTGAAGGCAAGGCTTCCCTGGGGAATGTGTGTGACTGAGTTATATTATACAAATATAAACTGTATACACACACACACACTACAGTATATAGTATGTGTACATCCTTCAGGTTATGAAATCAGGTGCAGGTTAAAATAACTGTCTCACATTCTCCATCAAGACATGCGGTAAAGACAAAAAGATTATACGATGCGTGTTCCCGGACTGTCATATGTAAATCACCCAAGACTAAAATGAACAGCAATGCATTAAAAACAGATGCAATTTGGTAATGGAAATCAAGGCATGGGATCAGGAACACTTTTGAAAACCACTGTCAGTAAACACAGCTTCTTGCCACATCTACAACTGAAAGCCGTCGCCTTTTCCGAGCTTTCTTAAACCTGAAGTTCCTTTTGGTAACATGGATGCCATGTCCTTCCTAAAGAAGAAAGGTCGGCATCTGTGATAATATGGGGGTGCATTAAAGCGGATGGTATAGATGACTGAAGACACAAGTACCCATGGTAGATGATGTACTGTATACATGTATACATCCTTTTTAGGTAAGGTCTCACTTATGCCAGGAAACAACGTTGCTGATACAGCACGTAAAAATAGGGCAAAAAATGTACTTATTTTTGCATAGATGTGCACAATTACAGCATAGTTGTGCATGCGTTTGTGTGTTCAGATGTATTTAGAGCTGTTCAGGTGGGTGATGTGTTACTTTGCCAGTTGTGTGTTGCCACAGAGGTGACAACGACCATCTAAACAAGCACCAAAAACCTGTGGGCGAAAACAGATTTAGCCCAAGGATGCCGATTCCTCAACGTGTACATTTTTGAGGAGCCGCATATTTGTGGACACATAATTTGTGTCCCATGTCACATAATACAGAACTGATGAATGACCAATGACATGTAATAATGAACTAATGACGTTTATTTTTTTAAAACCTCCACAACATGTCACCTTCATTTAAAAATGGAATTATCACACCAAAAATGTGATGCTGGTCCTGTCATGTTTACTTGTGTGTGTAAACTAAGACAACATATTTGGAAGAGCAGCAAACTGACAACAGATCAGTGTTTAAACACTGTGGTCATTAAGCGCTAGAGACCCGTCTGTAATGAAAGGAGCTTAGTGATCCCACTCGCTCAGACAAACCTGACTACACTTTCATCACCTCGCTGCCTCTGTCTTTCCGTGGTCCTTTAATGTTCCACAAATGCCACCAAGGCCATCTTTTAATAAAAGATTAAAAGATAACCATGAATTTTAGAAATGTTTGATACTTGGCTCTATTTGTTTTGCATCTTTTTCTACGGCTCAGTATGTGAGCTCGCGCTTAGTTGGAAAAACACGAGTGATTGTTAAAATGGTTACATTTATAGTTGAATCTAAACATTTACTAATTTGGTGTTTGTATTGCTGTGAGACACGGGATCAACTTAAAAGGTCATTTTACAGATTATTTTCTAGCTATTGGGGTCCAGCGCAAAACCTTTCCGTCTTCGCTTGGTCTCACTAATATTTAGATCTATTGTCACCGTGGCACTACATGAAATGGAAAAATGTTGTTCAATTGCATGATTATTTCGGAGGATGTCATTTGCGGTGCTGTGGGGTTGAACTGCGCCTTATGCTCACAGATGTTTCTCTAATTTTTATTCACCGAGTCCAACGGGAGCACAAGCCTACAGACTCCAAAATCATAACACAGTAGAATCTCGAAAACATTTAATTAAATACTCAACATCATCACCTTCACGGAGGCATGATTTGTTGGAGGATTGTGCTATTGGATTGCATTAGCTTTAGCTAGGTGCCCCTAATAATCTGTCAGCCGAGTGTGGATTAAATTAGCATCTTCCCACCACAGGGACTAGGAAATGGAAGTGTTGAGCCAAGCTCTGAGCCTCAAGGCAGCTTATGTTCTGACTTGGAGAGAAAACATGAGGCTATTTACCTGAGAAAAGGGTTACTTTCAAAATGTCTATGTAGAAAAAGGCTATGCCGCAATGGTAAATGTTTGAGCCGGGCCAATTTTCTCTTCAAGTCTGCTCTGCTTCTATGACCATTTAAGTTGTCTAATTATCCATACAGAAATAATTGGTCCTCCTCCATGTACAATGACCCTTGAGTTTTGTGCATGCGCGTGGGAAGGCACACATGTAAATGCAAGTATGTGTGCAAATCAAGTTTTCACCCTGACAATCACAGCTTTAATTAAATTAAAGCAAAGGTGTTAAAGCTGTTGATTGTCAATATGAATGGGTAAGGAGCACACAATACAATGCATATCAATGCGGTCATGAGTGACTGCAGTCCCCCAGGTGTCAGCCAAATGAGTGTGAATATTCAGCTTTTTCCCCTCCACTTAACTCTCATTTCACTCTGATGACATTTTATTAGCTTTCCCTTGGCAGTGCTGACGGGTAAGCGATCCACAAAATAAATAGATTTTTTTTTTCTATTTATTCCATCCAAATACAAAAAGGGGAACACAAATAAACCAAAAAACCTTTCTGCTGCCCTGGTCTGGAGGCAGGCTCGTGTAGCTTTTTTTTTTACCTTGCATGTTTATGTGATTATAGGTGAAAGCAAATGTTATGAATTCCTAATAATCTACAGGACTTTTCATCCTCATTTTTATTCTTCAGGTCTGAGATGAAGACATCCAACGTTTGAAAAGATTTTCTTCCTCCTTCCCTCTTCCAGCGATCCATGGTCGTCTCATGTTCTTCGTGTCCGGCCAGGTCTGCAGTCGCTGCTCCCGGCCACTCCTCTCCTCAGTCAGTTTCCCTTTTCTTCTGCACTGCGTATCGATTCAAATGAAAACAAGTTGCCAATCCAAATAAACACCATGTCAAGGAGTCATCCAAGCAGACAGAAATATCTGCCCAGCATGATACCACAGGGCAGAAAACCGCAGGGGCACTGGTGCTCCTGACCACACAGGGGGGTCCACAGGCTCGCAAGGTGTGTGTGTGTTTGGACAGATGCGCACACTCAAATGTGCATGGGTGCACATATGAGTGGCTAATCACATGTTGGCTTGTGACTCTATTCAAGACATTTATCTGGTCAATAAGTTCTATCGCTGTTGTTACAATCCCTGATCTCTACTATTAGCCAATCTGAAAATGTCATTTATTTATCAATTTCCACCTGTAACATAATATATGGGGACTCTACAATGGTTTCTCAGCTGTCACAATAGCAAGATTAAATACATATTTTCCTGCCAAGTACCTAGGAGACTTGTGTTCATTCATTGGAAATTTGTTCTTGGCGTTTAACCACCACAATAAAGTGCTTGTAATAACAATAATAATAATAGGAATAATTTTATATTGTACTATACACAGTGATTCACTCCAGGATTATTAGCAGACTCTGCGGGGATTGTTGCAACATAAAATTCCTCAATATACTGCAAATGTTTGCAGTATATTGCTTGGGGTGTTTTGGGGTGGGGTGCAACTTTTCTAGGTGTTGGTTTTTTTTTGTTTGTTGGTTGGTTGCTTTTTGTTTTTTCCAATGAAAAACACAACCAAGAATTGCAATAGCAGTTGCGATATTTGGGGGCGGGATTAATTGCTTTGAGTAACACACACACACACACACACATTTTGTCACGCAGGCAGGATTGCAGACATCTATTACTGTGATTTATACACAAATGTTACAACTAACTATGATTAGTTATTGTAACTCACCTTGATAGTTAGCACTTTAAATAGATCTGGAAACACCCTCTGTCACTGTATGTTTTTAGTTATCCCCATTTTTCAGCCATTCTCCATGCGGGGTTTTTAGTCGAAAAGTGTTATTGACTGAATTTGTTTTTTGTATTATCCCAATGCTGTAGGAGATGCACTATCATGCAGCAGGGTCTGATATGACTTCATGGTCCGTAGCAGTAATTTTTGCAAAAGTCTCACCTCACCCAGAAGCTTCAAGAGTCTGCTGCGTGTTAACAGCAGCTCCCTGACAGTGCAGAAAACTATATACTTAGGCGTTCAGGGACTTTAACTCACATTTATGAAAATGTTGTGGTAACCAGTCAAAAATCCAAGTTCTATTCATCCAATTGCAACATTTGCTCTGTATTTGAGTAATGATGATTTGGGGTTAGAGCACAAGCAAGCTCCCTTAAGGAGCCTATGGAATTTGTGACCTGTATAGTGTCCTGATGTGCTCCCTCTGGGCCCCGAGGAGCAGAGGGGCCACAATAATCATTAAGACCCCACTGAGTGTGAGCATAGCCACAGCACACCGGGGTCAGAAAGAAGGACAAGGCAGAGTGGTCCAGCCGGGCAAAGGGGAGTGTGTAGGGGGGGGGTGAGTGCCAAGGCCCTCGTGGTGTTTTTAAGGTCATGCTAATTGCCACGGCTGTACAGCGTGCCTTCAGTTAGCCCTGGCTCTGCCGAGGAGGAGGAGGTGAAGCACGGGGGTGGAGAAGACACTGGTACAGGTGTGGACCTTTAATTAAATACCACCACAAAGGTTAATGCACAGAACCCGGAATTGAAGCCACCTTTAAGCGGGGGACATTTTAACACAGCCGAGAACATGTCCCACACTGCGAATGTTCTTGTGAGAATGTGCACGTTCATGAGCGAAAGACAGGGGAGAAAGTGAAAATTTCAAAGGGGAAAAAAGAAATTACTTATCCCCATTATCCAAATCCTTTGGAGGAGCAAGACACTGAGTGTGTGATATTGCAATATAATGAAACACAAATGGCTTTTCATGGAAATAGAGAGCTGGTAGTACAATTAAAAGACATGTTCCACATAGCGTCACCTAAACTCATGCTCTGTTATGTGTGAACTATGGCATTTGCAAGATTTGCACAAAATATATAAGAAACTATTTTAAGAAATATTATAACTCCATAAATAACCTTAAACACTTTGTGTGTGCTTGTGTGTGACCCTTGATAATTACTACCATCTGCCCTATTAGATCACCTCTGGAGAGACACAGAAGCAAGACAGACAATTTGACAACATGAATTTTCCCACTACTGACAAAGACAATCGCAATGGTGTTGTTGTCTGTGTTGCAAACAGATGACCGGAGAAACTGGCTAAATGAGAGGAAGCGAAGGGAATGTTTCCTACCAATAAACACAAATTAATCTGTAACTACTTCTCATCAATTTCTAGTCATGTATTCTTCTGTCTATTTGCTCTTAAAAGATTGTGCTGCGCAAACATGGCAAAGACACAGAATACAGAGAATCACAGCTGTATGTGCAGCACTGCAACGTTCACATTACTTAAGAAAAACATAGATGTCTGATCTCCATTATAATTTTAGCTCAAAATCAGCATCACTCACTAACATATAAGCACAGCAGCACACATTACTTGTTCCTCGGAGTCATCACCAGGAAGCTGCCGAGTGGAGCTCAGGAATGATTTCAGCACAGCAAAAATACTCATAAAGCCAAAGAGTACTCGGGTTCAATGCCACCATATTCCCCCCAGAAAGAGAGAGAGCGCTCTGTCATCTCACATCTCAAATTAGACAAAATGTCTTTATACAACAGCAATCTTGTCTCTGTAAAAAATTCCATGTAAGCGCTCGTCATGGTAACAGCGGTGTCAAATCGCTGCAGTGCACAAGCCACTGTGTACGATGAACTGTGATGAGGCTGTGGAGAGTGGCCAACCAGTGGTTTTTGTTACACCAAACCTACTCAAACATGCTATTAGGCTTTCACTCAAAGCACTAATTGGGTATTCATGCAGTGTTTTGTTTGTTTATCACCGTGTTACCAGTGCAAGTCTTGGTTTAACACATCTCATTTTCATCCTCGACATGAAAGCCAGAGATAGTGGAATTTCTGCGCTGTATTACAGCCATGGAGCATAATCTCAGTTAACACAAGCTGGTCCCAGTTCTTTTTTTGCTTGGAATTACCACCCGCAGTGGTTTTGTTGTTTCCCCGCCACCCTCCCCATGTTTTGTTAAATAATTTATTCTGCCTTTAAATTTGACTCATAATATATACCTTTTTTTTGCATGCAGTGGAGTGAGGAGGAAGACAGAAAATGTGAGTAGGTGGCAGCCATGGGTTTAAAGCACACTAATGTAGTGAGGACTGGAGCATGCGAGAATTTGGGAAAATGAATATAGTGACATGGATTATGATCTGTGATACGTGTGTCACCATTTGATTGCTCCATTTACAGCCACACTACTAAATCCATCTTCTCTTCTTATCATAACATTGTCTCATCCTTCATCTCTTGTTCTTGTAAAGCATGTGTGGTTGTTACTCTTTCACCTTCTCATCCACAATCCCCAAAAAGTTTTCTACCAATATATCAAGTGCTCCCATGTCACCCTGAAAACTGATCTTGAAAGATTCTCGCAAAAAAGCCTTATCCATATTCCAAACTGTGCAACCCCTTCCTCTTTCTAGTGCTGCTTCTCTCTCCCCACTGTTCCCTTTTTGTCACCGCCGTGTTTCTCAACTGTTTCCAGGGTTTTGAGTTT
Source organism: Channa argus (assembly GCF_033026475.1). NCBI lineage: Eukaryota > Metazoa > Chordata > Actinopteri > Anabantiformes > Channidae > Channa > Channa argus. The sequence continues at coordinate 10,172,837 of NC_090205.1, forward strand.
GGGGTATGTCTAAGTCGCTGCCCGGCTAAGAGCCGAATCTGGCCTCTTTCAGACTCACAGCTTGCGCTCGCTTCTACACTCCTCCTCCACCTCTTCCTTCACCTCCTCCTCCTCCTCCCACCGCCTCCTTCTTCTCCTTAGCTTCCATGTTGTGGCAGCCACATGAGGATTTTGGTTTTCAGCCAAATCCACCAACCACTGCCGCCATTTTCCCAACAGCTGAACATCGTGTCCATCATACATTATGTATCTCTTCCGATCCAACTCTATAAACTAATACTTAGAGTATATGTATTGGAGTTTTACTGCCAAACCTGTCGCTTTTTTGTTTTACATAAAGGAAGTAATTAACTAATAAAAAGAATACAGTATATAGTAGTCAATAGGAAATTAACACAGATGACCCCCTAACAGACACACACCCAATTATGTTAATCTGTTTAATATTTGGGTGTCATGTCTGAATAAACTTTTATATGACAGTCAAAACCGCAAGTTCTATGTGGGATCTAGCACCATATGTAAAAAACACTTCATAGATAAAGTCTAAACAAATGCATCTTGTTCCTTCAGTTCTTGTGCAGGTGTTCAGGTGTTCTGAGCCAGGCACAACTCAGTAATGTACAGTGATGAAATGAATGTGTAGCGATGATGGATTCACTGAGAGAAAAAGGGTATTCACGTTGACAATGCTCATTAAGCTTTAAAATACATCAGTTAGGCCGCTGGTAAAATCAGAAATCTGTTATTTAGTTAGTTATTATAAATTATTTTTTGCCTCTCCTTCTCATACACCAGGTGCCAAAAACTGTGCACAGATCGTCACAGCTGAATAAAACCATATAGGCAACATTTGCAAAAAACCAAAACACTTTTAAAAAATGCATGGCACCGGCAAAGTTGCAGTGTTAATCTGAAAAGAAATACGCTGTCATGTTACTTGACAAGCAATTCCAGATCTGAGCTTTCAAGCAGGAAAAGATCAGCTTTTAAGTGAATAGTAAAAAGGTCTCTCGAACCTACTTAGCCACTTTGCTTCACATCAAGTGTTGTGATTGCTGCTACCTGTTTGAAAGTTATTGGGATGATTTTTAACCTCTGTGATTATTTTTTGTTTTAATTCTTCCAGAATTTATTTGTCGTAGGCCAGCACAGATGGACTGAAATGAACAATGGGGCCACACAGATGTGCAACACAGCCTAGAATGACAGAGGAGGACTTTATGATCTCACATATGGTGCAAAACATGCTAACACTGGTAAAAAAAAAAAATCTTGTCACTTCTAAGTGTGAAAGTTATGTGTTTTACTACATGAAGAAAGAAGTCGGGGAGGCTTTAAATGGTTGCACGCTCATCTCCTCTCAGTGTTAATCTCAACTGCTGTTTCCTCCCAATTAACAGAGTTTGTGGTGCTGAGGAGGCCTCTTGCCAATGTTTCTCCACACATGGATCAATTTAATTCTCCCAGAAACTCAGCTGCTTTTCCATGGGGTCACACAAACATCCATGCAGGTATATCTAATGTATCAAAAAGTGTCTATTGGCCATCTTGGCATCTTCTGGCTTCTTTCATTATTTACACATGCAGATTGAAGAAGTAAGATTCGCACTCGGCATTGCACTGGCACTCCGGGCAGAATCGTATAATTAAATGAATTGACTTAAAGGGATGCGATGAGTATCCCAGCACAGTGTCAATGAAAAAGCCAGAGGCCAGAGAAGGTAAACAAGAATTTATCTGAACTGCAAAAGCAAAGTACATTGGGGACCTGACCTGTATTTCATTAACGATATCTATTCTTGCATGGTATAAAAGAACTCAATTACATTTGCTCCTCTCTGAAAGCAAAAGTATAATCTTTTGAGGGTGATTTACACATTGATTTATATATTCAATTGCAATATGTATAGCTGAACGTGTAAAACATGTAATTTACCCACATGGTAATCTATACATAAACAAACAGAAACACAATTATAATTAACTAAACAAACAACTCCTGCATAGTCTCTTAGTTGCATATGCACACAAACAAATATACCTGAGGAGCATGTGGTGCTAAAACTGGAGGCTAATTAGGTGACAGACAACAACACACAGGGGAGGTGTGTTCTAGGAATCCTATCACAAAGTGCATCAGCAGCAGCGGCACGAAGTGTAAGTGCTAAAGTGTTAAATGCCTCCTCTTTAACTCTATATTTAAACATCAAGTCAAGGCAGGATCTGCGTAAAATATAGAACTATGTCATTGTAGAACCCGTTTGACAGGAGCCACAATATACTGTAGAACATCGTAACATACGCCCCAGCCTGATGTGTCACTACATGTCACAGAAAGCAGCAAGTGTGGCTGGTCCAATTTGTCCTTCTGCACCAACGGTTAAGTGGTCATACAGACCTATGCTTCTGAAATATTGTCTCTTTTCTGCGTTGCGGTCATTTTAGTAAAGGTAACTGCTGAGTAAATTTCACAGCAACTTTTTAAACAAATTGATGAACCAAGCAACCACTAAACCAAAAGATGCCACCGCTGGAGCTGTGGGTTAGCGTGACTAAAAATACATTGACTCTAGGGTATATTTTGGATATTTGGATTAGATATTTTAAGCACAACTCCATTTACTGGTTACATCATATTCTCGCATGAAATAAACTCCTCACTCATCCTTATTAATGTAGCTGTGAGATGAAGGTGCCATCCAAATGTTAGCTGAGTGTGACGAAGACAGAAACAAGAAGCCCATGAAAACTGGTTGCCTGCTTAATTGTTTTTGCTATCTGAAGGGGCTCTAAATTAAATGCCGTCTTATTTATTCACTTCATTAAAGCGTCGAGTTAATATGAAGGTGTGTACATGGAAAATGTGGTTTGCTTGCAAACCAAAAAAACACACTCCAACCTTACAGATGCTACAGCTGGATAAAATGCCCCAGCGTTACATTATGTTCTGCACTGTGATTGATAATGACCCCTTCTGTGAGGGTAAACTGGTGCTCCATCTGTAGCTGGAAACAAGAACCGAGCAACCTAACGTGTTTTCAAACAACCCCCATCTCCATGCTCTTCAAGAAAGTGCATTTGCATTGTGGGCCCAATGATGACTTTGTATTGTGATGTAAATAGTCTTGTTCATAGACATGCATGTAAATCGAACAGCAGGCAAATTGTCCAATTCCAGTGCTCTTACAGTTTTGCATAGTTTGTGATTCAGAATGCATCTACAATAGAAATGCTTCGGAGTCCTCATGTGAAGATACTTCTAGATTACTGTCTATTGTTCGAGGCATGCAGTTCCCCATATTCAGCCTGGTGCTGCACTTCAGTAGAAAGGTGCAGAAATGCAACTTGCTATTGCGCATCTCCATCCTAGACTTGTGAACCCCCATACTGTAAGTGTCCCATTAACAGCTCCTCTAGGAGACGGGTGAGATTGATTCTGCTTTCCTTTGTGTTTCTAATGTATGGCACTTTTGTTAGCTTAGCTCGAAGGTAGCAAGGCGATCAAAACAGTCAACCATTTACATGAAAATAGAAAGTAGTGGAAAAAAATCCTTTCATAAAAGAAGCAAAGAAATCATTGTCACAATCAAAACCAGAAAATCCGCCATACAAGTAATAAAAAATAAAAGGAAAAAAATTTAATTATGCACTAGCCAGGAGATTGTTGTAGTTTATAACATTAAACTGAAGAGGCCGGGAAAAACTCCATTGTGCATTAGGTATGCCTCTTATTGGTGAACGGAGCCCCTGCATGTCAAGCAGAGGTGGAGCAATGTCCCTAGAGTCCACTATCACAGCAGGTTAACCTGGCACTGCTTTTCTAAGGACTGATTGCCAGGCCCCCTGCAGCTCGAGGTAAACCGACAATTTTCCATCAGCAGGGAATGTGGCTTTATTAGTAAAAGTAGGGGGGATGGTAGGAGGGAAGCAAAAAAAAAAAAAAAAAATGAAATCAAGTTCACAGAGTAGCTGCTAGATGTTATGTAGGAAGGTAATAAAGTGTGATAGAAAAGCCTCAATCTTAGAATTAATTATTATATCAATGTCTAATGTAAAACAACAGGTGGTCAAAATGACAAAAACACTTAATTAATGATACACCATGCGTTTCAACATTTAACCAAAACTTTTTAGGGGGTATTTTGCATATAAAGCTCTCTGGCATCTTTCAGAGCAGTCGCATAAAACTGCAAAAGACAAGTCTATATGTGAAGACTGCCTTTAATGTGACACGGGATCTCATCCTGTGCACACTCTCTGACAGGTGAGAAAACATTCACCTGAATAAAAACCGCAGCACATGTATCAGAGCTGAGACAGACTCTGCAAACAGCAAATCAATATCATCCCCAGGCTGCATGAGAACGCAGAAGGGCCGACTCCGCAAAAGATTTAATATTTCTAACCAAAACACAAGTAAATCTACAAACAAACCACAGGCTGTGAAGCTACCGGAGTATTAAAAAAAACAGCCCAACTCTGAGGGCAAACAAGCAGTGCCTTATGGTTTTCAAGGTCTCCATTTGTTTTTCCATGTTCTACTGTCAGGTGAAGAGGAAGAAGAGAGCAGCGGAGAGAACGGTGAGCCGTAGAGGGTTAAAAGGCCATGGCTGGGATTATAGCACAAGTAAGGACCCCATACTGTGGCTTGACATGCCTACCAGCTTACAGTGCATTTTTCTCTGACAATGCAGGGTCACACATGGCCATAAAGCATGACAGTTTTTCACACATGTTGAAAGACAAGTGAAATGCTCAATGTTAAAAAAAAAAAAAAAAAGCCTCCTTCCCAGAGGTTATCTGTTATCTGTCACTAACAAAGTTGTGTTACAAAGTCATGATCGAATTGGGAATATTGCATTTTTATTCACTCCGTGCTTGAGACTTTTAACCTTGAACAGTGTAACATGCTATTTGCTGGAAAGGTTATAGTTGGATGTAGTTGAGAAAAATGTTGAAAAGCCCAGTTGTCCACCATATTTGGGGCCATGAAACATCAAACCTGTGGTATATGCACATAGAGCATTTGGCTCCTTTTGCTGTTAATCAAAGGCCATTGTGGATGAAGGCATAGTGAAGCCAGGGCGATAGTTACCAATCAACATGGGAGCTAGCTAATCCCTCCACTGATTAACTCATGTGTCTGTCCACTCCAGCCTCAGACATGTGCTAACACGCCATAATCGTCACAATTCTACTGCCCTGGGCTCTGCCACCTCAGCCACCTGGTTAGGATCGAAGTCCCAAAGGTATCGATGGTAAAGCTTTAGTGCTTCCAGCCTTAGCTTCACACGATTCTGCCTATAGCTTCCTCCATGAAATATGTCATGTCCAATGAGAGAGGCTCTTGTTGTGAGTCCAACTCTTTGTGCATCTGACAAAAACAATGCCACTCAATGTGTCCTAAACATTGCTCCCTGGTGCACTATATGAGATTTCTTTTATCATCATCCATCAGTGTTGCCTTTCTAAATAGTTAACACTTGGGGGAATTTCTCATTCAGTGTGAGTGTGGTAAAACTCTTTTCCCTTTCAAACAGACTGCCCCTGCTGCCTTTTTTTTTTCCACCATCCATGAAAATACCCATCATGGATACCACTCTTGTCATGTAATTCCCTGTCCTCCTGCTTCACTGTAAGCTTCTGTCAACAGTGTGTTTGATTTTTTTTCCTCCAGTCTTGGTGGCACAGGGGTTCCCGTGTGGCACTCCTGGACCAGCAAGCTGGGGAGTTCCAGACGGGCACACGCAGCCTCAGTTCGCCAAGCTCGGGAGACTCCAGGTGGGAAGCAAACTTAGCCACTGCTCCTGCAATAGGGCACCACACGTGCGTCAACGGCGCCTTTGCAGGCGAGCAGAGAATCACAGGAGACGAGAGGGGATGTCAGTCTGCAGCGCAGTGCTGAGAAGCGCTGCATGTGAGGTGTTTTTTGGAAACATGTTTATATTCATGTTCTGCAAAACAAATATGGATCCGTCAAAATATATATCCTTGAATCTGACTTTGACAAGAGACAAAGCACAGTGACAAATCTGTGGTACGCTGACACTTTTTCCACTTCTAATCATTTGTGCGCACGCACACAGACAGACACAGCACACGATCCCTCTCCATCAGTGTGATGCCACTTGTTTCACGACTATTGCTGAAATCCCTGGCCTTTCTCTGAATATTACAGGTCGCAAAGGTGAACCAAGAATACCACAACTTCAATGCAGCCCAACGTCTCCTGCCACCGAAGGCACTTAACAACTAAAGGAACTTGTGCATGTTTAAATCTCTTTTTCAAAACCTTATAACATAACATTACATTTTTTCCTGGGGGGTTTAGAGGTGACTTTATTTTTTTTTTTATTGTTTGTTATTGTTTTTCTTTTTTCATTTCTAGGGCCAATAGGGTGGGTGGGGGGTTCTCAATTGTAAGGTGCTTAATTGTTTTGTACAGTGTGTATGAAAACCTGCAAGACCCAAAAGAAAAAAACTACCTGAAACTTTAAACTGGTTTTCATTTAACCATTATTAGATTACAGGCAAATAAATTAATTCTGTCATTACGAAGCCCAAAATTAAATAAAACAAAACAGTGCAAATTTAACAGCACTAGGTAGGACTGGACATTGACATGTCAAGTGCTAACTGACTGCCTGTCAATATGCCCACTGACCAGAAAGGTTTTCTGCTGTCAGGGGACTGTGGGCTATAAGAGAGAGAGAAAAAACAACAGAGGTGAAAGTCAATCAAATTAGCTCCTTCCAGCCCACTAAACTCAAGAACTGGAGGTAAGCAACCAGAGCCTCTTCCGAGAGAAGTCTGTGGGGTGCAATCCGAGCGGCACCCTGCAGAGAGAGGCCTGCACCGGTAAACCTTGAAGAAAAGGTCTGACTTCCTCAGATTTCCAATACAACACAATCTTTAGCAACGTGTCAAAAAGTATACAGTCAGTCAAATGCATCAATCTACTAACCAAACGTGGGTTTTGATGGAAGTGCTGACAGAATACAGTCGAGCACTGCATATTTGCATGTGACGAAGCCTTACGCTGCTGTGGTGTTTGTTTGTCTCATCTGGTGAATGGAACCCTCTGGAGGGATGCAGACAGTGAAAATGCTGTTAAGATCAGAGTGATAATGACTCACTGAATAAGAGACTGCATTGTGGGGACTGCAACTGGTTTGAACCCTGTCCTCTTTGATTTCTGTCTCATTAGGTAAACCCGTGGAAGTCAGACAGCCTTTTACCACCGATGAGTTTTAGGACATTAAACATTCAACACAGTCATGTCACAAGACATCAGAAATTAAATCGTACTCAAAGTGAAGGAAAATTCGCTGAAAACTTTGACGGTTTCCTTTATATTAAGCACATGCCAAGGGCTGTCTTGTAAGATTTGAGTAACAGAAATCAACAAAAAGCGAGGAAGAGAAAACATAGCAGGCGACAGATGGGAGGCTGGTGTGTGGATGTGTGTGTTTGTAGGGGGAGTAGTGGGGGGCATCATCAGCTCATTCCTGTGTCATGTCATATAAATCTGTTTGGAAATGAGTGGTGACTTTTGTTTTCTGATCACTCTTGAATTGAATGTGAGTGACAGCAGAGGAGGGCATGAACACCATGCTCACACCTAGCTTCACTGGCATGAATTGTTTAAAAAGAAAAGAAAAGAAAAAAGAAAAAACCTCCTCCAGAAACTTTTCAAATATGTCATAAAGAATGTTCAGACAGGAAGATCAACCAGGAGAGCTGATTAGCGGCGGCTTAACAATGACCTTTCAGTTTGTCGTCACTGTGAGAGGAAACAAATCAAACACTGGTGACTATGTGAAACGCAAATTTGCTCATTTGATGGGTTATCTGTGCTGTCTTTTTTAATAAAGTTACTGGCAAGTGTATTGCCGATGCTCGATTTATTCTCTGCACTTATCTGATTAATCATATAACAAAGAATGAGCCAATTCGACATCAAAACTAAGCCTAACTAACTATAAGCTATGTGAAAACCTCACTTGTTCTGGTCTTTTAGTCTTTCAATTTCCTTAAATGCTTAAATTTGAGAGTATGCACAGCTCCACGTGTTGATCACCATGTTAGACTATTTCAGTTTGGTGTGTGTTCTTGATCTGGGCCTCACTGTTCTTCCTTCTCCATCTCAAATGACAAAGAACACGAGGCTTTTCTAACATGGGTGTAAAATAATAAATGCCAAAAAATGGCCACGAGGTATGTTCCATTGCTTGCCAGCATTCTCATAAAACAGAAAACACACACCACCCAGTCACCTTTTCTGCACCGTGTCCCCCAGGGCACAGCTCTGGTCTGTTTGAAGATCAAAGCAGCCGAGGTAAAACAGCATGTTTACAGGTGTTGGGAAATTGAAAATTTCCTCGGCTGAGTGTGGTTTGGAATGGAAGAGGAAGTCTATGATCAAGTCGGTGTGTTGGTGTCTGTGTGGGACAGAGTAGTGTTTGTTTGCTTCTATACATTTTTCCAAACTGTCTGCATCTGCATCTGCACTTTCACGTCCACTTGTCACATGCTCCACGCACACAGGATGCAGAAAGCAAATATGTGCATGCACCCAGAAAAGGGTGGTGATATGAGCCCCCGTGTGAAAGGTTGGGTTTGTGTTCTGTTTGCAGATAATTGGTCTTTGATGGTACACCTGCTCCTGTCTTCAAGAGTCTTGGCTGCAGCAGAAAAGGGTTACCTGAAAGCGCCTCATATTAACGGCACATTACCCATTGTGGCAAATAAACGGAATTGGCAAGTTGTTGTGTTGGAGCCATATTGAGAGTCTTGCTGCAAAAGCAACAGCAGGGGAGGATGCTGAGTTTGTGAGGGATTAGTTGAATTCTAACACTTTTTAAGGGGGAGACCACAACAATACGCACACCTCAGTCAAGCGTGAGTATGTCATTTACTCTGCACCTCTCCACTTTGCGTTTCTCTGTGTGCATGAGAGGACCAGTCACGCCAAGCTTTGTGCATGAAAGGCAGAGCGTTTAGCTTTTGAGGCTATTTGTGCTTCTGACTCTGTAGTGTTTGTGTCCGATGGGAGGCGCCTGCGCCAGCTTCCTTAAAGGAGTAGGGGGTTTTGTTTGTTTCTCCGCCGTGCCAGGAGAAGTGACAGCCATTCCGGCTCTTTCACAGAAACACATTCATCTGTGTGAGAAAGGCGGCCGCTGAACTCAGATGAAAGGCCATGGGGGCTGCGTCGCACAGGAAGGCAGACTGTACATCGACTTCAGTACAAACACAACATAAGCATGTCACAGAGACACAGACAGGGAGAGAGATAAGAGAGAGAAAGAAAGAAAATAGATTCTTTTCTACATGAAAAAGAAGCAAACAGCAATGTAAGAAAGAACTTTACATTGTAGGAAACATTGGTGTCTTTATTTCACTGTGGTCTGCCACGGAACTGACCTCAGTGTTAAGGGGACACACTGGGGACACACTGAGGGAATGCCATGGAGGGCCCCATCACAAATAGCCTCACTTAAAAATTGCATATATGTACTAATATCAGAGTAAACATAGCAGGTATAATTAAACATTTGTGTCAGCCCACATGAGTTCACTTCAGGCCAGAAAAACCTACATTTTCTTTGAGACACAATATGAATGACAAGTATAAAATTCATCAATGTACTTATACATGAATAAAATGTATAATTTTACCTTTGCTTATTGTTGAAAAATTTTAATGAAATAAATGTGCCATTTACCATTCGCATTAAAACAGTTACATTTTTTTTCTCCTGGCCAAGCAGGAGGCTGTTTGAAGTGACACTTGTGTGACTATAAATAACACAGGTCGGCGAACGGACACATTCATTTCATTAGAGCAGACCAAATTCAATTAGAGGATGTGGCGTTTGTCTTCAAAGTTTTCTGTCAAAACACGCTGCTCGACCAACTCCTTACGGTGTCTCTGTTATTTCTGCTGAAGAGGCCCAATTGGGAAGCAGCGCGAAACGAATCAGAGAAACGAAATGCAATGAACCAAAGTGTGTGCAGAGATTTCCTCTTGCAAAACTCCATAACTGTGATATACTGTAGGCAATGGCACATTATTGCAACTGGTCATAAAAAGAAAAATCCTGCAAACAGACGGATTAACATCGTCTGCAGCAGGCAACGTGTAGCTCAAATTTAATTTAATTAATTAAAAGAAAAATAAATGAACGCGTTCCTGGGAAGTTTTAACAAACGTGGATTTGTTAAAATTATTTACAAGATTTATCACATAATTATTTTATGGTAGTTTGTTGTTAACTTTTTTAAGAATTTAGTTTTGTTGTACAAATACATTTTTAAAAAGCGAGAATCATAAATGGCGCCTGTTTGTATTGTTGAATGCGTGGTGAGGGTTAATATTTATGCATTAATATATTTGGTTTAAATATTTTTTACACAGTTTTACACAGTTATTAGCACTTATATGTTTACAGCACAACACAAATCTTTAATGTCTTAAGTGGTCTCCGATTAACAACCCCATAAAGCAGATATATAGTCCTTCCAAACCAGATATAATAACAGTTCTTATTATTACGTGTTGTTGTCTAATGAAGAATTAAATCTAAATCATAAAACAACCTGTATAATTGTCTTTAACAAACGCATGTAGAAAACAATCGCACTGCCATGTGATGGATTATAAAACACAACCTCGATTCTTCAGCTTTTTTACAGCATTACTATATTTTTCTTGCTGAAATTATTTTCTGAGAAAAAAAAGGAAAACATATATTACAAGCAAACAGCTCGCAATTACATTATGAATTAGGCTGTGTGTGTGCGTGCGTGTGTGTGTGTGTGTGTGTGTGTGTGTGTGTGTGTGTGTGTGTGTGTGTGTGTGTGTGTGTGTGTGTGTGTGTGTGTGATAAGGAGAACAGATAAAGAGTGAGTGACTGTGTGTTTGTGTGTGTGTTTGTGATTGTGTATGTGTGTGTGCGCGCGCGCAGCAGATACGTTCACCTGCAGTGACTGACAGCGTGGTTGTGCACCAACATGTATAACACACGACACGCAGACACGCACACGCTCGTTGGAGATCATCACATGAGCGCACTGACTTGATTTCGGTCCCCGGAGGCCCACAGTCATTCCCGCTCCAAGCTTCAGCATCTTACTCAAACTTCAGCGTCACCCGAATTTACCCAGGAATCTTTTTAGCTCAGACAGTAAACAGCAGCTGCAGTGAAGCTTCATTTAAACACTGTTGTCCCAAGTATCGACGTGATGCCCCGTGTGTGTCAACTGGTGGTGATCGTAAATGTGTCCCCAAAAACGAGCTATGGCTTTCCACCCTCCTCCCTCTCCCACGCACACACACACACACACACACACACGTAACATTCATCTCCAGTGACGTTGTGGTAAATAAAGTTGTCAAACGGCACAAGCGGTGTTTGATTAAATAAATACATATTTGTCATTCAGCCTGTGTTTGCTCTCAGCTACAGCATGAATGCACCGTATTCCTTGCTATGAAGAAGTTGTTCTCTTGATATTACCTGATTCATGAATCCCGGTTAAAATAAAATAAAAAGTGTTTTCTTGTTGATTTTCTTGCACTAAACCAATCAGGTGCAGGGATGTTTCTGGGTAACTGGGCCAAAACAGGGTTTCACTCAAATTCATAGGCAACGTGTATAAGGCTTTATGTCATAAATTCAACATCTCCCTCATATGGACGACCAATTATTTGGTACAGGTTACAAGTACTGCGGAGTCAACTGGGGCGAGTCAACAATTTGCCCCTGAACTTTGAACTAATCACTGCCGAAAAATGTCACCTATACGGCCAGTGAATCCGGTTGTGTAGATGTAGGGGTGCACTATGTACACTATGGCAACTTTACTGTACAAGCAACAATACACTACAAAGACAGAAAAAAAAGCGCTTCCTTCTCAGTGGATCAATATCAACGCAGCAGGAGCCGAACAGGAAGCGGCATCGACGCACTGTGTGGAGCTGACCTTTCCTCTTCCCCACAGGTCACACCTTCCTCCGCCGGAGAGGTCACCGAGCCAGCCACCGGGAACTGATTCTAAGTGCCAAATAAGCTGCATATAAACTAATATTTTTCTCCTCCACCCGAGGGATTAACATAAACCGCCTCTGTCAACACATTTTTTCTTTTGCCAAAGTAAGAGTTTACCCTCTTTTGATGGGCTGAGGATTTATGGGAAGCTGCACTAACCAAACTCATACTTGTGAAAGCATTTTAAAATCCAAACACCTTAGTTGGTTCATTTTAGCCGAAACCACTGACTTGCTGTGAGAAGCATGGCTTGCAACGTTACCCACCAAACTTTTTACTTACTGCATCCTTCCGTGAGCAGCTTGTATGAGAGGGGACGGGAGCTGGGTTAGACAGAGGGACAGCCACAACCACTAACAAGTCCCACTACCCAAGTTTGGTTTCCTAACATCCACGACGCACAGAGCACACATGAAGCTTGACTCATAAAACTATGATGACAGCAGCTCACTGGCAGAGACGCATGAGCAGTTAGCAGACACCACTCTCACAAAGCAACAAGCAACCAGATGGCAAACACTGAAGTTTTTCCACCTTATTTAATACATCTTAGTCCTCATATTAGGCCTCCTCGGGCTGCAGTACCTCTTCTTCCAACTGACTTAAATTCGAATGAGCAATACAAGTTCGCTGGCATCACTTATCTTCACTCACAACCCTGCAAAACATCAAATTAAAGCAAACAGACCCGAAGCGTTTGTAAACTCGATTAAATTAATAGCAGGACTGCGGGGACCTGTGTGCATCTCCCATAGCTGGTTACAATAGAGCACGAAGCAGCTCTCAAACAGGCTGCAGGACTCAGCCGAGTCAAGTTCAAGTTCACGGCTGTTTCTGCAACACTCCTGTGCGGTGAAGAGTGCAGCCTGGGTTGAAGGGGTGGGGGTACATTTAGGCCTCGTGGACTGCGTTTTGAAATTGACAGAACTCCGTGAGCGAGCTGGGAAAATGCAAAGTGACAAGATATGATGTATGGAAGAGAGGAGCGTTGCTGTGTGTGTTGCTTGTCTGAACAGACTGGAGTGTGCGCACAAGCCCACAGTGAGCTGAGTGTGCAAAGTGAAAATGCTTAGTTGGCTTGGGATTTCTTCATTTAAATAAAAAAATAATAATAAAATGGAAATTAAATTTAAGCACCGATTATAATTTGTTATAATTCCATTTTTGTATAGTTTATCTTCTACAAACGCATAACTGTGTACACACTGTTCACATAAATCCCCAAAGCTCTTGTCTATTTACAGCACCACGACAGCCACGTTGCTTGGGGGCCTGGAAGATTGCTTTGCAAAGCTTGAGGTAAAACATAATGCTTTTTAAGCCTCAAGACAACAATTTTTTGGAGAATGGAGAATTTAGCAAGAGTTGTTGACTTGTACGAATTATAATGTCTGTTAAATCCAAAACACACTAAAAATGTCTCCCACAGAAGATGTAGCCCACTAAACTAAACCGCCACCAAACAAAATAAAGCAGGAAAAAGCAATGGAAATATTTAGCACTTGCAACACCTTTTATTATATTTGTATGCAGTAAAATTCTTATCACAATAAGGAAGGAAACACCTCTTAAAACTTTGAACAAAAGCACATAACGAAACAACTGCCCAGGTTTAGCTCATAATTGTACATATTTATAGTAAAGAAACATTCTTTATAAATACTGTTTCATCTGTAGCAAGTAAATACCATAATTTAATTACAAATGGATAAATATGGCAGTTGATATTTACAAAAGGAAGGGTGTAGGTACAGAAAACTGAACGGCACAACGTTTATTTTCCTCACAATCTTCCAGATAGTATTTCACAATTCAAACTTGCAAAGCACAAAACATCACAAGTTAAGCCCAGCAAACTAAAATATACATTCACAAGCAGAATATTGTGGTCTGTTTTGACTTAAATGTTAACTTTGGCACTCTTTCCAGTTTATAGAGGTTTAGTATAGTACAATCAATTTGCCTTAGGATCACAATATTCAATATTATTGTACAATTTTATTGTAATATGTGCACTAAAAGTCCAGTTAGAGAAATAGCTACCATTGAAGGAACATCTATACACCAAAGACTGACAAACTATCACAACCAATGGGAAAGTGGGCTTTTAGTAATTATTTACAATATGAAACACACCTCGACTATTATACATAATTTTCCTCTGTTGGTAATCGTCATCTTCCCTGGTGAATCAAAAATCTTAAAATAAAAAATAACTGTTTGTGTGCCTGTGTCCCAATCTCTTGCTGGATGGTCCAGTGCTGTGAAATGAGTGTGTGTGGCATCATTTCAGCTTAGTCCTAAACATACCATTCACTGAAATTGGAGGATAGGCCACTGTGGTTGGTGGTGTTGTGGACAGCTGACGCTGGGGACAGGGTGGTGTTGCTTTGGGTCTCGGTGGTGGGAGACACCAGGCCTGGAGGTGTGGACGATTCATAACCAGAGCTGGCTGCTGGTGAGGAGTCTGATGCTGGTGGAGAAGATTCGTGGACCTGGCGAAATAAAAAACAGTTGTTTTTTTTAAAAAACGTGACACACGGTTAATAAACGTGAGAGCATGGGAGCAAGAAATTGTGGAAGTGAATCAATAGTTGAAAATCCCCAACAGCCCCACAACACTCATCACATGTGTGTTAATAATAAGCACAAACATTAGGTGAGGCCTGCTTCTGACAGCTGTAAGTATCTAGCTCCTACTTCCTAGCACATTTACCTTCATGTGTTTTCTTAGGGAGCTGGGATGTGTGTAGGACTTGTCACACATTTTGCAGAGATAAGGCTTGTCCGACGTGTGAACGTGCATGTGTTTCTTTCGGTCGCTGCTGTTTGCAAACCTTCTGTCGCAGCCCTCAAACTCACACTGGAACGGCTTCTCTCCTGCAGGAAAAAAGAAAGAAAGAAAAAAAAAACAGTCAGATATTTTTACTGAGAAATGCCTCGGGGCTCAGTGTGTAACAACAAGGAATTGTGCAGATCATTAAATGCGTAAAATCCAAATGCAAAACTCGAGTGTAGAGTACTATGAAAGTGCTCCCCCAAAATCGCAGCACATTTCAAACCTACGCATATCATGATCCCAACTGCGATAAGAGCTGCTGTATCTTATTTAGCCTAAATAATGCGCATACTGATTTCGAGGGAGCGGGAGAGAGGGAAAGGCCGTCCGCAGCAGGCCCACAGAAGGTGTACCATTTGGTGGGAGACAATAAAAATCTAATTAGCACCTGACCAATTTCATGGCACAGCACCATAATGCAATTCCCAAGAAAATAAGTCGAAACGTGGAAGGCTGGTAATGGCCCCCGTCTAGCACCTTAGCTCCTATTTTGTGAAAACAAAAGGCATCTTCCGTGCAGAGTACTGCACTGCTAAATCCACACCATAACACACTGCAAGAACCATCATCGATTTAGAAATGAATTATAAAGAGGGGGGTGGGGGTGGGGGGGGATCTACGTGGAAAGAGGGGGCGACGGGAGCCATAAAGCGCAGAGTCAAATCAAATGATACGATTTGATACCAGCCCGGCTGCTCTACGACGCAGGCAGCGCTGACCCATTTTTAAAGTTTACCCCCGACCAACAAACCATGGGTTCAGGCCTCGTTAGATACTTTTCTGCATGCTCAGAAAATACATTACACAATTGCTACATAGTTACATTTGGGTTTTTTCCCCCTCCCCACTCTGCTAAACTTATTCTCTCTCTGCTGGACGAGGTGCTAAAGCTGCTTTGACTCGTTCTACTTACGTACGATGGACTCTTGCGGCCTCAAATAGCCGCAGATAATTAGATCTTACTTGTCTTGGCAAGACATTTATTTACCACAGAGAAATAAACGCACATTCACGCTCGGTAGCCTACCTACAACACCCCAAATCTCGCTATGCAAATCCAAATCAATAAACGCTTTTAATGTTTGCCATATTTACCTGTGTGTGTTCTCTTGTGTATCTTCAAGTTTTCCGACCGCGCGAAGACTTTCCCACAGCCGGGGAAGGGGCATGGAAAGGGCTTCTCCCCGGTGTGCACCCGAATGTGGTTCACCAGTTTATATTTCGCCTTGAACGGTTTGCTCTCCCGCGCGCACTCCTCCCAGAAACAGATGTGGTTGGTCTGCTCCGGTCCCCCGACATGCTCCACCGTGACGTGCGTGACCAACTCGTGCATGGTGCTAAAAGTTTTGTTGCAGCACTTCTTTGGATTGCTCAGCTGCTCGGGGTCGATCCACTTGCAGATGAGCTCCTGCTTGATGCACTGCTGCCTCATGTAGCGGAAAAAGGCACCGGGGTGGTGATGGGCTGCCATGTTCATCCCCATGTTCATATTCATGGAGCCGTACTGGTTGTGGAGCTGCGCGGCCGAGTACGGGTCGGTCCTCGGACTGGAAACCTGGTGATATTGGTCTGAGCGTCCGAAAACTTCACCGGGTAGTCCGAGCCGCATTTGCCCGTTCAGGACATTCGGGGATCCGTGGGACCCATGCTGGTCGTGGATCCCGGGGAACAGAATGTGGCCTTGAGTGTCTGTGTGGGAGTGATGAAGGGAGCCCGCCGTGGGGCCAAAAATAGTATGTTGGCTGCTCGCCGGAGAGGATTCTCCGAAGCCACGACTGCGAAAGAGAAAGTCCCTGGTGGAGTTGAAAGGGGAGCTTGCATACGACGTGACATGGGCTGCGTGAGCCCCCAAAGCCGCAGCGGGGTAGCCCGGCGCCTGGGTGGTGAAGGCAGAGCTCTGTCCCGGCGAAAGATCATGGTTCAGCTTAAACGCACCCATGTGTGCGGAGTCTACAAAGCTATTTTGTGCCAAACTCAAGTCTCTCTCCTGCATCTCGCTCGCTGAGTGATGCCTGGCAAACGAACCCACTCCCAGTCCGGGAAACTGGTGACCAGCATCCAGTAACATTTTCTCAAAGCAAAAAAAAAAAAAAAAAAAAGTTGTGATAAAATCAGCGGACGCAGAGCTGCAGCAAATAAGTTTAAAGAAAATTAAATGCTGATGCGGGCACGCAACGATTCAACTTCCAACCTTGGAAAAACACCATATCAGGTGTGATTCAAAACGCTGCTCCGGTCATGAGAAAAAAAATAAAAACAAAAATCAGCTCGAATTTAATTCTACTTAAGCTAAGAGTGAAAAATCCAAATGTAACGAAGAGTTTCCTCGTGTCCTCTCTTTGCCTGCGACAGCTGCTTGTTAAAATACACTCGAAGAATTAAATAATGATCTTACTGGGTGTCCTCTGCACACACAGAGCGAGAGTAGTTGGAGCATCTCACCAAATCGCTGTTCCGATTGGGTATGTATTTATTTCTCTGGCTTGCCAGTGCTTAACTCGGAGGGTCCCTGTTTCTCCGTGGACTGGCTCTACCTCCTCTTCCGCCCCCTTTAACTGGAGCCCGTTCATTCATTCCTCGCAGCCTCATTGGCCACTGCGCCTCATCAATCGTAGGTGTCCCTCCAATAGTAGGTAGCGCCTCGGCGACTTAATAGTGCAACGCCATTTTCCACTAATAATTACCGCCTACTTTTAGGAGTACATTTGGGGGGGTTGAGGGGATCACGACAAGACAGAGGACCGTACGTGTTTTTGTTGTTTATGTTCTGTAAGTGCCAAGTTGTCTTAGGCCATGTATATTAAAAATGAAAAAATGACATTTGATGGAACAATTAATTAGGCTGGAGAAAGAAACATTTGCACCACGAAGTTTAAAAAATATGTGAAAGTTGTTTGTTGTTCACTCACTATAAATATAACGCATCGCACTGTTACACCATGAGCCTCACGGACTCCTGCTAATAAACATACAATAATAAAACAGCAGCATATCCTATATAACAATATCTGCTTTAATAATGCACAGTGTCCAGTACGGATGACAGAAATGCGTAAATGAGATAATTATGTTCAGTCATATTTTATTATTTTATTAGTTTCCAAAAATGTAAAAAAAAAAAAAACAACAAAAAACTTTATGAATCAAATGTCAATGGCAAAAAGCAGTTACAACCAGGTACTGAAGTCACGTATTAACGTAAAGCCACATTTCTTTTAAGCAAACTCGCAGTTCTGCTCAGACATCTACATGTCGTACGCGTGTGTTCCATTTGAAGTTTCTCCCTCCCTCAAACCAAATTAATCTATAGTTTATGCGGTGATTCACATCTGACGAAACCCTTGAGCCACTTAACTCTTCACAGCTGAAAAAGCACGTGTGGCTCCATACGGAGTCCGGTGGTTTTCCGCTGGTTGTGGAACCACAACTGGGCCCTTAGTGGTGCTCCAGTGCTCACACGGGCAACCACCAGCGGTTGCTGGTTCTTTTAACGGGTCCATATGTTGCTGGTTCTGCTTCCTCGGTGGTTGTCACATTCACCACACCAATTAAGTTACACGTTATGGTGGTGAACTGCGCTTAGATCCGAGTAAACCATTAGTGACCCATAAGGTCAAGCCTTTTTCTGAACTCGCAAGTTTTACTAATAAAACTCATGTCTTTGCTGGATATGGAGACTTGGTGTGTTGTGCTGTTCTGTGTGAGCGTGGGTCTGAGTAATGTCTTGTTTTACCTCACGAAAACAATAGGCGACTTCCAAACAGCCACTGCTTTTTTTACACGGCTAACCAACATGTTCTGCATGGGATTTCCTCTTCTCGATCCCCATGCAGGCACAAACAAATCAGACATCTGCTTCATTTACTGGCAACTTTCCATAACAAGCATGCACGAATTCGCGTCCAAATGGGAACATACAGGCCATACAGCACAGCTGCTCATTCACGTTCAAGTAAAGGAAGTTTACTTACATTTTCACCCAAATCCGAATTCCACACGCTCTCCCGTCCCATCACACAACACACTTCTCCCCGTCTCTCGACTTTCCGGTGCTCTTTAAGCGACCAATAATGGCGATAGTGAGGGAAACGTGTAAAAAACTTTTTGAAATTGTGTGTCTCTTAGCTCAGAGTGGTACAGGCTGAGCGTTGTGCGCCATTCTTCCAAGTCTATTTCAACTCGCACCACAGGAAACGCAGGAGCTGATCCAAGTTCAAAGTCACGTCTGCCGACCCCTATAAGAAGTTCTTTATTTCTCTGGAAAAACCACAAAACCTTCCCCAGATAGGGGGAAAAAAAGAGAAAGAAAATTAAAAAAGAAAAAAAAAATCAATCGCGTAGAGGCACATGGCTGCGGGTTTTCCCTTCTGTTTGGAGAAGAAAAGGGGACCAGCCTATTGAAAAGCCCCCAAAGACTAGTATTTCAACAGGTTTTAGCAGCTGCAGTGCACTTTGAAACATGGCTTGCAGATGTAAAATATGAATTAGTTGAAAAATTACTCATATTGTGAAGTTACAGCAGAGGAAAAAGGAGTTTATCAACGAAGTCAGTATCTTGAACACATGAAGGTTCTGCCTGTATGTTATGATGGGGGCCAAAGACATATTTCTCCTCTCCGTTATCTGACAATATCAATATGTTGACAAACTGGAACGTTACTTGTGCGGCTTCTGTGACCTTGTGACTTTCATGGATGTTTGACCTGTGACCCATTAAGACCACATATGTTGCCCTCTTGACTCCTTTTGGTAAAATAACCCTGTTAATGACAAAGCCTCTTTGTTTTAGAGAGAGAGAGAGGGAGAAGGAGAAAGAGAGAGAGAGAGAGAGGCGGGGGGGGGGGTGTTAAGACGTCCCCCTCTTTCGTGCGTCTGAGGCATCGGCAGCTTTAGGTAATTTGGAAAACATAAGTCAATAAAAATTAACCAATTCCTCGGAAAAAGTTTAAAGGTTACTTTAATATATTTAAGACTTTGTAGTGTTCTAATTCAATCTGAATTAATGTGACTTGACTTATTTTTTATTTTTTTTTTGGCAAATAAAAATTTTATAATCAAACATTGGTAATTTTGCCTGTGTGTGGATGAGGTCTTTATTTATTGTCCTGTTTAATTTCATGTGATGAAAACAAGGGGCCCTTAAAGAAAAAATCATAAACCATACACTCACTGCTGCTCACTGTTTTATGGGTTTCCAGAAGCTCTCATTGGAGGAGGGAATATTTTATTAATTTAAGAAAATAACGGAGTCAATAAGACACATATTGTCCTAACTGAATTTTGATGTAGTGAATACTGAATCAAATGAATATACAAATTTACCACATATGACATCCGGCAAGAAAAAGGGAAAAACTGCCAGAGCAGCAGAAATAAAAAGGGAGAACAGTCCAACAACAAATAAATAAATTTTTTGAAAAACTCCATCGCGTTTTAAAAGTTCCGGGCGTTTTTACAGAGCAGATGTGTCTCTGCTGCTTATCAAGTTCATAAATCACCCTTAATAGAGGAGCACTTGCAAGGCCCCATAACATGTAAACCCTCCCCTCTCGAAGCATATTATGGTTTATATCCGTCCTCCTGATTCATATATTTAAGGTTTGAATTTTTAATTCCAGTTTCTATTAAAGTTGCACAAGCTTTGCACCACAATGTGTAATTATGAGTTCTAGTTTGAGGCCAACTATCAAAAAAAATCAATTGGGGGAAAAAAAAAAGTGTCTGAATTAAGACATAGGTCTCAGTGACAGATACACGTCCAGCTATTCAAATGGAGTGACCCTGCTTGTGAAGGAAGGAAACTTAAATGCAGTTTAACAAGTGTGTGTCAATTTCTTTGTAACCAGGGTCACAGAAAGTGTTTTGCTAATGTGCTAAAAATAAAAATGCATGACACTTTTGTTTTTTTTGTTTTTTTAAACAGAGTCTGCCAAGCAATGTATTAAAATCAACTGTTTTGATGTCATACTTGTCGTTTATAAAAGAAACGTTTATAAAGTCAGGACGCAGATTATTTATTCGTTATTTCTGTTGAGGCATTTGGGAAAAGCGTTTGAACAAACACAACTGTAGGACATGTTTTTGTTTTTTAAGTTCAGCAATACGACATCTACAAGCATCACAACACAGCTTTTTCCAGTGCAACTCCAGTATTCGTGCTTAAATAAAATTACAAATAAAATTTAAAAAAAAGGAGAGAAAAGATATTATCCCCACTCTTCGTAACACCCTGCACGAGGAGAATAGGTCAACACGAACATCATGTAAAACCCAGAGAAGCAGATTCAACCCTGTTCCTCCGGGGTTTTTGCTTTATATATCTTTGTATTACTTTTATGTATTTGTTTGTAAAATAATGGCATAAAATCAACGATGCATTGCTTTTCAACAGGTGCGCTCTTTGTCATTTTATATATTTTACACATAAATAATGTCAAGACCTGAGAGCTGCATTTTTTTAATGTGGCAAGTAAACATTTCCAAATGTGACATAAATCATAACTCAAAGTATTTTTATGTCTGTTTAAAAAAATCATTAAACTGGTCGCACGATTTACACTGGTCTCATACATCCACACACCAGCAGCTTTATTTTCCTTTACTTTTCTTTTTTCTTTTAATTATTATTCCAATCTAATCACTAATAAGACATTTGGACAAACCAAGCCTGAGATAAACTACGCTGCACTTGTCACATAAACTGACATTCCGGTCATCCACATGCACCGGCACTAGTAAACAGAAAGCCGCATCAACAGATCCGCTGGTAACTTTGTGAGTACAACTTTTTGGAGTCAACAGCGATAAAGAGAGTGAGGGGGCGGAACCCCGCTGAGCCCCTGCGCTGAACGACAGCCAATCGCTTCGTTCTTCTAACTGCCAGTCACAGAAATCCGTCCAATACCCGCAGTGCCATTTCTAAACTGTATTCCCCACTGTGTCCTCCAACTGTTGTATGTTCTGCCAATCGCTTGAGGACAGAGTGGGAAAAGGAGCAAGCAGAGTTAGACGCCGGACAAAAGAACTTATAGACCCCTTATATACATATTCTCCTAATGTTTTAGAGAGCGTGGTGTGGGGAAAAACAATTGCGGTGAGTGCGGATGGACTTGTCAGTGTAGTTATGGAACCCCCTTTAAGCAAGAGGAATCCGGCGATAAGATTAGCGGACTTGGCAGCGACTCAACCCCTTCCTCATCAGAATATGACAGGCTTCCCGGGGCTAGGGGGGCATCACCCTCTCTCCCACCATGCCCACCTCCACCCTGGGGAGCTGGGCAACGACCCCGGAGTGGCACTCACTCCATTTGGACCAGAGCACATGGCACAGGCAAATGCTCTCAAACTTAGCCCATCTCAGCACATTCAGAGCCATCCCGAAGCCCAGACCGCGGCATCTTTCACTTCTGCTCAGACCACAGTTGGTTTCCCCGTGGCTCACCCCCACTCAGGCTACTCAAGCAGCAGGGACTTCATCCTCAGGAGAGAGCTCTCAGCCTCTGCTATGCATGCACTTGGCGACCAGCATAGTTCCGCCTCCTCCCCACATCACCATGGCATGTTCATCTCCCCAACAGGTGCTTATGGGCACACAGAAAGTGGGGCCCATTCACTTTTCACTGGACTTCACGACCAGGCGTCCCCAGGTGCCCATCACCATGCACTCAATGGGCAGATGCGCTTGGGTATACCGGGGGACATCTACGGCAGGCCAGAGCACTTCGGGCACAGGCCAGAGCACTATGGACCCTCTTCTCTCCACAGCTACAACTCCATGAACCTCAATGTGAACATCGCTTCTGCTCCTCATGGAGCGGCGGGGGCGTTTTTGAGGTACATGCGGCAGCCCATAAAGCAAGAGCTAATCTGCAAATGGATCGACCAGGAGCAAAGTCAAAAAAAGCCCTGCTCCAAAACTTACAGCACCATGCACGAACTGGTCAACCACGTCACGGTGGAGCACGTCGGGGGACCGGAGCAGAGCAGCCACGTCTGTTTTTGGGAGGAATGTCCACGGGAAGGAAAGGCTTTCAAAGCAAAGTACAAACTAATAAACCACATCCGAGTTCACACGGGAGAAAAGCCCTTCCCGTGTCCTTTCCCGGGTTGTGGGAAAGTGTTCGCTCGATCAGAGAATTTAAAGATTCACAAGAGGACTCACACAGGTCAGTACTGCTAATGGTCTAAACCTTGTGCACTATAATATTAGAACTATATCATGGTCGCATTCGCAGCCCATTATTGCCTTTCCGAGGCGACCTTGTTTCGCTATGTACATCCTAAACGGGCGGTCAGTGCTACAGCGCGTAATTGCGCGCAGAAGCGAAAAAGTTTCATTCGGTGACTTATTGGCACAGTGAGTAAATGTGTGTTTATTTCCTTTCTTAATTCTAAACTCCTTAACTCGCCGAGGTGCGTGGAGTAGGCGTGAGAGGATTAGGGTATATGATTTGTAAAACGTGCTTACGTATGTTCGGTACAGCGCTAGAACACGCGTAAATTATCCTCAAGCGTAGGACGTTTACGCAAAAGCCCCGTTTATATACGAGTGAGCCTGTGCACGTGTTACACGAAACATTACGTGTTGGATATGTTTGTTTAAAGCATTTGTTTGATGGCAACCGTCAGGGACATGAGCTATGGGCTTTGGTTCTCTGTCAGTAGAGAAGCAACGTCGATCCGGGTAGACTACGGCTATGTTGATGAATTGGTACACAGAGTTACACGGTTCTTACCATCCAAAGTTAAAGGTAGACTGACTATTCACTAGGCTAAGGTCCCTATAGTGTCCTTTTTTTTAAAGGTTGTTCTGACATGGATGGGCAATGGCGTTTTGCCCAAAAAAAGGAGCTTAAAACGGGCTTCATGCCATCAGTATAGATAGGCCTTGACCACACTGCAAAACGTTAAATCCCACGGGACATAAGTAAGCAAATTTCCCCAGAATGTCAGTTACACATTCCTAGTGTTTACACAGTGTTGCACTCCATCCCACAATTTCACATGTGTGCAGCATATGTACAGGTTGTATTTAAAAAAATAAATAAACACGTTTGCAATTCCAGTACGTCAGTGTTCGTGATGAGATATAGCCGAATCCAGCACAGTACATAAACTGCTCCTGGTGGTCTCCTGAGTGCCCTGTCTCCCATACGCACATACGTGTAACCAGAAGGCCTAAAGGCATGTTACACGTGTCCACACAGGACAATACTTTGGACAAGTGGGTGTGGAGTTGTGTCTCGACAGCAAATGTTTATTTAATGAATGAGTTCCACCGAGGAGAATGTCCCAGTGCAGCAGTGCAGGCTGCACAGAAGTGTTAATAAGAACTTGGACTGCTGTTGTATGTGTTTAAGGTAATATGCTGAGAAGCTGCGGCTCATTAGCTTATATGAGATGACTGTAGGGAGCCAAGTGGAAAATTAATTTTCAGGTCTAATACTGTGATGTTAGTGCAAATGTAAAAAGACTGCATGCGTACTTTTCCAGGCCATTTTAAAGGCACTGACTTTACTTCTGTCTCTTTTTTTTAAAGGAGAGAAACCTTTCAAGTGCGAGTTTGACGGCTGTGACAGAAAATTCGCTAACAGCAGCGACCGGAAGAAGCACTCTCACGTCCACACCAGTGACAAGCCTTATTATTGCAAAGTCCGTGGCTGTGACAAATCCTACACACACCCGAGCTCGCTACGGAAGCACATGAAAGTGCACTGCAAGTCTCCGCCGCCCCCTTCCACCAACGTCACCTACATTTCCTCCACAAACCCTCTTGGAGACCCTCTCTCGCCCAACTCCGAGCAGCACAGGAACCGCTCTGCGAACCTCTCCCCTCAGGTCAGCAACCTCAACGAGTGGTACGTGTGCCAGGGGAGCGGGGGACCCAACCACCTCCACACCCCCTCCAGTGATGTGCCAACGTCAGATTCAGACGATGAGGACTCTTTCAGAAATTCAGACCCAAGGACAATGCTCTGATGGCCCGTTTACACCCACTGACTGACTGTCAAAATTGTCATCTAGTTAACATACAGTATGTAGATCCATGCTGGTCCGTGCGTTTCGGATATTGATAAATTATTTTCACAGTAGCATCATTAAACGACTGTGCTAAACGAAGCTAATACACATGGATGCAATGCAGATCTAATTACACAAGGAAGAAATGATGTCTGTGTGTGTGACCCTTGACCTTTTCTCAAAACCATCAGACATCAGAAGTGACATTAAAACTTAAAAACCTTTTCTTCTTATTTAAAATGGCCAAAATGTTTCAACTGAGCCAATTTTCTGAAAAGTGAATTATGACTTCTCTACACAAACAACGTGCAGGGTTAAATTAACTGCATGTCTTAAAACTCAAGTGGTGCGCAGAAATGACATTTTTCATGTGACCACCCATAATC
The DNA here is from genome assembly GCF_033026475.1 of Channa argus. Taxonomy (NCBI): domain Eukaryota; kingdom Metazoa; phylum Chordata; class Actinopteri; order Anabantiformes; family Channidae; genus Channa; species Channa argus. The sequence continues at coordinate 10,198,135 of NC_090205.1, forward strand.
ACATTGCTGTTTAATAACTGGCCTGGCATCAATCACTGTCGTATTCCACATGTTTAAGGAAAATAACTGGCACTGTTTGCAACACCACCAATGGCACCAGATAATTAATGGAAAAAATATAGAAGCTAGAGTTGAGGGGTTTTTTTTTAATCATGATTTATCTGAGATGATGTAAAAAAAAAAAAAAAAGAAAAAAAAAAGATAAACCAATTAAAAAAAAAGGGTGACTAACATCTGGATGTCTTAAGGGTTCTCATTTAACTTTTCAGATTTATACATGTATTTGGATGGGATTTTGTAATATTTAAGAACTATTTAAGACTATATTTTATGCACAATACACACGCGTTATGCTCGTTAAAGAGTATGATTAAGTCCCTTGAGACACTAAATGTCTACACTGACAGGCTTTGACCCTGTAGGATTTGTATATATTTTACTGTACTGATGCTTGTGAATGTTATGTAGTTTTAATTACAAAAAAAAAGTTGTTTTGTACATTGTAATTTATTCGCTGGTATCAGTGTCGTACTGGAATTACAGAAACACCAAAGAATAATATTATCGGTTTTGGTGATGTGTAGTACCCTGCTGATGTTTTTTTTTTTTTTTTTTTCAAAATTTTTGTTGAAGTTTTTTGTTTTATTTTTAATTTTTAATCGTGTTCTGTAAGAGAAGAAAACATTTACTTGAATAGGCTGTGTAATGTGAAAAGTTTCTTTCTCGCATGCCTTTTGTAGTGATCTGTCTTTCTCTTTGGAGGTGCATGGTGCTGTTGGACATGATGGATAAAAAAAAAACATTAATCCACCATAATTGTGAAGACCATTGATGTTAAAAATTATATTTACCTTATCAAAGTGTTTTTTTTTTTAACAATTTAGAAATACCAGGACGTTCACAACAAATGTTTGAAGTGTGCAATTATAATCGTTGATGAGTGAATTCTAGTAATAAGGGTTTTGGACAGACAATAGGATAATATAATATAAGTGGACTGTTAAACTCAGCTGGACTGCAAATGTATTTTAGGAAGCCATCTGTCTTGTCAAACGATGACATTTTTAATGTGAACTTAAAAAAAAAAAACACCAATGTCATTCCCATCCCCAAATGAAACAGCAGAAGTATCTATGTTCACTTCCTACCCTGACATTTCTATCAAATATTCACTGTTATCTCAGAAGCAGGCCTAACGGGTAGAGGAGGCTGGTATAAACTAATCACTGAGCTAATGGGAAAACCTATAGCCCCCTGATGGCGCTACCTCTGAAAGCCGCGACAGCACAAAGCAGCCAAGGCATGAATCATTCATGGGAAAAATAAAAGATAAAAGATATCTGACAATAAGCAAGGCCTTGTATAGAGTGTATAAAACAAGTTCCCCCCTCTTATTTCCTCCATTAAAACGCACAATCTCACTTTCAAAGAGTTGCCTGTCCAGTCTATAGAATTAAAATTGACCAACGCGAGTCCTGCACGACTTCAAAGGCTGCAGCTTCTGAGAGGAAGGCTGGCCGCTTTGACAGTCTTCATGGTGCGTTAGGATTTCTATGGCAATTGGATAGTTGAATATGTCTGGTTGAAAAACACAAACTGCCACTAAATGAACTATAATCAAAGCAAAGGATGCACCCTTTCCAGAAATATGTGTTGCCACAAATCCACGGTTGGCAGCTGAGATGACAAACAAGATCCAGACAGCCTGGTTACGTTTGCTTGGAAAGAAATGGACAATTCCTAACAAAAATGAGAATGGTTGCTCATACAAATTCACAACGTGTAACAATGTCAGTAAAAAAAAAAAAAAAAACTGTCTCAACAAATATTCTGCTGATCCAATCCTGCATCGATTAAAAAAGCCGCTTGACTCAGGTCCTCCAGGACTTACAATCTCAAATATCAGGACAAATTTACAGCAGAACAAAAAGAAAACTTCAGCTGAGTTTGGGGCTTTACAAAACACAGCATTTGCAGTTTTATCGAGTTATAAACTAGGATCTTGATCAATTTTATAGAGGTCTGCAAAGAATCCCTAATGTGCTGCTTCATTCTGAGTACAAGCACTTGTGGGCCGCCCCTCGTTTTGTCCGTGGACTTTTATAGGATCAGGGACCTGAAGAGTAGCCTCCTCTTGTAGGTCCTGTTTGGAAACAAGTGCTCAATGAATGTTGCAAAATAAACACGATGAAAAATAACCAGAGACAGCTCCTTCGGCATTAAAAGGGGGAGACTTAATAAAAGGAGTGAAGCAGTCACCCTTCAGTGAGAAACGCTTTGAAGTAGAACTTATTATCTGAGAAATACTTTTTGGTTGTCCTAACGACGCTGCTGAATGGGAAAGGCGCTCCTTTGTCAGCGATTTGTTCTCCTTTAGTGGGATGCCCGTGGAAATCACTTACATGGGCCACCTTAACATACTGCCTGCAAATCAGTAACTGGCAGAGTCAGACATGCAGACGCCACTTGGAGAGGACAAAGCCCCCCCCCCCCCCCCCCCCAAAAAAAAAGACGCAGTGAAAACGCCGCTGCTTCTCAATTGCGCCCTTTAAAAAGAGGTTGAATGATAACTTCTCAGACGTACACAGAAGCACAGCAAATGCCGTCGTGTCAGGCTTTACAGGCATTATCCACCTCCTGAATGCTGTTGGCACAATGCGCACGAAAATGGCTGGCGAAGTGGTCGTTTTCACCAACAAAAAAAAGTTAAAGAGAGCGCTCTGTTTAAAAACAAAGGCACGTAATGCCATCCGAGCACCTGCACGTGAAAGGGCCGCGTGCTTAGCTCACCTGTAAGGGGAGAAAGTGGGAAACCGAGAGGGAAAGCAGAAGGTGTTTGGTAAAGGGGGAGACATTTTTAATTTAACGGAGTTTTTTGTGTTTTGTTGGGGTTTTTTGTTGGTGGTGGTGGGGGCGCAAAGCAGGTGAGTAGAAAACCGGCACTCCTGCCCCCCCCTCACAAAAAAATAAATAAATAAAAAATCAAATCAAATACAGCAGAACAGCAGCACCTTGTGACAGCTTTGGCTGCTTGTCGCTCTGTCACAGAATTAAATGGCGCTTCTCTTAAAAGTACTGGCCAGAGGAAGTAAAGAGCTCTTAAAGTAGAACATTTGAAACGCGGCCACATTAATCTGTTTATTGGCCAGCTGGAGTTTTATTAGTAGTTTAGTATGTGCGATTTAGCCTCATTTAGTTAAGTTATACAATACAGTTTGTCGATTACTGCACTAAAATGTCACCGCTGCTTCTCACTTTACCCCCTATGCTTCATAAAACACAGTTTTGATTTAAGGATATGGTTTTATATGTATACTGCTAACGTTTGTAGCATCTCGTCTCTAAAGAATTACGGTCACCTTTGGCACAGAGGCGCACACCTGTTTGTCTGGACAGGAACCTTGTCACAGTGACCGGTGTCCGTTGTTCAGACTCTCGTCCTTTTCTTACCAGCCATATATTTGCTATCCACGCATTTTCCCAACTTTTACCAAGCTCCCCACATCATTACAATCTTAATTGTCGCTATTAAGGTACAAAAAAATAAATAAAATAAATAGTTGTAATCACACAACGCGACCCAGTCGCTGTTGCACATCTCCCGGTTTACTCTTAAATCCAAAAAGGCTTCGGAGCTGATTTGACTTATTCTTTTCCCCCCCAACCGACGCAAAGCGCATGGATTCAGCTGTATTGCACTGTTAAAAAAGTCAGTGCACGCACTCCGGCCTGCAGGGAACAATACAAAAGCAAGTCAAAGGAGCGATTCCAAAAACTTTTGTGCTTTTAAAGGAGCAGAACCATTTCCCCCCCTGGTTCACGGACCGGGGAAGCTGAGGGGAACCGAAGATTTTTTGTCCGGTCTTGCACTCGGGGCTGTCGGACGTGTGCAGAGGGAATGTCGCCTCTGTGCTGCCTAACTCAACAGCTGTGGCTTCACCTATTAGCCCCGGTGTCCCTCCCAGAGGAGTGCAGGAGTTAAACATCTGACAATGGGCACACCGGGGGGTTACTCGACTGACCTGTACTTGGTCTAGGTTTCACAGGAACCTTATTAAATCAATTACCCAGTGAGCACATCATGATTTTATTATTTTTTTGTTAACTTTTCTAATAAGTCAAATATGTTTTCTTCTTCTTCTGGTGTTTAGCCCAGTCTACAACCTTAAGGCATAATGGTGTCTTGCAGATTTAGGCTTCTACAATTAAATATAATCATAACCTGCATAATGCACGTTGTGTTGCGAGGAAAATTGGTTTATTTTTTCCTCTGACATTTAGACTGTGTCATTTCTAACTTTCTATCTCAAGTTAAGTGGCAGAAAGATAGAAGCCAACAGCAACAACAGTTTTACTTCTCTTTGAAATTTATAGACGTTTAGCTGCAGTTTATTTTAGGTCATTACCCTTAAAAAAAAAATAATGTATTAGTGTTTAACATATGGCATGACTAAAATAGTTTACTCCAAAAGATGCTCAAAACATCTAAACTCCTTAGCCATTCCTTGAAGTTTTGTTTTTGATGAAAAAATACCAAAAATACACAGAAATACAGAAAGTACCTGATTAAAGACAAATGTGAAGAATTATAATAATATGTCTCTTATTAAAGACAACATGTATTATCTCTTAAGACATATTTTAATTTACTGACAAAAACTAATTATCTTACTACTGAAAGAGTATAAAGCCTTATTTTGCTGCAATCTTTAAGGTATTTTTTTTAAAATAATAATTGTCTGACAGTCTTCTGACACATTAGTGTAAAATCAGAGAGACATATTTGCCACAGACTGACTAAATCATTTAGGAATCCGGTTACTTAACAGGTTTTCTCTGTTGTCATGCGTATCACGTCTACTCTGCAGTCATGAACTGCTATTCAGTAGAGCATGATACATCACTCAGAACCTGACATAATATCTGGTGGCTCAGTAACATCTGTGAGGGTAGAGACTTGGTGCCGGTCCAAAGCCTCATCCCAGGACTGGGAGCCACTCCAAGGCAGTAGGTGAGGAGAGCAAGGTCGTCCATGGACAACTGCATGAGGCGGGCCCTGCTACCTGGCCCTTATATTGCCCACCGGCCAGAAAGTAGAAACTAAAGTGCAGATAAGCGTGAGCATGCTGCCCCAGTAGTCTCTTATTGAATGACAGGGCTTTCCTAAAAGCCTCTAAATGCAGGATGTAGGCTTCAGCGTACTTGGAAAGTAGTGCTGAGAGGGTGGAGGGAAATGGTGAACTATATAGATAAAAAAAACCAGATAGAATTTTTCGGAAATGTCGATATGTGCCTAGGGATGCTGCTGCTTACAAGGCACTTTAGACGGACCAAAAAGAAACTGCTTCGTTTCTGGCACATGAAGAACACCCCATATGACTCTTGATATGATTCTGGTTTTCTAAATCAAGCATTTTGCATTTTGATGACTATTTTTAAAGGATAAAAACAAAGAAAATAATCAGTATAACAGCACTAAACACAGTAATGCATTTGTATCAAAATAAAGCTATTAACGCTATAATATTGACTTATCCATTTTAATCCAGCCCCACATTCTAGCTTCTCTTTAACCACAACTCTGTCCTCTGTCTCTGTGGCCAAAGATTGGTATCAGCACCAGTTTAATGCAGAACGATCAAGCCTGTAACATCAGAGGAACAGGCCTGAATGCATCTGGCTTTATTGGAGAAAAGGTCAACATTTAGAGTGGGGAAAACCATGCTATCACACCTGGGGAGAAGGGGGGCAATCCTTGGAGAAGATGGAGGAGAAAAGGAACAGGGTTATGTCTGTGGAAGGAGAGTGAGAACATGAGCTGAGTGAACTCAAGAATCTGCCTTATTAATAAAAGATAAACACGAAGTCATCTGCAGCAGCAGCAGCAGCAGATAAGGGTTTCGACTCCTGCTCCGCCTACAAACAACTGTCTCCACATGGTTGAGCCTTGGTGGGCAAAGTGGAGAAGTTGGTTACCAATCATCTGCAGCTTCCAGTCTCCCTGTAGGAGCTCTAATCCAATCTGATAAGCCAGTGCAGCAGCTGCAAAATATCCAGCGTGGAGACACCACTGCGTCCTCAAACACGCAGAGCCAGGACTCCCTCTGACTTTATGGAGGTGTCTGCGTGGATCCCAAACATCACAAGCCTCACACCCATTTGCTTTAACAGACTCGGTGTTTGGCCATGACAGATATGGCTCTGGATGGGCAGAAGAAAATGTGGCGTCTTGATGTTTCCAACTGACCAGGGATAAGCCAGAAAGGAAATATGGTTGGATAGGCAATGAGGTTGAGATATGGGGTCTCCATCTGACTGACGGCTTCAAAGAGATGTGGTTGTGGTCTGCAGAGGCCCCAGACGAGGCTTAAGGCCTCAGTGATTGAATACCAAGATGACCTATGGTATTAAGAGTGGCCAAGCAAAAGCTCTCCATCCACTTGTCTGTTCTTCAGAGTAGGTGTTAAAGAGCATCCAAGAAATCACATTTAGGAAACAGAAACGCTAATGGTAAACATACTGAATCGATGATATTCACAGCCCTCCACCTCGCCGAAGGACATAAGACGCTCACTTATTAAGCCGAGGGTTTACTTGCTGTGAAGATACTGGTGACAGCCATAATGTGTCTGGCTGTCCCACAGGACACTTAGCTCTGGACCGTCCCAATCACAAGACTAATTGTATAATTAGACCAGCTCCATTGGGTACTGGGACCTTTTGGCCTTTTGCAGACACTTGCCTTAGTAAATGACAGTATATCTCACCAACTATCAAAGCTTATCCATCTTAGTGACACTAAACCTTGAGAGATTGATATATTTTACTAACATGACTGATGGTTCACCACGAATCCAAAAACATAGGCTGTAACTCTCAAGAGAGACGCATTCATCACATAATGTGTGGCTTAAATAAGCTTGTCCACTTATTTTAAAAATGGGTCTTGTTTTGCTTAAATCCATTCTGTTATTTCTTACATTTGAATGTAAGCTTGTGCATGTGGTTTGTGAGAGGACCAGCCAGCAGATTAAGTATTCATCACTTCAGTGGGAGGCTGCAGAGTAGTGCCTTTCTATCAGAAGTGAATTGGTCCTGGGGAGAAATGCAAGGGTCCCTCCCCTGTAGAGGCACGGAGAGTCCTTATTTCAATACTACAGCCCCTCCTTAGATTTTCAGCATCACCACGCACATCATTATTGTTGTCAAAAGTTGTGCGCAGAGTATGAACTCTTGGAGATGCGGGCTGTGGCAGGCGCTGCCCGGGGGGAGCCATGGAGGAGGAGGAGGGAGAGGAGGAGGAGGAGGGGTGACGCGCAGGTGTCGGTGCTTCAATTCTGACCGTCCGTGGCGAGGTTAGGACACCTCTCCATCCAGGAGGGCCCCATAGGTGCCCTCATTACGCAGGCCCCTGTAGCACCGAGCGCCGTGCGCATGGAGAGGAGAGGTGCGACTCCGTGCGCTAAAAGTCTCTCTCTCCCACCTGGCCTCTGTCGGTCTGTCACAGCTCCTATAGGGAAGTCTTCCAATATGAATTCTAATAAGCATAATAACAACCCAGTGGTTGCTGGAAAACCGAAAGGCTTTTGGTAATGGCGCATTATTAGAGCTAGTTAGTCAGGGATCCGTTTCACGCCTCTGAGATGTCACACAAACTGAGAGCAACATCCTGAGTCATCACTTCAAGGTAAGATATACAGGGGAAGGCTAACCCACCCATCTGACTTTTCTCTCCGCTAATACAAGAGTTTAAAAAATGCCCAAGTTTCCAGAGTCGCAGAGAAATGTGTACTAGAGAGCCATTCATCAGATGACGCACGCCTGCATGTTAAACGAATGAAGTTTCTCCAAACTTCCCCGCTGCACACTGTGACCGAGATTCAAAGGGCAAGTGGTGCTTCATTAACCGTATCCCCATTTACTTTAGATCCCCCCTGAGTCTCAGAGAGAGCGGATTAATGTCAATTACCTGTCATTTTGCGACACCTACACTATATTACGTAGGTTCGGGTTTTTAAAAGAAACAAGTTGCTTTTCCCCCTCCCCCTGTTTATTGGGAATAAAATTAGGGACATGTTATATCCAAGATAATAAAACTAAAAACTGTTCTTTGTTGGAGTTGTTTGTCATCACAAAAATGTCAAATGTCAATGTCATTTATCTCCGAAGTTGCTCTGAACACACCGGGGAGGGGAAACGGGGGCTGAATGTTATCTGTCATTATTTATAACAGGCGCAGTCCTAATCTGCTTAACCCATTCAAACAAACCACTAATTAGGCACACCTTAAAATGTCCAAAAACTGTGTAGAACTGTTGACTAAACCCCAACCAGTCTGTGATAATGAACAGAATTCTTGTTGCTCTAATTCTAACTATCGCCAGGTCAGTAATTTCTCTTTAAACGCTTAAGTTAACAGACTGCTACGCACGATGACCGCCCTAAACAAAAAGCCAGCGTACCGGACAAAGAAAACACCATCCAGCTCGAGGACCAATGAGGGGTTTCTTTCACTTTTCAATCACTCTTAGTCTTGCCCAGGATTAACAGAGGGCTCTTGACTCTCTCTTTCACACAAAACCAAGAGTGCTTGTCAGCAACTTGAAGTAAAAAAGGAGGAGAATAATACGTGAGTCCAGGGTTATCGTGTTTAATTGGATTAGATGGTGTCATGTTGAAGTGAGAGCATGACAAACAAGAGATAGACGACGAATGGGATAAATGCATCTATCTGCAACTCCATATTTGAAAAAACAATTATGATATTAAAAAGGTATTTTCCTTTTCTTTTCTTTTTTAATTTGGTAGAAATCTTCTTGGTTCACTTACAACAAGACGAACAGCTGATTCATAGAAATAGTTGTTGTGACGGTGTCCCTTAATAAAAAAAAAAAAAAAAAAAAAAAGTAAAGCATGCTGAGGCTGAGAACTGTGGCACTGGAGGTTTATATTGCCGCGATTGTTTTGTTGGCTGTGTGCTGCGCTCATCTGTGCGTCAAGCAGCGGCAGCAATAACAAGGTGCGCGCAGCTGTGTGTGCAGGTGCGCGGCCTCCACCTGCTCAACGGCACAGAGAGAGAAAAGGAGAGAGAGACGGAGGCTGGCGTAGATAGAAAAAATAAATAAAAAACCCAAAAGGCTTGGTTTGTGACTGTGCAGCGAAAAGGTAAATGATCACAGAATTTATTTCTGCGTGTTTGAAGTGGGACAATAAATGATAGGGGAAACGTGGGTCCAGGTTTAAGGTCTAACAGGGACAGTTCACGTGTAATATTTAGGTTTTAAACTTTTTAAAGCCTGAAGTTTACGGTTCACTGTAGGAAACGTCCTGACAAAATGATTTTGAACAACTTTGAGGTCCAATAAAACCACTGTAATTGTTTATAGAGGATCCTCAGCTCTTGATGCCGTGCAGGTAAAACAATGTAGGACAAAGAGAGAGCGAGCTGAGACCGATCAGAGGGGCACGCAGACGCCAGTGTCCAAACACTGGATTTTTGTATGAAATGTTGCAAAACTCCATAGTCTAATATTTCTGGATACATTCTAATTTCTTCTTAAGTTTAATCACAATTACAAGGAAAAAATTTTGCAGCTCCCTTTTTTGCCATTTGATTTGTATTTTCCTGTCCAGGCTTGAGACAGGTGTGACGTTTAATGACCGGAAGGACACAGATCTGCTGTTCAGTTTGCTAATTCCTGTTGCTTTTTTCCTCCTTTAAACGGTGTCGGTGACATAAAAAAAAAACATTTTAATAAAAACAAAAAAAAACATCCTTTCTTATGGGGTGCGTTCATGTTCACAAACATGACTTTTTAAACTATAGGCAAATACAGTAGAATAACTTAATCAAATCATCACAGAACTCTGCGCGTGCATAAAGCTCAAAAATCCCATTTGGTCCTACAGTTCATTCCTAATAAAGTATGGAATAAGAAAAAGTAAATTCTGAATATGTGGGTGTACATGGTCTGCTGTGATAGTCTGTTATCACTTCACTCACGAGAATAAACTAGAAAGAAAATAAACTGGCTACAGTGAAGCTCAAAGGAGTCAGAGCGGATGACAGATGGACACGAGGTAAAACACGAAAAAAGTTGGAGAGACTTTTTGTCGCTCTGTAACGAGTCTCATTACTATGCCACCCCCTCCTCCTCCTCCTCCTCCCCGACACCCTTCCTCACTCCTGGCAACAGCAGACAAAGCGGGCGGGTTTTAGTGGTCTCCGCCGGGTCCGGACAGCCTTTGATCTGGCCCGTTAGAAGAAGGGAGTCTGGATGTGTTTGTGTGAGCGTGAGTGTGAGTGTGTGTGTGTGTGTGTGGTGTGGTGGGGGGTGGGGTGTACTAGGCCAAGAGGAAGACTGTGGAGTAAGGTAAACGCACCTAAATATTTTACTTAAAATTTTTAAGTTTTCTTTTTAAGTAAAGTCCCATTAGTAAAGTAAATATAGTTTAATAGGAAATTTTGCATAGGAGTCGACACGTTTGAGGGATAATCTGTTAGCAGCTTGAAGTCTGTTTCACTTCTGACGATGACCTCCATCATTTTCCTTTATCTACTGCACCAGGTAAACACGGCCCGGACTTTGAGGGGCACAGACCTCCAAGAGTTAAACCTTGTAAGAAGTGCAAGGGCCTTCCAATATACAGGCCTGAACGACTGCGACGCAAGGGTTAGTAGAAATTAAATGGAAACGCACGCTTCCCCGCTCATCGTGTTTAGGACGAGGCCGTACCAGGTGGGGGGGGAGTGTCTGCTCTGTATTTGTTTAGGCTTCTGAAACAAATTAGGCCCCGATGTGACCTGCGATGGCATTAAGCGCAAAAATTATTTTTTAGTAAAAAAAAAAATTATAAGGGTACAATTAGTTTTCGTGATCACACGTGTACCGGCATTGCGCTTTGACCCAGTGCATCAAGACGATTTATCAAGCAATAAAAATGTGCAGAGAAAAGTTGGGGTTTTAACATCTCTGATCCTGTTTTTTGCCACCTCGCCTTGTCCCCTCGGACTGCTGACGGGGACATTCAGACAAAAGGTCTTCTCAAATGAAGTTAGTAATGGTCCACATGTAGCAGATCACTCATGCAGCACAGTCAGGCCACGGTGAATTTCATGTCATGCAACCGAACTGAAAAATGGGAGCCTGGACGTGCGCTTGTCATATGTGAGAGAATAAGCGCTTGTGCGTTAAAAAGCAACTGAGACCACGGGATAAATACAGGGTGTAGCCATGAATAGTCGCCTGTATTAGAAAATGACTTAAACAAATAGTAGATGAGTTCAGTTAATATGGTTTATTTTAATAAACCGATTATTTAAAAAAAACAAACAATTTTTTTACTGCAAAATACATTTTAAATTGGCGCAGTCTGTTTTCGTACACTTGAATTATTTCATATTCAAATTCCAAATTACAAGAGCACTTTTTAAAAAAAGCACTTATTTTTATTTAAAGCCTTATTATAATAATTTGTGATAGCAATAATTGACAAGAAACCATTTTATCAACCGCCTGAGGGCCAGGATATGGTGAAATCAGGAACTGACTGTAATAGTTCTGCTATCATTTCTCTGTTGATGGCCTATTGTAGCTACTCTGAAATTTGTAATTTATATAAACTATACTCCTAAATACTGAAACAGTTAATTGGCTTAAACTAAATGTTTTATGTTGATTAACTCTGCAAACCCTGTATTTCAAACCATTCTTGCTAATTGCTTTGCACTTCTCAAACTGTGCTGCAGCTACAATAACGAGGCATTTCATTGTTTTAGAATAATCTTTTGCTGCAATTAGTTTGTCATATATTGTCATTAGAAGTCTATTAAAACATCAAGTCATTATTTGGGCATCCCCGGGTGGGGAATTAGAATAAGACCATCTTTGCCACACGGGTCCCATTTAGATTAATGGAAAAATATGTAAAACATTTCGTTTTAATTTTCCTCTGACAGGGTTTTGCATACATGCATTTTCTCCGCCTGCACTGTTCCTCATAAGTAATCTCGACCAACACATTACCGGTCTATGAAATACTGCTCGCAGCCTAATTGATTCCCGTCACAATTTTGTGAGGTTATAATCGTGTTAATTGTAATTTACTCTCTCTGGGAATACCGGAGAGATGTATTTAAATAAAACCACCGAGCGGACTGAGAAGATTATATCAGTTCCACACATAATAGAAATGTCATGTAGAATTACACAGCGGATGAGGACAGGATGCATTTCTCTAATCTACAGAGATGTCACGTAAATGTTTTTTTTTTCCGGTCTTTATTCTGAAAAGTTGTCGTGGAGCAAAACGAGCTCTACAAAGACCAAAGGATAGTTTGTTTCATCTTTAACTATAGAGGAGAATGGGTGAATAGGCGTGGTTTTAGGTGGACATATCATAAAAGCAAAATTTTTAGGTGGAACGAAAAACAACAAAAAAAGTGTAGCATATATAAGAAGCCGAAGATGTTGTGGTTTTTAATATATAAACTATCCAAATAATTTCCTAACCCATCCTAAGAAGAGTTGCCCTTTTTGCCTCGTCTCTGCGTGGTGCCCTGTGCTGCTTCCTCTGCTTTGAGATCCTCTTTCCTGTCTGTGGGGACACCTGTTGGTGCTGAGCATGCTTGGAAAAACCAAGAGGTCCCATCAGACTGTTCTCAGTAAAGTCACGCACTCCAAACTGTGTTGTATATACACAAACACTGATCGGGTGTCTTACCATCTCTTTCTGTAGCGTTTTATGTCATTGCACTGGATTCTTATTACAGTCAATTAAAATATGCATCCGTAAGCACCTAAAGTTGAATTTTATTCTATAAAATTTATTTTGATTGATTTGCAACACTTGGCTGCAACAAGGGAATTAGAGTTTAAAAGATTAATTTCATAAAAATCCAAATCCTCATAGTGTTCTTTAATGTCAGCTCCACAAAAACACAGATTACTATTTAAGCAATTAGCAGAAACTAGTTATAATTAGATAATTCTGTAAGTAACAAGAAACATATTTTGTCATATAAGTCATCGAATTTGAGGTGATCGTTTGTCCAGCATCTTTTTTGCAGACTTTGTGGCTCTGCTGAAATTGTGGATTAATATAATGAAAGTCATACATAAAAGCAGCTTTGTCCACCAACCTGAGGGTATAACAATAATAAAAAGTACATTGGGATAAAACAAACAAACAAGCTGAATGTGAATTCGTGACAGAAAAAGTGAGCCAGGGGTGAGAGAAATATGTGGCCAAATGCCAAAGAGACAGCTTACTGTTCACGTCTTTGGCTGGGTGCAGGAGTGGTTTTGATCTTTTTGTCTGGCCTGGCCTGGCACAGACCACAGTCCTGCCCCAGACACAATAGATCATACAGTAGGAGAGACACAGAGAGAGACACAGAGAGAGGGAGAGAGATAGAGAGAGAGGGATAGAGAGAGATAGAGAGAGAGGGAGAGAGAGATAGAGAGAGAGGGATAGAGAGAGATAGAGAGAGAGGGAGAGAGAGAGATAGAGAGAGATAGATAGAGAGAGAGAGACACACAGAGAAAGTAGATGAGCTGAGATAGGGGAGGTATGGTGCCTTTCATTACCATGGTCACCAATGGCACTATTAACCATTCAACACCCCCCCAATTATCCTCCCATCCACAGTCTGTGAGAGACAGAGAGACAAAGCCTTGGTCCTGGTCTGCTGGAGCAACATGGCCACTAATCTGTCTAACTAACATCACACCCACTTCACTGTCTCTGGAAATCAGACGTGCACAAGCGCTTCACATGGATCCTATTAAACTTTTATCATGTGGCAGCACAAGAAAGTGAACTCATTAAGGAATATGATTTTATGACTTAACTTTTGGAAATGGAGACGTTTTTGGAGATGCTTACTGAAAACAAAACATATCCAAAAGGCTTCAGAAACAAAAAAAACCCGACAATCCGAGTTAAACTGTGTTAAACTAGAGACGGGGTGAAGAATATACTGCTGCGGCAGGATGTAGTTTATTTTGTTTACAGGTTGTGTTGGGTTTCTGATGCCATACCGTTCTCCATGAAGACCACAGGGTTAAAGCTGTGCAAACGGCATGTCTTTACTAAGGAGACTTGACACAAAGAAACCAAATTGTGAGTTTATGCACTTCCATCTGTGGTTTCTTTAGCGAGCAGAACTTTGATGTTTGTGAGTCAGGCCCTGGGCAGGGGGCTGAGGCCTGACTGGAACACTGGGGCCCAATGAAAAGAACCACAACAGTGGCTTGTTGTGTTTGTTTACCCTTTCACCCAGCTGCTTGGACTGTGGAGATGGGAGAACATTCATCATGACCTAGGAGAGATGGGAGGCATTGGGCACACGCACACTGAAGAATGACATGACTGCGTACACACTGCAGAGTGTGCCAAGAAAGTGCCCTCACAGGGTAATAATCCTCAATGCAAAAAAAAAAAAAAAGGTTTGTTGATGCTACTCACCAATGTATTCGACTACACACCTCAAGGTTTAGTCATATTTCATTGCAAATACTACAACAGTTAAATTGATTTAATGAAATTTTTTTTAATAATTCTTTAAAAACTTAAATTTCCACAGCAATCCTATGTCACAGAAACAATGTTAATTCATAAGTGCTATCTTTGTCACGAGACCTGCAAAATTTCCATTTTCCTCTGACTTGTCCTGTCAGGGTCTGGTCATGTAGTTTCTCCCATTTCTTTCTTCACCGGATGCACATTATTTCTCTGGCACCACGGCAGACAGTGTAATGATGTTCTGCGCCTGCTTCAGTGAGGGCATGTCAATCATGCTGCCGCGGAAGGTGAAGGCACCCTGAACGGGTTTAAAACAGAGGCCAGAACAGAAAAGAGAAGCATTAGACCAGGCAGCAACATAAGCAGATTAAGGATAATGTTTACAGATACAGGAAGTAGACTATTGCACAAAAATATATCAGAGACATAAAAAATACTTAAAAAAAGAATTACTTATAACATCAGGTAATCGGTCACGTTATGGTATCCCAAGTGCATCTTTTTGTTTTAAAAATGCAAAAATCTCCAGACCCTTCAAGTCAATAATGAAATCAGTGGCTGGAGGTAAGAATTAGGAAAAGCAAGCACCTGTCGTGTTGCAAGACAAAGAGACTGACCCCGCTTAATGTTCAAACCATTACACACACACAGACACACACACCGGCAGAGGGATGGGTAGGATATGAATCCCTCGGGCGATGCTTAGTAGGAGCAGCCCTGGCATTGAGAGAGGTGTGGGCAGATTGTGTATTACCTCAGCAGATAGCCCACAGAGCTCAACACACAGGATCCAACCATGCACTAAATTAGGAACAATAATATTTTATAGTTAATTGCCCCCTCCTTTAACTCCCCTCCCCATCTCCTATGTTGTCTCTGAGAGTCACTCAGGGTTGTACAGTTTGTATTCTCTGGAACTACAGACGTGTGTGAGAAGATAACACAAAAGATCAGTCCGAGGTTGGAAGCAGAGAAAGACCCCTATCGTCCCAACAAACAGTCAGTACATATATTGTGTCATGCTGGGAGCCCACATCTGAGAAAGTTTTGTATGAAAACATGTCTGGAATTATCTGAGTCACTCTCATTGTATTTAATTGTGAAGTTATTTATAAAAATGTTTTGTAAATCTAATAAATCTATAATAAATCTAACATCTTTGGAAAAAAAAACTGTACAATTTAATAAACACAGTGACATTTAAATGAAGCAGCAGACAAAGTAAAACCTTTGAGTAAAAATTCTGTTTACTCATAAATGGTTAGCCACTTAAGACCATAGCGGGGATATGAAAGTAGGACTGAAATTATTCTTTAAACTCTAAAATAATGTCATTTAATTTCTGAAAGATTAAGTTACCTTGCCCTCCTTTTGATGTTGGTCAAAAGCAGAAATGAGCTCTTTGGCCCACTGGATCCTCTCTTGACTCGGGGAGAACTCTTCCTGCACAGCCTGGATCTGCCCTGGGTGGATAACCTGTTTCCCTGCACATAACAAATATCATGGAAATAAAGTCAAATATGCTAATGACAACAGCAGGCTTTCAGTTGCTTGACAAAAAAATTAAATAAAGCCATGTGTGCAAAGGAAAAAAACTGTTTTAAAAACATGTTGTGCAAACAGCAGTACAGAACTAGATGGGGAAAAAAAATAGAACTTCTGAGAATTGGGAGGATTGCTGCTGGCACTGTTCCAGTGAGAGAGAAGAAGAACAGCACATAGAGCATTCAGACAGCCGAAACAGGAAGTGCAGGGGACTAAATTGTATGCGTGCTTATGTGTCAATGTGTTCAATGCCACTGAAGTGGGTCTGAGGACCAACACAGTAGCAAAGGATGACGTGTATCATGAAGGATATCAAGTGTCTCCTGTCTGCTGGCAGCCCTGCTGGTGAGCAGAACCTTTGCTGGGCATTTCAATATATGACAGAAGTCAACTAATGGCACACAGATGAAAAACAAAAAAAACAGCCTTTGCAAGCCTGGGAGGACCCAAGCAGACACACACGATCAGTCAATTGTTTGAAAAAAAAAAAAGAGGGCCAGGAGATCCTCATAAAATCATCTGTGTGCAATTTAAATAAAATTGATCTCCATGTCCAAAGAAACAATAACACATATTTTGATGCATCTTTAATGGAGAATAATTCCAAAGTTAAGTTTGTAAAACTGAGGAATTGTCACTGCTATAATGCATTTCTGCGTTTATGTTTGGTGGTTGCATGGGTGTCCTCAGACAACTTCAGAAATCTTGTATTTAACTGAATCGGAACATAGAGTTATGACTCTGTCTGACAGTCTTTACCCCCACCACCTTCCTGCTCCCACTCCCTCTCTGATAAATGTGGGTGCAAGCCACAGACATAATCCTGTGAACATTTGCAGATCAAACTTGTAGCGATAAGTTAAGGTTATGAAACGTCTGGTAAGAACGTCAGCTCAGTGGCAGCCAGCAGGAACTCAACACTTTAGGGCTTAGCTCTGTCGCTGACAACAAATCCTTCAAGGTGGCTGGGCGGGCGGGCTGCACGAGCAAAAAAATTTAGCCCAGGAAAAGAGGAGGAGGAGAGAAGAGGAGAGAATGGGAGAAAAGGGGAGGAGAGAACCCACTCCCTTCATCCAGCTCGGCTTTCCCCAAACCTCACAATCTTTAGCGAGAATAATTCCAAACTGTAGTTAAAGGCGTGAACAATTACGGGCAAGAGAATATTTCTCATACACTAGAATTTACAATAAATACACACCTTTGAGGGACATCTGCATACTAGATAATATCTTCAAAGGTAATTTTGTGGCTTTTGAATCTCTGTGAATGCATGATTGCTGAAGTGTGTGTCAGTGTGAAGCAGACAGGCTAACTGCACATTTTCTGTTTAACAGCCTGACGATTCCCCAGGGCCACTCTGTAGAGATTGTGTGTGTGTGTGTGTGTGTGTGTGTGTGTGTGTGTGTGTGTGTATGTGCCTGTTGTGTAACCTTGTCTGAAGTATTTACAGTAAACAAAGAGTTTTTTTGTTCTCCTACTTTTTCAGTCTGAATCCATTTCAATTTTACCAAACTGTGTGTGGTGTACATAAGTATGCTGCATTCTACTATGTTTCTGCACCACAATTGTCAGGCTTAAATATACCATTGGAGGGTGAGGGTGAGGGTGAGGGTGAGGGTGTGTGTGTGTGTGTGTGTGTGTGTGTGTGTGTGTGTGTGTGTGTGTGTGTGTGTGTGTGTGTGTGTGTGTGTGTGACAACAGGAGAATGACAGAGTGAAAAAACAAACAGGGTGACTCAGGTGCCCTCAGTTACAACCCATTGGTTCTCTTAAAATGCATCATTCATGCCCTCCAGCCAATCCTGGCCTGCCATGTGGTGCAGACATTTCATTGGAGGATTGCTATTTAGCAAAGTGCTCTCAGGCGAATGACGGACAGGGTCCCATGGATGGAAGTGAAGTATGGTCCCTGAAAGCAGAGAATTTTGTGGAACCGTTTCACATGTCTGGGAGCCAAACATATTTACTGGGATCATCAACAGAAACACACAGTTTACAGCACATAAACAAGGTGCTTATAAAGTAAAGCTGCTCCACTATTAAATCCGCTAATTTATTGAATTCCTGCTCTACAGATTTGATGTCAATGTTTTGCAGGATTTTGCCTTCACGTCACCCCGTTTTACCAGTAAGAAGCTGGGTGTTTGTGTTTCACAAGAGTGTTCTGTAGTCAGTGCTAATGGGTGCTGGATGCGGCTTAGGTGGTGCCAAGGTCAATTACTGCACAGGTAGAAGCTTTTGGCTGCACCGTATTATTGCTTAAGCACATTCAGACCAGTAATAGCTACTAAGATTATACTGCACAGAGGATTGTAAGCCACTAATCCACTGCTTTGAATGGTCCTTTCCATATCAAATCTAACCATTTATTTCATCAACCAGCTGCGTACACTCCTTTTACCACATGCAAGCAACATGTTAAGCTTGTTTGATTCCTACTGCAAATCATTCTCATTCAAACAGAAGATTATAATAACTGCACAAATTTTAACCCCCCCCATTGATGAGGATGTTATACACTCAATGCTACTTAATATTACATTGGAGAACTCTACAAAATAAATAGATTTAAATCAGGTGGATTTTTTTCCCCTATTTGGGTATAAATAACCTAAATAGAAAAAAAAATGGCTATAGCAGATTAGCCAAGTTGAGTAATTGGGATATACAAATTACATAAAAACACACAGATACACACAAACACTCAAACTCAATGTCATCTTAAAAACTAGTATGTGGATGAGGCAGTAAATAGCTCTACAAGATGGTCTGATGATGTGAAATATAGGCAACATGTACATCCAGGTCAGTATAACAGAGCACATAGTCAGGGATTTATGCTTCTGTATCAAGTGCTTCTTGTTCGCTATTTCATCCCAGTTTTAAAGCTGACTAAATGTCTGATGCTGTTCTGTAGAAGAATCTAAACAAAACATAGCAAGTAGTTAAACAGCAGTATACAAAAAATATATTGTACTAATTTTGATTGTAGTTTATATAGCTCTACATAAAATAAATTAAAAGAGATAAAACAGACTAAATATACTTAGTGTGCTAACGGGAAAGAAATGACTGAAATATCCACTTTGGAACAGGTTGTCCTACCTTCTGTGGTCTGTTAAATGCAGTCTGCAGGGCACACACACACACACTCAAATACTCACACACACATTCTGAAAGCGTTGCCTGGCTACAGACACACACAGAGCACTGTTAAAATAGATGCTACCACACTTTGCTAATAACTCCATTTAACAATACTTGCACACACATACACATTTGCATATGTTCAGGTACGCACCCCTGTGCACGCATACGGACACAAAACGTTTCATGGTGGGCACAACAGAAATGTCAGACAAGCATTTAAGGACTACAGTGCTGTTCACAATTCAGCAGCACCTGAAGTGTAAAAAAAAAAAAAAAGAAAAAGAAAAAAGACAATGACAGGCTGCCAGTTGTAAAACAACAGACACAATCATCATTTTGAGGTGAGATCTTTGTGTGTGTGTGTGTGTGTGTGTGTGTGTATGTATATATAAATGTGTGTGTGTGTGTGTGTGTGTGTGTGTGTATGTATTAAGATATAGATAGATAGATAGCTTCCTCCCAAGGTCTTTCGATTTAAGATGCAACAACAATTGATCACATAGGTAAATTGTGTTGCCTTGTTACAGGTGCTCTCCGCCATGAAAGTAGATTAAAAAGAACATCCACCAAACTAAGTCAATTAACAAATACAAACTACTGATCAATAAGTAAAAAAAAACTAGCTAGAGGAGTAAAAATAAATGAAATAAAAACAATACTAATTGTCCATTTGGGGATGAGTTGAACAGTTTAATGGCCATTGGGAGAAAGGACCCCCTGTGGAGTTCTGTGGACCACTTTACTGTTATCAGTCTCTGGCTGAAAGTGTTCCTCTGTGTAGCCAGCACGCAGTGGACTGGGTGGGAGGGATTGTCCAGGATTCAGAGGAGTTTGAACAACATTCTCCTCTCAGCCACAACATGCAGAGGGTCCAGCTCCTCCACCAGAACAGAACCAGCTTCTGCCTTTGAACCAGGGGCTTGTACACAGCTTGAAGGTGAATCAGGTTGTGGTCAGACCTGGCCAGAGGTGGAAGGGCAGAAGAGCTGTAGGCCTCTTTAACATTTAGGTACTTCGGGGTCAGTGTCCTTCCCCCCCACCCCCCCCCGGTTTGGCAATCCACATACTGTGTGAAAGTGGGGAGGATCTTCAAGAGGGTCGCATGATTAAAGTCACCTGAGATCACAGAGAGCGCGTCAGGATGTCGGGTCTGGAGTCTGACTGCGACATCACATGCGCCATCTGTGGAGGCAGAGGGAGCAATATAGATGGCAATCAATATGGCATGTGAGAACTCTCTGGGCCAACAGTTCGATGTCCGGGCAACAAACTGTTTCTTTCACAGTAACATGACCAGTTTGACACCACCTGTTGTTGATGTCCATGACCAGGGCCCCTCACATCCTCTCTCCTCCGATCCGCCTGCACTGTACTGAAGCTATCAATACTGATGCATGTGTCGGGCATATTGTCCTGCAGCCACGTCTCTGTGAAACACAAAAGTCTACACTCTCAAAAGATATTTTCTTTCCTCACCGGTGCAGTCAACTCATCGACCATGTTCTCTAGAGACCTCACGTTGCCCATAATCAGAAACGGGAGATGCGGCATGAATCTTCTCTCCCTCGCTCACCTGTTTTGTTTTTCACCCCTCGGGTTTTTACCAGCTCTTCAACCTCTCGCTGTTTTCCTTCATATTTCGTCTGGGATGTTTAAAGTCCAAACAAAATTTAAATTCACGGTGCCGGTCTGCTGCAGCCTGATCAGCTGTTCTTGACTGTAAAGAAATGAGCTGGCTCCAACTCCATACAGCTGTTGCGCGCTGGTCACAGCTTGAAGCAGAAAACGTTGATAAAAGGATGATAAAAACTCCCTCCAACCGCATGATCACAGAGGGTAAACTTTACACAACAAACTGAATACTTTACTAGACTAAAATGCTACAATAAAAATCTGAAAAAGAAAGAATGAATTAACCGCAACAGCTGCAACAGGCTGCGGCTCGGCCCGCACAGTAAGCATATGAGGATTATTTCCTATTCTCATGTGGGATGAGACAGAGGAGCAAGACTGAGTAACCACTATTGTGCCACATGCGTGAATTATTTAAGTATGGCACACAAAAAAAGAAGAAAAAATAAAAATGATGGATGTGAAGCTACTGCAACAATCAGGAGTACACAGGAAAGCCAGACTGCTTTATTTATTGGAACAGAGGCAGATATGAGACGCAGATAACTCCAACTTACCTGTGAAGCCCATGAGAGCTCCCTCTCTGGCCTGCTGCCTCAGCCCCTCCACATCTTTGTAGTCAATATAAACCAGGTCAATAGCCTGCAGCCCAAATGCTTTGGTGGTCACAACTACCTTCTGTCTTGCATAAAGGAGCTCCTTTGCATCTTTAGTCCGGGTAGCACCTAAAGAAAAAGTCCAGTGTCCTTTTTTACTTATGGGTAGGATATGAATCCCTCAAACATACTGAGATGTCATATTATACAACATAATAGTGGTGGAGAAGGTAAATCATTCTGTAGGATTTCACACACATCCCATGTCCACAAATCATTTCTATTTTAACTAAGACAATTTGTGTCTGTAATAGCTTTTCCAGTAGTCTTACGACCATGATGTGATTGATGAGTGGCCTATGAGATATTTACAGAATAGCAAAAGGAGAGAGAAAGTTAAGCAGAAGGTGGGACAGCTACCTATGCTTGCACAGAAGTCATCAGAGCCAAACACCACACCGTCATGGTGAAGACCAGCCTTGGGAGCCAGTCGACGGATTTCCTCACACACCGCCTGGAGAGAATATGTATTAGTACAATACAATAAAGTGAGGCCGATGCATAGAAGGCAAGGAATGTTCTACACAAGTGGCATAAATGCTGCCGAGTAAATCTAATTATAAGCCAGCTTTCCTTCCATAAAGACACATTTTAATGTACTACGCCTCTAAATACGCCACCTGCAGGCACACATACATACATAAAACAACCCTGAAGAAAAGTAAGAGACACCACCCTTTACTTTTGGCTGGACCAGAACCATTTCCAAAGGTTGACTGTACAAAGGTTACTGTTCATATTTTTTTGAAATAAAAATATTTCAATAACATATTGATCCTTGCACTGATAATGTCAAGCAAGACACTGCCCTAATGCTAAGAGAAGAGATCTGGCTACAATTACTATTGAACGACGACAGTAAAATAAAAATAAATCTTGAATATGATTGTCTGCGGTGCAGAGTGTGAAACAATAAGAACCTGTCTCCTGCTTTTGTTGGCCTCCAAATTAATTTCACCACTAGCTGTGCCACAGCGATTTATTTTCATGCTTGTAACCTGGGGTTCAGTCTGGGCAAAGATACGGGGTGTTCTCAAGAAAGCACACAGAGGCACCCCCTGCCATCAAAACACACGCGCCCACTCACACACACACACACACACACACACAATCCCAAACAGTCACTGAATTTGAGTGGAGAACTAAAAGACAAATCAAAAGAGGAAAGGACAGCTTGTTTCTCCCCAAATGCCGAAAAATCATGCCCTTTTCCTCGTGTAGCTGAAGGTCATGCTGCACTGCAACAGGAACTGCTTTGATGTTTGCCAAAATATCATTAAGAACTTTTCCTCTATGATGATTTTAAAACAGTTCTAATTAAAAAATGTCAGCGTGTCTGGAAAGGGATAGAGAGGGAGACACAGACAGAGAGAATGGAAACACACACACACAAAAAAAGCCTCACTTTGAGAGACTGTCCGAATGCTTTGAATTCTTTTCATTTTGGACACGTGGAGTGCTTTGCTCGCTGACACAGTCTTTAATCTAAAGTGAACAATGGAGAAACAGCTAAATTGTCTTACGCATGCAGTTTTTGAGGAGGGGTTGTTTGTAATTTACCTTAAAATTGAGCAGGCCCATGGCAGTTTCCACAAAGGTGACCAGGCGAATGGATTCTGTCAGCGCCCGTCCTTTCAAGTTGTGCTGAAACCTGTCAACAAACTAAACACACAGAGACAATCTCATGCAAACTCATTAACAGCACCCCCCCGCCCCTTTCTGCGAAGAGAAAACAATAAACCTCCAAACAAAATGAATTAATTTGTTCTCATTATTAGCACATATATACACTGTGGCCTTTGTGGTTAAAAAAGTAGCTTTTAGGACTTACAGTCAGCTGGAAATGCTGAGACAATACACAGTTCAAGAAAACATGTTCTGGTGGACTCAATTTCTGGGCCTTCTGTAGAATGCATGATGCTGCTACCCTCAATGGAACTGATCAGTGTAGTATTAGTTATATCAATGAGAAGAATAGAAAACACATACTGAGATACTGAGCTATTGTGTCAAAGTGAATTTAAAACTGAAGAAAAACTGCAGTAGCAGAGGCAATGGTAAACGATATGACACATCTTTCAAAATCTACTCTGTGGTAAGACAGAGAGGAGGGGAAAAAAAAGAATCTTACTGTTCAAAAACTCACTTTTGATACGAATCTTGACACGTTTATTACCTACACTGTTCCCTCTGCATCCCTTATTCAGAGACACATCTATGAGGGTTCAAATAGCAGAGAAAGTGAGCACAGGAAAGCAGCAACAAAAGCAGGTGAAATGAAATATTTTACATTATCACCGGGGTTCCTCTATCGTCTGAAGTCTTCTGCTCTACCGTCTTTCAGAGGCTCTGCACAACTACAGCATGTGATCCCCTGAGAGAGTGTACACACATGTAAATGCACACACAAGCACATACATACACACACACACCCCCCCAAAAAAGGAAAGAAGAAACAAGATTTGGGATGTCTTTGAGTGTGTTTTACTCCCACATTATTCTGTTTTGCATCCCCCCTCCATGGTAGGGAACAGGAAGACTGGAGCAACAATCAGAGTGTGATGTGACACTTTGCTGAGGCCTTTATTCTTCACGACTCCTGCTAATATGCAAGCTCACCTAAGTAGAGCTTTAAAACCAAGTTTAATTCTTTGAAGACCAAAGCATTCCAATTTTTTCCAACAGACCAGTTCACAGCTAGCCCTGGACTGCCAGTGGGGTAGCCCAAATTCCTAAATCTATCATCTGGAAACACACAAAAGCCCCCTCCGTCAGATATTTTCTTTCAAAGCCATTCAAAAAAAAAAAAAAAAAAAAGCTTAGAGTAGAAATGTCTAACTCCATGTCCCCCTTCCTCTACCGTTTTCCTTGCTCCCTATTTGACACACCAGGAAAAAAACAGATATAAATAACCTCAGGTACAGCACTGCTATTTTTCTAAATGAAGAGCACAATAACCCCCATGCTTGTACTCACCACTCTTGTACTCAAAACTGAAAGAGTGGGCCTCCATTGAAGGATTTCAAAAAATAGGGGCAATTTTAATCATCTCCCCATTCAATCTCAGTTGGATAAATCATATCTGAGAGATTTGCATAAATACAAACCATCAAAGACTTTTCATCTTCAAAGAGGTTTTCAAGACCCAATAGGCTTTGTACTGTAATCATCTGAGGTCACAACCCTGTGGGAGCAAGGCTGCTATGGCAACATAAAAACTAACGCTGGGGGCTTAGCATAATATCCCCCCCTCCCTCGCAAACACAGGAAGGGGTGGGGGGTCCGAGAGGGAGTGTGAAAAGCGGGTGTAGATAAACCTATTTCTGTGACAGAGGAAACTAGATAGATATGGCCCATTGTGGGGAACCCAGGCTGATATTACACACACAGATTACCATCAATACACTGCGCCACACAAACCCTAACAAGGCTGCCGCGAGCCGAGTGGGCTGTTTAGATTCTGCTGAAGGAAAACAAATGACAGCTCAATGCAGCACCACTGGCTAAAAAGCTTCCAACCCTCTCTGATTACATGTTTCTGTCCTTCTGCTGTATTCTCCTCTTTACCTATTATAGACTTTGAGGGCCTGATTTACACTGCCTAAGAGGTGCTATAGTGCTTGTTCGTTGTTCCTCTGTTGCACAGAGCAACCACTAGCTGTCAATGGCTCTCAAAACTCGGACCTTTTAAGACGTTAACTGAATTGAAAAAACAGCATAAAAAGAAAAAAAAGAAGAAGAAATAACACCTTTTCTTGCAATTGAAAGCCACGCTACAAACAAGCCCTCTGACAATTTCACCATACAATCATGAAAAGAGAAGGAGGGAGAGATGGAGCTAGAGAAAGGAGGCTATAGTGGGACAAGTTTCAATTAATTTTCTTCAAAAGGGGGCCAGATTAAATGTTTCCGGCCTGCTGAAGTGTTCATTTCACAGAGGGGAAGCGGAGAAAGGGATGAGGGGAGGGGACAGGAGGAGGAGTGGAGGAGGAGCGGGACAGGGTGCGATTCTTTCGGTCCCAGTGCACACCAAATAGTGTGGTGGGCAAAGAATGCACACGGCTCCGAATCTGTGTGAGAATTGTCCTCAGACAAAGGAGGGAGTTACGCCTGTTATAGCCCAATAAGGCTTGTCAGTCACACAAGGGCTGGGGGAGAGGAGAAAGGCAGAGCTAAAGATTTCCACACAAAGAGAAACAAGCAAGTCCATCTTTTAGCTACAAATCAGTGTGGAGGTTCCTGTGCTAATATCAATAAAAAAAAGGGAGAAAAATAAACAAGTGAGGGATTTACTGCGTAACATTACAAGGGTGGAGAAAACAGACATGCTTACAACACTGACACGTGAATGAACACACAAACAAGCACAAAAACCTGTGCTAAGCAGACAGAGAAAGTTAGGGTGAAGATACAAGATGGGGTGTACGTCACTGTATTAGTGTGATGTCCAGAGTTTCAAACTTAAGGTTGTTTAAAGAGCACACATACACAAACCCACTGCTGAGTAAACTGTACTGTAAATCAAACGTGACAACAGTTGCAGGCATTTCTCCTGAGGACAAATGTGCCAAAATGACAGACTTAAATTAACTTAAACTGCAACAGAAAGTGTTTCTCGCCACAAAGCCTTGGTATTTGAAGAAATACATAAGTAGGCAATTGCCTGCATTTTGGAGCTCTCAGTGTGTCTGCTCTAATTTCCAACATAATAATAATAATAGCAGTGGATAGTTTTAAAAAATGGATTTAATTTAGAACAAAAGTCACTTTTTCAAGAAAGGATAAGTAGCAAAGGGAGAAATGGCTGAGCTCAGGCAGAGAATTAGTGAACACCTGTCACCAATTATACTTGGAAGAAAGAAAGGGCAGCAGGAAATAGAAAGTGTTCTAATTAAAACCACTAGTTAAAAACTTCCTGCTGTTGCCCACGACCACGCTAGGTTATATTTTATTAGTAGGAAAAAGTCGTTTTGAATTGAATATCAACAAATTACCTTTAAATTATTCAAACATAAAACTGAGGAGGCAAAAAGGAACCTGGTTTCTTCTGGGAAGTGACCTTTCAGGACATCTGAACAGCATCCCTTTATATAAAGCCAAAAGGATGACTAAGCCCAGACGAACCCCTTTAACTAGGACAAAGGCCTAATACAAGCAACACAGCAAGACAGTCATTGGTAAAAACAATAATTGGGAACATTTGTAGGCATTCATCTCAAACATATTTGATTTTTGGTAACTGTCACGGTAAGGGTAACAAAAATTGACCTCTACTCTGGACTGTGAAGACTTCTAGGCAGAGAGGTGACAGGTCATCACCAAACAAGGCCAACTAGAATTGTTCTCATTTGATGTTGGTCTTTTAGACATACAGTGGAAAGACATGTTTATAGTATTTACCAAGAATTTCCTGCATTTAATGGTAATGACATGTTATTTCCTCATCATCTAATGCCCAATTTTAGACACAGCATGAAACCTAAAATCTATCTATCTATGCTGCTAGGCCCACCCCTCTCTCTCCTTGCTCTGCTATGATCTTCTAACATCTACTGCACTCCACAACACTCTGTGCAGCGTTTAGGGTGTCAAATTACAAAAGCAGACATTAAAATGATTTAAAACTTCCTAATCAAGTATAAATATTTGCCATTGTGATTGGTTAGAGGCAACTATCTCTGCACGTACACCAGGAGTCTGACTTTACTTCAATGTACCCATGATTATGATACGATTATGATTTATAGGCACAGCCCCTTTAACTCCATATATAGTATAATATTGTATGTTCCTCCCAGCAATTCCACTGCAGTTTAATCAGCCTACAAAATAATTTTTAAGTTGTATTTTGGAGTGTTAGCATGATCCAAGATTTGCCTATGGTGTATGAATGTATGAGCAGAGATGTTCACCAGGAATCATGACCTCTTTAAAACTTTAGCTTACCAGTTACTTACTGCCAGAGGAGCCAAACAACAACCCACAACTGTAAATTTCCACATGTTGGTGATCTTTCCTATACACTAGAAGCTCATTAAATGGGAAGGATATCCCAGGAAGATGTGTGCACAGTTGAAATAAAATAAAGAATAAACAATAGAAAATTATGCATGTTTGTACCATATTTTTTTACTTTAAATATTAATAAATTAATTCTTAGCCACAACATAAATCTGTTCAAGGAAGTTTCCCAGGAAGTTCAGTGGTGGCAAAGGGCACCTTTGTGGTGGTTGAGAAAGCTAACAGGCTCCTGGAGCTAATCTGAAGAAATGTCGTCCATTCCTTGAGGAGCAGCCAAGAAAAACACTCAGTCCGTCCCTGAATCCTGCCACAGAGATTGATTCCCACTTTTACTGAGAAAATGGAAAAGTGTGTTATGATTACTTTAAAGATTCCCGTGGTTTCCTCTTACTCAACGGGTTTGTACAAGGGCACAACTGTGTTTTTTAAAGACATCAAGAAGTAAACGTGAAAGAAGTTAGGCATGTATTGCAAGTTGTGTGTGTGTGTGTGTGTGTGTGTGTGTGTGTGTGTGTGTGTGTGTGTGTGTGTGTGTGTGTGTGTGTGTGTGTGTGTGTGTCAATAGCACAAATCACAATAGCACCAAGGTTTGCACCTTACCCATTGCACCTCCTCTGTGCCTTCAACTTTAGGCAGCATGATGGCAGGGGGGAGGACTTCAGCCTGTAGGATGACCTGCAGGTCAGCGTCAGCTAAGCCACTGGACACAGAGTTCACTCTCACACACTTTTCAGTCCGGCCTAGATCCAGTTCTGCTAACATTCTGAGTATCGTCTCTCTGGCCTCTGTCTGCAGCACAAGCACAAAACAAAGACAGACAACCCTGATTATTATTTAATTAATGAGATTTGAGGTTCGGTTGCATCTTGGACTTTCATTCATGGTGGTGTGAAATTACTGTACATTTTGAAAGCATGTATTGTAATCAACTCTCAGAGTAAAGTAGTCATATACTAGAAAAATCCTTAAAAATAGAAAAATCTAATCTGAGAAGTAGAAACTACTGATGACTGGTGTTGCACCGGTCCAATATTAACCAAGATGTACTGATGCCAAACACTTGGACTCATCACACAGTTAATGAAAAAATTGCTAAAAGATAAATGAAAAGTCCAATTTCCTTTAGGGAAGTGTCCATACACAAATTATACTGATTATTAAGCGTGATCATAAAAATAAACACTGCATTACAAACAAAAACGAAGTGTGATCAAAATGGACATTTGACAAAGCGTACATCAGTTTGGAATTATAATCATAAAAAAGAAAGATAAAAATATTAATATAATATATAAAGACACAAAATAATACAGTCAACATCCTTCCTTTCACTTCCATCCTTCCTTTGACTATAGTAAATTTGTGTGTGTGTGTGTGTGCCAAAAGCCAACACAGCAAAGCTGTGCACGGCACTTTGTTCTCTGAACGCAGACACTGTATGAGCTAAGATGAGGAAGGTGGAACCCCAAGTTTCTATCAGTAACACAGTAGCACACATCCTTATATTCAAACCAGGTGCTGGGCCACAGAAACGGAGAGGAAGAGAGATGGAATGGATTGAGTAGTCCAGCTAGTGAACAGAGAGAGGCTCTCTGAGAAATGTGGTCTGAATTAAGCAGCATGTGGAAACAGTAGCTTAGGAGTTGTCAGGTCAGAACAGCAGCTGGAGCCTGGAGTGTGTGTGTTTGATTTGATTTGAGTCGATGATTAAATCGATCCGATTTCTCTCTGATTCTATGTATGCTACTTATAAAATGTAATGTGGGTAATTAAAATTCTGTGCTACAGATGCAAATGTGACATCATGTCAAGCAATGGAATGTCATGCTGGAGGGGAACTTGATGATTTAACTGCACAACAACATCTGAGTGTAATCTAAACTAGTTCATCATGAGCAGACTGCACAGTGTATCAATGTGGATGTGCGGAAGAAAGAAACTATTGACAGATACAACATGAAGAGCCCATAAATTACAATCTCTTGTAAAAACTGAAGTTGACTAAAGTTGACCCAGGTTGAGTTGTATGAGAGCTTAGAGAGGGCCCCTTAAAGAAACAGCTTCTGAGACAAAACAGCCCTGATTCTGATCTCCTGGAATGCAGAACTGTACTCCTTATTATGAACAGTCCTCCAGCATCAATAAAATATGGTATCAAAGAACCTATCAAAGATTTGCTCAGTTTTAATAGGGGTTACGGACAGGCCGGACTGTTGCCCATCATCTCTCTTTTCCCTCATTGAATGAGACAAGAAGGATTGACACATCATACGATGACTGCCCTGTGATCTTTTTCTTACTCAAGTTTTGCTGTAACCTACTGGCTCTCTCATATACCAAGGTAGACCCATAACTGTATTGTGGTAACATAAAACGCATGGGCCCCATTTACACAGCAATAATTTACCATTCATAAACCTGCTACTTGGTGGATAAAATTCTGTCTGTCCCTCTGCAGTTCATGGCGACTGGAGAAAATTGATGTGTAAGAAATGCTGAACGCTTCACATGCCAGGAGTCACACTGATCCCTGACCAAACTAAATAAATAGTGATCCAAAGGATCAGAAAGCATGGCTTATACCATCCACAGATCATATAGACTGAAGGGAGCTAAGTGTCCACCTCCAACCTGTCCCTGAGCCCCATACATGCACGCCACATAAAATTCTTTTAATGTAAACAGAGACCGCTCATTGCAAGGCATGTCTCCTGTACTTTTCTCCTTTTACTACGGCATTGTTCATGCCAAGAATGGGTAAGGAGATTGCCAGGTCACTCTGCACTATCCTTTCTTTTATCTCTCTTCTTTTTCCTAAAGTGGGAGAGAGATGATTCTGCCAGACACCTTGACCCCTATGGGCTCCGTTACTCCAAGCTTGAATAAAGCTCTTTGAAAAAGAGATATTTTACATTAATGGACAGCCATCCAACAAGTTGCTTCAAAGCTCTCTCCCCAATCACCTGGTGTCCCACGGAGAGCTCAACCAACGTCAGCTCCATATCCTCTTTGATTCCCTCCATCATCCTCATCATTAGAAGCTGACACACAGGCAGGCAGGCGGGCAAGCAGTCGGTCAGGCAGGGCCGTCCAACGCATAGATGCACATGAGAAGCTTTTTAAGTGCAGGGAGGCTGACCTACCAGGGGAGTGAGGGCAGCTCCTTAACACACAGCCTGAGCCTTGACTCTCAGGATCCTACAGAGTGCTGTGTATATGTGACACAGCATGAATACTGCCTTGCAGACAGCACATCAGACTGGAGCGTCCAAACTTATGTTTGTACTGTCCACAGCAGGACCACCTTCTTCTCCAGTATCAGATCATTGATGTCCAGCTCGGCCATCATGCAGCTTGAAACAAGCCACGTCAAACATCTCCTCTGGATTGACTGTGGGTGTAGATTCACACACAGTCCCTACATTCAGTTTCAATTACAACGCCATAAGATGTTAATGGCTGTATGTACTGGATTAAAAAGTCTTAAACATTTGTTTGTTTAAATCTTTTTCTAAAGACAATAGGTATACATTCGGATAAATAGAGTACCATATAAATGTTTTTTTTTTTTATCTTAAAGTGTGTGTGTGTGTGTGTGTGTACACACACACACACACACACACACACACATATGTTTTGTGTAGAGTGGGAATGAGTGCAGTTGTTTTTCTAGTGTTATTTTTTCATCTTTTGAGAGGTGGCATTTTGCACCCTGCTGTGCAACTTGCAATGCCATTTACAATGAGCTGTAGACTGTCGCAGGTGAAGGCTGCCTGCCTCAAGTGTGACTGCGCATGCACGTATTCGCCTGCCTTTGTCACTATGCGTGTTGCTGTCTGTGTTAACAGGCTCCACGTCAATGTGGATAGGGTTTGACACGCTGCACTACAGAGAGCTGGAGTGAGATGACTGACTAATTCAGGCTACGTTGTTAACCGAGACGTAGCAGATGGAGATTTAGGCCTTCACTCTGTCAGTCGGAGGTGCACTGCGTTATCCCTTATCTTGTCAGAGCACACAACAAGACATAACTAGTAGGACAGAGGAAGAGGAATTGGTAAATCATGAACTAGGTTGTCATAGTCAAAACTGAAGTGGAGAAATTGCTCGTTATTACACAGAATTTATACATCTCATTTTGCCATAAAACAATCTCATTAGAGCTCTTGGTTTACAGTTTATTAAAAGCCACTTTGTAATAGATTAGTAGAAAAAGAACCCAGGTTTTAAGAGCATTTGTAATGGAAAGTGTGAGTAGAAAGGAGTGTCAGTTCAGTAATACAGATGGTAGATTATACATAGCGTGTTATTAGATAGCAACTACCCTCTGTACTGAAACCAATCACAGAGTTGTTTTTTTTAATACGTTAGTTGACTCATTTACAACAATTTAAGTTTAAGTTCCTTCCCAGCAAGTCATGTAACAAATAATAAAACTACAATAAACAAGAATGCTTCAAAAACCTAGTGATCAAGCAGAAAAAAAAAAATTGATTGGCTCAAAAACTATGCCTAGACACAAATACCCAAATATCTTTGCACTGCTGCCAGAGCCGCCTGTGTCACATGTGTCTGTGATTTGAAAGCACCTATTCACATTAGAATACCTTTTGGGGCATTTCTATATTAAAAATTTACAGCAAGCAGAAACTCAAAATACAATATGGTGTTGAATTAAACAAACTAAAATATATTTAAAATGTAGCAATTTACCTGAAGAACACAGTCTGTTGTAACCTATGAATCGGCTATATAATACTTGAATTGTTGCAAATGAAACCAAAGCCGGACAGCGTTGGGAAACAGTCCAGCAGATCCATGTAAGGATGGATTTCTTCCCCTTCGCTTTGAACTGACTTAGGCTCATGTGACAAAGTGAAGACACACTCAAAACATAACATATAAAATTCAAATATGCAATCTTTATATA
This sequence comes from Channa argus, assembly GCF_033026475.1. Lineage (NCBI taxonomy): Eukaryota > Metazoa > Chordata > Actinopteri > Anabantiformes > Channidae > Channa > Channa argus. Next base: position 10,230,594 of record NC_090205.1, read on the forward strand.
TATATATATATATAAACATTGTCTATTTTGTTTGTTTGTAAAATGTATAAAAACATATTTTGTTAATATTCTTTAAATAGCTGTAGTCAATCATTGGAAATTTGTTTCAAATTGCTAGCTAGCATGAGGCTAGCTAAACATGCCTGACTATTTACACGGAAAATTAAAATAGAGCAAATTTAATGCAAAAGAGAGATAGCTTTACTTATTTTCCCCCCTCGTTTTCCCACATCTGTTTCACTCCTTTCCTCCTCCTATTCTTTCATGTTTTCCTCTACTCATTGCCTTCTCCATCATCACTCTTCCTACTGGAGTTACTCTCCAAATGTTGGGTGCTTTGCGCAGCCCACATAGCAAAGAGACCTGCCAGTGAAAACACAGGAGTGTAACAGGATAATGAGAGAGAGAGGACCTCTATGTTCTCTGTGTCTCTGCCTTTTCCGATCCCTCGCTCGGCCTCAATCCTCACCCTTAACCTATGCTATCTGGACCTGCTGCACAAGTGTGCGTTTCAAAAGACAATCAAAAGACCTGAGAAAGCCGAAATGTAATACGTGCAATCTCTGACTTGCATGAGAAAAAAAAAAAAGAAAATAGTTAAAACAATTCACTCCTTTAAATCCATCTGTTCTGTATGCACTGCAACACTAGACAAGACCTCCATTCCAAAGCAACAAATGCTACTCAGCGCACTGTCATCACTCTGCTATGCACTCTGACCCCTTGTTCACCTATGGTACCCTCCCCAAAGGAGCCCAATCGATACCTGACACATGACACTGACACACACGTACATACACTGTGACAGACAGTTAAGGTTTGGAATGGAAAGTATTTCTGATCTGCCTGGGACCAGGTCCATTTTTTGGCTGAACAGCTCACATCCTATTTGTGAGTCTTGGCAGCCGGACTGGGAGTTTCTCTCAAGTCTCCTGGGTCCTCGGAGCTTTAGAGCACACAGACACACACATGCACATGTATATACAGGGATGTTAATACACACACACACACACACACACACACACACACACACACACACACACATACTGACACACTAAATATAAATGTTCAGTATTCATAATTCAACTCGCTAACATTATTTCCCCAGGGTTCACTCTGTCAAGAGTTTAGTCATTTGAAACCACTTAAACGGAGAGCAGATCTTTCAGTGTCCTCTCGAACAACACAGTGAGCATTGAACTGAGGTCATGTATCAGTTGACAGTTGGCTGCATAATTTATGTTAAGTTGAAAATCTCTGGTGTCAGACACAGTTCATGCATAGACTGTAGCTCAGATATTGACTGGGCAAGAAACAAAGTTAAGGTAATAGATTGTAATAATCTCGTCCACTCTACATCGTGCCGTGTACTGTATTCTTCTCTCATCTGCTCTTATGGCAGCCTGAAAGGTGCATGTCTAAACCAGTGGCTAACTGTTACTCAGGGAGGGAGAGCAAAAAAGTGATTGGAAAAAAATTGGAAATGTGTCTAATGACAATTAGATACTATTTTTTTCTATTAAACAGATTTTATTTTAAGAAATGTTTTATTGAAATAGTCTAAAACAAAGATGTGTATTATACACCTAAAGCTAGCGGTAGAGACTACAAATCAATCTGCACCATCCCTCCCTCTCCCTTCACAATGATCTGCTCTGCCCTTAAATTGTTCTTAATTATAATAATTAGGTTTGCTGCAATCGCAGAAATCGCTTAAATTCTGTTAGAAGAGTTAAAAACTTTAAGAAGCATAACACAGGAGTTACTTACTCCAGCGTTAATAGAGAAAATATGATTTATGAGTATCAGTGAAAGAGGTAATGCCAGCAAACTAAAACAAGCCAGAAGTTTCTTCAACTATGATATTTGAATCCAATTTGAATTTTCATCAGGTCATCGTCCTACCTAATATATCAAAAGTCATAGGGTACAAGACTCTGTGATGATACCATGGGTGGTCAATGTCATTATCATACAGAGATGCAAAACATGTCAGAGGGTTTTCTTCTTCTTTTCTTTTCAGGGGTCGCCAGAGTGAATCATGTGCCTCCATCTAAGCCTTTCCTCTGCATCCTCTTCTCTCACACAATCATGTCCTCTCTCACTACATCCATCAATCTCCTCTTTGGTCTTCCTTTAGATCTCCTGCCTGGCAGCTCCAACCTCAGCATCCTCCTACCGATATATTCACCATCTTTCCTCTGAACACGTCCAAACCACCTCAATCTGGCCTCTCTGACTTTATCTCCAAAACATCCAACATGAGCTGTCCCTGTGATGTCCTCATTCCTGATCCTGTCCATCCTCGTCACTCCAAAAGAGAACCTCAACATCTTAAGCTCTGCTACCTCCAGCTCTGACTCCTGTCTTTTCTTCAGTGCCACTGTCTCTAAGCCGAACAACATCGCTGGTCTCACCATCGTCTTGAACACCTTTCCTTTCATTCTCGCTGATACTCTTTACTTATCACACAACACACCTGACGCTTTTCTTCGCCCGTTCTAACGTACTTCTACTCGCCTCGTCACCTCTTTTCCACACTCTCAGTTTTTCTGAACCGTTGACCCCAAGTACTTAAAGTCCTGCACCTTCTTCACCTCTGCTCCCTGTAACCTCACTGTTCCACCTGGGTCCCTCTCATTCACACACATGTATTCAGTCATGTTGCGGCTAAGCTTCATTCCTCTGCTTTCCAGCCTCCTCTCCTCCTTCGGCCAACAGTAGCCCAATTTCCACTGGCACCCTATAGGCCAACAGTACCGGTGGCGATCGTTGTTAACCCTGGCCGCGACCGATCCGATATGGAAGTCAGATTCGGTGAGGAAGTCATGATTCGCATTTTTAATTTGGCATGTATTCTATGTCCGATTCCCCTTTTGAACCAACCCTCTGCATTTATCCAGACTTGGGACTGGCACAAGATACTGGCTTGTGTCCCTTTGTGGTTGCATTCAAAACATCTCAGAGGGTACAGCAATGATATAAATAATAACTGAATACCCTATATTTATATTTGGGTTTTATTGAGTTCTGTGGTCCTATTGTTTTGTTTTGTAGTCTAAATAGTCATTTAGCACATTTAGTTGCTCATATGACATGCAGTATATATTTCTTTGGTACAGATACTAGTTCATCAAACTGTTTAATCGGTATTCAAGTAGATGACAAGATAAATGACACTGAAACATCTACAATCTCTAATCGCTCTTCTTTTTATGAAAGTTTGCGAACACAAAGCATCAGACAAAGTAATTTTCTACAAACTGCATCAGAGATATTATAAATATTTCAGTGATATACAGTGGGTTGCCAGCTGTAACATGTTGTGCAAGTGCACATGTGTGCACTTGTGTTTAAATATTTGCCTGTATAGGTCTACATACGCAAACGTGTATGTTTATACAGTGTATGTCTTGTGTTCTCCTGTGCATTTGCAGGCACGTGCTGGTGTGTTAGAGGTGCTCCCCGTCGTGTCGCCGCGCCATCATGCCATCTGGAAAGGAAATCGAGTGTGAAGTACAGTATAGTTTGGGACCAAGCTCCGTGGCAGCAGCTCAGCAGTTAGTTCATTAGTTCCAAACTTCCAGGGATTAGGAGAGAATCTCTATGGCAGGGAGGCAGGGGGGAGTCAGAGAGGATGGAGGGACCCATGTGGGGAAAAGAGAGGGAGAAACACCAGGAGGAATACTGGACCATAGGGCACTAAGAGACAGAGAGAGAACATGAGAGAGAGAGATAAACAATCTTAACCTAGGGGACCCTGGAGAGGGAGATGAGCAAGAAACAGGGACAACAAAAGAGCAAGGCAGCGAGGGAGCGAGCAGGAGAGAGGACAGGTGTAGCCGTCAGTTCCGCTCTGGGGTTTCAACCTGCCCTCCCTCTTCCACCACCCCACTGATCATACAGATATGATGATATGTGTAAGAGTGTAAGAGCAGTCAGCCTTGTCCTCCCTCCCCTCTCTCGTCCTCTTTCTCTCCCCTCTGGATCCATGGTGACAGTTAGCAAGCTCTGGGTGGCTCCTACCCTTTACTCCTTTTCTCATCTCTCTGCCTCTTCAGCAGCCAGCATTACTGCCAAGATGGAGCGCAGACATTTTTAAAGTCAAAGCGACAGGCAATTAAAGCGGGCACTCCCGGATTTCAATTTTCGGGGAGGGGGTGGTGGAGTGACCTTCATCGCATACCTTTTTGTCATGAATATCTTTTCCTGTTTTAAGGTGAAGGTGAAAGATAATGAAAAGAATACGTTAATGAACACATAATAGGGGGTGTTTTGGGGCCGAAGCCCCATTTAAGGCTGATTCATGCATACCCAGGAAGTAACCTTGCTTTTCACCTAGTACATTGTAGCTTTCACCAAGACAAGAGGTTCAGGGTGGCATTAACAAGCTCAATCACTGCTTTGCTCCTATTCTCTCTCTCCCTAGAAAGCATCAGACATGCATTAGGAGACCATTGTTGAATATACAGTGCTGACTGCACAGTTCGTAAGGGGAATATGATCACAGATATTTTATACACTGAAGAAACTGACAAAAAATCTTTAGTTCAAACATACACTACTACAATAAGAAGTTTAATTTGTCATTTATGTACATGAACACTACGTTCCAATTTAAGTTTGTTTTATGTATGGTTTTGGAAGTTTACCTGATTACCGAGTGTGTGTTATTCACAAATGATGCTTTCTCAGCATATTATACTGGTAATCTCACAGAAGCCATATTTATTAAATTCACTTAAGAGTTTGACCAAGGATTAAGGTCTTCTTTTAGATAAGCTTCTTTTGGATGAGCCCCAAGCTCTTTTCAAATACACAATTGTTGCAGGTTACTGAATTCTTTTTTTTTTTTTAATAAAAAGAAATCTGTTGGCTAAACCAGTTGTCCCTCAATGTTCTATTTTGGGAACACTTTTGTTTTCCACATTTTGTGATTGTTGAGCCCCCAAATCTTTGAAATCATTTCAAAACATTATACAAATCTAAATGTCCGTTTAATGTAAGTTACAACTCAATAAAGCCAAACCTTTTACAATGATTGCCTGTATTAGAAACATGTTGCTTCCAAACATTTCTGGTTTCAGCTTGTAATGATGGTGCATAGGTTAACATTTAGCTGTTGAGGCTGCTTAATTTTCACCAGTTGGACACAGACCCACTTCACAAGCTACATACTTAGCAGAAATGTATTTACCTTACACACACCATTGTACAACATTTGAGAATGGCGCTCTCCTGATACAACACAACAATTCCCTTGTGTATCAATTTATCCATGAATAAGTTCATTTAAACTATGGCAATGGTTGCTATGATTCTCTGATCAACATCTCTATATGGTCCTATAGGTGTCAGAAATTTTCTAAAAGAGGTTATACTAGTGCTCTTTCAGACTGGAATAATTTACCTGTAAATGCACATTCTCCACCCTAAATGAATCATGTAGGTCTATTATCCTAATACATTCTTAATCTACCTATATTCAACTGTAACAGTTTTTATTATTGTAATTACTGTGTCGACACTGTGTTTTCAGCTTTGTTATTGAGTAGATTGTTTAAATTAGTCGTTTCCATTGCTGTTATGTGTTATTCTTTGTTTTCTGAACTGTTTTTGTTCTCTGTTTTTATGAGTGTGTCATGGGACTTCCTTTGAAAATAAGATGATACATCTCAAAGGGCTTATGCTGATATAATAATAAATTTGATATTTTGTACTATTTACAATTCAGTTGTTCCCAAAACAGAAGAAAGCCTACCACAAATTAGTGTCAGGGGCTCACATTTTTGCATCAACACACTTTTGTCAAGTTGGGTATTTGTTAACCCGTGCAAATGCAAATGTATCCAGCAACATGTGTATCTGATTTGCATGAAATGCTTCTATTAAAGGGCTAATTCTTTTTTTTATTTTGTAATATTTTTACCATTTTTAAAAAATGTTTTACTCGGTTGTCTTATTAATAGTGAAAAAAAGTTACAACAAAAAGATACAGGTTGTGTTGCTAATTGGACAGCTTACCTAAGGTAATCTTGTATTTATGTATTAAAGGTGGGCTAGGGAAGGATACACATTAGCAACAGCTTCAGCATTCCATCAGTATGCAGACATATTGCCTCAGTTACGTTAAGCTTTATTCAGTGCAGTAAAATGGTTTTAACAATAGTTGTTCTTAGATGTACTGTATGTGTTGCTGCTTACACTGCTGACACAAAATTTCTACAAACCCACACAAAGTTAACTCTATTGAACTGTTGCCACCAACTCTTTAACAGACTCACTGTTGTGTGATCTTCCAATACGTGCTGAACTGCAGCTCGTACATCACTTAAAGCCACAAAAACTGTATGGTAGCTTTGGGTGCATCTGTTGTGGTCAGTTAACGGAGTCAGACAGTAGACTTGGTAAAACTGTTCCGTTAAGTCACACAAATTTTTATGCCCATTAGTGACAATTGTTTTGCATTTTGATTTGAAAAGGAATGATAACGAGTGTTCATGCGCAATTTATTTCAAAATATGAAAATTAAAAGTCAAAATAAATGTCTTATTGTTATTCCCTGGCAACCTACATACACATCCCTACCTAAATCATGGTTTATCCAACAGAGGTTGGAGTAACTATTTCATATAAAAAGGATGATATAACTACACAACAACCCCCCGTGGATTTCCAATTGGGCAAAAATGAGTAAGTAAAAAAAATAGTGTGTGACTTAAAGAAATGGGGAGAGTAGGACTAGTACATTTTGTTATTGAGTAAATAACTAATTTTATATAACACACTATGGCTTGCAAAAACATAATAGATTGCGGCATTTCTGCATGCTGTGTCAGACTCTATGGTGCCAATGAATGGATGAAATCTGTTCTGATGCCATGGTTCATACCATGTGATGATGATGTAGCTAGTTCAGAACGAAAAAATTGTAATGGGGTTTGTAAGACAGGAAGCCGTTAGGGTACAGTGATATTTATCTGAATTCATTGTTGGTATTTTGATTTGCATTAATCAGAGTGGAAATTATTCAGCATGGGAAGGGAGCCCGGACTGCCCTGTACCCAATGTCGCTTTCCCCGTTTACACTTAATAGCACATACAAGGCTTAATACTATTCAATACATGTACAACCTGTCAACTAATTGCTAAAAGAGAAATGGAATTTCAAAAGATAGGAAAGAAAGAAACTAAAAATCCATATCTGCTTCCTGCACACTCTGGTGGAAATAATATTGTAGACATGTTGTATGATGAATGGGGTAGTAAAGGGAATAAGTAGGGTAGAGCAGGACACTTAAAAAAAGAAAAAGAGAGATGGACCTGTCACATGGAGACAGTTTAAGAGTCTAGCATCTAAATTCTTCTCAAGTCTGAATGGCTGCTTCAGAGCTGCATTCCTTCTTCCCCTCTAACACATAATAAAGACGGAAGCGCTGACATCCACCAACTGCATCACAGGGTCACAGTTTTATCCTGTCAGTCACACAAGCCATCATCTTATTGTCTTTGTCTACTACAGGAACAGCCTCCAGCCATATCAATCATCTTTATTATCATGACTTAAAACCTTTGTTAGTTAACTTTTTACCCAGCCCCCTTCTTTAGCCCACTCTCCAATCACAATTTCATGGGCAGTTCAGGAGGACCAATGGGGAGGTTGTGTGGGCGGGAGGAGAATGCTTTTAACTTGCTGCATCTGGTGCTTTCCCACTGTTTGCTCAGTGGGATATGGTCACCTTGTTTTAAAGGACTGATAGGGGGGGGGGAACCAGAGCCTTTATACAATCATAATGGGGTGAAACATGCTTGTTTTAAACATCTCACTTAGGTAGTTTTCCTTACAGTGATTAAGACCGAGCACCTGTCTGAGGGAGGGAGATAGAATTAAAATCATTCAGAAACACACAGCCCTGCGTGTGTGTCTGTGTGCTCCTTGCTGACTTGATCATATGATCCTGATCCTGCATTTTATTTATGTATGCATGTGTGTAGTTTGTACCTTTTTGCTGAGGGCTACACCATCCTCACAGTCCAACACGGCACAGTCAACATCCAGGGAGGCTAGTTTCCTCAATTTTCGGTCATCATTGCCAGGGCAGTAGAGAACCGCCCTGCGGGGTATGTATCGCAGCGAGGAGCCTGCAGAGTGATGGTGATGACGCCATGCCTTTGTATACAACTGCCAGGCTGTGAGCAGGAGCCAACACTTCTTCCTGTCGACACAAAAATATACATTAATAAACATATACATAAACACACCTTTTAAAGCATTGGAATGCCAAGGCCAGCTCATTAGTATCTGCTTTACAATAAGACATTGGGTTTTAATATCAGATAATGGATATGTAACAAAAGTAGGGAATTCCAGGTTTTATTTCATGAGATTTACATCTACCCAATGTATATGCGAAAAACAAACAACACTGCACCTTTTAGATCGGATCACTAAAAAGTGACCAAAATTATTTGAATAGTTTGTTGTTTATCCCTTCTTTAAAATACTGGATTTTTCAACCTTGCTTTTCAAGGCAGCTTGTTTTAAAGGGTTTCTCAAATGTCTTCTCCCTTCAGTTTTCTCGTCTGCAGGTGAAATGCATTTTAAATAGAGTTAAAGTCTGGAGATTGACTTGGCCAGTCTGAAAACATCCACTTTTGCCCTCCCATGAAGTCCTTTGTTGAGCTGGTAGTGCGTTTTATTTTGCTGCTTCGTGAAGCTCCTCCCAGTTAGTTTTGACACATTTCTCTGCAAATTGTAAGACAAATTGTTTCTGTACACTTCTGAATTCCTTCTGCTGTGAACATTAAATCCTCACTAAAGATAAGTGAACCTGTTCCGGAAGCAGCTATGCAAAGAACAAGCCATGAGTAACACTGCGTAGCTTCTGCATATGTCAAAAGCTGCTTCGTCATGCAAGTCATTCGTGTTTCATTGGAAAATGACTGTGTGAGGAGTTAGAGTGATTTAGGAACAGCGCAGAATGTAGAAAATTATTTATGATGATGAGCTTGCATTTTGTAATATGCCTTCTATACTTCCATTTATGAATTTTTCTTTGAATGGTGGATTGCAATACTTTAACCCATGCTTTGTGGAGGTTGTTAATATGGAAGCCGACTAATTTCTTCATAGCTCTCATAAAGCTTCAGTTGTCAGCTATGGTTTTCCTTGTGGTTTCTTTTATTTTCAGAACCATCCAAATTGTGGTATCGGCTATGCCCAGTGTTAGTGCAATATCTCTCATAGATTGCCCGGTTCTCAGATTCAAAAGCGCTTGCTTTTCTCCTATAGCCAACACTTTGGTCTTTGTGCAGATTTATCCTTTTTAACAACAAAGCTTAAACCTAAGACCAAAACCAAGATAAGCCAGATCAATTTCTTATTTTAACAATCCATCTCACATTGCACAAGTGTGTAAAATTCCTATCTTTTTTCAAGGGACTGTTTACATGCCTTTGTGCACACCACACATATACAATGCACTCAGGCAGGGGTACCACAAATGCACAAATACATGTCTTTGGCAAACACATTATTCATTAATACACATCGAACCAACAGTACTAAAGGCAATGCATAATTAAAAAGGTTGTTTCTGCATTCTACTTCATAATATTGACAAGGATTATATTATAAATGAAGATCAAAACAGAGGCCACATTCTCTAGACTAGAGTGATAATCTGGAAATGTTTCATTTTGGTAGTTCTGTTTGCCCTTCAGCTGTTCATTGAAGTGTATGAGAGATGTTGACCTGTGCTTTGGCACTCTTTGTTAAGAACAAACTCACCCAAACACTGAGCCACTCATATGCTAATGTAGTCACACTGCTGAATATCTAGGCAGGTTAGAAAGTGAATGAGTATGTGCATCAGTGGCTGAACTGAGCCACAGTGAATTTTACGTTTAGGAAAAACAGTGTAGCAGTAACGGTTATAAAATGCCAAGCTCTATTCCTTTATCACTATTATGTACATTGTGGGTCCCAAACTCTCTTTATAGACAATTATGCTCTTATAGTCACTCAGTAAATAAATATACAGATAGTCATAAATAAAGAAAGTACAGGCATTTTAAGATGATAATATAATTTAAAATGTTAGTATGTAATGTATTGAAGAAAATTACATTTATTGACACATGATTTACCACGATCTTTAGGCCTTTTGGTTTTGAGAGCTTCTTCACTAAATGAGTATAATGGAATGATAATAAGTGTCTCTTACCAGGACACTTCTCACAAATTTGGAAACAAATTGTACTTTGGCTCGTCCCTTGTCCCAGTGGTCACCACAGCATTTGGTGGCTATGTTATTTTTTCTGGAAGCATTTCATCTTTCAAGTAGCACAGGAAACTGTACTGAAACAAACACAGGCAAAAAGGTGTTTCATTTTACCAATCTAAAACAGTTATTTGGATAGATTTCCAAATTATTAAACATCATACTATTAATGGACACACTCATAGCATATCTCAACACTACATGCACTCAAAGCTAAAAGGTTTAGTTTACAAATATGATGTTAGGGTATATATCCCTGCGTATTTCTATATACTATATACACACACCCACACAATGGTGCATCCCATTTGGGGTCTATCATTCTTTTTTAAGAATTTTATTTATTTAAAATTCCAATCTACAACACAGCTTCTTCTTGCTTGGCATCAGAAGCTTTCCAGATGTTCATATTGGCAAGAAAAAAAGAAAGAGGGGGTATCGCTTCTGTTAAAATAGCCGGCTGAAGTATTCTCTTTTTTGCCTTTTTCTCGCTGAAGGGGCTAAAGTCACTTCAATAGCCATTTAATCCTGTCATCTACGCTTCCCTATGCCCTGCAGGCCCAATAAGGCCGAATCTTTACTGAGATGTTGCAGTGGGAGCAGGCAGTACAACCCAACTCAGGCTGCTTCCAGCAGTTTAGTACTTCCAGGTACATAGCAGCTATTTGGACTATTAGGACACAAAAGGCTTGAAGAAAATATGACAACTATGGAACATGACCATGCAAACTCTGGACCTGTGAAAATTGATGTACACAATCAATTGAGGGGCAAAAAGCTACATGGTCCAAATTGAACACTGGAAAATGCAAATGGAGAATAGTGAAAATACAATAGTGGGTAAGGTGATGGAAGTGGTAGGTGTAACTCCTGGGGGATGTTGATACCTAAATGAAAATCAGTATATTCTGGTCTTACTGCTTAGCTGAAAAGCCATACTTAATGTCCTCTTAGAATGCAAGCATTTATTAATATGACTGAAGTATAAAACAATAGTCTAAGAGTAGGTTCAACATGGTAAAAACTCAAAAAAGAAAGGGAAAGAAGGTGAAGCCAAAAACCTGCATTGCTATCCTTTATTTGTACAATTTTAGCCTATTTTCTGCTTTTTAACAGGTGTGTTTTCAAATGGTGTGTGTAGCCTAACAAAAAGTAGCATTAGTAAAGTTCACTGATCTCTATTTAATAAAAACATGATATAATAAGAGCAATTTGAAAAGACTGTGTGCTTTTTTTAATGTTTTGGCACAGAGTGTAAGCTCTGTAATTACACAGATGGCTAATGTTATGATTTTTAATGAATATGAGGCTACTTCCAACCAAGATGGCTCGTCCTCGATGCTGAACTGAGCGAATAATGAAACTTATAATAATACTGATATTTAGTTAACAAAAAAATGGCAGATATGGTGACTATATTAAATATTTAAATTATAAAACAGACCTGGCTATTTGGTCAGGTAGCCATTCACTTGACAATCACATGGGGGGCTAGGCATCATAATTAAATACACATATCATAACAATTAAAGCAAAATCAGCAAATCCCTGTTAATTCTGCACGACATTCAAGTTTTGTTAACTCACTGCAACGTACCCCCACATTTGGCCTAAACTCCGTTCAGTCCCTGAACGCACTGCACCAAAGCAGCTGATGAGAACTTGCTAATGCAACATGGTGCTGTTTAAAGCAAAATCTGTGCACATAGGCAAATCGTTGGTCAATGTATGACAAGAAAAGCACTGTAGACGCCGTTGCAGTGGTGGAAGATAAATAAAAGTGCAGAGTAGTCGAAACACTTAGACAGCAAAGATGATAAATCACCAGGACAGGTTGATGCATCTAGATCTATTTCAAGTCCTGAAAGATGATTTTAATTAAATAAGCATGGATGATGGTAATATTAGTGTCATATAAATCACAGACAGAATATTGCATTATCAAAGCCTGTTTGCATGACCAACGGTAGGCATGCATGGGTCTGTGCGCAATTTAAACCACTCAGAACACTGAGGTTTATTCTCAGTGGAACTACGGCTGTGACATTTCATATCAAATATTAATCAATATTTACATTTGATCAATATTTTTTCTTCACGATAAAACTGTCATATTGTGATATTGACTAGCTGCATAACCTTGTGGTTGGAGATGTGCCATTACATGACATCTCACACAAACCTACAAACAGAGGAAACATGGTGGAAGGCCAGGCTCAAATCTTTAAAGAGTTTCAGGAAGAGTTCCTCTCTGTCTGTCATTAGCAAATGGTTTAGGCAACCAATTTAATGTGAATCAAACATCTCTGATTTGCAAGTTGTGTCTGAAGCCTGAATGAACATATCAAATTTAGATTTTACCACCTCATCGTCTAAAAAAATAAATAAATAATAATAATTTGAATTGCATACTTTGGGTACTTTTTTAACAGCTACCACGAAATCAGGCACTTACGCTGCAAAGGATTTCATGCAATCCTAAAATTGTTATTTACACCATCTCACATTTAATGTAGCCGGTGCTGAATGGGATTGGTTCTCATTAGCAGAGAGGCAGCAGTAGACCCCGGCCTAGCGGCACTGAAATGGGTTGGGCAGAGTGTGTTGAGATGATGCTGACCTTTGAGAAACAGGGGTTTTTTGAGCGGTTTGTTTTTCAGACCCAAAAGTACATTGTATTATATTTGAACCCGTTGTCTAACAATCATTTACTGTTAAAAGCTTAAAAAAAAATTCTTTTAAATATCCACGCTCTTCTCTTTAACGCTTCTCCTAGCTGAGCAGCATTTAACATGCAGATTTGTGCGTCTTCCTCCAACACCAGAGTGTGTCTTGGACAAAGCAGTTCACTGGTATAGAACTATCAACTGATCTTCAATCCAACAGAGTAGCTTCTGATGATCTGACACTCACCGTCAGTGTCTCTGTAGTGTCTAACTGCAATAAATCTACCTTGAACTATATATCCTTGAACTACACATCTCATCTCCACCACTCTCAGATAACCATGTCACTGATGTGTACACTTCAACCATATTCAGTTCCTGTCCCCCCACCCCCACCAAGATCCATCTCCTCATCTCTGAAATCCCCTGTCACGTAATCCAGTGTCACCAGTACTTCTCAAGGTAACAGGTAAAAGTATGTCTCTATGATTTACAAGTGATGAAAATGTATTTTTATGTTTTACTGCTCAATATTACTTTACAAGTGTTAGTAAAATGTAAGTTATTAATTTCGAATGATTTTCTCTGGTTGGATGATTATTGTTTTGCAATGGATTTCATTTTTCAATAGTGAGATAGAAATAAAAAAAACGATTGGTTTTAAATATAATGTTAGAAAATTGGTTCTTATCTGAATGAAACTTGATTTTTGTTGTCTTATGCTCCACTTGTGTAGCTTTAAAAGTAATGTCATAGGGTTGGACACTTTAATGTAAACGACAAAATACATAACTTACAAATACAATTCCAAATACTAGTCTTCCTCAGCTGTGCCATACTATTTATTATAATTAAATTAATATTTCATTTGACCTGAAATGACTGTAGTCTGTAGTCTGTCAACACTTACAATACAGTACTGTAAATAATCTGTAGTAATTGCTTTATTATCATGACATGATGATCATCATTATTTGTAACTCTACTGGCGTCCACCTGGTAGCATAATAGCCTAATTCAAGTCGTAATATTCATCCAACCACATGAATTACAGCAGACAACAAGTGGCCCACTCAAAAATGGGCCCCGTCGACAGCCTTCCCCTCAATATGTAGACCTCCACAATTATTTCCAGCATGGTGGTGCAGGAAGAAGCTGTGTCTAAAATGCACAAAATTAAAGATCTGTGTTTCTAGCCCACAATAACCAGCTACTTCTTAATATGCAAACTACATTCTGAGGTCTGGGCTGCTTATGAGTCCAGATTAAATTTGCCGGGAATAAAGATGAGTAAGAAGTAGGGAGAAAATCGATGCTGCTGAAGCAGTAACAGGCCCTCTGTCTGCAAAAAGGTGTCTGCGGGTGGGAAATAAAATGGTCAAAAAGTCATCAATATTTGCCTAGCTTTATGTCCACCTGCCTGTCTGACACTTTTTGTATTTTTAGAAAGAAAAGGAGAGCTGAAGCATTCTCCACACACACCATTCTCCTCACAGCATGATGCTGGATGTGTATGTTTTTTGCCCACATTGCCTCAGGTCTGGAGACACAATTAGGTGGCAAAGAAATGCTGAAAAATTAAGCATAGACACACAAGACAAGGACACGACAGAATCAAACACCTCTGTGTTTCTTTTTTTTTCTCCCTGTTTTGTTTGCTTGCCCTCCAGCAAGTTGGAGCTGAGGATGATCAACCCATTTCTGTGTAGATTTGATTATGAGGGTACTGCAGACTTTACTGGTGACTCGCCACTCTTACCAGAAACAGCTGGACCGACAGTTGCATACTGCACCTAGTTACAAGTTTGGTTACTGGCCGTATTGACAGAGTTTCCAAAAGAAGACTAAATAAAAACCAACATCAGACATGTAATTTGTTTTGAGTAGTTGAAAAAAACTAACATCCTATTACAACATAAAGCACATGCTCTTCATCTGTTCAATTAAAATGCAGTACCCTGCTACCACATGCAGAATAGCTCACCCGCTTTTGACCAGTGTTCAGCCATTTAGCAGTTCATGTAAGTGCCAATACTGAGGCAAACATTTTTAACCAATTCCCTCAGATCATATCATCAATGCCTCTTTTTCTTGCTTTAAAAAGCTAATTCCACTGACAATGTCTCCTCAACAAAACCCCTTACTCATCCTCCCATTCGTGCCTTCTCCCCCTTTCTGGTCTCATTAGCTTAGGGTTTATGCCTTAATCTACACAATGAGGATGAAGTCATGGCGGTTATCTTCAGCAGCCCATGTCTGTCTACCTGTAATGCTTCTTAAAGTCCCCGGCTTTTTCCGACCTCACAAATCGGCACACAATGCCTTTATGCAAGGCCTCTGCTGTAATGCCCAGTGACGACAGCAGACTTTTTTTCTTGTCTTCTTTTCATCCCTCATCCCTCTAACATAAAACAAGTTAAATCCCACTCCTCCTTAAAAGAGCGGAGATGTCTTTATCTGGGTCCCTGGACAGGCAAAAGTTAGAATGTAAAGGACATACCAGCTTTCATTTCCAAGAGTTACTCATTAGTTTGGTGAGTGGCAGTTGTCACTTTGGCTTTCTCTCTTGCTGTCTGTCACCGACAACTCAATAAATCAATTCACATGAGGTTTGATGGTGTGTAGGCTAAAATAAATTAAATGAGTTAATATTAAAAATCAACATTACTTGTGAGCAGGATAGTGTACCTTGGATTACAGCTACAAACACATTAATGGATTTATCATTAAAATTTAATTGAGAGGAGAAGTTAAAAAGGTCAAACAAGTCACTCCATTCGAGGAGGGCATAAGGGGGTTAGCTTTTAACTTAGCATTTTTATTGACTCTGGCAAAACAAAATGAGCGGGCCCTGTAGGATTGTGCACTCTGCATTGGCCATTCAGGCCTTCAGAGTCCCATTGTAGTACTTTGAAGAGAATGAAAGGAAACCCCACTGGTGGAAATGCAGTGGAACAGCCCCACAACAGGCCACAACTGTTCCCTTATGCATGAAAGGCAGGGACATAAAAGACAAGATGGACTTCTGAGGTAGGGCCAAAAACAAAGGCAACAAAAGTGCTGATCATGAGGGGATGACACGACTCGTCTCAGCAGAAGGAGCAGGGAGAAAAGGAGCAGGGGACAATAGCACTCCCGGCCAAATGACATGTTGAAGAATTGAAAAATCCACACAAGAAGTGTCTTCTCAATTCACTAAACCCACAAGAGCTGGGTGACTGTCGGCTGGACTCTGGTCAGCGTGAGGGGGGGTGGAGTATGACAGCCCACAGCTTTTCTTTCTCTAACTTTCTTTACCAAATATTTCCCTGTTTTGGCAAACAACTTGGCAAGGGCAGAGACGAACTGGGGTGATGGCTTTAGTCTGTACACACCAAACCGAAACCAAACCAAACCTAATCAAAGCATGGTGGGTTCCGCTCCCGCAGCTTCCGTTTTAATCTGTTGGCTGTCTGCATGTCTGATCTGTTTCTGTTTGTGCCCTAAACACAATTATGCTACTGCATAACCTCCATGGAAACAGTCAGATGAACAAAAACATGTTTGCTCTCATTCAAAAAGCATCCTTGTTTTTAGTGACACAGTGTAATGGCGGCTGATAATTTAAGCAAATGTTTCAAAAGTCATAGAAAAAAAACGCTCTGTTAATAAGAAAGGCTTCCTGCCAGTTTTCACCCTATTGGCCTTTAGGCTGGGAATAACTGGATGTTTTTTTGATTTCCCAAAGTAAGAAAAAAAATATTTTGCAACACACATCAATAAATGTGCGCTTGATAACTTAAATGGATTCTAGGCTTAATAAAAAACTGTGACAGTCTGTGCACCCAGTAGAGAAATGAGCATAAAAAGAGATCATCTTAACTTTGCTTACATCAATAATTTTGTTACACAAATATGCATGATGTACATTGCATATGGAAGAATTTTAATTGTATTTATTTTTTACCAAGAATAAAGAATCTTGACTGTAAACACCTCTAAAGTAAGGGCCAGCTTTACTTGTTAGGTCAAACGTTGAATAGTACACTCCACAGGTGAAGGCCCTCCTCCATGATAGCCTAAGGCCTATCCCGCAGTTCTTCACACATACCCAAGGGCCCTTTCACTGGCCATCACACTGTCTGATTAATGGATCGATGTGGTAATTGATTAGTGAAGAGGAGGTGGAAATAAGGACATAGGTCAAACGTCAATAATGTCCCCCTGACAAAAGGTGGAAGACATAAAATGTATCAGTCATAGCCTGCAGCCAGACCTCTACCCATCAAAGCCCGGGCAGGACTAACATAAAGGCTCTGTCCCATTCTCCAGCCAGCCCTGGCCTTCCTCCCCAGCTCTCCTTTTCTCTTGGTAATGTTGTCTGTTAAAGTGACAGGAACCATTCTGAGAGCTGCTTGTCAGCTCACCTTCATAAAACAAGCCGTAAAACAGCAAATAACAGGCTTATATGGCTTCATTATGCTGCCTATGCGGGATCACAGCCCAGGGCTCAGGGCTGAGTGGTGAGGGGGATCCTACTGGTAGTGGAGAGGCGGGGAGAATGTTGGCAGGACAGCCCGGTTCTCGTGGAGGTTTGTTGTCTCAACGGCTGTCACCATGTCCATGTTTGTTCAGGATAGAGAACCACTTTACCCCCTTCAATCAGGTATTCCCTGAAATCCCACACAAAGCAAACAAAGAGGTATGAATTATGTCAGAGATGCTTTGACATTTTAGTCTAACGCGATTTCTTTAGCTCTGGAATTCCGCTAAATACTCCCTCCAAGAGCTTGAGCACTCTAACACACACTGTCCATTATAAAGCACAAACTAGAACGATGTATCTCACCAGTTAAAGATTGGAGATGAGGAGAACAGGGCCAGATGGAGCCTGCATCTGTGACAGTAAACCTTTGGCCGTGGCATGGCCGGATGCGAGGGAGATTCTCATTTATTTCATGCAAATATCTTTGGGCCATTTCACAATCTGACAGTGGGTCTGCAAGGTGGTCATTATCTGAGGTTGTCTTTCTTAAACATTTCCCTGGTTAACATTTCCCCTTAAAGCTGTCTTTAAGTGCCTAGCAACCTGGCTAAATAGTTAGCAGCAGAAGAAGCAGCAGTCGCAATGTGTGCACTCGTGTCCTTATTTTTCCAAAACAACTCATGGTATTTCCCAACTGACTTGCTTCAAATGGAAAGTTAGCTCTCTCTCAAATTAAAAGCCTCGTTGTTTTCCAATAAAATAAATAATTTTAGAGATACATGATGCTTAATCATTCTTACTTATAAGATGACAAGAGACCCAAGTTTTCAGAGCCTCAACAAAATCTATAAATAGACTGCTGATAGGAAGTCAAATATGCAACAAAAAGCTTGCAGAACATCTGGTAGTCAAGCTTGCACTATGCGCCTTTATGTGCTTATCTGTTATGTGCCCAGTCCCAGTCATGTTGAGATCAGTCACTTATCTCTTTAGCGAGGCTGTGAGGCAGCGGCATCACTGTGATCATTGTATAGTTAATTGTCACCTCCATCAACATTAGCACTCTCTAACATGCTTACCAGAGGGGGAAAAAGGGGGAGCTGACTGCACGCTCTATTCTAAGGCTGACACTTGTTCTCTGAGGGGCGGTTTTTGGTGTCAGGATTACAGTGCATGGGAGAAAAGAGGCGGAGGAGAGGTGGGGAGCTTTCCCCGCAATTCATGTCACTGGGTCTGTCTGTAATGGCAGCACAGGGAGAAAGAGAGGAAGAGACAAGGAGCCAGGGGAGGATTGATTGATGTTTACTTTTAAGTGGTCTCTCAACCAATAGCACAGCAAATAAACAGACATGCACTGGAACCATCTTCCCTTGACACCATCACGGGATAAGTAATCAACCCCCTCCTATTATGGCTGCCTGAGACCACAAAGTCACATGACATACACGGGTCATATGATCTAAAAAGGCCTATATGGAATATAAATCCCACATTAATAAGAGGGAAGTGTTCACTGTAAAGACAGTGACACACAAACACACATACACACGTCTATTACAAAGATTTGGCACATGGCCAAAAGGTTTCAAACATGTCGCCACTACACCATATGGATACACACATCCAAGCTAATCTAACAAACACCTCAGCATCCATGCACATATTCTGGCCTGCGCACAGACACACATATCCAGACTGTAAAACAGCATTGCCATCTTGAGCCCCCTGGATCACTGGGGCCATCTGACACTGTGGGGCTTGAATGCATTAGGACTGGAAAGGTGGCTGCACCAGTTACATAACCCTCTATGATATGAGTGCATTAACAGTATTAATTCTGCAGGTAAAAACACTTTCTACTGCTCACAAATGATACTGTCTCACATTTGCATAACATATATTGTTGAGCCCGAATGTTATGTTTTTTATAATCGGAGTTAAAACAAATCCTGACACAGCATCAAAGTGGACTGAACAGAAGGAAAGTGAAGTGTTTGCCCATTTTGAGAATTCTTTCACTTTTGCATAAATCCACTCAAGTAAAACTTGGAGTTGAAGAAAACGGGACAGTCCCATAACTCTACAGGTGTCAACCCTCTACAAATGGAAAGGAAATAAGGGCTGCTAAAGGAAGCTACAACACTGGCTATGTTTGAAGAGAAAGAGAGATGGCAACAAGTAATGGACAGGCAAAGCTACAAACTGGTCTCATAACACCCACTACATGTAACAATCTGGGGTGGGGTGTGGCTGGATATGGATATGACTGGGACAGTAGATCAGACAGTAGATCCGACTATTAGGATATTTGGCCTACGATGTGATATTTACTGCGTCTGGTCTGTTACCCCCACCATCCTATCCACCCAGGCCCAGACACAACTAGCCCCCGTACCCCTCCTCGGACGTCAGGAAAAAAAAACTCTGACAGATGGGTGTACTGGAAAGATCCACTCAGGAGACCAAAACATACTAAGGCACTGTCTTTCTGACGTTTGGATTTGGAGGGAAATTACAACCACAGAAAAACAGGACAGAGAAAAAAGGGACATCTGTGGCATTTGTCTCATGTCCTCTCTTGTGGGACATGATATGTCATGAGTGAGCACAGTCTTTTGGATCATATTCCATTTAATTAATGAACACCCCCGACCACCATGCAATACATTCACACCCTACCTCACAGCTCTTCATCTCTTCCCTGTAAGTTGCCTGTGCCCCCAAGTGGTTGAAAATGATAACTGCATTACTTTTACAAGTGCATCTGTTTAAAAACATGTGAAGCAATAGGTACAAGACAAATAAAACCACACTCATTTACAGAAAAATATACTTTTAAGACAAAGTCTCCAACACTCTAGTACTAACATACCATGTAATAACAACAGAAAATAAACAGGGAGGCTCTTCGAAGTGAAACACTTTGATTTACAGAGGGTAACGTGTAAAGATCAACTGTTCTCTGCACAATGTGTACACTTTAGAAAGCATCAAAAAAAACCTGCAGTTTAGTGAGAATTCTGCCTGAGTTAATCACTTCTGCCCTGTACGTGCATTTTTCTGGAATTGCTTTTTAAATATCAAACACAATCAAAATTAGATTATTTTACTAGCATGGTGCTGATTTGTGCCTTATTTTTTTACTGGGAATAACAAATATATAGACAATTTCTGTCTCGTCACCACTTAACAGTTAAGACTTGTTTAAAGACGCATTTTGACTTAAAAAATCTGATGCTTGTACTGTTGTAATAAGAGAAGCTTCATTCTTTTAACCAACAGAGATGCCTTTTACCCTCAACTTTTGCACAGCCCCAACCCTTTAATTAAGACTGGCTTAAGCCCAATTGATCCTGACACACCAGGAAGTTTCTTAAAAATCTGACTGCCAGAACCATGGAAGTATTATATGGGCCACAAGCCCCACAATAGCCCATAGCCCCTCCCTGGACTGCACAAAAAAATAAATTAAAAAAAAAGCAAAAAGCTCTTCTAGTTGGTCCTAGGAAGCTATACAATTTTGGTATGCTTGCATATTCTGCATTAACTCCTAGTTATATCTGCCTGTCACTTCAAAAATAAAAATTAAAAATAACAATACATAATGAAAATAATAATAATAGCCATTACATTAAAACAAAGTTTGTAAAGTTTATCTATATCTGCATTCATCCTAACATTATGTAGCAAAATGTCATGACAAAAGAAAACTCAAAGTTAGTTTTATCCAACTTTAATCCTCACATCACTGTCAAATTTTACATTTTTTATTTTTGTCCTTTCGGCTTTATCTCGTGAGTTCAGGGTTCATGTTCATTGGGCACAGTTTTTACGCCGGATGCCCTTCCTGATGCAACCCTCCCCAATTTGTACCGGGCTTGGACCAGCACTGCACAGCTGGGGATGGGAAAGGGCTGTTAGGGATTCAGTGTCTTGCCCAGAGACACATCGACATATAGCCGGGACCAGGGATCAAACCACTGACCCTGTGGTCCGTGGACAACTGCCTTACCAACTTAGCTACAGCCGCCCCTTCCTCACATCACAGTCAAATAAAGAGAGGGAAAAAAAGACAGCAAAACATTAACAACAACAGGCCTGCACACTACTACAGCATTGAAACACATTTCCTGTAGCAAAATCAATGGTGCGATGCAAATAGGAAGCTGGGATTGTCAGAGCTCTGTGTGCTGCGGGTGTTATGCACCACATGGAGAGAATTCTTACCGGCTTTCACCACAACACAGCCACTGATGAGTCAGTGAGGTCCATTAAAGTGCATGAGCTTGACAATATGTAATTGTTTCATAATGTTGATGTTTAAAATATGCAGAGAAAATAATATGCTAAAAAATAAATAATAATAATCCTCCATGTGCAACAAGACTTATGATAAATAACAATGTTTTAAAGCTGACCCCTCTTTAACTTTTAACAAAAGAGTTGGCAAATTTCAGCTATGAGTATTCACAGTGTGAGCTTCTGTATGACAATCTGATGGAAGCAATAAGGTGTTAGGAGTTTCCAGATACAGAATCAGATCTGCTGTAGAACAAATGCCATCAAACAGCCAAGCTGTTACCTGAAAGAATGTACGCAATAAATGCAACACTTGGATCTGGATGCATCACAATATAATAGTTATTAGGTAAACACTACATTTGCAAATATATCAAAATCATGCAATGCTGGTGTACAAAACATATTGGCTGGAAAACTACAAATCTGATTACAGTTGAAGTCAGTGGATAAGTGGATTCATGACTACAAGCCTAACAAGAACCTCAGTTACTGTAGGCAGTAATGCAATAGCACTTTGGTATTTAAATTATTTTAAGCCATCTCAGACATAAAGTTTGCGGTTTCCTATAGATTTTCTTAAAATGTGTTATTAAAAAGTAAGTATTTATTCCAGTTTACAATTGCAGAAACAACACTTTTTCCTCACTGTTCCCGACCCAAGAGAGTAGGTGAATTCCACACACTAATGTGTGATTGTTCTAGGAGACAATGGTTAAAATGGTAAACTGAGATGAACTGTATTGGCTGTTGTACCAAACCTAATAATGGTGCATTAGTTGAGAAAACTTTCAGAAACATAAACATAGATTAAGCCACAATGTGGAAACTGACGGGGAAAGCCCAGTACCCTACCTTGGCCTACACTGGCCTTTTAAGGGTGTGGTGAGGGTGGGTGGTATGCAACAGTCAGTGCCCCTTCCTTCCCTTTGTGGGAGGATCATGGAAACAAGTATCATATTTCCAACTCATCAACTCATTCCAGGTTTTAATATTGTATTAAAAGCACTAAATACACAGTAGCCATTTCTAAATGTTATGCCAGAGGCTGGAGCAGTTGCACACAAGTCCTTTTTTAAACTAATAACGAACGGGATCATGATCAAACAAAGTCAGGTTACAGATAAATGCAGTGGTGTTGCTGTTGTGTAAATGGTTGCCACAATATTGTCATTCCAAATTGCTTTCTTATCTAGATAAAATGAGTTGTTTATGAAATGACATGGCCAGGACTGACTGAGTAGGTTGTTACAGTAACCCTAAAAGTACTTTATCTTACCACCCTAGTTTACTTTAATCAATGCAGACATGTTCACTTTGTCAAATACAGAACGTGATAAGTACAATAACCTATATGCCAGTTTTCAAAGTTTTTTTTAATTTTGGTAACAATTTAATATGGCTACAGGATTTTCAGGTCAATATGGAACAATTACCTATAATAACTTATTGGAAGAACATTCCATTCACTCTTAGCCATAAATTATACTTTACAATTTATAACACTGAACATGTTTGTCTCAAAGTTTGAATAAAATGAAACAAATCCAGCACAATGGGTGCCTGTAGTAACCTGTATCACAATTAGTTTATAGGGCAACCAGCTTTATACAGCTTTAGAATGCAAAAACAAATAATGTCAGTACAGCTCAGAATCCAATGCTTTTTCAGGGCCTTTGGTGTGTATGCAGAGTCAGTTGTGAATCCCATGCCTGTAATGTACACAGGGCTTTGAGTGCAGCTGTGCATTGATCACCTCAAAGGTTATGAGAACAACATAAAATTCAATGTCAGTGTAAAAAGTCTGGACAATCAAACTGGTTTATTTCTAAAAGGTAAACAGCAATAGCAGCCATTTACGTACAGGAAGTCAAAAATTTTCCATTTGGAGTTACTGAAAAGTTTCCTGAACAAAGTGCAGAATGGGTGTTGGTACATTGTTGATGGAAACGTCTGCTAATTGACACAGGGCATGATGGTTGACAAGCTGCAGAATGTTTTGACTGGAGGTAGACTCATGACCAGAGTGTTTTAAAAGCGTTCAATGGAATATTTCCACACACAAAAAAAAAAAAAACATTTCATTTTATAAAAACAAATTTGTGAGTCTCATCCCACTGCATACAGTGGGAGAGATTCTGAATCAGATGGCAAAGATATCTGGAACACACCTAGAAATCTTTAAGAAATGTCCACCTATGAAAACTCAAACTTTAAGCTCAGAAAAACAAAAAGCAGGTACGTGTTCGCTGCACTTTGCCAGCTATTGGTTGGCTTTGTCCATTTGTAGAAGTCCTCTAGTAAAACTTGACTTCAAAAGAGCCTTATCACTGTCACATTCTCTCAAAGAGAACGCAGTAATGGAAACCGGATGCACAGGCTTACACTACGTTAGGCTAACAGGAGGAGAAGAGTGAAGAAATGCTTTGAATGTTGCCTTGTAAAGGGAAGAGCTCCTGTACAGGCCTCCTGACCTTCCCACTCCACTTCCTTTCCGAGAAGTAGTGGAATGCTGTGTCAGGTTTTATAAATTAGTAGGGGTGTACATTTTTGCATTCCCTCAGTAGTTCCATTAATAAATTTTAAAGTGATGTTTTTATCCAAAGGGTTTAGTTGAACATCATCTTCTTAAGGGACGATGTGATGCGCTTTCAGCAACTATCACTAAACGAGTAAATATTAAGAGGAAAGAAAACAAACAGGTAAAGATGTCATTTGTAGCATAGTCAACAACAACAATTCAGTTGTGTTTTGTGTTTCTGTTGTAATTATGTTCAAATGTAATTGCAGTCTGTCTTTCTTTCACTGAGATCTCTAATGATATATTCTCTGGAGTTGCATGCAACAATTTGGCAATGAAATGAAACACTATTTTGATATTATTGTCTAAGGAACGTTTTAAGCAAAAATGTCTGGTGGTTCAACAAAAGAATAAAAAAAATTAAAAAGAATAAAGACAAAAAGCACAGTTTTACGTCGAGATCCTGGTTGGAAAAGCACGGCCAACATGGCCCGTACAGTTTACACAGGTATATCAAGGGAAAATAACTTAGTAAAATAAAGCAAACGTCAGGTGAAGGAGTTGCTAAATAAAGCCCTCATAGTTGCTGATGTCTGTCGCAAATATTAAATGTTTCTAAAATATTCTTGCGAAAAATGAGTACGACAGTTACTGACTAGATCTTAAGACTTTAAAACAAATGAGCTTGCATTCTACATAAATTATCTAAAAACAGCTCCAAGCTACAGATGTTCTCCCACTTCCGCCTACCTGCAGAGGTTAATGTGCTATTGGACACTGTATCAGAGAAGTTTTAAGAGTACGAGTACAAGTGCAGGTACAAAAGGGTAACTGAAACAGTCATTTGTACTTTCACAAGTTCTGTGACCAACAGGGGCAGCTGATACAGCCGTAAGAATATATTACAATATTTTAGCAATAACAATATGAATGATGGCAAAAATCCATAACATTTTGGCCACAAGTCAGATCGACATGCAATCTGTAGAGGCAAGCAAACACACTAAATGAATAAACATAATCACCAAACACTTAACAAAATACATGTTTCCTTCACAGAAGGATTCACCTGTGAACATTTAGAATAAGCATCATGTCTTGTGATTTTCTCCTTGCTTGTTTACCAAGTTAATCTTCACAGATGAGAACTGCTTGTGATTGTTTTTTTAGGTCGAGGAGACGAGTCTCCATGTTTGTCAAAATGACATTTACTGTTCCCAACAACCTGTGTAGTGCCATTTAGCCACTTGTCAGGAAACATCTTTAAGAAATGTTAAAAATTAGAAAATAGTACAAGTGGACATTTACTGATAACTTTTATGTTGGAGAATACACCATGAAAATCTCTCCCCCTTGTGTTAACTGCTAATTTATTTCAAGCATTTGATGAGAATCCTGTGGCCACTGGGACAACTTCCAAAAACGCTAACAGATTTCTAGATTTTAAGACTCCTTCATAAACAACACTCCGTTTTTGTAGATAACTTCATACACACGGTTTCACTTCAACAACTTAGTCACCATTATGGTAACTGCTTTCCCTCAGTGACCTTGCACAGATAGCCATACTGTTATTTCATTTGGCTTTGGAGTGAATAGGTTTTCTTGGGTTCTTTACCAGACATACCCTAATGTACAATACAGCACCTGAAAAGTAAAGTGTGCTGTATATTGACTACCTGCAAGTATTGATCAATGCCTACTGAAGGCAAAAGCAACATGTTCAGTATAGCATTACACTTCTTGCCAAATGACTTGCATTGTATGTTCGGCAAATACAAAAAAAAAGACTCAAAATGGAAATTACACATCTTCAATTCTGTTAGCATGTTGCACACATAACAAAAAAGTTACAGGCATTTAATATTTGGACCCCTCTAATACTCCTCCCCACGTCTTGTACATCTTTCCTGTTTTCTCTTCCCTCCATCTTGACTGTGGCTAACTCCATCTAACACAAGGTCCCCACTTTGACTGTGGCTTCATCCTGTATTTTCCAATTATCACCTTTTAAAGGCCAGCTGGGTGCATTCCAAACCATCAGGGGGCAATTCCATTTGCATTGCTCAGAGACAAAGTCATGCCTGTGTACTTTAATGCTAAAGTTCATAACAGACGGTCTAAAAGGACACTATAGCTACAGCAGAAAGTCTCAAATATAGACCTCTCACATATCAAACTAAGAAAAGCTCCCAGTCCATAAATATCGTATCATTTAAGTTACTTACAGAAAGACAACTTTAGGAGCTATGTTTGCTTTATATACAGTTTGCAAGTAGCTTAACCAAAGTTTCTGAATTTACTCTGAATGATGTAACATTCTTTTGAGTGTTTGGTTCTATTTACACACTATTGGTCTTCTTTTAGTTAACTTGATCGCATATTTCTGGAGTTTCAAGGTCTTTCATTTATTTATTTTAAGGGTCTCTTCCTTTTATTAAAATTAATGTAGAGTTTGTGTATACTAGATATGAGTTTGTACATATCTATGGTGTTTTGAAGGGCAGGGGGCGAGAGGGGAGTAACTGTTCCATTTGCCTTGCACATTAATGAACACTGCCTTCCCTGCCTGCCTGCCTGCCTTTAGGCTCTCTTTTTTAATGCTCTCGGACTGCATATAGCAGCATTTAGCTGTGAATTAATTTTCATGTTTAGACATACCCTGCTGAGGTGTGATGCCAGTGGTGCATAACCAAATTCTGCAACATTGAATATGAGTAAATAGGCCTTGTGGGTATTTTCACACAGTGCAGCTCTGTAGCTAGATGGGGGAAATTAAAAGCTGAGAGAAAGGTCAAGGGCCAACAGACACAACAGAAGTCAGTGACAGGACAATGGGACATTTAACACAAAAGAATAAATCTGTTGTCATATAGAAGGGTACAGAGCAGAAGATACCTTTTGCAGTATGGTGTGCAGCTGTGAGTGTGAAAATGTGCATGTTTCTGGCCATGGGACAAGACACACACCCACCCTCAAACACCAGCAGCCCTTAACATGGTGTGTCTAATGCTCCTATTTAGTGTTTGGGGTGCAGCGGCGCGTGGCCTTAGGTTTTTGGGAGGGGAGCGTGGATAGCACCTAACCTGACAGCTGTGCCCCAAACTGGAGACAAAAGCCTGAGGAAGTACCGCATCATCGAAGATGGGACTAAAAGGCATGGCAATTTGCTTGTGGTCTGGCCTATACTGCCATCTGATTCGGTGCATAGTCCAGTTTTCATGGTGAACGTAGCCCAAAAGCAAGCACTACCTTCATAACATGAGCTTAAAATGGGAGGACATCTTTAAAGAAAATTCCACTATAAAAACGATTGGGCATGTGTTACATTTGGATCAAAAAGCTGAAGAACACCTCTAATTTAAGTCATACTCATTCAAGCAAAGAAAAAGGACACCATACTGCCATATTATTAATGTAGCATTATTACATAAGTGGGAATCTCTTAATCAATCAGTGTTATGATGATGATACATTAAATGCTACTATGTTTATGGGTCTATGTGTACATCTGTATTCCAGTCATTTAGCACGATGAGGCATGGTTTTAATCTGCCGATTTAACTTTGGTAGTCCTTGTGTTTTGTGGCTTAAGGAATTTAAAGTAAAGGATCATGGCCTACCTTTCTGTAAAGACCACAGGTTTTACCAAAAGGGATTTACTTCCATAAAACAAATATTTTTCTATCAAATTAATTATTTGTTTAAAGCAGCTGCCTAAACACAGACACATAAATTTGTTTTAAAAAAAAGGGAGATAAATATACAAAACATCTAATTCTAGACCAATATTTAGACTCTTTAGGAAGAATCAACTTAAAATGTAAATTAACACTACAAACATTAACACCCAAGGAAATTTTCATGAATTCAAAGCCTTTAAAAACAAGGAGGTGCCTCTATTCGTAGGTTGGGCTATTAAAAGCAAAAACAGATAATTACTTGTTTGCTGCCACATCAGCTATTAGGTGATAATTTGGTCTAAGTGAGAATTCTAACTCTTTCAAATGGGTTGTTTGATCTCAACACATGTTCCCACATAGATGTATCCTGCATTAATTATTATTTCTAATTAAGGGCCAATCAAGCCTTTGCAGAACTGGTTATACTACATGACACATGGATGGTGCGACTACATCTGGATTAGCAATTTAACAGACAAGGTCATTTATAACATAAATTGCACAAAATCATATGATGGTGTGCAAAATATCTTTTTTGTTCACATGACTGGGCTGGATCTTTTGGTGGAGTTTTGGTGTTAACAGATTAATAACCAGGGTGATAATATATCACTAATGTGAACTGTGAATTAAAAGCTAATAACAAAAGTGCGGTGCAGCCATTCCCAACACCCATATCAGTGACTAGCTTTGCTATAAAATGGAAAAGTAAACATTTAGAATTACATCTTAAAAGCAAAATAGGAAAACCATCTATTCCCCTCGCATAAGGGAACTTCCTTTATTATGCCCCTGTGTCCACATACACACATGCAAAGACGTCAGGGGATTGAAAGGGTTCAAAAATATCCACTGGTTTAAATTAGGCCATCAAAATGCCAGCTGCTGATTTGTTTCCTGTGCATGGGTTTGTGTGTATCTCCATGTGTGTGAATGTGGCGGTTGGATAGTGAATTTAAGGAAAGGATTGAGCAAGTTTCTGACCTCCCATTGGTACAGCAGAGCGAGTGCAACAGTGTCAGTTCACTAAAATAACAATGCATGAAGCACCACGTATTTCGCAACTGAGAACCACAAACAAGCTTTTTGTTCAACCAGCTAATAAAGTCTAAACGTTTCTAATTCTTTTAATCAATATTACTGAATAAACAGTAAAATATATGCATATTTACACCACTAAATTTTTGATAACATTTGAATTAACTACTTTGGGTCATGTCAATAAAATGATTCAAGTCAGTCGAGGTAATGCTTTTACAAGTTATTTGCATTTTACAAAGCCAGCAAATAGTCAATTGGACAATTGAGTGTGCAGACAAGTAACAAATGTTTTTTTTCTTATTAATCTACACAAGCAACAGTTACAGGGTTAACAGTAGGAATAGCTGTTTTACGTTTGGCTATAGTCTGTCTGTGTGAGTGAGCACTAAGTTAAGATTACCATGGGAAAGAAGGACCACTTATCCAGTAGAAAACAATAATATACACCAGGCTGCTGGTTTATTAAGTACATTTCTGTAATTAAATGCAGTCCAAATGGGTTGTCATCATGTTGAAGAAGCTTACAATGACCATTCAGTTCACACTCTCAGATGAGGATTCAACTCCATAATCATGTCTGAAACGGTATTTAGGCACTGCACTGGATTAAATAAAGGGTACGCAATTGCGTGTGTCACAGCTTTAACACAGTAAAAAAAATATATATATTTTTTTAAAATCATACATCCAAAAATAAAAAGAAAGAAGAAAAAAAAAATTTCAAAGCTACTGTGCAACTATTTGAAATGAAGAGAAATGATTAAACATAAGAACATGTCTGTCCTATCTAATACACAGGCAGCCAGAAGGTCTCCTTCTTCTTTTCACAAATAAAGTTTGTTGTTGGTACAGTACTTTTTTGTCTACCCTCATGTACACATCCAGAGGACAAATTACAATTACTTAGAACTATGAACACCTGTTATCCTGTACCCATTAAAAGGGCAAACCATCCTTGGTGAAAGTGCCTGTCCTTTTGTACTGCCATTATCTTGTTGTGCTATGCAGTTCAGTAGTAAACACGCTGGATAGTGGCCTCATAGTAAACTGATGGAGTAATGCAGCCATCCTGGCACAAAGATATGGGTCACTCTAGACTGTCCTTTTGCTCACCCCAGCCCAAACCCTGATGAGATTAGCCAGCCTGCCAGGCGCTCAGTGGTGGTAAAACACAAACACCACTGATTACGTGAACATTAAAGTCGGATTCCCACACACTTCAGCTCAGTTCCCCTTGTAAAGGGTCACCAATGGGTTAGTGTGATGTCTGTGCGACTATCTCCATCTTCTACGGCAATATGGCCTCTCTTGGCACATGCCGTGGATAATGAAAAATAGTAAACAAACACATAATTATCATTTGATTACAGCTGATGTCATCTGAGATAAATGTTATGACTCTAAGTGCATTAAGAAAGGGACAGTGGTACAGCTGGCTTCCTGGAATCCCCCAAAACTGCAAATAAAATTCATTTGCACGACCAAGTTATTGTTAGTGACTAGTTTTTTTTGGGGTAGTCAGCAAATGCAGTGACTTGGCCACTGCTTCTCTGTGTTAAATCAGCAGTAGAAATGGGATTAAGCAGGATGGAATGCCAGGGTAATCACTCATTCAGCAGCAGCCAGAAGAAAAGGCCTCCTTAAGGAAAAGGAGTGGGATTTATATAGCTGAGCACTTTGATTACCGCTTCGTCTTAAAACCGCATCCGATGAGTAAAGACATGCACCGGTCCTCCCCCACATTTACTGGGTGAGTCGCCCTCCTGGGTTCCTGTAAATAAGTGATGTCACAGCGGTTAATGATGCCCAGACTCGACTCAGCGAGGTCCTGAAAACAACACACTACCAGCTTTATCACTACTTTGAGCGTGCTGTACAACTGCCATGTCAACAAAGAATTAGTTTTCCACATTTTATCCTATTTCTCTGTGGGATTCCTGGGGATGCTGCTGAAGTACAGTGTAGCGAAGCCAGTAAAATTCACCCTTAAGGGAAAAAAAAAAAAAAGACACTTTCTCCTGTTTTCCTCGGTGCAGACTGGTAGTGACAGTTGTTTCCAGTTGCTATGTATAAAGGGTCCATCATAAAGCCTGGCTAGAGGAAACAGGATAAGCGCTTGAGCCAAGGCAGTAAAAAGCTCTCTGGGAACTTGAAAGCCATACAAATGAAGTCTGCGTCTGCCATCTGGAAACAATAAACAAACAAAACCCAGCAGCCAAACAAACACCAAAAAGGCAGAAGGAGGGAGAGAAAGACAAGGGAGAGGGAGAGAGAGAAAGAGAGAGAGGGAGAAGGGGAGAGAGAGAAGCAGAGATGTGAATGAGTGATAGCAGAGGGGAGGGTGTCAATGTTAAAAAACGTGTGCGGCATGCATCATTAGTAGACACTGATAGGAAAACAGAAACAGAGACAACTCTTTGTATAAAATCCTCTTTGATGCTGGGGAGATGGCCCTGCTGTCTGAATGTGTGTGGTACCACTGAAAGCTGGTTCTAATGAAGTGTAGTGCTAACAGTAGGCTCCCTGTATGCAACTTGTTCCAGTGATGTGATGAGAAGTTATAAGCCAATTCCAAATATGGCAAACTACCAAACACAACCGCCACCTCTTCTGTGCTTCCTCAGATCATCAATCAGAAATACTATTTTTGTCATTACACATTAGTTGTCCCATTTCCACAGGAGGTTTTTTGTGCTAACGATCACGTAAATGTCCACTACATGTTTTGTTGTCTTTCTACACAAAAGCTGCAAATCAGTGCAGAAATACAATGGAAAGCACAAAATCAATTGTACTCTAAACTATATCTATAAACTATCTATAAGAGTATAATATGATGATCATTCCTTGAGGTTAATAGGGTAAATTTATGAAACACTTTGTAGTACTGACATAGTACTACAGTAGTGACATAGTATCGACATAGTACTGATACAAACGCACACTCCTCATGGCCTTTTAGAAACATCCCTGTCATTATGGAAAATGTTACTTATATTACAACACAAACTTGTTTTTCACAGGACTTAGGCTCTGTCTTTCGGAGAACACACCCCGCTACCTCCCACCTACCCATATTAAGTGCATATTGGGCTTTTAATGCTTCCAAAACACAGGTGACCTATACCCTGTACTATTCCTGAATGCTTCCAGTCACACAGTTGTGGTTGCTAGACTGATGGCTAACACTACAGCTTCTAAGTAGCCATGATGTTTCTTGCTTTATGTAAAACCCACAGATCGACCCAAGCGAAAGAGAAAGGATGTAGGATGTCTGCCATTTCCATATAAGTGAGGTAACATGATTGCGTTTCTTTGGTATTATTCTGTCTTCTTCACCTTCTGTGGCCGCCATAACTCAACCTTTTTGACAGGCAAAGCTCGCTCACGTGCAGGCATCTCCAAGGAAACACTGACGGCTTCAATTACTGTCATAACTCTGCAGAACGGCAGGCACTGGTGTTTGAGTGACAGCAGAGAATACTAAGCCTAATCTGAATTTAGGCATGTTGATCTGTGGAAAACTGACTTCTTTGACTTATGATTAAGCATAAAATGTAATTAGGTCAAGCAGCCTCTACCAAAAACAATGCTTCAAATCCTACTATCAATAACTAACATGAGGTATCTCAAAAGAGACAGCACAGTTTCCTAATGCAGACACACAGAGTTTCCTAGACAGTTACTCAGCGACAGTATGGGGCTAATGAGGAAAATTCACAAAATTAAACTTCAGCTGGTACTAGAACAAACATCACAAGCTGCTCTCAAAGACCTCATTATAAGGCACACTGTCAACACTGACACCGAGGGGTTAAACCAGGAACTACAGCAACATGTCCACAGCACAGACATAAGATAGTCCCATCTATACTATACGGTGTACCTACACCTAAAACAAACATGTTACAGCAGAATGGTGAAAGGAACGACACACACACACACACTTGCCTGCTGTGCCTGGTTAACAATC
This sequence comes from Channa argus, assembly GCF_033026475.1. Taxonomy (NCBI): domain Eukaryota; kingdom Metazoa; phylum Chordata; class Actinopteri; order Anabantiformes; family Channidae; genus Channa; species Channa argus. The sequence goes on from NC_090205.1 coordinate 10,263,525, forward strand.
ACTCCGCTATAAAAGCAGGCCTCTTACTCATTAGGATGCTGTGTGTCAGACAGGAAATGCTGGGTAAATTACACCTCATCGCCCTGGAAATAGCCGACCATCACCATGGCAATAAGCCAACTTCAGTGCCGCGAGAAGACCAAAACACCATTATGGCAGAGGAAAGGGGAACAGGACAAGATATATAGCCTCCCCTATTAGCTGACAAAAATGATCAAATGATGTCAGTGATGCAATATCCTCCCACTGGTTTCTGAGATGTAAATGGAACCTAAATCTGTATCTATTTAATAGCCAAAAGAACCCACTTTGGCCTTTACACACTGGAGCTGACTCTAAAACCTGGAAGCAATATCCTGCCCACACACACAGACACACACACACCCCAATTATTGCGCTGCTTAAACTGTACCAGCTTGTTTTAATTTAAAAAAATGTTAGTTATTTCTAAGGGAATGCTCTAATAGAGGTAAATAAATAGATCAAAATGAACAACAAATTCATTAAAATGCAGAGTCATCAGAAGTATTACAATATGCCTTTCAAATTCTTAACAACATGTACAAGTCTTAAAAGGATCATTTCATCACAGCTCACATCTGTAAAAAGCGAAAACACAAGTTTCCCACTTGTGTTATCATTAAAAACAGAGAATATTTCCCCAGCTTCTCATTCAATCTGACCACCATGCTCTAACTCTAAACCACATAAACCACCCATTACCCAAATCAACCCCACGTCTCTAGAACAAAATTCTTTTGTTGCATTGTTCACACATTCTTCTGAGGCTGTGTTTATACAGATGCGATTCCACGTGCAAGAAGTTCTACTCTAAAGCTGAAGATGTGCTGCTGATCAAAGGCTTCAGTACTAGAGCAGAAACACTTGTTTTGGTTGCTTTTTTCTCTGAGGATACAGGGTTAACATAGCCATCTGTTGGCCGTATGGATCTACCTTGGCCAGCACTAGGACAAGTGTAGGCTTCTCTTGTCTGCCGCCCCACACTGCTCCCTCAGCCACGTTTACTCAGCTGGTCTTCATGCCAGTCACCAGAGTTTTGTTTTCACACAGCAACATGTGTTAACTTAATGCTCTGTAACAGAATTCAAAGGCAAGATTAGCTGGGTCAACAACAGGGAATAGAGCAATTTATTGATTCACTGGCTCAAAAAGGGGTAAAGCTCAAAAAAAGTACATCGCCAGGCACTAATGAATACATCCACAGACACTGATGTTGTGATGCAGATTTAGGTTAGTTCAACTTCATTAATTTGTATGAGGTTCAAGCAATCTAAATATTTGTATTGTGGTGCTTAACTCTCCTGTTTTACTATGAGATGGAATGTTGCATACAAGGAAAACAAAGCATAAGGCAATGACTAAAATATCTGTCAGCAGATAAAAAATTAATAGCTTGGTAATGGTATACATTTAAATTTACCTGACCAACCTGCTCACACCCCCATAGCTGCAGAATTCAGTAACACAGTGCCCATGCTTGTTTTCTTGTTTGATTGGATTAAGGCCACACACCTCAGCTTGGCTTCCACCACCAATCAATGAGGAAATGAGGTGTCAACACACTGGTGTTTATTCGACACTCATTTATTTTTCTACCGGAAGCCAAAGCAAGTTCGCTTTGACAGAAGACACCAGATGAGTGAAAGGTGAGCATTCACATTTACACTTATTCATAGTAGCATTACACACAAGGGATCTGTGGTGTACAACTGCTATTCATGGTTACAAATAATCTGCCCATTTTATTTTTCAAATCATTTAGTTTTATTTATTTTATTCAATTATATGTAAATTCCTTTGCTATTATAGGACTGTAGAATGCAAATCAGCCAATTTACTGTGAAATGTCTAATGCATTTTTAATGACACCTTGTAATAATACGAAAAGAAGAATATTAACTCTATAGAACCAACACAAGAAATTATTTTAAGAATCTCTTTTACAACTGAGAACACAGCGCTTTTAAACTTCAGGGTGTGCATCCATATGACCAAAGCTAAAGGACTAATAACGGGAAGACATCAGGAAGTCTGTAATGTTCCCAGTCAGCATGAAGTGCCATCAAAATAAAATTCTGCACAGTAGCTGCTGCTTTACAACAACTGAGGAAATTGAAAATTCCCCTCCCAAATTATGCCAAATGCCTCTTTATAAACATTCTAGCTTGACTGCCAAGGGTCTGCACTGCTTTATGCCCGTACTCTTAATTGAAAACGTTATAGGGGTGCATTACAGTTTGGGGTTTTATAAGCTGTGCTATAAAGCCCTAGCAGGCCCTGTGAGGGGAAACTGCCCATTAACTTATAAGGTCCAGGCCTTGGCTCTCTTAATTGACAACCTCTAGGCTACTTTCATCACTTGTCGACTTCATAGCGGCAGTCAATGTTTCCTCCAGGATGCTGTTGCATCTTTGACACATGGGTGTTTGTGACAAAGAGCAGTCTGCCGCCAATGCTAGGGCAAGGGCTCTAGGCTGTCCATAAAACAAGCACACACATTCCTCTCCTCTCCAGCTATCTAAGAGGGCTGCATTTAACCATGTACACACCATTTCCAAGAAACACCAGACAAATGAAATATGAACCCCATATGACCCCTATTTTCATATGCGTATACAGTATACGAGGCTTCATATGACCTATCACAAAACACCGTTTAAAATGTTGTTGTTGTTAAAATGCTGTTATGTCATAAATTAATGTTATGTATGCTACTGTAAGAAAAGCTGCTAAGTTAAAAGGAGGATTGCTGAGGATGAAAAAAATATTCTCTATTTAGAGTATCACAAACAGACACATACCCACACAAGCACACACATACACACTAGCGTGACAGTCAGTTCACACTCTAATTTGGCAGAATCATCAGCTTTGTGCCTCTGGAAACACACATGCCTTGAATTAGAGCCACATGTCACAATGTTGTTGACCAGTACAGACATATTAGACAAATATTAAATTAAGTTCTTAAGTTCTTTGTAAGTGACAAGTAGTTTTCTTGAAAGGAATACTCTAGAGAGCCGCATTATGTGAAGTTGTGGGACTTATTAGAAACATCAAAACGCTGCACTACTGACGGGCCAGTACAATGAAGTAAGCTAAGTAAAATCTACATTGACAGTTCAATGGGCTGACAAAACAGTGATTGGTGTCTGTCAGTTCATTGTTAAACTAACCAAAAAGCTGATAGAATATTTCTCAGACCAGACGCTGTGCTTCAGAAACATTCGGGAACACGGAAGATCCATGTTTCAGAAATGCTCTATAGAAATACACTAAAGTATGTATTATTTTTCGAATAAAAGAGCTATAATCAAAGTCTCCTCATCTGACCTGCAGTGTTTGCCATAGGAATATAAAAACATATATAAGTAAGAAATTCTGTCTGGAATAAAATAATTCCAGTGAAGTTCGTGTTTATAATTATTCTGTTATTTAGTGATAAAATCTCTGTCACTTTGTTAGAAACTCTGTTATAAAGAGGAAAGTCTTTCTGTTCGACTGATATAAAAAATACCCATTCATTACCTAGCAAAGTACTGCAATCAATGTCCCTGTCAGCATCCCGTAGGGAGTGATGACTTTATTTTTTCCAGAGCTCTGATTGGTCAATGGTAGGGGTGTTAACAGGTTTAGCAGCTTAGCCATGAACCATATTAAAGTAGATTGAATAAAAGTGAGCCAGCTGCGTGGAACCTGAGACTAAAGTTAGCTAAATAATACTGCAGTCTCACTTTGTGGTACAAGCCCTTGATCCCGTTCGCAGTCATAATCTACTTGTATTTCATATACACTTAGGTTCAAAATTTTTGGAACAATGATACATTTTTGGGTTTTTGGCCTCTGTACACTATCACAATGAATTTAAAATGAATCACTGATCAGCTCTCTCGGGTAATCGGGGAACGGCATTTACATGTTCTCAAAGGAACCTCGTTCTTGGAAATTTTCTCATACATACAGCACCAAGTAATCCAATTTTCTACTCCACCTTAATACTTAGTTTGAAAGGCTGGCGCACAGATTACAACTGTATAGTGACAGAGAACATTGCTTTCTGACATTTTTCTGTCTGACTTTAAGCAGACTTAGGTTCGCCCCATTAATGAGCTCTCTATTCATTATGTACATTCGCAGTTGAAGAAAGCTAGTTAGAAACCTGGTTGCATGTATACATGGCAAAGAAAATGGCACACTGAATGAGAGCTGTGAGGCTACATAGAAACTAATAGAGCAAAACCACCAGCTGGCTGAAATATGAAATATAAGCTACACTATTAATAATACATTTTGAAATAATAACAAAAATATAATTATAAAGGAACTGAGTTACTATTCCCTACTCTCTTCAGATTAGATTTTCTGTTTGCACTTTCATAAAGAGGGACGCACAGGGCTAAGAATATTGCTCACAAACCTACACCTTAGGTTAAGATTAATGGTATCTCAAGATATGATCTTGACCTTAAGAATGGGCCTATTTCAATAAATAATATTTTTGCTTCAACTATTTCTGGACATTCAGCAAAACCAATTACGGGAAACAGATGCATTAAATATTTCTGCATTAAAAATTATTAGAGGGAATTTAGCTAACAGATGACATGAAACCAGCCTATCTGCAGGTAGAAATAACTAGTAGTCTCCTCGTTTTGTGCAGTTAAGAGTGAACAATGCATTTGATCCCACCAAGACCTGCCATTGGTTTTTTCCAACGTGCCGTGCACTTGTGTAATCATTGCCACAGGACCACAGCAGTGGTTAGCTTTTAAGGCAGATGCTGTCAGTATTAGTTCTGTGTACATTCTTAACATTTACAGCGACACACACGTAGCTACAAAATACATCCATCTGTATTTGGCAACGTTAAACATAACAGCGATAACAAACACCAGTGTTTTAGCTAACTTCTCAGCTTCTAAAAGTAGTTACCTTTGAACGACAACTTCCACTGTAAAACGGAGGGAAGCTTTACCAAAATTAGCGCCCTACAGTCTTTCCGAGTGTGTTTTCTATAAGCGACACGACACACTCTTTAAATGGGAAACAAAAAGCACAAAATGACTTACTGGGGAAAAAGTCGTATCACAGAGTTGGTTATGTGTGCCGCCATGTTTCCTTCGATGACGCGCTAATACAGCAAGCCGCGATTGGCTGCGCGAGCCGCTTTGGATTGCAGTTCGAGTCCTGTGATTGGTCACAATGTGGAGAGGGGGAGGGCCTTGGATGACTGTTAGCACATGGGAAGGTAAACAGTGTAAAAAAAAAAAAAAAAAAAAAAGATGGGATAGTGCCGCTGAGAGGGAATATTTAAGAGTTTTTTTTGAATCCCAGATTGTGTGTATCTACATTATAAGGATGCTGGTGTCCTTTGTAAGCCAGATGAACACACAAAGACTGAAGCTCGCAACAGAGAGAAACAGGGGATGTATTATAGGAAAGAGAGAAGAGAGATTTGAGCACAAGGCATGTCACCCCTGGGGTTCTCTCTCACAGCAGTGGTGAATTACTACCACAACCATCAACCCGGTCCAAGTGTGGTGCACAAATGACACGCAATATTTGCCGTGATTAAGTCAACAGGGGATTTGCTCCAAATGTCAGCGTTCAGAGGACGGTTGCTGGGCTGTGGGTGGATCTGAATGCAGGTGTGCTTCTTACTGTACTTTATGAAAGTTGTAGAGCAAATTGTGTTTGCTGGCAAACCCTGAATGAAAAACATGAATAGTGTTAAGGCCATGATTACCATTTATCTGCCTTATTTGAGTCAAATCAAAAACCAAAAGAAAGGAGGAGTTAGCTTTTTGGGGGTTTTGTTTTTGTTTTTTTAACTGCAGTTATCTCATCCTGAAGGATCAGGTTTGGTCATGACTCAGAGTTGTGCTATTTTTAATAAGATGGAAAAAAACTTTTTTTAATTCCATTTTTTTACATTTCTTTATTCTTGACTGTTTTTATAATGCAAAATGGCTTCACAAATTGTTACATTTAATCGGTCTCAGACAGAAACAATAATTAATGAACGAATCATAATTGAGTAATTGCTTCTGATATTCTGTTTCTTATACAGAAAAATACATCCCACTGTGCTTGCTGTGCACTTGTGCTCTGGTATATCCATGATCAGGTAAGAAAACCTGGATTGTGTTCACCATAGATTTTCTTCCTAAACAAAGAGGGATATGTGCACATCCATTCCAACATAGGATAAAAACGCAATGGATTTTGGAAAATTCCATCCACGGGTTACTTGGAAACTACTTCTTTTCCTCCCCCTTTCGTTCATCGAACACAATTGTAGTCTACTAATCCAGTTTTGATAGCATTTGGCACACTTTCTTTGGATCACAGCAAGATTCTCAACTTCCATTCTAGTCTCCCCTAGGAACCTCTGAGCCCGAGAAAGCAGCCGACACCAGGTCGCACTAAAGCAGGGGGGTTCTCTGTGTCCTCATAAAGCACAGAAAATTATTTTTTGATTCAAGTCACCCCTTGTCACATGCACACACTCACACACACCCAAAACCCATACACACAAACTGGAGCATCGTTCTTGAAGTTAATACCATATATATGCTGAATACATGTTTTCTTTTTGTCAATCTCTTATGTTGGTAAATGTTGCAATCACCTAATGACCCCCCTGCAAGACAATAGAATATAAAATATTATGTCAAAGGCAAATGCTTTTTGTGTTTTGTCCCCCCTCTGTAGTCCCTGATCCAAATGGACAATGCATCACTAGGCCTTGATGCCTCAGAAGTCTGGGTTCATTAAAATCTTGAACGAGTGCCAAAGCTGTAGTCATAGATAAAAGGAATATGAAAGGATAACGAAATTTATGGATGGCAAGTCACCACCTCACCCTGGCATTTATAATAAACAAATGGTTTCTGTTTCCAATTTAAATTTCTCATTATACTGTGACTTTTGGAAAATGTGTTTTGATTTACCAACATTTTATCTGAAAAACTGTATAATTGATTAGATTTACATGGCTCTGATTTTAATGCTGATCGCCTGCCTTCCCCATCAGCCCCCAACCCCCCCAGCCCAACACTCACCAAAAAAGAATGATCTGAACAGCTCCCGAGGCACATTAACATCATATAAAACAAACCTACATATCAAACATTTTTTTTCTGATAAAATAATTGGCTTTAACCACCATAGAATCCAATTCATCCCTTTGAAAGAAACTTCTGTAAGGGCACCAAAAAAATGGTGAGATAGACTTCACAGCCCGAGTGAGATGGACATCAATGCAGTGTGCCAGCTATGGCTATATTAACCCATGGCTAAATCCCATCACACAAATGTCAGTGTATCCGTTATGAAACCATGACATTTAGATCCAAGGTCTCCATTGTGGTTTTAGAGGGAGCTGATGTTTGTCCATTCTTTGCATCCATCAAACTCACACACACAGCCAACTGTACTCTAAACATAGAAAGGTTAAAGATCATAAGGATTTATCTATCAAATTTTATTACATAATATACAATATATTTTTATGATATTGCATTTCTATTCTAAAATGTAATAAAAAAATTCTAAAATTATCACACAATATTAGAATTGTATTATTTCTGTTTTTATTTTTCATATCTAAAATATGATCAACATACTGTAAAGAAATGAAAAAAGATTTTGGTTAATGACAATAACACAATTTGGCAATAAACTATAGCACATCCTAAAATGTTTTCTAACTGGTAGTAATATAATAGTAAATGTTGATTATAATTTTTACAGTTTACAATGTGTTAATAATTTATTGCTTATTTTTTTAAAAACATTTTAAAGGCAACCTGTTCGTTATTACATGATCAGCAGATGTAGTACATCTAGTGCAATAGTGGTGAAGTCTGGCAGCATTTGACTAGAGCCTTACTTACCCTGTACGACCTCCCCTAACATCACCACCATGACCGCAACACACCAAGACAGGCCCAATCTGACGCATCAACAACACTCATAAGTCATGTGTAATGAGGACCAAAACCCGCATTCAAGAACAGGACAATGTGTCATAAAGCTCTCATGTTAAGAGTGCAACACCTATAAGCCACTTGGCCAAGAATCACGAGATGTTTAATTATTGCCTCCTTACATTAGCTTGGATCTCTGCCCCTCAGGCATCAGTTTTGGGGGTCAGGCTGTGGGGTGGTGGGGAAGAGAGAGGGCCAGGACTGGTGGAGATGGTGAGGAGGAATAAATGCTCTTCGTTACAGGGTCTCTCTCGCTCACCCACTCTCTGTCTCTTTTTCACCTACCAACGGCAGTCCAGATGAGGAATTACAAATGATATCATGGCAATTTTTCACGCTCTTCAAACCAGTGATGTTTTACCGACTCATTTGCTATGATACCTTGTTACGGATCCAGCTGTGAATCAGGGACGTGTCATGGGGCTAGAAGCCCACCTCCTGCTGAGCCTGGCCAATGACCTGGAAGGCAATAGGGGATGCCAGTGCCTGCAGCATGTGCTGCACTGACAAAGCAGCAGGGCACCGTCAAAAACCCTCTCATACAAACTTTGCAGATCACTCCGTTTTTAACAGATGAGTAAGCACTGGTGCTGAGTTTTTTCTCTGCCCTAACACAGGGTTTATGGAATTCCCTTCACAAGTCTGTGGCTCTGGTTGACGCACAGCAAAACCTTTGCCCACAAGGGGAACTGTGTAGTGGTGGATCTGGGATAGAGGGATGCAGATAGCATGTGGCAGGGTCACTGCGCAGGTTAAGCAACAATTCAGCTGAGTGCCTGTAAAGGAAGTGGAGTATGGTTGGCAAAGACCAGCACACCAGCCAAAGAGGCCACAAAACCCAGATTAAACTTTGGCCTTTGACCAGAAATTACAACCTTCCCTCAACTTGTTCAGTAGTGTATGTGTATTATGAACTTTAACATGAGCGCTCTTTTGGAATATTCCTTTTCTCATTTACATGGCAGAGCTCAGCTAATGACCGTTTCATACACAGCAATCCCACGCAACATAGTGTAATCCAATGAGACAAAGAAGCAATTTAATCCATCAATTAATGTTTTGCATTCTTTAACAGGAATTCAATGAGGTTAAGGTTGTTTGGGTTTCCAGATGAGAGCCCTCACGCACTCCCAGGTCCTGAAGACTTGTGCATTACTAAAATGATTTGGCCAGGACTGATGGAGCTGAGAGTGTCAGGAGGTATTAGCCTTTACAGCCCAAATCTGGTGGACAAAACCAGACTGCGCCCCCTGACCCAGTCCAATGACCCAGCAATCATCAGAGAAACAGAGAGAGGAGAAATACAATGGTTTGGAAAACTAAAATGCAAAAAAACAGGACAAATATGCATTTTAAATTGACAGAAAAGGCATAGAACAGCAGAGGGAAAAACTAAATGATTCTTCTGCATGTTACCCAAATCACAGGAAATGATTTTAAGGGCTTTTTTCCTGTTCGGTTCACTCTGATTCCCCCTCTTTCACTTCATTTAACTGAATTAATGAGCAGGTACAGCCAGACCTCCAAACTGTTATTTTGTTGAGGTACTGAGCTTGTGTTGTTCAGTAGTTATGCGGATAATTACAATATAAATAAACAAACATATTTATTTTGGTTACCAACTACATACATGGCGCGCATTTAAAAGATTAGGATGCAAAATTCCAAACATGAAAATCAGCTGGTGTTTTTGTTTCAGGATGTATGAATTTATGTTTATGAATGAATGTTCCCATAGTACTCCTCTCAGCACACTGACGCAGAACAAACACAGTGGGATGGTGGCCTCGCAACACGACACTGGCGGACCGAAAAACACCTACTTCAGAGAGGACCTAAAGCTGTGTACACATGGTTCACCTCAGGACAGACCTGCTTCCAGCACAATGTCAGTGTTGGACTCCCTCTGCGTCGAATGAACCTCTGTGATGGTACAGCAGACAGTGCTTCCAAAGCATGCTCTGGGCTATATCATACAGGATACAGTATTACAGCAGTAAAAGCTGTTTAAAGTCTAGGGTTTCGATTTAACAGTGAAGCTCAGTGGCCAAGATGTGTCTGCTTGTTTCCATACATAGCGCATCTCATCCGATTTATGAAATAATATGAGTTCATTCATTATTCATATTAGTAGTGGAGTTATTACCATTTTCCCGTCAGGCTTGCCACTGACACCCTAAGCATCATGAAATCACGGTTCGCCCAAGGCGTTGCTGCTGCTGTGAAAAGTGGTCACAATTGACTAGTCAACATGGGCATGCAATACACTGGAGACAAGCACTAAATGCCATACTAGTGACCCGTGAATTTTTAATACCGGCAAAGTGGTGACAATAAGGCATGTGACAAGAAAGAAAAACAACTGAGGAACTGAATTTTACTGAGGCATTCTCTGTTTCCAATTTCAGGTGGAAGGGCCATTGTGCCTGAGCCCAAAGCAGCACAGTCTCAATCTTAATGCAGTCCAGGTCCAAAGTGGGCTGTAGCCACAACATGCCCCAATGTGCAATCAGCAGGTTCCATTTGTAGATGTCCCACATTGATTATAGGGCTAAATTCCTTTCGAAATAATAAGAATTTCACACCACAGCAGACTTAGTTGTAAGCTAATTTGTCACAGCTGTATTCATCACTGATCTAGTAATTACTAGAATGAGCTACAGGATAACCCCCCTTTGTCCCCCTCTTTTCTCCCCCCCAGCAATGGTCAGCCTGTAAAACCAGGATGTGTTGGCACCTTTATGATATAAATACTCACACACCCTGGGCATAAGAAAGCTGTCAACAGAACATTTGTTTTCCATTTTTCACCACCCACAGCACTTCAGGCTGACGGGGGGAGGAAAGGAGACAAGGCGTTAAAAATGTACCACAACACTAACTATTTTGCCCTTTGGTGAATTTTGGTGCTCAAACAGATGGGGCTTGAATTGGTTCCCTTTTATTTAGTGCAACTGGATTGTCCAAATTTCCATTCCAGAAGCTCTCACCTCCACACATGCTTGGTTGTGGTTGACACATGCAGATTAAAAGCCTCAACACGCATGTAGCAGATTCACACATGCATGATCCTGTATGTGTGCTGACACACATGCACGTACACAGCAGATGCTATCGTTGTTCTTTCCTAATGCCCATTCATCACTAAACGTTTTGCTGATTGGAAAACACAAGTGCATGTCAAGTGACCTGAAAGACAAGGGATGTCATAGGTGCGTGATTTGACCCACGCATGGAAGTATGTTGTTATTAGCCCCCCACCCCATTCACCCTACCGTAAATAGATCAAAGCACATCTGTTTCTGTGTCCAGCAGCCACACATCTATAATTACGAACGAGCCTTAATAGCTTAGAGCGACCCATCAGATGCTAAGAGGTTTGGACACAGGAGATACTAAACCATATGAGCAGAGTGCTACCATCAGTAACCGCTGGACAGGGAATTCTCTGGAGAAAGTGGCGTCTGTCTGGTCTCTAGTGGACTGAAATAGATATCACCACTTCAGCCCAAGGATGGAAGCCCTGAGGGACCGGCGTTGCCCGTGCAGCTGGGACTGAGGGGCAGAGGTTGACCAGTGGTCAGACTCAGGTTTACCACTGGGATTGAAGATAGGTGTTGGGAAGGAACTGGTTAAAGAGTTGGAAGAAAATTGTGGTTGGAGATGCTGTGTTAAGGAAATACAAAACGATTGGTTTATCAGTGAAGCAGACACCTAATCTAACGTAAAAGGTTGTGTTTGTAAGCAAAAGACAGAAGCCAGAACAGTTAATGGTTTCATATAAGTCTGGGCTGGTCTTGGCTGAATGGACTAAGTACTGAGTGACGAGAGAAGCTTGAAGTTGGCCAGTTGTCACAGTGTGACACTGATTCGGCCTAATGAGCGTAGTGCTGTCACCACACATCTGCCTCTCATTCACTTGTAGAATCTGGCAGACTCAAAACCTGCTGGAGTCACTGTTAGATGCTGGAACTCCAGACACTGCCACCTCGCTGCATCAGCCCTGGTTGCCAGATTACAAAGAACCTAACAAACTTACTTGTACTTTAACCATGGAAACAAACATAACAAATACGCACAAATTCAAGTCACGACTCGTTATCCCCCCAGAATGACAATGCGTTGTTATAGATGACAGGCGGAGAAATCAAACGTTGGAATGACTGGGGAACAAGAGCATTTTTAAAAATCTAAATATGACAATTTACCTACATAGCAACAGGACTTTGTTTATCCTGCTGAACAAATACTGTATCATTTCAAACATCTATTAATAATCTGTTCACACAACATATTCGAAACCATTTTATTTGTATTCACTGCCAATTTTTCATATACAGCACGTTTTCTTCATTTATCATCCATGTGACCCACATAATCATCAAACCTGTTTTGTCAGTGAATCTGACCGTCTTGCATGTTACAATAACTTAATAACAAGTTCATTCTAATGACACCCTATTGCTGGCAATAAATGCTAAATGTTTTTAACTCATTCTGTTAGATTCCGTTGATGAAATGTTACAGGATGGAACTGGAGAGTATTGATATTAGCCCTACTGTTGATCAGAAGAGACAACGAGACGACAAGAAAGATTGTATGTCCTTTAAGGTGATAATGATGATTGGGTCGTGGTGTCTCTGATCTTCAAAAGACAGCAGTACTCCCATCTGTCCTGACTCGAAACGCGTCTCTGCAGACTGAGCAGCTACTCATAAATTCCTCGTGGGCATCCTCCTGGAAAATAGCACAAAGGTTTACTAAACATCACTGTGACGGTGGCACCAATTATTGTTAATATACATCAAATAGCCTCAGCCGAGTCCAAGAAACAGACTGATCACTCCAATGACGGCAACTGTCAGTCTACTCCCCAATGAAGAGAGCTGTTGAAATAATTAGTCCATGCTCTGTGAATAAAACAATAATACAACAGCCAGATGACATCCAAAATATGCACCTCGCCTCAGATGACCTTAAAACCTGCCACTACGCAGACCGCATCTTCAAATGCAACTTGAGATGAATATGTGAGTTTGTATATACAGGAGGAACTGAACATTACTGAAAAAAATAAATGTAAGGCATCCGGAAATAGCAGACGCCAACAGATAGAGCTCAGAGCTGGGAACATTATGTTAATGAAGATCCTGAAGATGGTGCTGCTTAGCTGCATTTCTCATCACTTCATGAAGTTGAAAACGTAAACCTAAATTTTAGCAGAGAATGACACAACCAAAACTATACTATAGTGAAGGGACGGTTTTGTGAGACCTCCTGTGGACTGGTTTCAGATCCCGTATCAGCATATTATCCAAGTCCCTAAACAAATCACCAAATCCTTAACAGCCCCAGGGGTGCTGTACAGTAGTTGACCTCTGACCCCTGGTTCACCGATTGAGCAAACATTGCTAAGGTGATCAATATTAGATCACAACATTTTTTATTAATTTCTGGCGTTCAAAACTGATGAGACTGATGAAGTCCACCCACGATGGAAAACCGAATATGCATAGTTTCATTCTTGCTTAGATAGGTAAATGAGTTGTGCATGTAAGTCTGTTTTGGAAAATGTGATTTAATGCTACAGTTCTGGCAAATGTACATTATTCAAACAGAATTCTAAGCTTTTAATGTACCAATAAAAGGTAGAGTGCCCCACACTGTATACACTGTCTAAAAAGTGATTGGAGTATTGCATAAGGAGCATTGATTTTGATGTTAGTTCATAAAATTGTCTAAAAAAAAGCCGTGAATCATTTTTCACTTACACACATTTCATCAGAAAGTAAATAACTAAATAAATGAATAAAGTGAAATCTTAAGTGAGCATGAAAGTTTTTAAATCGATATAAACAGTTGATTTGTGGTTTCAGTTTACTCTATAGCTATTATTTACAGCAGTACTATCGTTATATGACAGATCCATGTTTTTGTTTCCAACAGTGCTGGAAACTTTAATGCTTTGTGTTCAGAATTGGGCCTTCAAATCTTGTCTTCTTTACTGTGCTGCATCTCTTTTTTGTCTGAAGTTACAACAAAGCTTTTTTCTTCTTTCCCAATGTTTTTGATAAATCGCCCAAAAACCCATGAGCAGCTTCTGAGATACAAAAAAAATGATGCCTCTGGCACCAGTGATCAGACCACTAAAGGCCATTGAACTCAATCCTTTTTCAAGTTTTAACAATGAAGAAAACACTGAATGCCTAAATGAGTGCAGGCTAGTCAGAGCTTGCCATCTGTGGATGCTCTATTGAGGTGTGTGTGTGTTTTATGTGATGAACCCATGACAAAGTTGACTTTATGTGCTGTGAGAGTTTCTTGAATGTGCGAGAAGGGTGGGATTTGCAGCGTGGTCATGGGTGTGAAGTCACGAGCAGTTCAAAAGGACACTTATGATGCATACTGGTGTGTGTTTTTCACAACCAGCTACTCCAGTGTCAACACTGTGACATGCAAGATTAAGAAAGACGAGATTTCACATGGATGGGATTGTGGACATTCTTCAGGATGTCGTCCATAGACACCGGTGACAATACATGGTGATGATATAATGATGGTTGTTCAGCTCCAATCCATAAAAAACGCTTTTTCTATTCATATTATTGCTCTCATTTTACTCTCACACCAAATGAGGCATGGATCTGTGGGAAAATAATGGGTTTAAAAATACTTGCTGAAAAACAATAAGTAGTTCACCAGTAATAACGGTGACAAGTGTGAAGCAAAGTGTGAACGGAGAGACTTCACGCGAATGTGGTGGAGCAAGACACAGGCCTTGAGCAGGACAGGCTGCGGCTGATACTTGTGTGGTGGGGGTGGCGATGATGAGAACAGACACGAGCCACATGAGGCCCCCTGACAATGCAGGAGTCCCCTGCGGTATGTCCAGCAGTGTACTTTTACACACGCACACAGACACAAACACACACACACACACACACACACACACACACACACACACAGATGATGGAAACCTTCGCACAAGCACGCAATTTTAACACTGTAAAAATATTAATAACATGAACGTAAAATGGAAACTAAGAAACATGTTTTAGATTTAAAACATTTCGCACAAATGAATGCTCCTTTACTATTGCCAGAGCTGGATAGGTTTTGGTTACTGATTTGTAATGATTGCACCCCCTCTAGTGGCATCATGCTTTATGGCAGTTAATATTGAAAAGCTGCATTTATGTCTAGTTTTGTTTTGTTGTTTGTTTTTATATGCTTTTATATAAGTTAAAGTATTACTGTTACTAAAAATCCTTCATCTTCCATCTGTCAATCAACAGCTCTTTTATTTTGCTGTCGAATGGGGTAAACGGCAGCACTGTGAAGCTGGCTCCATAAGCCAGACTTTAACAGTGTGGGGGAAGTTTCATACACGATTCATTTTGGCAGCAAAAAACATCCCAAATTTGGTTGGGCACCATGTATGGAACCACGCTGGCTATTCCACACTTGTTGTGGACACCAGAAGTCATTCCCAGTTTGCCTCACTAACACACCACTGGTCCCCTTCTACCATGAGGGCGCCTTTAAAATGATATGCCTTCTGGGGTGTTCTCTTATGGGTTCTAGTTGTACCAGTGACTATTGTATAATTCTCCTCAAATCAGTTTGGTCCACCCTCCCCTTCCCTTTTTTTTGGCCCACCCCTGAGTTTACAACTAGAAAAAGGTCACAATTCTGAGAAGTGACTTCCATGCACGTTCCACGCTGGGTCGTCACTTTCAATATCCCAAGACCTTTCATGTCACACAGCCATCAACCCAAAAAATACAAACACGCTACTACACACCGCTATATTCTAACTTTTCATCATCCTGGTTTGGTATATGAACTTTAATACTGTTAAATAAAAATACATTTCTTGATAGAAAACTCTTTGAGTTTAAAAATTTGCTAAAACAGATTTGGCTGAGGAAGTAAAGGGCATGTGGGATCAAAAGTGATCATCTCCTTATCTCCAGGTCCTCCTGTGCCCTTGCAGTATTTAGCACTGAGAAACCCCGAGGACACCTAGAGAGCCCTCGACAAATGACTGTCTTTTCCTTTTCCAGCACGCCGTTCAGACGGTACAAGATGTTTAACTCCGTGCACAAAATTAATGGAGCATGAAATGTAGGCCAGAAGTGCAGCAGGCTCCTAACCTGCAGGTGACATCGTCTACACGAAGCCCTTATTGTGACCTAAGTGAGCTGTGTTGTAACTGCATTTGACTAGTGACAATTAGTGACCTTTTGCCTATCCAGCAGCCATCTATTTCAATTACACCATTGTGGAAAGATTTGGTTGGCAAACAAGAGAGGATACCCCAGCCAGAGCACTTCTACTGTACTTCTCATGTTAGTCTGGCAGCTGAAGAGTACTGCTAGAAAATTTTGATGTGATGCAGTAAACCACTGGATTGTGATTTGCCTTTTCAATTGGGTTTTTAGGAGATTATGATATGGTTATTATTTCACATTCGAATGTTTATTTCTTTGATTTAGTTTTGAAAGGTCACACCAGTGAATGTTTTCAAGCTATTATGAAATTATAAATAGTCGTGGGAAGCTTCTCTGGGGGGATGGGTGGAATGCAGAAGTTGAATTTTATTGCAACTTGTATGTGAAAATGTCTACGTGCTCAATGGTGACTAATAATGGATCCTAAACAGTCAGCACGAACCAGCCGTCAATTATTAATGCGTACCTACTGTACACCCAGACAAATTAGGGGAATACAATGAAAGAGGGTGACAGATGTGACTCAAAGATAACTTATGTTCAGATTATCAATATGTTTTATGAATATCTGTTCAGTTAGAGCGGAAAATAGTAAGTTTTACTCTGTAGCAAGACAGGAAAATGACTTGACTTTACAAATAAATTTGTTTTGAAAAATGGAATACTTTATAATTATGATGCTGACACACAGCAGAGTGGGACCTAGACGTGATGACATGTTTCATGTCATCGTACCACACACTATAAACAATTAAAAAGCCATTGACTTCCACCACAAACAAACTTAAAGCTACAGTACTCAGCTTTTTTTGAACATTATTTTGTATATGTTCCATAGCTCATCCTATTAGTGAGCTGCTTTCAAAGGCCGATGACACAGATTCACAGGAAAGCACAGGCAGACCTGCAGAGGCAGGCTATTCTCCTCCAAAGGTTTTTGAGCCAGGCTCACCCTTCATACCAGAGAAGGCCAAAAAATGTGCATCAAATTCTGTACTGATCTGAAGGGGTGGATGTCATGTATCTAGTAGGAGACACTACAGGTTTGGATGCCTATTAGTTTTTAGCTTTTGCCTTGTAAGTGGATTGAGATTTTCCTGCATTAGCTTGCTTGATTCCCAAATGTTGCATTTTGCATCCTTGATTAAGGTTTATTGGATGATCACTATGGTGAGCTATTCATAACTTCAGAAACTGACACATCAATTTTTACACATCTAGACACAACTCTTCTGTCAAATGTTTTCTTAAAACCATGTGTGAGGAATTGCAGCCGAGAAAAAAGACTTCACTTTTTGGTGCCGCTGCACTGTCACCAGTGCAAAGTGGCCCCATTCTCAGTGTAATTACCTGTATTTACAGGACAGATCTGAAACATTCACAGCACAGTCTTTCACCCCTAGTACTATTCATCCATCCATTATTTTTCACCGCTTATCCTGTCACAGGGGAGCCTGAGAGTATCCCAGCTGTTATTGGGCGAGAGGTGAGCTACGCCCTGGACGGAGAGACACACACACAGACAGACCCCCATTCACTCTCGCATTCACACCTATGGTCACCAAATTAAACTAGCATGCAAGTCTTTAGACTGTGGGAGAACGCCCATGCAAGCACGCATGGAACATGCAAGCTCAGTCTCCACGCAGACTTCACACAGAGCAACGGCTGGCCGGGATTCGAACCGGGGACCTTCTAGCTATAAGGGGGAAAAGCTGACCTAATGGGCTAATTAATCAAATCTGCCACTTGCAATCTGCACATCCATGGCAGGCATCCACCGGTTAATGCTTATTAGCATGGTCCTCACCAACAACAGAGCAAAGGCAGTTGCCTGGTAATGAGGGTAGCGATATACTTGTAATGTCGAACCTGTTTAATGAGCTGATCCTGTCAGACTGACTATTAGTACGAGGCTTTCTCGTGAAACAATCACACATCTTGTTTTTGTTAAATCTACTTTTAAAAAGCAGCTGTGGCACCACTTAACAAAATACAACAGTTACTGTAGGCGTTTTGACCATGATCGGAAACACTTTCTTTCAACAGTTTCACAACAACAGATAAGCTAACGTCACAAGGGATCTATCAGATTCGGAGCTTCTACGGCCATTGTTGTACAAGGTGTATAAAAAAAAGTGGATCTGTGATGACCCGGAACACAACGCTCTTTTGAGCCAACATGCCATTGAATGTTGCACCTTAGTACTTTATTTCCAAGCAGCCACCCAAGGACCCGGCGATTAAAATATCCTGTGCATACGCTATAATTTACAGGTAATTTGAGGTAATCTGAAGTTTTCGCACGTTGAAATAATACATCCTGAGTCTGTTTTGTTTGATGAAGTGAAGATACTGCACATCTCTTTGCTCGAAATTCAACATATGTTGCCACATTTTCACCACCATGACTATTCTAAGAATCTAACACCGCGCTTTTCAGTTTAGATTGTTCACATGTTTTAATCTTTCTAGGGGGTTGGTGGTGGTTGTATATGAAGATGTGACATTCTTCAAACTGTTAGTGATTCATCCACACATCACAGGATTGTAACAGTTTTTTTCACAAGCCCTGGCAATACTTCCTCCTATATCTTCCATCAACTCCACCTCAGGCCCGGCTGCTACCACGGCTACATAGAATACAAACTTGAGAAACCTCAGACGCAAGAGCACAACAAAACCTCATATTATATCACTTCATCTAACCTTTCTCAAGAACATGCTGCACTCTCTGCAAGCTGGAGCGCAAAGAGTGGGATTTTTTGATTTAATTGTTGCCACATATTATTTGAAAGATGCACTTGTCCAAAGGAACCTGTATTTGTATGCATGTGCATAAACACTCTTCCAGAGCAATAGTTACAGTTGGTGTCATATTATTAATGAAGCTTATCATACCTGTGCGTGTGTTTAAAAGTAACTGCATTGATAAGGATATCGTATATGCACAAAATACACATACAACAACCATTGTCTGCTTTGTATCTGTTCATATTGGTTTCTCTCTCACACACAAGCATTCTAACAATAATATACAGTTTCATTTCATTCAATTCAGTTTTATTTATACAGTGCCAGTTCACAACAGCATCATCTCAAGTCACTTAACATAACACACTCATAACATTATAGATTTATGGAGAAAATCCAACAAAGAAAGCACCAAAAACCTCCCTTTTGTGGGAGATACCTCTGACAAAACCAGACATGACAGTTTGGAGTGAGTGGAAAATTGAAAGAGAAACCAGCCACCACATTTTTCAGGGCCAGTACTGCACATTGGAAACATGCTGCTTTAAGGCCTGGAATGCCCGCAGAAAGGTACATAGAGGAGGAAAGTTAATGCCAAGCAATGGTGACGTATAAATGCGTGGAGAGGCGAGAAGAGAGGAGAGGGGAAGAGCTCTCAGCAGTCTGACGGGTCCTGCAGCAGTGTGATAAGGGCTAATTCATACTTTCTGCATCTTGCCTGTATCTTTATCCCACCAGTCTACTATGTACTCATAGACTCTCTGTGGACAACCGTGTGCAGGCCAGAAAAGTGTGTCCTTGTGGACAGTCCACAGCCTTAGTCCACCATCTATGATGAACCAGAAAAGTAAACCAGCCCTTTGTTTGAAATATTGGCATAAAACAAAAGTATGCAATGTTTCATTCAATGTCCGTGGCCCCATTTACATAAAGCACGTGCACAAATTTGATTTCTTTCACTTTTTCACATTGTGCAGTCAAACACAACAAACAAAGGACCACTTCTTCTCCTTGTTGCTGCTCTGTGAGCATGTGGAGAATTTGTCCAAATCCTCATATGAATAGGAGTGTGTGTGTGTCCCTTGTTCGTGTCCATCTCTGGACAAGGGTATGGAGAAAGTGGGACGCTCAAAAATATAGTGAGGGTGAGGGTATAGTGAGCTGCAGTCAGCAGCTGCATCAAATATCACAAAATGACAAATGAAAAAGTACAGCATGACACCTCTGCAAGTTATACACACGTATGCTCTTTAAATACTTCGAACTGTGAATCTAACGTTTGGTTATAGCTTTCACACGTTAGTGGGAGAGAGGTGACATTAAAAGGGTTTATTGATGTAATAAAGATGAAATTAAAAAGGGTGAAAAGGAAACAAACAATCCATGATATGGGTTAATGTAATTTGAGCTCTCTCTTTAGCAAATGTTCTGTAAACCATTAAAATAGTGGTGGTGGGGTGGGGCCGAGGGGGCAGCAGCTACAGGGGTTATAGCAGAAAAAAGTTTGACATATATATGATGTCAACAAGGGGAGGTTGGATTTGAACACAGCATACACACAAGGATTTCAAGCACTGCAGCTCAGTTTACAAGCAGAACCAGAAGATCAACAGGAAAGTCCTTGGCTGCCCTGTCTCTTACTGTAAGTACTCTGTACCGTGAAGATGTATAGCTCAGGGGTATGACTGTGATCACTAGTTTCCCGCCTGTAATGATTTGTAATCCGCAGTCTAATCCTTTTCTCAAATTGACAGGTGGGATGGCTGTTGATAACATCACCCTGGAGTCAACTGAAACCTCTCCAAACATGAGCAGCTGTGATGTGTTTGTGTACCAAAAAGCTGCAGTGGTCCTTTTTCCTATTTTCTACTCTGTGGTTTTCATCATCAGTGCATGTGGCAACAGCTTGGTTCTCTATGTGATCTGCCAGAGGAAGCAGAAGTTCAATTCCACCTCCATCTATCTGGTCAACCTTGCGCTATCCGATACCCTGTTCACACTTGCGTTGCCAGGCAGAATTATTTACTACATCCGCCACTTCGACTGGCCCTTCGGTGACCTTCTGTGCAGACTGACAACACTCCTTTTCTTTGCAAATACTTATTCAGGTATTATTAGTGTTAATGTTGCAACTGTGACTTTATCTGCACATAGTGAATGCAGCCGTATCTAATTGGGTCAGGGATTGTCTCCCCAGCCCATTTGGCTTAAATGTGTGATCTCTACCTTTAGTTTTCATGTATGAATGATTTAATTTGCTCGCAAATCCGTTCTGTATTTTTAACAGGTATTGGCTTTATGACTTGTATCAGCTTGGACCGGTATCTGGCCATGGTTCATCCTCACCAGCTGCAGTCTTTACGGACCGTGAGGGTTGTTCGTAGGGTCTGCTGCATTGTCTGGGTTCTGGTGTCTGTGCAGATAGCTCCACTGCTGTTTCGCAGCATGGTGCATGAACACCAGGGAAGACGAACCTGCATGGAGTATTTCAACTTTGAGGGCTCCCACTTCACCCCTTATCTTCTCCTCCTGGCCTGTTCCATCTCATTCTGTTGTCCGCTCCTAATCATCTTAGGTTGTTACACCAAGATCAACCTGAAGCTGCGAAGTGCAGCCAAGCAGAACTCCGTGACTGGCCGATCAAGGAGGAGTCACAGGGCCAACACCATTATTCTCCTCATCCTCCTCACCTTTATAGTATGCTTTAGCCCTTACCACCTGAATGTCATGCAGTTTATGTTGCGAAAGATACAACACCAGCCAGCTTGTGAGGAACTGAGAGCCTTTAAGGTGTCCTTACAGGTAGGAACTGTAGCTTTTAATTTGATTTCAAACATTCCCTATCAGCTTTCCTTTTCATAATCCACCCCTTCTCTTTAGATTACAGTTTCAATGATGAACTTTAACTGCTGCTTAGATCCTGTCATCTACTTCTTTGCCATTAAGACCTACAAGAAGCGGGTGATGAGCATGTTTAGGGACTATCTGCATACTTCTGGTGCCTCCTCCAAAATTACAACAGAGAACAGCAGCAGCAACACTTGAGAAAAACCACAGCTGAGCTGACAAGAAATGTACCAGGAACCAGTGCCACAGAGATAAAACCTGGTCTACACTGCTCAACTCAAAAAAGGCTTTTAAAGACTTCCTCTGTTACTAATACGTCTTTTACAAAAGCTTTTCTGACAGTTGTACATTTGCAGTAGATGTCCATGCAAATGCAGGGAAGGTAGAATTAGCCAATGTGCAGGCCCTGCAAAATTTCTCTTCCCTTTGTTAAAGAATTTAGTGCATTGACATTTGCTTGAGGACACTGTATAAAAGGTTTTGTTCTGTAGCTATTATATTTTTCCTCTCACATGATAATGCATCATATTCCTAACTTTTGTGTACCGTGCAGTAATGTTAGAATCAAATCTTTTGTTATTTAATGTTTGTGTACTAGAAGCTCTTTGTATGTGTATGTGTGC
The DNA here is from genome assembly GCF_033026475.1 of Channa argus. Classification (NCBI taxonomy): domain Eukaryota; kingdom Metazoa; phylum Chordata; class Actinopteri; order Anabantiformes; family Channidae; genus Channa; species Channa argus. The sequence continues at coordinate 10,285,996 of NC_090205.1, forward strand.
AGCATGGAGGAAATGCCCTAACCTAGATCAATAAGCTATGCTTGTTTTTATCATCTAAGTAAAAAAAAATGTGTTACGTTGTGGTTATTAATGCAGTACTATAGGCAACTTTCACTTCCTTCTTGTAGAGGAACACAGGTGTGTAAAACAAGTCATGAGGCAACACTGTGAGCTACTAAAGTGTGTAAGGACATATAAATAGGTTATTATTGGATAGAGCCATTATTACACAAATCTTTAGTCTGGTAGGAACAGAAACACTGTTCTCAACATGAATACTTTACATTTTAATAGAACTTGACAAAATGAGAGTATGTTCTCTTTCTAACTCACATCTGGCTTCTGTGTGGGAGTGCGTAGATAAATAGCATCACCACTTCCTCACCCACCTTTCCTGCTCCCCTTCACAGGCCTCATTCCTGCTAGGTCCCACATCTTGTGGTGGAGCTTCTGTGTTTCTGTCTTAAGCAAATTTGAGCAGGTGCAGATTCTATGTTTATAGTTCAGAGTTCTATATTTAAACATAACCTTTACAATTTCCTGTTATTTTTTTCCATAACTTGCCTTCAATCCTTTTTTAAAAAGTAATGTGTACAAGTTGTGTCATATTAAATATTCTGAAATATTAAACTGGTTTGAATGATTATTCAATTCTTTTATTATTGTTGCGCTTTTTTTAAAGGGAGAATAACCCTGAAAATTGCTTGTAGAGTCAATGAGAAACTATGACCCATACGTCTCCTAATAGCATTTCCATCACCCCTTTCAATGAGAGTTACCGGGCAATACAAGGTTTTTGTACAAAATAAACATTTAAGTAGTTTCCTCTAAACAGATAATGACACATTTGGAGGCAAAAGGGCTGTTGAGTTTTTGAGAATCCTACAAATCATTCATTCATGTGACACTCAGGCAGTGTCTTTGGATGTTACTGGGTTTCACTTGTGAGGAACGCGTGGGTGCATAGCTGTTGGCCACGACAGCCCTTAAACCTTAACATAATGACTGTATAAAGTTCTAACATATTAGCAAACAGTGGCTTATTTGCACAGCGTGTGAACACAGAGCAATGTTAACTTTTGTTTGGAGATGAACTTGTGTGCTACCATATAAAGGTGTATATCTGATTTGGAGTCAGCCAGTATGCTAAATGTGTCAGTATTGTGTAATAGAAAAACCAACCATGGATATGCCATCAATAATCCAAACCAATCTCTGCTAATATCTCATGAGACAGCCACTGTCCCCACTCAAAGTACTTTATAAACTCGCAGTTACTGTACTGTACTGTAAGTTATATGCAGTCAGACTATCATCTGGTTTTGCTAAAGATTTATTCGCTTTGGTTCATGTTAAAAGTTGTGTCGCGCTTTGAATTTTAAATGTGATAGTTTCAAACAAGATACAATAAATCTGGCAACGCTTTGCAACTGCTTGGCAGCGGGCTGTATGGTGCCAGGTTACCAGACTCAGGTATGTACACCCACTCTCAGCTCATAAAAACTTAATGATTGCTTGGCTCGCAAATTCTGCTGTTCAAGTCTACTTTGCATGAATTTTTGACATTGTATTGTGTAGGGGGAATAAGAAGTTCTAATAAAAACGCTGTTATATTGGTCCTAAACAGGTGGTGGCGGTAGTGCTGCATTTTAACCCTACAAGCAGTTGGACGCACTTTTCTCGGGTTGGACAAAGGCGTTCAGCTTGCTTGTTTTAAAATGCTGTCGTCCTCTTATTCTGTAGCAAATCCACAACGCTAACAATCTTGGTGTCTGCTTCGTATAAAATAATGTGTCGAGTGCAACAGAAAATAATGCGCTATTTCGTCTTCTCTTGTTTCCTGAGGTTGGCTTCAATGTCAGTGCATACTCAATAGGAGGAGAATAATGAGAAGAATTTATTCACACTGGCATTCATGGCTGAAAACAACCATAATTTAAATAGTGAATCAAAACAGTAAAATTCCCTCCGTTCGCTCCACAGCCTTTGGTTTGATGAACACCTATTGATACTTCTTGAACTACTTAACAGCAGGTAAAGTGTTAAAGTTGCCCAACTTTTACAATAGTTTAAATGCCATTCCCACAATCTTTTCTGTTTGTTTAAACCGCTACGACTATTGTCATTAAAACTAAATCCGGGGATTTGCAGATACTGTATGTCCAGTGCCTACATTTGTTTCATTGTCTGACTGATTCATGCTTTATATAAAGAAAGAAGTTATATACTTCTCAATAAAGACAGTGAAGGTGATTCAGAGCAATTTGAAATAGAAAGTTTGACATATTTTGGGCAGTTTGCAGTAGGTTTTGTTTCATCTAATCCTGAAAGGTTAAGTCTTTTCACTTTCCATCATGAGTATCATGTCGTAGAAAAAGAGAGACCCTCACCACAAGCACTTTTATCAAAATGTTTGATCAGCCAAGCAACCACAAACCAGTAAACCAATATTTGAGGCAACACATCAAAGTTGACATCACAAGCACACTTGGATTGCAATGCCTCCATTTCTGTCCACTGAATGCTGTCAATTTTGTAGCTTCTAAATGATTCTCTCATCGCCAGATCCTGTTTGTTATTCGCATTCTGGTGCACGTTGTGGTTTTACATTGGCCGTTAGAACAAATTCAACCTTAACCTCTCAGTTCAACCCAAAGCTGAACCCTAAACGGTTAAAAGAATGGATCCAATGGCTCACTCACCAACACAACATTACCACATTAGATACTTCTAAAACATTTTTAGTTCCTATTTTTTGAAATATCTGCACTTAATCGCTACAGTGTGGTACACACTGTCAGAACTATGAAACACTGCTGTTACTGTGCTGTTGTAAAGAATAGTGGCAATTCATGTTTTTTTTTTTAACACTGAGAGTCATTTGGTTTTCAAAAGGAAATGGGCTGTTTTTGAATGTGGTAGAGAAAGATGACAAATATGTTTAATGGGTACATTAGAATGAAAACCAAACATATCAACAACATGCCAAAACAGATACTGCTAGGAAATGCGTTCTAGTCAATCCCAGTAAACTTAAATACAGTAAACTGCCCTCATTCACTGAGGGCACTGTGTTTCCTAAATTTGAGAAACTAAAACTTTTCACAAAACTGAAGTTGGTTAGTTGTTAAAAATGTCTTCCTGTTGAGGTGGCGTTCAAAAGCTCCACAGAAAACAGAGGGGGAAAAACATACTTTGACTGCAAATTATCAAGAACATATGCAAAACACAAGTGAGTTAAAAGGCTAAAAAGCATTTAAGAAGGGCTACAAACTGCAACGTCGGAACATTCTTAAAATATGAACAACAAGATAAAAGGAGGCAAAATTAGCATAGCCCACATCGGAAATATTTGTACGTCATTGTTTATCGTGTTAATTACATTTTAGATGTGTGTAGAATAAGAATCTGGAGTATCTTCCGTGCCAAACAAGAAAAGAACTGCATAAATATATAGTTGGTCTGAATAGAAAGAACGGTTATTTTGGGGCCTCCAGGTTTAAATCAATATGTGCACTTGTTAAACAGAGACACTATTGGTAAACCACACAATATTCAGTTGTGTTGAATTCAGTTTCCAGTTGAGACTTTGCAGCCATCCTGCGACCTACTGAAATGACAACACAAATCTTTGTGTATTGTAAACAGTTGCCAAGTCAAGTGTATTGTTATCCTGTGCTCCACTGAGAATTCTCTGATCTCCAACCGCTGCAGTACTTGTTTCATGCCACAAGAGAGGACTGTTCATCTGGGAAGAGATGACTGCACTTATTTTTCACAAAGAGAGTGAAGTCATTTCTCTGATAATCATTATGAAACACCCTCTGCTGGGGCTGGATTTAATACTAAGTCACGGCAGTTATGTAAACTCTGAAACAGTTGCAATGCATTTGCAAATTTTGAGGACAGCAATACGTTTGCCTGTTTTTGGACTCTCATATCGAAAGGTGACAGTGTTCAGTTTAAGCTTCAAAGGTGTTAAGGGATGGTCGTCACTGTTTCCGATGACCACAATCTATATGTCAGAGCTAATTTTGTGGCACTTTGAATCTTGGGTGTATCTGTTTATGAAAACAGTGTCTGCATGGACTTTATGTGAACATTTATTTGGCCAGAATTCTGGGAGTCCTTCTGCCTGCAAGAGTGAAACTGCCAAAAGTGTCAGTTATTAATAAAATATTTTGTTTTTATGCAAAGATACAATTTTTAGTCACAAAATGTGGAATTGCTTGCATAAATCTGTTAAAAGTAAGTGCATAGAAAGACAGTCCATTTTGAATTTCAAATGCTACTGAGCAAACCATTTGCTCTAAAACCTCACGCTTCAGCAGGGCACAGTGAATTCTCAGTGTCGACCTTTTTTCTGAAACAGTAAGACCAGCCACTGAAGTTTCCTGTATCTCTGTTGCAATCTTATCATAACCACGTGTAGAAAAACAGCCCGCTGGCAAACTATCAGAATATAGAGCAAAAACAGATGGTTGTAACACTTTGGTATTAACGGCTCACTGACCTTAAACTACATTCATAAAATACGTATTTGAAGGCTGATTAGAATGATTTGATTTCATGTAGATGACTCTTTTCATCTTCCTTACAGAAAGTTAATTGCTGAGATTTATGCACTCTTGCAAACAGAGTCACACGATGATCAACACGGGAACGAGGAAACAGTTGTCACAGAGATACTGGAGCAAACCTATTGCTAAAGCCCTGCCATGCAAAATGCATTAAAGACAGATCATCGGTTGTAGAAAGCAATAGACCCACAGTGTACTGTATTTCAACAGATACAGCTTAAGAGGATTTCCTTTTTCAAGTTTCTTTCTCATAACTTCCTTAATTATGCATATAATGTGCAAAAGAGCCGATTAACACCAAAGTATCTGTGAAAAGCTGCAGTCTCACAGTCTGAACCACGATGTTTAATTTGACTAAACGTATCTTCTTTCTGCTATAATGATTACAACAGTCGATTCATATTCAGATTTAAAAATAACATCCCGAAAAACAGACTGCAAAGACATTATCTTTATAAAAGTGCCCCTTTTTTGGTGTTCAGCCCCATTGTCTTCTATGAATAACCATAGCAAAATACCGTGCTTGTTGTCTGTCAGCAATGGGTGTGATCTGGCCGTCTGCACCCCAGTGAGTCAGACCCACAAGGCCAGAGCATGAGGAAGTTGCAATGCTTCCTTTGCCACCGGACTTGTTTTCAACAAAGGAAGGTTGTAGTGAATGAAAAACATTGTATAATACTATGATATGTTTTTAATATTAAGCAGTGTGGGCACACGTACTCATATTCCGCATATAGAAACATTTCAATTGCTTTGTTGCAGTTTCTCTTTGTTGCAGTTTTCTGATTTATTGACATAAATCAGGGGAGTGATTAGAAAAACAAATTGGGCTGGTAAACGTTTTTACACATTGTCCCCGATGTGAATTTGCAATGTGAAAAAATGTTTTTAGTAGAGAAATACCCAATGACAAGAGTGATTCACAGGTGTGAAAACCACAGGATAACAGTTAGATCAAAACTTAAATACAAAACACTATGATATAGGGTATTGTTCACCTTTGGGTAAACTTTCAACATTTAATACAATAATTAATTTTGATAGTGCAAGGGGTCATTTACGTTGTTTTAATCATTTCTGTCTAAGACATCCCAAAGTGACCACATGTTATATTTTAAGCAGTCTCTGATCGCACACACTTAAACACATTTTTTTTTAACTCACGGGATAAGATGAAAGAAGAAGGACACAAAAAAAAAAAAAGAAAAGAAAAAAAAAGGACGCTTCTAACCCCTAGATCTTAACCTGTGGCATATATTAATTGTACTGATGCTCTTTGAGTTTGTTGCGTCAGTTTGGTTTCAGCACAGGAAGCTGCTGGTGACTCCTGGCACAAAGATCTGATCATACCTGTACTTGGTACTACAACATCTAAGAAACACATGCCACCCAGCAGACTATCTCAAGGAAATCATTGTTTTGAGAAAAAGTAGTCGGAATTGTGGTTTGAAAGTCATTCTGAGCTCAAAACATCAAAACACTTGTGTTTCTGGAGCAACGGGGAAGACCCCTCTTTTGCTGTTATTCATTTGCCTAGTTTGAAGGAAAGTTGATATAGGTTTAAAATAAAAATAAAAAAAACACCTGACTGGACTCAACCCTGCAGCTGAAGCCACAGAATATACACCTAGATTTTCCTTTCACAAAATATGCCCAAGATAGCTAAACGCCCACAGCTGTTTCAATCACAAAAGGCCAAATGAAATATTACACACGTCAGTTTAGAGCAAGCGTGACGTTGGACACTGTACTTGTGTGTGTAGTAAGTAGGTGTTTCGTAACTGCAGGCTGAAAAAGTTTTAAAGGTTCAGCAAAAGTAGGGAGAGAGAAGAGACACAAAGATAGAGAGAATAAGAGGGAGGGACAGGATATTTTGTCACCATGGTTACCGGCAGCAGATACGGATCTTGATTTCTATAAGTCATGTTGTTCTCATTTGGGGCAGTGTGGTTGCAGTGCTATCAGGACAGCTCTTGTAATACAGATAAAGTTTGCATTAGAAGTTCTATGTCTTCTGAATCAGCGTGGCTTCAGTATTTCTGAGGAGAACCATTCTATCTGCGAGGTACGTGTCCTTCCCTGTGTTTATTTTTTTGGGGGGGGCAACAGATCAGTGGGGACACACAGTAAATTGGACGTTGTGTCAAAAGTGTAAATGTATTTAAACTGTTGCATGTGTTTTGCCATGCTTTCACTGGCACAAGAGAATTGTTGGTGTTTAGCTCGTAACGGATCTATGTTGTAAGGATGTGCTGGGTGGTGAAATATCATGTATTTGTTTGTTTGTTTTTGCTTTTGTTAATAAGGCAAATGCAGTGCTTCAAATAATAATTAGCATTAAATACTCAATTACAGTTAAAGTACAAATCACTTTGACATCTCTTAAACATCTCTTCAAAGTGTATTACCGATAGGGAAACTTCATTTATATTAAAATTGCTAAATGCTTGAATAAAACGTGTATTAATCAGAAAATAGTAGTCTGGCATGTTTGCCTCGTGGTTTGTGGTAATGAGCCAGGAAATGTGCTTCTCCACTGCACCATGTGCACAGGAGATGGTCATAGCAGGAGCGGGTAACAATTTTGGCTCAAGCAAATGACTTTCCAATGACTTACTATTCTGAGGGACGGTGCCCTGGGGAAACTGACTTCCTCATTTAAAAAACACCATCTCTCAACGCAGTTTCTTTTTCTTTTTTTTTTTTCTTCTTTCTTTTTGTCATGGTGTAACTGCGAACTTGTTGCAGCTGCATCGAGAACCAGAATGGGGCTGTATAATTGTTCATGGGCTTCCTCTATGCCACCTTTAGCTACTGTGAAAACATCTCACAACCCAGCCCAGCCCATGTCCTGTGAGATAAGCATGCAGCTCAGTGGGCATTTCAGTTACTCTGCATCAAAAGGTTTAAAACAATGATTGTATTTTTATGACAATAACATTTTTTTTTTCACAGCGGAGCTAGAGAGTGAGTAAAACCTATTACATGTGTTGTGTAAAGAAAAAAACTAGAGGCGCTTTAGATCTTGACCTTCACTTTCAAACATCTGTTAGACAAACTAAGGCAAAAGTGAATTCAATTTGGGCTCTGATCAAACAGAACCACCAGATGGCACTAGAGACCACACAAACCACTTCTGTTTTGCAAAGAGCGGGCTGTGCCACATTACCTGACTGAGATTTTCAGTGGGTAAATGAGGTTGCAGCTCCTCAGCCACTTCAAACACAAATTCCTTTTGGTTACAGAATGTAGAACCTAAATGTTAAATTGCAACTCTCTTCCGAGAATGTTGATTGGTAAATTCATACATTAAATCGCTTTAAATGATATAAAAGTTCTCATGTTTTTATTTGCGGCCCAAAAAAGTCGTGCCTCATTCCAAAAACACCAGATTAGTGCCAGTAAACACAGTTGAAAACATTTAGAGAAAATGTCTGTTTGACACGACAGGTCGTCTGGAAATTTGTAATGAGAAATATTGCAACTTCTTTTACTTCCTTTTTGAAAGCAGACTTTAAACCTGCATTTGAGCTTGTGCCAAGGTCGTACTGGACAAAATAGTTTCATTTCAACATAGGCATGTTGAATTTCCGTTTTTCTTTTTTTTTTTTTTTTAATTCACACAGCATGTCTGATTCAGTTCCTTATACGTAGGAAAACCAAAAACAAAGAACAATAAGGTGTAAGCCTCTGAGTTTAATCAAATCATTTATGTATGTTCTTTTTCTTTTTGCAGTTTCTAAAAGACCAAGATGGGTTCTACAACTGTGACAATGACCTCCATCCTCTCACCCACCAGCAATGAGACTATCTGTCACACCCTGTATAACCACCGAAACCAGGCCAGAGTCTTCATGCCTCTCATTTATAGTTCTGTTTTCCTTGTTGGGTTGCTGGGTAACTGCCTCGCCCTCCATGTCATCCGTTCCAATCTGAAAAAGCTCAACTCCACCACCTTGTACTCGCTCAACCTGGTCATTTCTGACATTCTTTTCACCATCTCTCTGCCTTTGAGGATTGTCTACTATGGTCTGGGCTTCCACTGGCCTCTGGGTGAAATACTGTGTAAAGTCTCAGGCTTCATCTTCTATATCAACACCTATGCAGGAGTGAATTTTATGACTTGCCTCAGTGTAGACCGCTTCATTGCTGTGGTCTTGCCTCTGCGGTTTGCCAAACTCAGAAAGGTCAGTAATGTGCGCTACATTTGTGTTGCCGTGTGGTGTCTGGTCCTGGCACAGACCCTTCCCCTCCTCGGCATGGAAATGACAAACACGGAACGCGATGGCTATATCACATGTATGGAATACCCCAACTTTGAGAAAGTAGACTATATTGCAAATATACTGATTGGCGCAGTCTTCCTTGGTTATGTGATCCCTGTGGTCACCATCCTGGTGTGTTACTCTGTGTTGTGCTCCAAGCTCCGCTTAACAGCCAAGAACAACCATTTGACGGAAAAGTCTGGTCGGAGTCGCAAGGCCATTGGTGTGATCTGCTGCGTGTCCCTGGTGTTTGTTATCTGTTACAGCCCCTATCACATTGACATCCTGCAGTACATGGTCCGCAAGCTGGTGTCGAGCCCCGACTGCGCCGATCTCACGGCCTTTCAGGTTTCTCTGCACATCACCGTGTGTCTCATGAATCTCAACTCCTCTTTGGATCCATTTATATACTTCTTTGCCTGTAAGGGCTACAAGAGGAAACTTCTGAAGCTGCTGAAGCGGCAGGTCAGCATGTCCTTCTCTAGCGTGGTGAGGACATCACCTGAAGGCTCCTCCAAGGATGTTATTGATGGCAACAAGATCCAACTCAACAGCTCTACATTTGCAACCAGTGAGAGATTAACAGAAAGGAGATCACACCGGGTTTAATAAATTCCAAAACTGAGGCACCAAGAGAACTGAGAGAACTGTTTATGTTTTGCTGAGCCTGCTTCGATCAGGACAGTGTCTCAAACTGATTGAATTGGGACTTTCTTGGAGTCCAAATAGCTACACAGCATCTGGATCCAAAGGATTTTACTGTTATTTAACTAGATTAGTTTCCACTTGGATTTTTACAAAGGAATATTCTGCACATCATGTGTTTACATATTTTCTAACTAGTAAAGAGCTTAGGTAGAACAAAGTTTAGCAGCTAACACATAAAGCATGCTTGTCTCATGCCTGATGGGTCACGAGAGGTGCTTACTAGTTGAAGTGAAAAGTGATATTCTCAAAAGCAATATACAGCACTCACTTGATAAAACTTGAGAAAAATCGAGTTTCTGTAAGCAGAAACTCGATTTTTGCAACTGCACATCCTCACAACAACGGAGACGTTAATATAGAAGTAAACGTGTTAAGATTTACATCAACACAGATTATGAACTCAGGAACATGTATGAATCATTCTCATTATCTCAGCTGTGGTAGCATTCACTCACTCATGCTACTACATGCTAACTAAATGTAAATAATGTTGCAATTTTATTTAATAAGTCTGTTTTTTTTTCTTTTGAGTTTTTTTCATTTTTCATTCGGTGAGCGACGACATTCATGCATATCAAAATCATTTCATTTGTCCAGCACAATGGATGTGTGACATCTCTGTAGCACCTACACCTTTAGATTTATGTATTTCTCTTTTTGTTGTCAGTGAAGAATTTCAGTCCCTGCAGAACATGTAGAGCAAGGGGAAACACATGTCAAGTATATTTTTACCAGTGCTGCTGAGTGTTACCTCTCAGTCATAGGTTTTTCTTCACTCCCCTCCTCCTTACTGCTTAACATTTGCAAAGTGTGAACATATTTGAGTAACATCTGAAAAAAAAGTTTGTAAATGATCTAATGTCCTTATACCAGCTTCCCCCTTGGGCATCCTTGCAGCACCATGTGCATAATCTGTGCATCTGTGTCTGTCTATAATAGTGTTTTTTACATTAAGATACAAATGTTAAAGTTGTACGCTATGTGGAGGCTTTATGTTTAAAGTACTAAAGGTTAACCTGTCACTCATTTCTGTGGCGTCTTTCCATATTTGTGTCATGTGCTATACGAAGAACATTTTCATTGTTAGTGCTCAATAAAACAACAGTTATCTGCTGAAAGTAAGTGATTTTCTATCTTAATTAGAATTCACTTAGGCATCTAAAGGGAGCAGTGCTGGTTTTTTTAACTCTAGGTGTACCTCAAGGTCCAAGACAATTCCACTGTGCTTCATGTACGTGGCTCTACCTGGATTTTTTGGCAAACACAATTTTGTAATATAAATTTGCTCTACTGAGTATATGCATTAAATTAAGGGACGCTATAGGTTCAAATTCTATAAATATCAAAGAATTACAGAGCAAACAATTCTATTGGCAAACAAAATACTATGTAGTTTAATCATGTCATGTCATCATATCATGTAGTTTAAGGTCAAGGGTTAAATTGTGCTTTAGCAAATCAGATTTGGTTTAGGCATGGTTATGATTATAGTAAGTAACTAAGATATGGTCTCAGGTTAGCTGAAGTATGTTGTCATATCATGTGAAAAATAACTCTTTGGTCTTTGTCTTGCATGTAGGACAGGGGTTACTGGTTTAGGGGATTTCCCTAACATTTAGCTTCTTGTTTTTGTGACTAATTGTGACCTTAAGCATTTTATCTACCAATACCAATCAGCATTTGGGGACAACATTGCATAATAAAGACCTCTGAATAGCATTTTAACATCCGTAGCAGATAGTAGTAGAGTCGTATGATTACTTTGTTGTCTGGCACAATAACTAAATGTAATGCATTTTTCTATTCCCCAGCTTGACTTCCACACCTTTACTCCTTTACACTGGCTGCATTGTTTCCTCAGTTGTTATTGTTGCCATGTTGACACCATGAAGCTGTGCACCTCAGAGTTGTCTGATGTCTGCTTGTTTGTAGAAAGAATAGAAGTCATTGCATTTTATTTATACTGTTCGTATTTACATGAGAAATTCTTCTTTATGCAGATGATGCAGGATTATGTTGTGTTGTTACTTATGTTATTAGATTCCAGATACTTTACAGTGTTGAGATCCAAAAATAAAAGTCACATTAATGTATATGTTTACTGGCTGTTATTGATAATGTCACAGAATACACTTTCCGGCCACTTTATTAGGTACAGCTGTTCAACTGATCTTTAAGGCAAAAATCTAATAAGCCAATCCCATGCCAGCAACTCATGCATTTGGGCATGTAGACATGGTCAAGATGATCCATTGAAGTTCAAACTGAGCATCAGAATGGGAAAGAAAGGTGTTGGGACTTCGAACATGCCAGATTGGCTGGTGATTATTTCAGAAACTACTTATGCGTGGGCATTTTCACACACACCGATCTCTAAGGTTCACGTGAGCAGCACTTCTCAGGGTGAAAATGCCAGAGGTCAGAGGACAATGGCAAAACGGGTTCGAGCTAATGCAAAGGCAACAGTAACTCAAAGAGAGAATCTCTCTGAACACGCAATATGTCGAACCTCGAAGCAGATGGACTACAACAGCAGAGACCCACGGCTGGTTCTAATCCTGTCACCTAAGAACAGGAAAGTGATGCTACAATATGCAAGTATCACTTAAATCAAGCAATAGATGATTGTAAAACGCCCCATGGTCTGATGAGTTGGAATTTCTGCTGTGGCATTTGGATGACAGGGTCAGAATTTGGCATAAACAACATGAAATCGTGGATCCATCCTGCTTCGTCAACTACTCAGGCTGCCGCGGCTGCTGGTTTAATTCTCTTGGCAATTAAATTTTAAAGCCACAGCCGACCATGTTCATCCCTTTATGACCACAGTGTAATCATCTTCTGGGGGCTACTTCCAGCAGGATAACACGCCATGTCACAAAACTAAAATCATCTCAAACTGGTTTCTTGAACATGACAATGAGTTCACTGTATTCAATTGGCCTCCACAGTCACCGGATCTCATTCCAATACAGCACATTTGGCCTGTAGTGGGACGGGAGACTTGCATTGTGAAGTCAGTTGTAACTGTGTGATACCATGACTACCATGTCAACATGGACTAAATGTTTTCAGCACCTTGTTGAATCTATGGCAAAAAGAATTAAGGTTTCAATGCACTGAGGGTAAAAACCCAGTACTAGGAAAGTGTAGGGATTTTTGAATATTTTAGATTTTGTCAAGAAGAATTTGTTAAAACAGGTCTGACTTTGACATTTAAAGTTATGACATTGCCTTCAATGAAGGTGATATAAGAGTAAATTCATTCACAGCATTCTTTATGATAAAGCCAGATTATTTCGAGAATAAATAACAATGGACAATCATTCGTTTGCAACGCCCTTGCCAGAAAATCAGGGAAAGCAATAGCGAGCAAAATAATTTTAATCTCAACTGTTCGTCATGTATCATCGCCTTTATACATCCAGCAGGTCTGAAGAACAGAAAGGGCATAACAACACACTTCGAAAGACTCAGGCAAACCAGAAAAAACTGGAGTAAAGTTCAGCACAGCAGCAGCTCATCAGCATGGCCAGTGCCAAAGCGTCGGGTAAACCACAAAGCAAAGCAAGTTCTCACAGTGACGAAATATTTATTCTGTGTTATATTTTTGCTAAGAACATTTTAGAGTAAAGGACATTTTCCTATTGTTTGTTGCCTTTTTTGTTTCCTAACAAACTTAAAGAGGCATTTTCACTAAAACAAATTAAAGCCCTCAATTCCAGGAACTTCTGTTGACGTGGCATTCGTGAAAAATACATGAGTGAAACGGTAAACCACAGTAGAGGCGCTAAGAATTCGAAGTGAAACAATTAATCAGTTATTAATCTATTTGCTGAAGATAATATTGGGCTTCAGTAAATCAAAAGCATTAGTTTCAGCTTCCCGCTAACCTCGCTGTCGTTTGTGGACTTGGGGCTGTTGATGAGACAAAACAAGATACAAGTGACAACAGGTGATTTTGATTGGCACTTGACATAGAAAAATGTCAGTCAGTGTTAAAAGTAATGTTAATCAGAGCCCTAATAGGAAAATTATCAAACGATTTCTCTGGCTGATGTAGATTTATTCCGTGTTTCCACATAACCACATGCTCTCTCCTAATTAAAACTTTTGATAACTTTCTTTTTCTTGGCAAACTGGCTCATTTGGCAAATGAACACAGTTGATATCCTCTATATGTCGCATTAAAGCACAGCACTATTAGATGTTTAATTGCTACCTGGCCTCTTACATTTTTCCCATTTTATTTTTCATCTTATGTACCTGGATAATTCTCTAGCTGCTTGTATTGCAGTAAACATGGCATTTCACACGTATCATTGCCATCGGCAACACTGCATTTTTTTAAATTTACATTTTATTTTTTTTTTAAAACATTTCTTTGTGGAGTAAAGTGCTTGTTCACAGGAAGTGTGGGGGAGTGTGACACAATGTACCCACACTCCTGAACCCTTAATGTATTAGAGACATGTATGGTACTTCAATAGTCTGATTGTGCCAATGATGTGAATGCATTGTCCAGAAATTAATTTGACGCCCTCAAGTTTTATTTTTTCTGACTTTAAGTTTATGTAAATACATAAACATAAACTTTATGTAAATAAACTTGAAAACCTGAAGCTTTGGGTGCAAGAGCACTAATAAATGGACTTTCTGGGAAGGCAGGAGATGTCCAGGTTTGAACTGAATACATTTATTTCAAATTCATTTTTCAGTATTTTCATTGAAAAAAAAAGAAACTCTTAGAATTTTAAAGGTTTGGGGATACACAATATTATATTTTTTTTTTATCCCAAGCATAGTATTATTTATGTTTTCAAACATGGTGGTGATCTTAAACTATTGATATATTTGGAACTGTTCAAATGTAAAAATTAGTTTAGACAAACTTTATTGTGTGTTCTGCTGATATTATCAACACACGAAATGTTTTCCAATGCATTCATTCATGTACACCGATCAGCCACAACATTAACGCCACCTAGTGGTTTTGACATACATGGTTTCGTTTTTATAAAGTTATGATGAATTAACATATACTGATGTCTCATTATGGGTTAACCACCAGTCAGTACATGAAGTGGTTAAAATCAGCTCCTCTCTCACCAACATTAATCTTTCACGCATTTTTCATGACTGTACATGTTTTGCCATAATTAGTATAGTTTAAAATACACTGTTTTCTTACTTGAGCAATTTAACTTTCTGGCTTTAGGTAAAATGTAGATAATCTGATTAGTGCTTTTAATGTAATAAAAGAGATTTAAAGTGGAACTTGTAGTGGAGCTTTATTTATTGAGAGTATGAGTTTGCATTACCTCTGCACACAGTGTATCACATTCTGCTGTGTATGGGGCCTTGTACCTGCAGACTGCTCAGAGTGGCCATGTGGACCCTGGTCCTCAGTGACATTATTAAGACCACCATTGTTAAGGTTCTCGCTAATTGGTCTTCATACAACCCTATAAAATTAATATTTCAAAGACAAAAAATCTTTATTGGGCAGACTGAATCCGTTTTGTAGTATTTGTTTTCCGCCTCTAGAGGACAGTGTAAAGCAGGTTAAAAGTCGATGTGAAGGAAGTTAAATGAGACGCTGTACACCTAAAAACAGTATTGACAAACAAAAGAACATGAATTATTTATGCTATTGGGATTATATTTCTATCTAAAGAGGAATCGGGAGGTGTAAAATAACTAAATTAGGAGAAAAGACCAGTGAGATAAAACCTGACTTTGCCATCATATCTAAATGCACTTATGTTGCTTACGATACAGGTGAATTATAAAGAATACATCGTGGATTGAAGAATGTACTGAGGCAACCACATGACAAGTATCAAAGAGAGGAAAACATCACACAGCCTGTTGTCATAACAACATATTGCATTGAACACGAAGTACCATCTGGTATGAGATTTTAAAGACGCATCGAGAGGACAAGCCGATAGATAATTATTTCCCAGGAATAAGAATTAGACTGAATGAGCAGCCTTTTTATAGACACTGTGCTGACAATACTGGAGTGAAAAGAGAAGAAGCGAGAAAAATTAAGAAAGTTCCCCATTAAGGTGTTTGACAAATACATGTGACCTTTTAAAGAGGGCAAACAGACAGTTGTGAGAACTCAGAAGGCACAAAGAGGAAATGCTCAGAGCTGTGGGAATGCGTGCTTTAGACTGTATTTCCTAAGATCTAAAAATGGAGTGAGAAGTGTCCGTGAGGAGATCAGGGGAGGAACTTTTGATTGCACAATGTTCTTTGAGCCAAATGTCCTAATTCATAGTTGTTACCAGCTCACACGCACACATTAATCACACACATTAATCTGTATTCAATCCGGGTCCAGACTGACCTTGAGCGTTTCACCTGAGGTATGTGCTTTGCATCCATTAAGGCGACGTGGTGTAAAACCATCTCCCAGCATCAGCGTGAAGTGTCTATTACCACCGTCTTATTTCCTGTTTATATGGCAACTGCCTCAACATCCTGTTTTTAATTACTTCTCTCTAGCAGCAGATGCTTCTCACAGCAACCTGCTGTGGATTACTCCCCTGAGAACTAATGTGCTGTGACAGACCCCACTTTTCCAATCAATAACTTGCCCTAAATCTGCCATCTCTGTGCCTGCCAAACACACTCCCACTTCTAATGGCACATCATTTTCTTTAAGGGGGTGTAATTGCAGACTGTGGAAATCTGTAGCCCTTTGTGTTCCAACTACGTAGATACTGTAAAGGAATCTAAAGTACAGAAACTACAGCCCACAGACGACACAGGAAGTGATGGGGGGGTTTACACCGTGCTCAGTCTCGCCATTACCATCACATTACCCTTTAAAAAAGCATCCACTTCCCTGTTTTGGCTGTTTGAGCGAAGTGCTCAGATAAATCGCTGTGCCACTTCAGGAACCTGTTGGTGCAAGCTTGCCAAGATGTTTGTTTGATTACTTTGGGTAAGTCATTCATTGTCCACGCGAGCCTACCTGATCTGTTCGACCTTTAAGATGGAGGCAAAATGTATTTTTGGTTGTTGTGTTTTCTGCTACAGAACTTGCCGTTTGTGCCTTTTGTTGCTGGGCTTTACAGCAAACTGATGTAAATCACCTTTTTTCTCAATCCACTGGTTTACAATACTTGTTTACATTATTTCTATTTGAGTGATCCCCCACAATTCATGTTAAATAGAATATGCAGTATGTGAAAGTAAGTAGTCACATGGTTTCTTATCAAGCCACAGCACCACTTTCTCAGGGAAAAAACTTCCACTTCCACATTTTTGGCCCCATCAATTGTATTTGCTATTTTTTTCTACACTTGTTATGTATATATTATTTAAAATATATATGTGTGTGTGTGTGTGTGTGTGTGTGTGTGTGTGTGTGGCCATTTTTCATATAATATTTACTAAAATGATACATATCTATTTGTCTTCCTCTTTCTTTCTCAGTACAGCTGTGCATCTTTTAAAAATAACTATTCAAATTGTCAAGCAGCAAGTTCTGCAAATTATACAGATAACAGATATAAGTCCATATTTAGTAGCCTCTGAAGTAGACGTTTCAACGCTAGTGTTTCTACATATTGGGCTTTTGCTAATCATGTCTACAAAGTTGTTTATGGTTTGGGTGACAGACCTGATGAGGTAGTACGTTGCATTACCTACTTTTACTTCTTGTATCACTTGAAGTTTAAGGAATCAAGTTTTAGTCAACATTGTATTTCTGACAGCAAGTTACAGAATTGTTCAGCTTAGATTTGACACAATACAAAGGGTCGTGGATGTATGTACTTCACTAGGACTTTCATAGAAGCACAAGAAAAAATGCAAAACAAATTTGTGACAATGAAAGAAATATATAATCAAAACAAACACCAACGTGTTTCCGTACAATAATTACACTAAAAAATGTTCTTTCTTTCTGCAGGATTCTATCAGGTTTGGTATGGAGCTGGATCTGAATTACTCCAACATGTCTGAAGTGTCCAGAATTACAAGCCCGGAGCAGGGGCCGGTGGAGTATCGTATCATGGGCCTGATCTTCTACTGCTTCGTCTTCATCATAGGGGTCATAGTCAATGTCATTGCTCTGTGGGTGTTTGCTCTCACCACCAAGAAAAGGAACTCTGTCACTGTCTACATGATAAACGTGGCGGTGATAGACCTCACCTTTATCCTGCTGCTGCCCTTCAGGATGGTTTACCACCACCAGGACTACTGGCCCTTTGGTGATCTTTTCTGCAGGATCAACGCTGCTCTCACCATTTTCTACCCCTGCATGGCTCTGTGGCTGTTTGCTCTGATCAGCGCTGACCGCTACATGGCCATCGTCCAACCAAAGCACGGCAAGGAGCTGAGGAACGTCCCCAAGGCCGTGGTGGCAAGTTTGGGCGTGTGGCTCATGACTCTGGGCAGCACTTTGCCCTTGCTTTTCTCTGCCCATGACCCCGACCGCATCTCCAACTTCACCACCTGCATCAAGACACAAGACATCATTTACATGCGTAATGACAACCCTGTCAACTTTGTGCGACTCATCTTCTTCTTCCTGGTTCCCATATGTATAATGATCGGCTGTTATATTGTCATTGTGGATAATCTGATCCATGGACGCACCTCCAAACTCAAACCGAAAGTGAAGCAGAAGTCTATCCGGATCATCGTCACGCTCATTATCCAAGTGCTGGTGTGTTTTGTGCCGTTCCATGTGTGTTTAGTGCTCCGTCTGGTGGGCACTGGCCAAGATGGCGGGTTTAGCACAGGGGCGGTCTTCACCACATTCCTGATGAACATGAGCACAGTTTTAGATATTATTCTGTATTACATTGTTTCCAAACAGTTCCAGGACAGGGTGATCAGTGTTATTCTGTACAGGAACTATCTGCGAAGTGTGAGGCGAAAAAGCAGACACACACACACAGGCAGCATTCGGTCAATGAGCAACCTGACCAGTGCTATGATATAAAACTGCAGTCGAAGTTTCAAACAGCACACTGTATACAGTATATAGTGTGCTCACTTGGGCACAGTGTTACAGGGAATGCATCACCGTGTACATGGTTCATTATCAAAAGGATCAAAACTTGCAATTAATTTCCAAGGTGTAATTTACACTCACAGTATGGGAGTGCTGCTGTTGTGGCAAAAACATCTGTGTTCAGAGCTGATTGACTCACCCATGAGACTTGAGATGTTTTCTTGTGCATCTTTGCTCTGGCAGAAACAGCACGAGTGTCTGAGGCTCAGCTGTAAAACATGCAGGCGAAAATAAAGCTTGTAATCCCTCAAAATTTATTTCACAGTATTTCAGTTTTGCCTCGTTATTACAACATGTCTAAAACTGTGAAAGTCTTCTCAACCTTCTCACCATGCCGGCCAACAATTACAAAAAGGGCCCGACAGCCTCTGCGGGTGGGGGGTGGATGTGCGGGTGGGGGTTACCTACAGGAAACTATGGTGGGTTTATAAAGGTTACTGCTTTTGTTTGGCTGCTGCACTATATTTATAGCTTCGCCCCCATTGCAGCTCAGGGTTGCTAGATAACCACAAATGCACCGGTGCACCAGTTTGCTTGAACGGTGTCACCTCACTGTCTCGTATTTTTGGACACTAATTCCAACTAGTTGATACAGAGAATTATTACAACGCACACCTGGCACACATACAAGTGTCCTGAAAATTCCTGAAAGTGGAATGGCCAGGTGATGGCAGCATGGCACAGCTAGATCTCATCTACCTGCCAGAGCAGGAAAAAAAAAAAGCTGTGCTTTGTTAACAGCCAACATGAATAGTGCAATATTTTGTGTGTCCACTTTAGAGGCTTTTGCTTCCTGTTGTTGCATGCTGTTAGAAATTAACTGTTTTTATTACAGCCAATATTTTAGCTTTCATTCTTCATTCCTCCACCGTTTGTCAGTGAAGTTGTTAACTCCAGCCTCAGCGAGGAGTCAGACTGAGGTGTGTTTATGGTGCAATGCAAATTCTATCGATTAGATGTTAAATGATTCAGTCACTTGAAGTGCATTTACAGTAACATCCTCATGAGATGTCAGAGAGGCCATTTACTAGATTTAAAGCAACCTTAACATTGAAAGAGAAAACCTTTCCTGCTCGGGGGAACTTTAATGTCCGGGCTTTGCTGAAAGATGCAAGGTCCTGTAATTTAGCCGGAATTTATTCCTCAAATGAGTGATGAGCTAAAAGGTAGTGAATGTGTCTCTGTGTGGCTTCGTTTAAATAAAAGGGAAGAAAAAGCTTGTGTTCGAATGGGACGCAGTTGATAAGTGTCCTGCACAAACAAGTTGATTTGGTGTTGCCACTTGCTCAGATAATCAAGCCAGTGTGTCTGTCACACGGACACAGTCTTAACTGGATTAGACAGTGAGTCAGTGCGGCTGAGTAACTATGCAGTGTCTCATACAATTAGACATGCAAAGCACATGGTGGTGTGACTGCATCTAGCATATCCTGTAAAGTGACTGTACCGCTCATGAGCTGCGAGCACAACCAAATAAACCTAATGTAAGTAGATGTGGTACAGTGGTAAACTTCACACAGAGAAGCCACGTGGTGCTCGGCTGGTTTGTACATAGTTCACAGTCAGGAACGCGGCCGAATGGACGGGCTACACGGAGACGGAGTGTTTAATAAGAGGGGGCACATTACAAGATTCCCGTCTCACGTGGAATTCTGGGAACTGCAGTTCATCACGTGCTGATAGGTTTATTGGCCGGTGGACTACAAGTGGATTTATAGCCAAGAGGTCAAAGGTCAAATGAAACATCACAGGGTCTTCTATCTGTCCCACCTGTTAGCCATCAAAGAAAAACCAGCCACGGAGCTCACGGCAACTGGCATTTAAAACAATTAAGTTTCCTGTCAAGTCCCTGTGATGAATTATCCGGAAGCTTTACCCGCTGTAATTCTAAATCTTCCCAACAAGTGCCTTTGTTGTAGAGAAATTAATGAAAACAAGATTGTCTTTCATAGGAGCTGATCTAACAGCGCGACAGCCAGCTGCTCTATTTGGGAATAAAAACAGTCAGCATTAAACACAGCTCAGACAAAATACTTTTTTTTTCTACCACTCGTGTGGAAAACAAATCAGGCGGCGAGCGCAGTGGCCATCTGTTTTGTTATTTGATATGTGTGAATACATGTTGTAATGACTTTGTTTGCGAATCACTCTGCGCGGCAGAACACACAAGAGCTCTCGAAGTGCTGGAGTGTTCAAAGCTAATCATATAATTGGACACAATAGTCGATGACAAATGGAGACGCTTGGAGCCAGCCAGCTGGGGAAGTGAATATGTAATCATTGTAAAATCATATCATTTTTGCATATTTGAAGACAGCTTAATAGAGTTTGCGTGTCAGCACAGTATCAAATGATGATCAGAGACAGAGTTGGTGTATTTGTTTTTCTAAATAGTGCTTTGTTGGATTATTTGTCTTTACCATGATAAAAGTGTTTCTCAAGAATTGTATGTCTCTTATGGGTTCATTTGTTTTTCATGCTATTATAAATGTTAGAGTAAATGTGGACAAATGACCTCACTGGGTATGGAAATTTGAACACAGCAGTAAATAACCTACAGGAGTGATTGCTAATTTCTACCGCGTGGGCACAATGGGTGAAATAGCTACAAGTGTTAGTGGTTGGAATAAATACCAAAAAGCAATGAACAAATGGTGAAAAGGCTAAAAGAAGTAGGTAAGTGGTTGCAATAGTTAGCTAATGAAAAATAGTTGAAATTGTGTTCACCAAGCCCTGACACACAAAACTGCACCACAGAATACCTGTAGCAGCATTTTTTTCATATCATTAATCGCATGAAATAACATGTAGTTTCAATTCAACTGCACATGTTTGGAGCATGATGTGGGGGGGGGGAAATGAAGGGGGAGCCTACATTCAAACCATAAACGTTAGGAACCACAGTGTATTATACCGCCAGAGCCAAGTTTTACCACAAGAATAATAACTTTGATAACGATTGTAATACTTTCATGTGACCTAATTTGAACACACTCGAAAACACACACCTGAAGCATTTTTTCCTTTTCTTTTTTTTTTTGCTGCCCAAAATTGTTGTTGCATTTCAAACGACAGCAGCACACGTCGCAGTTTGCTTTGAAGCACACTTCCCTTCACCTTTACTATACCATTAGCCTTCATACTGTTCCCATTACGGACCGTGAGGACATGAAAGAGAACCTATAACGTTATATAGATACTGTACACGTCCAGCCTCGTTTGGGCCTCCTCGTCTACTGTACGGCATTAGCAACATGCAGCTGCCTGCATTTACATCGTTTAGTGTTTCTCTCAGGGCACTTTAATACACTGAACCTCTCCCCTGGTAAACTTTACAATAGGATGTTGAAGGATACTCCTGGACGGCCATAGGAAATGAGAGGCACATGTGTGTGGATGTAGCAGCACAACAGTGGCTTCCCCCCTGTGATGCTGAGCTTAAGGGCTCCGCAATGAGACTAATGGATTCCTTTTGTGGACAAAACTAGGTTAAGCACATGAGCTATTGTTCTTATCTGTGGTAGATGTAGTATGATTATGTACAGAACAGTGTGAGGTATTCCTTTTGCACATATATTTAGCCAGAACAGCTCCACAGAGGTAATCTTTCCCTTTGGCAATGGCAGACGACTCCTGCATTGTCTTTTGTCTCCATTAAAAGGAGATAATCTACTGCAAGACTTTCAAATGCTACTAAACTGACTCCAATTGACCCTGCAGTTAGCACAGAATAGGACGAGAGGAAATGTATGGCCTTGATTACAGCTGTGTCTATTTTAGCAGATTGTTCTGTTGCCGATTCAGACACACGCACACCCACACCCACACACACACACACACACGCACAGCCAGTCACCATTAGCACATATAAATAATGTACAGCCCTCATCTCTATGTTTTTTCCAACTCTCTACTCAGCTAAGTGCCTGCATGGAAACCTTGGCCTCCTCCTTGTCAGGTTCTCCATAGATTAGTATAAGATTTATTTTAAGTCTGTAAAGCAGCATGTTCTTGACAAGTGTTCCGCTCAATGCATGTGGGAATGTTTTTAATTTTATCATGTGAAGTGGAATAGGAGCTCCTGCGGGGACGGTGTCAGGTTGTGTTAATATTTAATCTGGTCTCACTTCAGTTTCCTCATGATCCGATGTATCGCAAGGGCGGGATGAGAAAGCAACATTACAAGACGGATAAAGAGACATGAGTAAAGACATTGTAGCTCCAGGATGCTGTCTCACTCAGGATGTAGTGCTGTGAAAAGCTTGTGAAGACACTATTATGAGATTCCACTTGTGTCTCTGTTCTCTGCCGAGGCCCGAGCCATAGTGCGGTGTGTGTGTGTGTGTGTGTGTGTGTGTGTCCTGAACAGTGAGTGATATTATGGCAGCTAACGCTAATGCACTCATTTCAGCTGATGTGCATCTACAGAGAGCTGACTGACAAATTTAATGTGAAAGCAGGTAGAGAGGCAGAGTGGAAGAGTTGTGTGTGCCTGGGAAAGAAAAAAAAAGCAGGACATAGAGTTAACCTGTGGTGTGTGTGTGTGTGTGTGTGTGTGTGTGTGTGTATGTGTGTGGGTTGGCACAGAGGAAAGAAGGGAGGGAAGGAAGGAGAGAAAGAGAGAGGGAGGCCTTTTCCTTCCTCTGTGTGCACATCACGTCTCCTCTCCCCGAGCTCAATTACAGGATTGATACTCAGAGAGGAAACTTCATCATGTCGTACAGATGTCTTCACTGGGAGAAAGAGGAAGAAGACGCATGTTGTCATTTAGCACGACATGGTCTGCGTTCGTTCAAAACAAACTAAATGAGAAACAGTTGGACAATAGGCTTCATTATAGGCTAATAATACATGTGGAGCACCAGTAAAAGGTGCAAACTCACGGGAGGAGGCAAATGCTTAGTGACTGAAGACTGAACTGGAGGTGGCCGTGCCTGTTGCACAGAGAATTTAACAATTCTGCTGAGTGAATTATTCTAAAACAATAACTTGTAAACAATAATATTCTCTCAGTGAGCCATTCAGCTCCATCATAGTAAACATTTTTTATAACCCAGACAGCTCTATAAAGAGCTTTAGGCATCATTGGGCTCAACCGTCATTAGTCAGTGCCTGTGTGTAAATCTGAATAAAACCACCGCACTGGTGATGCTGCGCAGACACGAGCCCATATCTATTTTACACTGTTTCATTTCAAACAGTGACACAAGTGGAGAACACACTCCACAACAATGGCCATGTTTTGCTTTAATTTGATTAGGTTTTGTCTCAGCAAATGCCAAGTCCTGTTTTGCCTCAAGAACATATCTCTTAATCACGTTCCATCCAGGCTGTGTCTTTCATCTAAATCTCACAGCCGTGGCTCACACCCAACTTTATTTTGCTGAAAGGTAGAGGAAGAAAAAAAAAGAACACAAGCACACACACACACACACACACACACAGGCACGCACATCCAACAAGGGGGAATACAATGACAAAAGCCTAGCTCTCATCTCTGTCACATAAAGTGATGTTTTGTGTTTAGCTGTGTGCAACTGAGGTGTGTGTGCATGTGTGTGTCTGTCTGCAGGGCTCAGATCCATGTTGTTTGGTTTGCTTCTCCATTAAGAGAGCTGTAAAGGAGAGGGAACAGATGGCTGCTGGCCCGCTCTGTCCTGCATCCTCTCACAACTGCCACACTTCCTGTGCGTCCATTAATCTTCTCTCACTACTCCTGCAGCACAACTTTATTAAAACAACTCAGGAGAGAGCCAACAACAAGCCTGCGCAGCTGTCAGGAGCAAAAGACAGAACCATTCGTCCACAGAAGAACGGCCTCGGATTTGTGGGCGCATCTGTAAAACAGCTCGAGCAGATTCCGGTTGGCTTTGAAGCAGCCGCTGCAAAGCACTCGCTGTAGTAGAGACACAATAAATGCTCATTAGAACGCAGCTGGAACCGCTGTAGTTGCCGAGTTCATAGGTGTACTCTGTCACTCTTAAATATGTGGGGCTCTAGCTCCCTGTCTTGGGACAGACTAGTTTCCTCCTGCTTTTAAAGCATGTGGGAAATGCAGGGTAATAGTAAACTTGAACCTGGGTGATGGCTTTGAGTGCAGAGAACAGCCAAGATACTAAATCTACGAGCAGCTTCTGCGTTAAACTGGAAACTACATATATTATACCGTACAGCTGAAAATCTTAATGCAATGGCGCGTTTCATAATTCATTAAGTGAATGAATGGTGACACTGGCTAATTAGTGGACTGTCAGGGGGAGACCACAACTTTTCCACATACTGTAACAGCACATAAAGTGAGAGATAAAACCCGATGCTACTGTATAATCACCGTAGAAACACATGGACTACATTTGTTCCTCTCACAGGAAGAGCTGCAGTAAAATTTAGGAGGCGCGCGTGTAAATTTACATGTAGCTCGCTGTCATGACGAATACTGTAAAAACGTAGGTCTGTTTGGCTCTGTGCTCTGTGTCCGTAGCAGTCAGCGGCTAAATTGAAAAATCAATTCCAATTTAAATTATTGGAATAAAGAACTCCAGGAGTCGTAGATTAAAAAAAAAAAAAAAAAAAAAAAAAAGAGAGGGAGGAAAAAAAAACCTTCTTCTTCTAGATCCCCTTTAATTGGAAAGTCATTTCTTCAGGGTATTCTAATGGTTCTGAGGCAAGATTGCAAAATAAAGTTGATGAGCTGGGGGGAGGTTAATAGAATGCGCCGGTGTTTGTGTGTGTTTGACTGACCCTGTGTGTTTTCTTTGCTCTGCCACACAGTGTTCAGTCTTCCCCTCCCTTATGACAGAGGCACCAAATGAAGACTAATCCAGTGGGCTCACACACACTCAGACACACACTCCCTCACGCCTGTGGTCATTCGCCTCATCCATCTGCTATCTGGGGGAGTGTCGGGGGCTCCTGGGTCAAACTAAATTAACCATCCCTCGCTCACAATTGTAAAAATGTAATTGACTTAATATAAAACCAACCCTGGCGATTTGGATACTCTGGCTGTGAGTAATTTTGTCAAAGCTCACAGACGCCACTTCAGATGTGGAGCAGCTTCGAAGTCTAATGGAGCCGTCGATGCATCGTGACACAAAGTGGCTGCTTAACAATCCCACAGTAACTTTCTTGGGGCCTTCTCTGGAAAAAAAAAATAAAACATTTTTAGAGCAACGTCAGATATTGATCATGAAACTGTTGTGACAGACACAACTCACTATTGGTAATTTTATATAGTGGATAGTTAAAAGTCTTTTTACTAGCAGCACAATGGATCATGTAATTACTGATACTATTACCAGCTTTAATGAATCCACACATCAGACAATTCAGCGTGCCAACATGGCTGTTCCCTTCAGGTGTACTGAGCGAGCAACCTTCATTAACTGTTTCAGCCCACACTCGCTGCTCTCATAGCGTCATTTTCAGTCACAGCATGGAGCTGTTTTTCAGCAAAAAAAAAAGCACTACAACCCCACGGCACACAGCCTGCTCAGCGCCAAACAGCAAACAGACCCTGTTAGAGACTGAACATACTGTATTGAAGTGTTTGGCAGCCAATTATTTCCATCAGGAGCTGGTGGTGACCAAAAAATAGATAAAAGGAGCACGAACGCAAGTCGAACGTACGAGGTTAATGTCTGAGGTACAAAAGTAATTATTTCTTCCGCTTACAGTGCCTTTAGCCCTATGTGATTACCCAGCATGCCAGAGCAATACATCCTAACAAAACACAGTCAGTAATACACTGCAACTTATAGCAAACATGCTTGTGACCTTTATCACCACCATCATTCTTGCTGTGACCATTATCACTTCACTAGAAGCCTATTGGCATGCAGCTCTCCCCAGGGAGGAACATTGCCAACATGTGCTTGAATTAGGAAACTATCAATTAACAGTAAATACGCTCCTTTCATGTACAACAGGGTATAATCTGGTGTCCATCCACCTTTCTTTCAGCCCCACCGTCATGCCAACCTGGACTGAGACCTTTCTGTGCTGCCTTGCTGACATTAAGGATGCACTGTGCTGAGACATTTCCATTCAAGAAACTTGTTGACATAGTTATCAGACATCAAAGAGCCTTGTGTCACGTTGAAAAGGCCTTACAAGAGTAATGGGGTTGTTAAAGGGCGTGTTGGCCTCAAATACCACAAAAAGGACAAGAGGATATGAACAAGCTTTGACTGAAAGCAGAAAGAACCTGGTGAAACTACAACAACGACTAAAAACAACAATAACACTGAAATAAATTCACCAGAGAGAGAGAGAGAGAGAGAGAGAGAGAGAGATGGGGAGCGCTTGGCTCCATTTCCGCCTAAGAAGCACAGAGTTAAAAGGTGGCCCCTGTACAAATGAAACTCAATTTCACGCCACATTATCCCTCCCTGTTCTCTTTCCTGGCTTTCATTTTCATTAAGACCAGAGACAATCATAAATTAATAATTACTGCCGAATGTCTAAGCGCAGGCCGCAGTCCTGTAGCCCTCCCCTCGCCTCTGTGGTCTTCCATGTTCACGCTTGCAAAATGTTAATTTAGGTAATGTGGCCTGGCCCTTGTCAGATAAAACTGTTTTGTACTTTCGCTAATACATAATGGTCTATCTGATTAGGTGACATTAGTCCTATCTTTCAGACAATCAGCCCGCACCCTTATAATGTCTCTCTACAGACTCAGGGCACCACTGAGTTAGAGACATGTAATATTACTGCTTTCACTAAATGGCCATCTCCTGGTCATAATGATGAGCAAATAATTAGACTGGTCGGGGTTAACAATGCAGTTGACTCTACGCTGAAGTATAAACGCAACTTCATTTCTCTCCTGTGAAACTTTTTTTTCCATCCTTCAAGTGCAAAAAGAAACTGTCAGCTGTGTCGGGATAAACACTTTTCTTCAGCTGGTCGAGCGAACACAAAACAACAGCAAATTGTGCAACATGATGTTAGGCAAACCAACAATGAAATAAGAAGCAGGATCATGCGGAATAATCACGTCTGGATGATGTCTTTATGAGCACATCTCCACGTCAAGCCAAGTAAAGAAAGCACACGGCTCACCCGGCTTTCAGCGCTTTGAATATGCAATCAGTGCTGCACTTTCCACACTACAGCGAAGTGAAAGGCAACAACACAGCTATAATGCACATTTGGTATTTAAAGTCATCGTGCCTCATGGTCATATTTGTACTGAATTGAATTTATTACAAAATGTGCAGTGATATGAAACATGTAGCTGCAGGGCTTCTTCTCTCAGATGCCAGTGCAGGAAATAAAAAAAAAAGGCAACAGATAGAGAGAATATTTGAGTAATAGCTGTGAACAGCCTACATCTCACGAGCTCATTGGAGGCACGAGGAGTGAATCTTTTCACTGCTTAAAAAAAAGAAAAAGAAGAAATGTGGATAATGTGGACACAATGTAAGTTTCTTCTCCTCCAAAGTGATCTTAAGTTTTAAAAAAAGCTTCGACGGGAGCGAGTTCGACAACGAGAAGCACGGCCCCATGATGGATTGCCCATTGTGCCATATTGTTCTGTCAAGGTTGATTGAAACTTTAACCTCATTTTTGAAATAAAACAAAGAAAAGCTTGAAATATTTCAGACCTTGAATTTTTACAATGCAGCATTGAATTATGCAGCAATCAGTCAATTATTCATCTCTGTGGCTGTGTTACAGCCATGCTTTAAAAAGCATGCAAAATGGGAATGGGCCAAGCATGCTGTGTCAACACATTTCACTCAGAATTGCTTACTAGAGGAATTTGTCTCCCAATGTCGATTTCATATTTTTTTTATGCATTTTAAGAGCTGTGCCGGTTACAGTTGCTCTGAAATGATCCCTGTGGATAACGATTGTGTCTTTAGAGCAAAATAAATAAAGTCGCCCAAGAACAGTCAGTGCAAATAATCATTACAAGGAAGGAAGAGACCTGGATGAAGTGCCACAATAAGAGGCAGTGTCACATTCACAACACAGAATAATCTGAAAAATGCAACATCTTCCAAACAACTCCCTCAAGGCCTGAGTGTTATTTGAAGTGAATATTAAAATGCCTGACCCTCCAGCACGTACAACTGGCTAAAGCAGCACTGTTTATTTTATGGTGATATATTGTGAATTAGTGTCATACACTTGAAAGTGCACATGAAATAATTTATTTACAGTGAGCTTGGTCACACCCCCATTTACATATTGTGTCTCGGGTTAGCCTGTGCCTTTAAACACACGCACGCACGCACACACACACACACACACACACACAGTCAGTAAAAAAGAAAGAAAAACCTCCACAAGATGTTGTCATTGCAAAACACATACAATTATTTTTTACTGCTATATAAAGTGAAGAACAAATATGCTCATTTATTTTTCTATAGCTCAGCACACCTGCAATGATGTCAGGCCACGTCACACAGGAAATAGTTGAAAAAAAATAAAAAGCCTGGCGGCTGATTGGACCGGTCTGCAGAAACACAACGATTGAGACTTGCAAAGAAAGCAGCTGCCCCCCTCCCACCCACCCCCCAACCCTTAGATGATCCTGAACTGTCCTGTTCGGCTGTGTCAGTGCTGATGAGCTACATGTTTATGTGTCAGTGGCTGTAGAAGGAATGTTAAATCAGTCTCCATTTAAGCCATTCGGCGTTGTTAACGCACAGGATTGTGTCCAAGCCCTCAGGCAACATAGTTAACTCACATAGTTTATCATCAACATGTTAACTTTATTTGAATTTGAAATACAATGAGAGATGATTGAGAAGCTATATAAGTTATCAGTGACAACAGACCGAGACACGCCATCGAGAACAAAAAGAACAAACACATTGTGAACATGGGATACTCCTCCTCCTCCTTCTCCTTCTCTCCTGATTGTTAACACATAAGGTCTAAACTGGTTTGCAGTTAAAGGACTGACATCAGCTTATGTCTAGATAATATACACAAGTGTTTCAACACTGAAATTCAAAGTCTTTAGGGAAAGTAACAGGAAAATTATAACTTATGAGGTTTTTCATTTTTATTTTTTCAGGTTTTCATGAAATGTTTTAAAAAAGTGTTTGTGTGTGTGTGTTGGTGTGTGTGTGTGTGTGTGTGTGTGTGTGTGTGTAGGTTCAACAAGGATATAAGCATTAAATAATTAAATGGCATTCAGATAGAAACGTGACTGATTGGTTCTCAAGCTGACATGTGATCATATTTAGTCTGGCTATTATTTCTTTTCTTTTTTTTTTAAAAAAAGCATTGAGAGGCGCAGATTTTTGAATGTGTCTCATGACAAAAATGTACAGTAAATTCCAAGAAATATTACCTCTGTTACAAAGATTACAGTACTATCGACAGCAAAAGTCTTCGTTTGTAAGTGAAACGTCTGATAATTATGTTTTCAAAATCATCTGGGCTTGAGTGAGTCAACCCTAGTATTTGTTCAGCACAATATAGGATTTATTAAATATCATAATTCCAGGACAAACATTTACATGCCTGCATGCTTTCTCACCAAAATGGCAGCTATGGGAAAGAATGATGGCTCAGAAATAGAACAAAACAAAACTGTAGGTTTATATAAATGGTGGTATTGTTTGCCTAATAGCTCTACTGCATACACAATACCTCTTAACGTTATATACACATACCTTACCAATGCACTCAGGTTCGATAGAGTGAGTCTTCCTATCATTATCATCAGATCTTGTATATACAACAATGGTAAAAAGGAAACTTGATTGTATTGTCATCTAATTTAGAAAACATGTAAATCAAACATCAGTCTTCTCTTTTGAGGAACACATGGGTAGATTCACACCCCCCCCCCCCCCCCCCACAAGGTTCATCTCCACGTGTCATATTTAGCTTCTCAAAATTCAATTTGAAATACAAAACAGAACTTCAGTCGAATTTCTTTTTCAAAGCTTTCTCGCTGGCTGAGATACAGTATAAAAATCTTCAGTGCTGTGAATGTTATGAGTTATGACCATCGGTGTACCATGGGTACATGTTTACTGTGCTCGATATATGTGTTTATCCTTCACGTTGGCCAACTCGTTATGTCAAAACCTGCTTCATCAAACTATTTCGTGTTGGCCGCTGTGATGAAAAAGACTTCTTATTCTACATTCAGACACAACCTCCTCCAGCATTGGGGTGAACACAGCATTTCCACTGAACTCCTACAAGCAGCTTGACTTCTTTCCATTACTAAATCAGCCTGGATAAGGGCTCTCAAGAATCTTCATGGGTTTTCTTTTCTTTCTTTTTTGTTTTTTTTTTCTCCTTCCTTTTTTCTGAAAATTTTATTTCCTCCAGCTCCTGGTGGCCTTATCAGTACATCACTGTGGTTTTCAGGAACAGTCTTCCATCTGCAACAGAGAACACACAGGAACCAAGCATTAGCCAACAGCTAACATCCTGCTGACGCAAATGCGACTGTTGTTGAAAGGTAACTTTAAAATGTTGCCCTCTAGTCGATCAATTTCAGCAGCGTTACTATAAAGCGGTAAATCGATTTGAGGAGAAGATTAAGTTAGCAACTATGACAAATGTGATTGAATATCATGTACAGTAATTTATTTTATTACTTGCAACAGATATAAGCAATAACCATGTATGCACGCTGACATTTATTGAGGCATCTTAGAAAACACTTACAATTAAAAGTAGTTTTGCGTTCCTAAATAAGATCACATTGCTTCATTCAGCATTTACAAATAGAATTACACTATTACAGACATATTTTATTACCAAAAAAAAAAAAAAAAAAAAAGCACACACTGTAACGGTGGCCACGATAAGAGGCACTCAGAGCATCACAACTGTGTGCCACATGTGTTTAAGACATCTCTACTGATACGCTTGTTTGAACATAATACTGCACTCATGATATTAAGCACACTCTAAGTGACATTTCCTGCATGGGAATAGTGTTTATTGGGAACGGCAGACATCCCTCTGTTGTGTTATCTCCAGACACCTCCAACCTAACGAGCTTTGTCCATTTCCAGCGAACACTCTTGTCTGAGTATTCGCCTGAGCGAGCAGCACTGCTCCGACGCTGAGCTGGTAAAAGCATCTGTTAGGCGCAGCTCAGGAGCAAGTTTGACATTTATTACCTTCACATTTCTTCTGCCGGAGAATGCTACAGTAATTCCTTTAAGAAGCACACCTCTCTATGGCAGAGTGCCTAAATAATTCAATGTTAAAGAGAAACGCACACAAAGACATTTAGCGCTGCAAGATGTTGGGACATGAAACAAGCCGCGCAGGACATCGGAGACGACGCTCGAGTCCTATTCTTCCGAGTAGCAATGTCTGAGGAAACATTTACCTCTACTGAAACACACTGAAGCATCAGGTTATTTTGGATAATTAAAAACATATTTTTTATTCCATTAAGTAGAACTTGTTTTTGCTCAATTTATAATCTACACTCATTACATTATCAATATTTTATCAGTTAGCCCTGTTCTCCTCTTTAGCCTGTGCTTTATGTATTGTGAACAGAGAGTGGAGCCAACAAAGGCTTGTGGTGTGTGCATGTGTGTATATGCAGTGTGTGCGTGCTGGGGGAGGGTGGGAGGGGGTGTACAAACACACAGGCTAATTACCCAGCACTGCCGTGGGTCTCAAAGGCATTGCACTCTGGCTGCCTCTATTCAAGCAACAACCACCGACTTCTGTGTAAAAGTCATTACAGCATGAACGCAGCACTGGTAAGAGAAGAGAAAGCCAGGGTGGGGGCTGAAGAGTGCGAAGAGTGAGGGTCCGGATACACAACTTGACACAGCACACATGCACGCCTTTCACAACAAGAGCAGAGGAAACATCACACGCTCACCTCACACTCTGCCTGGCTGCCTGGCGCGGGGCAGTTTCTAGGGGTGTTAATGAAAACAAAGACTTGATTATCTGACGTGTGATAACGTGTAATACAATACGGGGAGAACGTTTTACTTCTAAAGAGGGGAAAAAGTAAAGAGGCTCACTGATTCGAGCTCATCGTCAAATTAGCGTGCAATACTCGTGCAAATGTTGAAACATCTGCTTTTCGTACGCGCACAGAGAAATGTGTGACGTCTTGACACATTGTTTTATGAAAGACTGTCTCATTAAAATATGTTAAAACTTTAGTATTTTTATATTCAAATCAAGATGAAAAGTTCATTAAAGAGAATAAATATTTCATTAGATGCTAAATAAAACAAAGGGAATTTTTGGCTTCTCTCAGCATAAAATTCCTTTGAAAGATTAATTAATACATGTA
This sequence comes from Channa argus, assembly GCF_033026475.1. Lineage (NCBI taxonomy): Eukaryota > Metazoa > Chordata > Actinopteri > Anabantiformes > Channidae > Channa > Channa argus. The sequence goes on from NC_090205.1 coordinate 10,318,852, forward strand.
AATTATGCAAATTATGCCCATGCAAATATTTTATGAAGACAATTAAGGGATCCATTAATTACAGTCTTTTTTGCTTCAGTGACATTCATTCATTTAATTTTAATTTCACTTTAACTGTTTTGATGTTTAATCTTGCAACAAAGAACTTTATCTCTGTGCACAGGGTCGTGTAAACTTGCAGAACACATCGAGTGGGAAGCGGCAGGGAACCAGAGAAGATATTGGGGGAAGATATTCGCATGTGCACCGTTGCCAGGCAGTACTGGCGAGGTACGGTCCCAGTAGCTTGCCTGTGAAAAGAGCCACGTTCCCTCTTGGACTTGATTCAAAACAGTGTAAAAGCAATTAATAAACACAGACTGTGTTAATATCGCAGAATTAGAGAAGTGTGACAAAAGACAAATAGAAATAATTAGTTCTCTAAAATTATGCCCTCATTATTTTTCCCCCTCTCTTTCTCTTTCTCTCTCTCTCTCTCTCCCTCTCTCTCTCCATTGCCTCCCTGAGTTTGGAGTTGAGAATATACCCACACATTTCTCTCTGCTTTCATGCGAGTGATAGGCTTGTTTTTTCCCCTTCTGCTTGTGTAATTTATCAACATCATTTTTTGCCATTTGAGGTTAATTATACAGCGAGGCTTGCAGAGTAGAGCAGAGGAGACATGGGTGGCAGACAAATGCTTCTCTAATTGAACAAAAAAACACAAAGTGCAGCCTGTTATTCGGTTTCCTCCTTCATTCCACTCTTCGCAGCAATGATCAAAGTGACTGAGAGACTGCAAAAATTATATGCTCTATAGCTGCATCATACCGTTCCAGACAGGGATCAGCTGAAAAATATTTAAAGAGGGGGGGAAAAATCGAATTGTGCATCATTTTAACCCAGACTTTACATTGTAAGAGTCAAGCCTTTACATATTTAATTTGACACAATTAGAGTATAAAGCACCAGCTCTTTGTATATAAGTGCAAAATGTTAGAAATTAAAGTGGCTAAATATACTAATCTGGCATGAAATAGGGGGCTATAATTACACTGTATCTGGAAGTTATCTTTGTATTTAAATGATGACATATGGATTTCCTTTTTTGGGACATCAAACTGTTTTAGATCCCTGCAGTGACTGAATGACATTTAATTATGGAGGAGTCATCGTTTCTCTTTGTACATTTTCTTTCTTTTTGCCCTTTCACAAAATATCAGTTCAAGTAGACTAATCAAACATTAAAGAGTTAAAGGGACCTAACTTATTCTTGCATACAAAGATGAACATTTCCCACTTTTCACAGCAAATTACATGGAGCATTTTCTTGGATAAATTTGGCCCTCTCCCACTGATAAGGGCGGTTCTGAGCAGACGCAGCTGAGGCGTATTAAAGGAAAACGTTCGAGAAATAATGAGGATATTCAACCTTTGCAAGGTGTCTTGTATCTGGGTAAACACAGATAGCAGGCAGTCTACAGAGGTTATCACTAGAGTGCCCTTCCCCAAACACATACTGCACCCTGAAGGCTAACAAACAAACAAACCATTAAAAATGTACAAGGCTTATTCATAAAATGGATTGATTTGCCGCGTTAATTACTATCAAAGGGGGGATTCCACTGCTTTTTTTGGTTTTATGACTCATTATTGCTTCCTGAGCTGTAAACAAACCTCTTCTTACACTCATTTTCTGCAACAGTCTACTGTAGGTTACTTATTGTACGGTTTCACTTACTGTATTGTAGTGTTGAGGGTTTTTTTTTTCCAAAAAAAATTTACCTGCTAAAGAATTACAGCTACTTAAAGTCAAGTAAAACAACAATATTATTTCTACAGAAAACCAATGATCTTGACCCAGTGCTGTGGCCCAGATGGTGAGCTGTATGCCCGAACAGCAGGCACAGAAACACTAATGTTCATAAACTGAAGTCGTGTGTGTGTGTGTGTGTGTGCGTGCGAGACAGAGAGAGTGAAAGAGGAAGCAGAGGGGAATGAGGGGGGGCAGAGAGAGAGAGAGAGAGCAAGAGTGAGAGCCAGAGGAAGAGAGAGAGAGAGAGAGAGAGAGAGATTTATTGTCTCATCTGAGCCCCTGTACCTTGTATTGTCCTTTCAGCATCTGTTCTTCCACTGCTGCGGTCACTCTCCATCTCAGGGGTCAGAGAGTCTGAGAGAAGAGAGGGATCACAGCCGTTAAACATCCCTGACATCCACCTATCACAATGCCAGTTTCACAGCATCGTTCATTCGAAACAAGAGGCGAAGCCTTCAAGCTATACCTCCCCCACATCTAACTGGATGTGTGTACTGTATGAAGTGTGCTTTTCTGTGTGATTATCATCCGTAGTGAGATACTCAAAACCTTCATTTAACACTTTAAAATAATTATCCAAAGTATGGCCCTGTGGCTGTGCTAGTAGTAAAATCGTGTCAAACGTAAGATGCAGTTATAGTTCCGTTTTGTAACTGCTTTAATAACTCCATGTTGTGGAGTGGCAGACTTCATCCTGAAACTGGGGTTAAAATGTTGATTTGAGTTTACAGGGTTTTTTCTGTATGAAAAAGATCTGCAGTCCTAACTGACGTGAATAAAATGAAAATTTCTTTGAAGACAGCAAATTCCTGACAGTAAATCATCATTTATGAGCTCATCGTTTTTGCATGTGAAACCTAGACTCTGCAAACAAAGTAACTCGAGCTGCCAGATACAAATTATAAACGACTGTATTTACTTTTTCTTCTTCATCCAGCTATAAGAGAAAACTCTTGTGTAAAGTTAATCTGCAACTATCAGAATAGTATATAAGAATTTATATAAAAAATTTATTAACAGACTAAACGATTGATCAAACAATCAAAATATTAATACATAATAAAAATAATCTCCACAGGAAGAAATAGGAGGCAAAGACGCATTTTACCGGCAGAAAAGTTCTCCTCTGGATAAGTATTCAGCCTTTATTTGTTGATGCTACAAATGCAAAGCTCGTGAGTGTGTTATTTATTAAAATGTACTAAAAAACGATTCAGTTTTCAGGGAACAAGTCATCTTTGATTTCACAATATTTGCTTTGGTTAACTTTTATTTACTGAAAAATCAAATCTAACATTTTGAAGTGGCAATTTTTTGCCCCATTTGACAAGAACCTAGACTAAATATACAGAAGTAAGAGTGTCTCACTGTGGAGCATCTGACCGTTGAGGGAACGCATGCTGTCAGAGGGTGAGGGCTGCTTCAGAGTCTGCTCAGCCTGCTCTCTCCTCTTGGATTCGTACTCCAGAGCTTCTTGGAGTTTCCTCTTGGCCTTCTTCTCTTTCTTCAGTCGCTTCTGAATGATTGCTAAGAAGGGGAAAGACCATAAATGAGCTCTGGGGCTAATTAATCGAGCCTTATTTTGATTAAAATCTGATGCATTGTGGATAACTCTTTCTAGCTGGAAAATGCAATAATAAGCTCATTAAGAAAATTCTACCGTGCAGTTATGGTAAAAGGCAAATCAATTAAACTTAAATATTTTATAATATATAAAGCCTTAAAAAGACAATCTTAGCAAATACTGACTGTGGCTTAGCAAACTGCTGGAGGGAATTAAAGCAAATTGAAATTTTTATTGGGATATTTTTGCTGGATTTCTCTCATTAAACATAAACGGCACACTTAGCATACCAAGCTGATGCATTTAACATGAGAGACAGAATTTCTCTTACTTAATGTAATGTGTATTTCCAACAATCTTAACTGCTTAACGGCAAGAAAGCCAGAGCTGAGAAAGACACAGTAGCTCATGTATGTCACTATTATAATAGTAAACAATAAATATAAAACATGCAGAACTGTGTGAGTACATTCAAGAACTGTGTCTCAGTCTCAACTGCTGTGAAAATACACACATCTCCACAGGGTCCAACACACACAGACACACACACACACACACACGGCTGACAGGAAGGATTCACTGCCAGGTAGTCATCAGGCAGTACCTCTGTTCTTCTGCTCCATCGCGAGCTGCTTCTCCAGAGTCTCCCTAAGCTCCCTCTCTCTGAACAGCTCCATCTTCAGCTCCGTCTTCTCCAGCTGCACCTGCTTCTCCTGAGCCCGTGCATTGTCAATTGCCACTTTGAGCAAGCCCTGTACACACACACACACACACACACACACACATATGAATATATACACAGAGAGAGATACAGAGCAAATGGGAGAGTGGGGAGCACGGAAAGAGAAGAGTGATGTGGGATATTTAAGTGCTTTAAAATGAAGTGACAGCAAAGCAGTGTAAGTATGTCACACACAGCAGTTCTTAGTGCGACCCACAGTACTGATGCTGAATAGAAGGCCAACAGCTGACTGCTGATACATGATTCCTACACTGGTCCTTTTATCTGTACAGATGTCCCTTTAAGCAATGGTTCACACACCATCCAGAAGCACAAAAATGGGTCTACAGTATCACAGTTTTTGTAATACACTTTAAATGAGTGCTAGTGTTAGCGTGCTGAGTGTGTCTGACCCCTTTTGGTCAAAGTTGTGCAATACATGTAGAGACTGACTTCACATCTTGGGACCTATTGAAAAACATAAATATATGTGGGAAAAAAAAAAGAAACAGTTCAATGCTATAATTTTAATACTTAAGACGAAGTACATTTCGTAAAAGGCCCAATGTGCTAAATGGAGTGTAAGAAGTTTCCTTTTAGCTCTTTCTATTTTTATAATCCACAGTGCTCTGGCATCAACAGCTGACAGGTGTAACTGAATTGGTATAAAAACTGTTCCAGTCCCTGTGGCGCGTTTTCAAGCTCCTCACACAACACAGAAGGAATGAATAATATGAATGACAACTATCTCATCATGTATCAATTATATTACTGCCATTCCAAACATACTCCTGATAGTCCTAAATTGAAAGATACTGTGTTCTCAATTGTTAGCTGTACGGCACTGTGGCCATTTTCATCACAATTATTCCCCATCCACACCCAATTATATCAAATGCACTGGGCTATATCTTACTAATTGTTGATTCTTCTGACCTCAATTTATTCTAACTTGCTTTATCTTAATTTTCTGCTTGGTTTCATTTTGTTGATTTGTATATAAATTTTCAAAGCGGAGATCATTATCAAAAATGACTTAGTGAAGTGTTGGGGAGCATGCAGCGAGTTTACTTGTGGCTTTCTAATTACCATGCAGAGCCAAAGGAGAAGCAGGACTCTGATGCCAACGGTACAAGTGCAATGAGAAGGGCAGCGGTGTACACACATCATTACACTCCGACAGAAGGCAAATACATTCATCTTTCTAACTGAAGGTCTTTGAGCTGGAGCCTAAATGCCACTCTGAGTGGATGAGTATTGTTAAGGTATGCTGATTTGCAAACTGATTATGCTTAAATGCATGTTTTGTAGAGTATATGGGAAAGAGGGTGTGGATGACTGACACTGCTGAGTAAAAATGAGTGGTTAAGTAGACAATCCTGACAATGACTTATATCTACATAACTTAGCATGGAAAGCCCTAAATGGTGGAGAACGTAGGCTAGTTGTTATAAACCATTGCCAGGCTGAATTATTAATCTCACAGAGCTCTGACAAACATTGCATAAGAAATATTACAGAACTAGAAATGTAATCAATGATTCAGTGTTGGAATCATATATAGGGCATTCCCCTAGGTGTAAAATACTAGCTTAGCTTTCATAATCCCTACGAATACTGTACATGTATTTATCGGTGGAATTCAAAATTAGCCAAATGAGCTCAGCTGCTTCTATGGTGATATTTAAATAGGTAACTAAATCGAGTTAACTTGAAATCTAAGATCTGAGAAATCTTCAAATTTCTCACTGTCTCTGAATGAGTTAGAGATTAACTCAACTGCTAGAGCAAAGAAAGTTTGACATTGTTCCTAAACAACACCAATACTGACTGATGTTTTTCCGTTATTGATTTGCTTGTGATTTTAGGTCCTAGTTTTGGTGCAGTTTCCTTTTTGCTTTGTTTTATTCCTAATGCATTTTAATGTGACTGGGAAGCACCTTTAGTTGCATGGTGCCTAAAAGTTGCTATGTAATAAACATGACTTACTTTATCTTTGATGCTGAATTGAAACTTTCTCTGTGTGTAGCTCGCCCTTCTTTAGAAAGCCACAATAACGAAACTTTTCATATTAGAAAGTTTTTCTCGTTTTTACAAGATCCCTTTTTTGTTATAACAAGTTTTTTGTTACAAAGACGTCCAGTATTTTCTTGTTTATTGTGAAGCACAAACCAATTCCAGATTTTAAAAGAAACTTTTCTCATTACAATAACATATCACTGTTATTGTTATGTCATAAAACTTATTTTTTTCAGCAAACCAACATATGTTTAGTAAAAACAAAAAAAGCATCATTATTGCCTGTGAAATCATACAGTATAACATGACTGATAAACATGTGGCATATTAAGGCTGTGGGCTGTCCATACCTCACACCACAGGTATTAATCCAACATGTTACATGTTTATTAATCATGCAACAGATACCGTGTCTACTCCACTGTGTCTTATATTCGTGACAAAGTGACTGAGAAAGTTACGAGGATAAAACTGTAAACTGTAAAAACTGAATAAAGTGCTACCTCGACAAACGAAAGGAAACCTTTTTTGGTAGTAGCTGCAATATGCTGCCATACATTTTAAAGCCGCTACTTGTAGAATTAAAAAAGTGCCCAATTTGTTGCCCCCGCGTGGGGAGGAAAAAAAGACACCGAGGACACAGGGTCTGGCGTGAACCTTGCACTAAACTTGTGTTTGTGTCTATACAGGCACGCGTTCCCTTGTGCACAGGAAGGGGGTTGTTTACATGAGTACAAAGGGGAGCATACGATACACACTGGAAAACCACTGGTTACATATTGTAACCCCAGCTTCTATGCGTAAAAGGCATAGCAGCAAAGTAGATAGTTTGTTTTAGCTGTTCTAACTGGATGTATGTCATTATTTTCAGAAAAAATGCGTGTAGACCCAAAAAATAGACTCAAAACATGAAACAAACATCTTGGTTCACAATTACGTGTGTAGTGTGAGTGGCGTTGGCAGTGTAGACAATGAAATAGATTAAAACAGGAGGGTGTCAGTTGACACGTACATCTTAAAAACGCAGCTGACACCATTTTGGCATAAAATGTGTTTTTAAGGATGTTGTGTCAGCGTGACTTAAGTCTTTCCTGATATGAGGGCACAACTCAGTCAGTGGACAATACCTGTATGTTGGTGAGGAGAGTCTCTATTGACGACAAGCCATCTGGGAAGAGGAATGGTGAAGGGAAGCCAGGAGGCAGAGCCTGTCCTGCCAATGACAACCTCTCGTAGCTATCTCTCGCTGTTGGGGTGCACATTGGGTTGTCCTCTGCAAAGAGAAATAAACAGGGAAAATGTATAAAGAATTCATAAAAGGTAGTATTTGTTAAAAAGCAGCTACGTGGCACTACATGAGAGCAGTTTCTGCTCATGCAGACACGTATTGTCCCTGACTTGAATTGACCAGTAGCAATGATCGGGTCTGTATTGAACTCCCGCCGTGAATCCCAGCTCTCCAGTCTTCTCCGAAATATAGCAACCCGGTCCCTTGGAGATTCCTTTGTATTGCTTCTTCTTAAGCTCAAGGTCTAAGTGCGGGGTTAAACAATATCAACTCGGACATAAATCCAGCTTCCCCCATTTAAGAGATGTCATGTGGCCTCCGAAATCAGAAGCAGCTCCGCAGTTTGACCCCAGAGGTTCGGGCTTCCTTTGTGTACGCACGCACTGGTGCCTGTCAAACTTAAGATGACATCATTCTCCATTCATCACCGGCAGAGGGGTAGGGCTCTGCCATCTGCTGTCCAGCCTCTCCACCAGGCCTCAGAGGAGGAAAGAGGAGCAGAGGAGGGAGGGAGAGTAAGCAGGAGGCAAGCAGGCAGACAGAGATACAGCCTGGTCAAACTAAAACAGTATGTCGGACACTGCCGTTTGCTGCCCCATCAGATCTGACACATGTTTTTGTCCAGTGAGCTTTAATCAAGCCAACAATTTGTAAGTGCTACCATCTTGCAGGGGAGACAGTATATTAAACACGTCCAGTCTAAAAAGGTCTTCACAGGAAGCCTGCACCATCAGCTGTTTTAATTGTTAATTTAATGAAACGAGGGGAAAGTTTTATTTGTAATGTGGGACCCTGGCTGTGTTGTGCACAGCACCTCTCCGCTCTCATCCAGTATTCATATCTGTTTATGTGGCAGACTGCATCTTGTACAAACAGTGAGAGGAGCTGAACAGCCCTGCCTCTCCCTCCCATCAATATTCACCAACGCCAGCCAAGTGCTGGGAACAGCTGGTCTTACATTAATTAGTTTAAAGTATTTATTTCACCCATCCTCAGAGCAGATTGAGCAAAAACATTGGAGATTATTTCAAGCATCTGCAAATGCCCTGGAAACATCTCTGCGCCAAAAGTCGAGTGTTAGGATTCACAGTTTAGGTTTGTAATTTGGAGAACTTTTTTTTCTGAGAGGGGTAGATGGTGAAATATGCACCGCTGGTCCGTGGAGAGTGTAAACAACCTTTCTCCTTTTTCAGATGGAGTTCACTCCCGTTGATTAATTAGAATGGATGGTTGCCTAATGGATTAAAATTTGTTTATAATTTGACTTCATAAAAATAATGAATTGCCTACTTTTAAGAAGCCACTCCTGTGGTAATTTGTATTGTTTGGTGCAGTCCTCGTCTGCATTTTGAGGTGGGCGCCTGGGTGGAGATGTAAAATGTTCTCTCCATATACAGTGGCGCAACATGAAAAGTCCCATTTTATCTCAATAAAATAACTAATCAAAGATCAAAAGCATTACACTTGGCTCCAGCTCAGGTTGATATAGATGTATTGCATACATTATATGCATGCATCACCCACCTCCAATAAAATCACCATAACAACTAAAGACGTTAGTAGACCTCGGGGAAAGGTCTGCTGTTGTAGCTCTGTAATTGATTTGTACTGTAGGCACTTTGTCCCTTATTTAGTGTTGGCATTAATCATAAATCATTGCTTTAACAAACTCTGGCTTCCCACTCAGCAGGCCTCCCCTCCAACACAATGTTGGATCACACAGAATATTTGATGGCTTTGTTGCAGGGGAAACAGCCTGTCATGCTCTGGGAAAAGCAAACAGCATGTTTTGTTCGACAGACTCCAACTACCGTACAGCACCTCTTGTCAGATAACATTTCCACCAGGAGCTGTGCATAAATAGTGGCATTTTCAAAAAAAAAAAAAGGAAAAAAAAGGAGGAAAAAAAAGAAAGAAAGAAAAGGGAAGCTAATAGGTGACTAATTTAATCAATATAATCAAAAGTGACTTGAAGAAACTCAAATGTAAATTCTAGTGGAACATGATCTAGATCTGTGGTTTCTGTGCTTTTATGTTATTGCCCCCCTCTACTCCCCCCTCCACATTTCTCCCGGTGCCTGGCTGCAAATGCTGGCATGTGTTTGCATGTTTATTTCTCACCATCGCTCCAGAATCATTGACTTCAACTTAATTACAGCGACAGGCGTTGGAGTGATGGGGGCCGATGGAATGGAGTACTCTGTTTCCAGGTGATATTTCTCCACTAGCAAGGCTGCCAACAGCAGCTGTGACAGCCTCTTGTGCTTACCGTACGGTAAAGGTACAGTTAAGGCCCCGACTATGAAATACTGTGTGGAAAAACACTCGCAGGTCACCCCTGTCACAAATAACATTTCATGCACAACTGTTTCGGCGGATAATAGGAGCCACAAATAAAAATGGGACGCTGTAAATACAATGCATTCTGAATGAAATGCCATAATTTAAAACAACGCCCCCCTCCTCTCTCTGTCCTCCTCCTCCACCCTGCTCTCAATAGCTGCAGAGGGAGTCCTTGACAGTGTGCTAGCAATGATGAATCACCTATCCAGTTAATTTTCTCACTCCTCATGTGTTGTGCTTCTAAAACAGGGACCCAGGAATTGACTTGACAAACTATGAATGTAAAAAATATCACTTGGAGGGATCTGGGCTTATCTCCAATTTACATGTTATTAGATTTGTGTCGCAAGCGGCACTTGGACCTAGCAAAGCTGAGGCAAAAAAGATGGGGCACATGATAACCAAAGATAAAACATGTCTAAAACCCACTTGAAAGCCTTTGAAATTTTTGATGGAAAGGAGGGGAGAAATACAGAGGAAAATGGCCTGATTTGAAATGTGACAGACACACACTCTGCAATCTGTGGTAAATCTAGAAGAAACCTTGGGAAATTTAGCTGCAATCTCTGGATAAATAGCTGTAATTGACCTTGGGAGTTGAAAATGTGCCATATGTTTCTGGTTCCTGTGTTTGAAACTGGGTCCCTAAGGACATTTCAGCTGAGTCCTCGCACGAAGGCAGTGTGAGCAGGGGGAGAGGAAGATGCAGAAAGACACAGAGAGAAAAAGAGGAAGAGGACGAAAAGAACGCCAGGAATGAGAGATAGATGGTTGAAGACAGAAGATGGATGGATAGATAGGGGAGGCAGAGTCTGAGGAAGAGGAGGCTGGAAAAGAATGGGTGTGCAGTGAATGAAAGACTGACAGAGAGGAAAAAAGATAGGAGAGAGAGGGAAAGAGAGAGGGAAAGAGAGAGGGAGAGCAGAGGTACATTTGGCCGGCCAGTCAGTGTGATATATTGACAGGTGAAGCTTTTGTCCTTGCAAAGCTGTGTTCCTCCCAGCAGGAGAAGTGAATGCTAAACCTGGAGGTTGTCAGCACAGCCAACACAAAGCAAGGCACAGCTTTTCACTGCACAATTACATTTGATTTGACCTGCCAGGGCCGCAGAGAAACCAGCCTCCTTCGCATGGAGTAGTTATGACCTCTTGGACAGCCATTAGCAGCTAACACAGCATTATTTCAACCTGCACTTAGAGCGCTGGATTTGGAAAATCTTGTCAAGGGAAATATCTGTCTTCTGGTACAAATGCAATGATGCAGAGCTGGGCATAAAAAAGTAGATGCATGCAATTTGAGCACTTAAAAAAACATGAGCCTGACTTATCTTGTAAATGATGTCTGCACTCTGAAGGGTCTTTCAGGCAAAAAAAAAAACAAAAAAAAACTGTACGATAGCTTTAAAAAGGATCTACAGTACGTCACAGGCCTGTTTTAATGTCATTTTACTGTATGTCACTTTTTTTACCTTGTAATTTCTGCAAAGTTGTGAAAGCAGTTTCCCAAGTGTTAACAAAGGTTGAAATGCAACAGTATGTAATTATACTAATGGAGGGTTAAGGTAAAAACTTTTTAAAGAATTTGTGATGATCTACACAAGACAAATTCCTTTACAGTGACTATCACTTGCATGTGCTGTGCATATGTGCATGCACTGTACTGTATACACTGTGAACAAAGAGAAAACAAACACACACAGATGTATGCAAACACAAACCTTTTAACCCATACACAACCATTACACACACACACAGGCACACGCACACACACACACACACACACACACACACACACACACACACACACACACACACACACACACACACACACACACACACACACACACACACACACACTAATGTGCCCTCATCACATTTAAGCTAATTTCCTTTTCATCACAGAGAGAGGAAAATGAGTGTTTGCCCCATCCCTGCTGGGGGACAAAGTCAAGAGCCCTGGTCGGTTTGGGCTAGATTAACAGGTAACATTTGGCTCCCACTCTCTTATCACAGCATGAAAATCAAACCGCGTGTTTTCCTCTATCGCTCTCTCTTTCTCCCCTCCCTAATGTTCCCTTCACTTAGAGATGAAATCGCTTGCTGCACAAACCCATTTGGAGAGAGGAGAGAAGGTGAGCGGGATAATCAGGCTGGCCACTGGGCCGTGTTTCCTAAATGCTCTCCAAAACATTACTGTGCACAGGCATAAAATTAGCGCCAGGACCTTAAAATGTTGACATTTAGCATGACTTTTTGGAGAGTGACACCCTCATATTTTCTTGTAGGATATCATTAAATTTCAACTGCCCTATGGCTGTGCCTTTCCATTAATAACCAATTCAGTGTGTCACTTCTCCCTCTTTCTCACTCTCTCTCTTGCCACCTTTTTAAAGTAATGAGTCCATTGCTTTGCCTTAATAAATTGAATGGTATACTCAAGGCCATATGAAGATAGAGCCACAGATGGACAGGCTGCATGGAGGAAATAACCATAAATCCTTTACTGTCAGAGACGCGGTCTGAGGTGACAAAAGAAGACAATTGTGATGCTCAATTGCGATCACGCTGAGATTACAAAAGACACAGTGAAAGGTTGAATTTCCTGGCATGGATAAAGAATATTTTTATTGCTTTCATAATGGACTGATGTAATATTCTATACATGTATAAAGATTAAATGCCGACAGATGATTGTCTATAATAATTTGCTATGTACATTATGTTTAATACAACCAACAGCAAAACACTATGAACTACAAATTGTGCCTTTGAAACATACTCCAGTATCTTGGTTTGAACAATTCAAATAAATTTCATCATTGGTTTAATTGTTGGCTGGAAAAATTGTGAGAACATTAAGAGAGAGGGTAAAAGGAATGGAAACAGAGAGAGCAGGAGACAAGGGAGCAGAATCCGTGTTGACTTCCATTCAGGAGGAAGATATCTTGTCTTTTTATGCGGCCCATGTCATATTTATTGCATAAAGGTCAGAGTGTTCATTTGTTCAAAGTCAGCGTTTTCCCTCTCTCCTCTCCTTCATGTAATAAATGCAGGGGCTATGTCATTATCGGACCTCTGAGGATTACAGGCTTGGCTGACTGTGATGACTGCATAAAAGCATACAGGACTTTTGTTTCTGCCAGCGCACACCTTCAAATGAGCTCTTAAAGCGCACAGTAGTGGAGACAAAATGGCATTTTGTAGAGAGACGATCACAGTTAGAGTGGACGAAACAGAACGAGGCAAAGCAGTTAAAGGTTAGGGATCACAGTGCTAAATCCACGACCTCAGGTTTGAGATTAACCAGAAGAGCAAGGGTCAGGTTGGAGACCTGGAGAATAAACTCAAAAGAGAAAACAACAGCCGGGCAGACTCGAATATTCCTATAATTTTTCGTTTGACTATGAGAACTTGGAGAAGAACATTTCGGTGAGGCACTCTAAAGGTGTTTATATTTGTCTTTGCATATTGACCTTTGCTGACCAGGTTCATTTATTGACAGAAGAATCCCGGAGATTAAACAGGCCTCAACTATTGATTGGGCATTTTGCCTGAATCATTCCTATTTCAGAAGGGGATCATTTGGACTGTATACCCTGGTAATCTCTCTGACCCACTAATCATCAAGTCATTAATTTCTCACTCTTTGTTTAGTTCTCCTTTGTTTAGCATTTATTAATTCATTACAGCAACTTCCCATGCAGCTTAGCTCAGACAGTGACTGGGGAGTCCTGTTTCTACCCGATAGCAATGTGCATACCAGTGAAATATGCCACTGAATATGCACCCTACATCACAATGCACATGCCAATTACATATTGATAATTAAGCATTCAAACAAACAAACAGAGAGGAAATCCCCCATAATCACCAGGTTTTAATGGAACAAGTATTAGCTTGGTGTGGTTGGCCAGATATCCTGCAGCTAGATCAGAGCTTCACTTGGTTGGAGAAGGGAGGGTGGGGACAGGGAGACACATTGGTGTCATTGCCTGGCATTGCAATCCTACAGGGAGAGAGAGGCTCTGCCGTTCTGCTGCTGCTGAGCGGGCGGGCGGTGACGACGGCTGGTGCTAATCCAGACGGGATATACTGAGCTGCCTTTAAATGAAAATGAAAGAACAAAAAAGAGGAAATGGGAAATGTAAACTTTAAAAGGCCTGGCTTAGGAGCACTTGCTCTGTGGCTGTCTGCTGTAGAAGCTCTAAACCGGATGCAAATCCATTAGTAGTCCTGGTTTCACAGTTATAAAAATACTTAAGGGGTTTTAATAGGAGCGACGTGTTAAACGTGTGGAAATCTGTTTTGATAACATTATTCATAACACTGGCTTTACGCTGTGTGAATTAATAACGCTTCATTTACAGACGGAAGAAAGCTGGCATGGTATTTCCAGTTAAAGAGATTAATTTTTAAACACCTAATTGACAGGCTGGGGTTAGGCAGGATAAGCAACAGACTATGAGGCTGCAGCTGCAAAGTCAAGGTGACTGGAATACTCAGAGAAAGGCTTTCAAAAAGCAGAATAGAAAGCAGAGAGGGAGGGAGTGAAGAGAATTAGTCCTCAAGCACTTCTCCCTCCGCCCCCTATTCTTCCTCTCTTTATTAGGAATGATTTACTTTCTCAGTGAAAGGATATAAAAGCTCAAGTATAGCAGCGTAATTATCGCAGAGTGAAAATTTAAAGGTTTGACTCACAATGTCCTCAAGTCAGCGAGCAGACTGCCAGACGATAAGAGTGACTGTGTTCAACGCTCGGCATCCAATTGGTTGTGTTTTATGGGCTTTGCCAAGGCAGAGCACACAAACAGCACTAGGCTCTGCAAGTCTGTAAACATGATGGACTGTGGCAAACTACTAGGGCTGGTGTTTACCTTGGCAGAGCCTGGACCTGGCATGTCGGTAGCATCACTTAATTACTGTTTACATGTAAATATTAAATTATACAAATAACCCCACAGAATGTCTCCAAAAGTACAGAAATACACATTCAGGGTCAACCTTATCTGTCTGCAACAGTTACCACTGCTAAGATATGAATTGTTTTGAATCACAAATTTTCTGCATTGAACATAATCTTCATAATTGTTTAATGCTGTTGTCCAAGGGCATTCGGGTAAATACATTCCCATAATCTGCATAATAGCAGATGCTCAGATATGTAAAGCACACCTTGTGTTCTCAGAGAGAACGAACAGCAACAAAAAGAAGGTTATTGTTCAGAACAGGAATATTTTATCAGGAATAAGAGCTGTGATCACAAATGTCTCTAGTCAAACTGATAGATGATTGCTTTGATTACTGACCTGTTTTTCTGACAGTCCAGAGCAGCATATATAGTAGAGCACTGGTGCCTACTGTGCATCTCTGGTATGGCTGAGTAAAGCACTTGTTCATTTGCAGTGAAGGGTAACATGAAACAGGCTTCAGCCTTCTGATGGACAGGGAGATTTCACCTTCGCCAGTGAATGATAATGCATTATTAAATTTGCCTCTCTGCTCACTAGATACACTTAGCTGACCACAGCATATTTATCTCCCCATCCGAGGCTCACGTCTTGGCAGGAGAAAGCATTCTGTCACTTTTGAGGCATTTCAAAGATTAAAAAGAACCTCTCTCTTTTCAACGTCCCTAAAAGCATCCCCCTTTTCAGTGAAATGTGATTAGCAAGAGATGGTGTCACGCAATGGAACATTCATGAGGGGGAGAACAAATATCCAAATGAACTCCCATGTCCTCGAGGAATAGCCCCTCTCTGCACCATCAGCAATCTCTCTCACATGGGCTGGGGAAATTTGATTGATCCTCTATTGAATTATTTTTTTGCACTCTTTCATTTCAACAGGACGCACTGACAAGTTGTTTGATCATAAAGCATTATTGTCTGCCAAGTCACATTTCAGGGTTGTGATGGCTAATGATCTTGCCTCCTGACTTAGGGAAAGTCAGGTAGTCAGCATGTGTTTGAAGCTTGCAACACCAAGGACATTGGGAGGACTGAACAAAACACCATGCTATAAAGTCAGAAAGATGAAGAGAAGAAGCTTACACAGAACATATCAAACTTTTAATGATACTATACGGAGGTACCATCAATGTCAGTGAAATATTTACACCGCAAAAAGAGCACAAAACTTCTGCCTGACCCAAAGTCCCCTGACTTGCTTTTATCATTGCAAATGCTTATGCAAAGAAGGAACAGACCAAAGACTGACTACAAAGGCTAGAAATAACTTTTTTGGCTTTTTCATCTATTTTTCAAACTATATCCACCCTCTCTACACAAGCCCATCAGCGTCCACAGGTCCTTGCCCAAAGCAGCTGTATGCTAATAGACTGTGACACCAGTACATGGCTCCACTTCATCACTCAGACTGTAAACTGGGACTGCAGACTGTGCACAGTGCAACAGCCTTAAGCACGTCATGTGGAGAAAACAGGCAACGTCTTGACTAAAATAAAAAAAAAAAAAAAAAAAAAAAAAAGGTGGGGCAAATCCGCTTTGTCCATTGTGGTCGCACCGGTGCTCGATCTATGAACGACTGCTCATTCGATAGCAGGTATGAACGGATGCACCTCTAGGTGACATAATACACCACAAGCTTCCATTTGTGCTTGGGAGGACATTATGAGTGCATCTCCTGTTGTGTCAACAAGGATATATAACGTTTACCCGGGAAGTGCCAATATCGTATTACCAGTGATTCACCCGCTTTTAAAATATGGTTTACAGAATCAGTTTACATACTGTAGTTGCCTTCGAATCTCCTGTCAGGCATTTTAGCTCCGTGTAGAAGAGATATGGCATGTTTAACTACAGTGGGAGGGCTGGGGTAAAGTGGTGAAATTTGTTGTTGGCAAAATGTTGAAACTGCCACATGGTTTTTAAAGAAACTCTTATACTTCTACATACATACATATGGCTTGCGTTTCAAACAACGTCTCCCCAAGGAAATAAAATGATGTCAAGTGTTTGATGTCTAAAGTGAGTTTACAGCCAAAGGCTTCCGTACCTTTCAAAATTTCCCCTTGTTTGTCAGCTACCTGCTGTTTCACGAGACAGAGGCTTGTCGGAAGCTATCGACACAGACTTTCTGTTTGAAGCAATTCAATTAGTCACATGTGAGATAACACTTAGCTTTCTACTGGCCTTTCTTCTCACACATCATCTAATCTGCCTTTTTTCTCAGGCAAAATTTTGGACAAAAAAATAACCGAGTTCAAACAACAGCCCAGAAAAAGCTACCATCTGGTTACTCTGCACTGGGTGACACAACTTTGGAAATGGTCTTTTTTAGATGACAACAAACACTCTTTTGTCCTTCATCAGCAGAGATGACATGAAAAAGATGAGACATGTTCTTAGGATATGAGTGATGTGACTTTACAGTAGCTGTCTCTGAGGCGTCTGGCTATTTAAGTAGCCTCCGTAAGAGCTGGGGCACTGCATCTTTCCTCTGTGCCTACTGTGCTCTCTTCCAAGAGTGCATTGCAAGAGATTAATTTAATGCTCTGCCAGGATCATAAAGATCAAACAAGTGGAGAGATATCATTAAACCATTGGAATGTTATCTCATTTATCTAAACAAACTGATGCAATGAACAAGCCTAATTAAAAAGCTCACCATAAACAAAGCTTCGGATGGTGAGGCCTCTCCCCTCTTTAACAATGGAACACATTTATTTTATTAATCTAATGCATCATGTATCATATCATTACAGTTCAATATATCTATCATTAATTTTATTCCCTTCACTTAAAGCTTTTATTGGAATTACTTTGGTTATTAGTTGGTTCTAATGTATTGGTTACCTCTGAATCTGGCTGCTACAATCTCTCTTATCTCGCTGCATAAACCTGTGCATGTTATTCAAATTGCCTCATTTATTATGATAGCTTCCTCATGTAAATTGTGCTGACTGCTCGCCCTTGCACAGTCCTCATTAGACTAATGAAAACCTTCAAACGAAAAAACTAAACAACCTGCCAAATAAAGGTCTGGGGTTATTATGAAAATTACAACTGTGGGAGCCGGGAGAAGCTCTCTTCATTAATTCATGCTCAGCAAATTGGTAACTAATTTAGTTGCACTCCTCTGCATTAATGGGTTATTTTATAAAAATGTTTTCCACAGCCCGAGACCTCTGGTGCACACACTGGAGAGCTCAGAATCCTAATCAAGTCCAGTGACATATTAGGAATTGACAATCTCAAAGATAATACAGCATGTGTTTGCGGGTAGATGTGTGTGGGTCAACTATCTAAAATTGGTGTGGATTGCTGGGTCATTTGCTTTCTCCTCTAATATTGCAAAGGAATTACAGTCCATTTGTGTTGATTATCTGAGTATGGAGGAGGCACTTCAGTTAAGAAGTAAGATTTCTGCTACTGAGAAAGCATTCAGCTGATTTACTATTTGGATACTTAGTTAAACCTTCTTCTTTGTCTGTTTGCGTTGCTCTATTTGTTCACCTAAATCCTCTATATTTCCCCACACACAAACAGTTTTGAACTCAATCACACACAAACACACACACACACACACACATGCAGAGATAGCTTGTGACCCATAAATTCAGCTCATGATCCTGCTAATTATTACTATTCACTGCTTCACACCCTGTGAGTGAAGGTCTAACACTGATTTCACATCAGTCTTGCCAACAGGGAACACACAGTCCAATGATTTCCATAGTGGTTTTAATATCATTATCAGCCTCACCCCACCCTGTAGCGCCCAGTACAGAACAGCACAGCACTGCTGAAACCAACAGAGAATACTAAAATCTATTATTTGCTTTATTTTGTATTTAATCCACTGTGATTAGTAGATTTTTATCTTTTTCTTTCTTTTTCTTTTTCTCTTTCCCATGCACAGCAATTCTAAAATTAAATAAAGCCAGCAGATTAATGCAAAAAAACAAAAAATAAAAACAGACATTACATCTGGATAAAGTGACAGAAATTAACATTTTAAATATTATGATAGAAAATATCACATAAGTTGATCTACTGTTCTATATAACTGATACTGTGGTATCAGTTATTGATGTAAAAGTGTTTTTTTCTTGATATATAAAAACAAAGAAAATACTTGAAAGTTGGATTAATAAAAGGTATTTCTTGTGGTAATAATCAGTAGTTGTATCGTTTAATGTTTTTGTAACTCTAGAGGATTAGTGTTTTGGCCATCTACACCTGTTTACTGTAACTCTAGTGAAGAGAGTCCTATTACAGCCAAGGTCATGGGTGCATGGGAACATAAACTCTGAGTGAAATTTAATGGAAAGTAATGTAAGCCTTTTAAAACAGCAAATATTATCTGTATGAAACTGTTAAAACCAATGCATCTTATCGGTAGATTTTCTTTCTGAGACTCTTTATAGCATGTGTACTACAGGGCTGAAATATGTTGTACGTATAAAATGTTCTACTTACAGCAGATAAAAACATAAAACGCCATTGTCTAACGCCAGAGTTCTAAAAGAGATATCGCTCCAACCACACGATGTGTGTGTGGCATTTATATATAACTACACACATCCACACATTTTACATTCATGTGGGCTCCCTCTTCTTGAAAATAAATACATATTAAAGTTATAATTTTAGCCTTATGCAATTAACCAATAAACGGAGAGCCCTGTTCTCCTTAAAGTACTCAGTTTTCATCTCCATCAAACTAAATTTTCATAACTACATATTTTAATAAATGCTCCTAGAATACTGTAGACTCTGTGCAGTAAAGCTTATGGGTGACATTTCTTTCTGACATTTCATACATGCAGTGAAAGTAAAAACTAAAGTACAGCCCTTAACTAAAACTTATATCATGAGTTAAAAAAACAAAAATAAAAACAAAAAAATCAATACATATCCCTGTTAATTGGGGGCCTGTTGGATCAGTGGCAGAGCATTGAGTTGGGATGCAGAAGGAAGCAGGTTTGATTCCCACCCCGTCCAGCCACTAGTCCCGAGCCCAGTTAAATGGGAGGGGTGCGGCAGGAAGGGCATCTGGCGTAAAAACTCATGCCAACTGAACGTGCGGAACAAGTTCCGCTGTGCCAACCCCTGAACGAACAAGCCGAGAGCCGTTGATCTTTGGCGTATCCCTGTTAATTGCTGTAGTGTGTATACCAATGTGCACTGTCTACATCATGCAGACTAAACAACAACACACCTCATATTTAATGATACTTATCTCACCTTTGTCAGTGTGCATCCTCTTTGTTTCATGGGTCATGTCATGGGCCAGGTCTCCTTCTTTAGGCCCAGGCGGCATGTTGGGGGACAGGCCTAGCAGGGCTTGGCTCATGGACAGGCCATTGTGGTGTGCGGCTAGAGAGACGAGACCAAAGCAGTAGCAAAATACTTAGAAGACATCTTTTAACAGTTTACACAGCTTCACTATTTATCTGTGTGGTGAGACTTACGTATCCTGTCTGAGGAACTTTCTGTGTGGGCTGGGGAGCTGGACACACTGCTGCTGCGGTGGGACGATGGGTGACTGCCTGGCCTCCTGTTGTCTTCTAAGGAAGGAGCAGGCGAGGGACTGTCTGGCATACGTTCCTGCAACCCCAGCAGCAACAAAAACCCCCCACCCACAATAAATATCTAGAGTAGACTGAAAGACTCCACATAGGATGAAGCAGGTTATTTTTAAATCATCGATTTGGGTTCTGTTTTAAAAGTTACCTTTATAACAGAGGTGACCATTCTGGAGGGCAGACTCTGGCCCTGTGCTGCAGCGGCCATGTTTGCTATGGTGCTGAGGTGGTTCATCTGGCTCATCGCCATGGTGACAGAGGCTGGGGGCAGGCTGACAGGGATCAGGGGGTGTGGCATCATCATGAAGGGGAGTTCCAGGCCTGAGACACATAAAGAGGTCATTGGTTACTCAATGATGCATATTATGGGTAAGATATTCACAGGGGAAACTTGTGAGGCTCTGGCTGAAAACTCAAAACCTGCTGTTGTAAATTCAGCAATCAGTTATTGCTACCACTGAGATACCCTTTAAACGTGCTGTCCAATAACAGTAAAGATTTAAACTGTCATCCATTAGAATTAAAATGGAATTCTTCCAATTCATTGCTTCTCGGCTATCTTTCCATGTTAGGATAATACACATAAATGTTTAACAACATACAGTATGTTAATAATAGATACGACTAAAATAATAATAAAGAAAATGGAGATAATAACTATATACACAGTCATTCAAAGACCAACGTTTACACAGTAATAAAGATGCATCAATTATTCGATGATGAATAAAAAGAGCACATTATGCAAATTCTCTCAATATTTACATATAAAAATATCTCTGTAAAAACAAAAGAAATCTTTAAAGCTATTACCCAAATTACTAGTTAAATGTGCTAATGATAAACAACTACCACCAGAGTACTGTACAGCAAAGGCTTTAGGCTAATTATAGTAGCCCATATTCCAGACCAGACAAATAGAAAGGAGAGCCAGAGTAAAGCCTTTTTCAGCTCACATAATAATGGGATTTTCATTTCTTCTCTTTTATATGCACACAAATTATTCCATTACAACATCACAGATATCTTACAAATGTTTTAAATTATTCAATTGCTGTTTCACAACAGACGCCTAATTGGGAAAACTGGAGACATTAGTAGTCTGAAAATGTAAAGAATGTCTAATAGAGATGCCATAGAGGGTTAGCAGTTAGTCAAACTGTGGCCCTGCACTGTGCTTCTGAATGGCTTAATGAAAACAAGCCAACTTTCAAAGGACATGAGCGCAGACAGAAGGTCAAAGCTAGGTGTCTATACCTCCCCAACCACAGCTCCCCCCCCCCCCTTTTCCCACCCCCCTCCGCTCTATTGGGACTTTGAACTGGCAGGATCAAAAGTGACTGGGAACAGTTTGGTCTCATTCCTCCAACAGTCAGATGCGTTTCCTCAAATGCTTTAAAGAAAACCTCACAGACACTATTGGATCTGATTGAGCTCCTCTGTTGATTTTTCACTCCCTTTTTTCTCTTTCTTGGCAGCCTGGTTCAAGGGGGGAAAAAAAGCAGTGTGAAAGAAAGAGGGGGAAAAAAGTGCTACAGAAAGCTGATCCACAAAACAACTCCACTCTTCTTTTCTGACAAAACATCAGTAGCCAAAGGGCAAGGAGATCTGCATGGCGACGCCTCTAAAGAGAAGGACACTGGTTGAAAATGAAAGGACATGAGAAGTACGCCTCTCTGTCATTCCCCTCCTTCCAAAAGAAGCATTGATTTCCATAAGAAAGATTTCACGCAGTTTCTCAGTGGCGAGTATTCCCAAACAATATAAAGCAGGGGAGATTAAAGAAAGGCGGAAGCCAAGCAGCACCTTGTATCAGCGCCTCTGCTGTAGCTCAGACTGAATCAATTACTACTCAGCAGGCTAAGCTCAATTAAAAAACACCACAGAGGGCCTGATTGCGGGGGTACTTACTGTAGGACAACATGGAGAGGTCTAGGCTACCTATCAGCCTTTCAAGGCCACTCAAGGGCCAGAGTGAAGAGACTTATTCTGCCTTTGAGGTGGTTACGTTACACCCATTCAATCAAACACAGCTACATGCATAAAGACACCTAAAAAAAAGTATTAATAGATACAGTTGTCTCAAAAAAAAAAAAAAAAAAACATGAGTCTTCCCTGTATACAGTAAATTATATTCCTCTACTTGTCTCTTTCTTATATTTTGCCCTTGATTATAAATTTGTTTCTCAATGTGTCCTCACCTGACAAACAGCCTGGTAGGGAAACACTGGACCTCTGTTCTCTCTAAGGGGTATTAGTCTCGCTTTCAGTGCTGTCCAGCCCCTTTCATGTCACCCCATCTTAAAGCTGTGTTTCTCCTATAAAAGCCCATTCAGGCCACTGTAGGAGAATGTGCCACAGACCAACAAGGGTCCACCAAATCCCTTTATTTGTAGCTGAAAGGAGCCAGGTGAGGAGGATATTGGTTTATTCAAGGAATCCGGCAGTTTTGCAAGACAGTGAAGTGTCCGTGTCATTCATATGCAATGTCTTCCAATTTGCTTCATTTACTCTTGTTAAGTAGAAGGATTACAAATAACTTCAGTACACTACGCTGAAAAAAGTTGGACTTAGTAATGCAATGCAGTGATTTGCTGAATTTCGGCTCTGAAAACACAATCAACAAACATTGGTCAGACTCATTAATCACGTGTATTTTGTGTGGCTATTCCACTGGGCAAACTGTTAGAAACATATTTGTCAGTTTCTGTTTATCTCCGATACTGAACTTCAGACCTGATGAGAGGTGAATTCCCACAAGCCCCCTCCCTCCTGAAGGGCATAAACAATGCATTTGGAGTAATTTACCTGAAGTAAGCCTGAGGGACCTGCAAAGGTGAACTCCTATTTACCATCATTAAAACTACAAATCACTTAATACCAATATAAACAGCTCAGCTATTATGTCGTGCAGTGCTTGGGAGTTCACGCATGGATAAGCAAAACTCTGAATCACGTAGGATGAATTGTATGAATTAAAACAGCCCTTGGTAACAACATGATTAAAAAGCTGTTACATCAGAATCAAACCGCACGGCTGACGGTAAGTCCAATACTTAAAAGAATCACACAGGAAAAAGATTGAATGCTGAATGTTTTAAAATGATTAAAAAGAGAGCAGTAATTTATTTTGATGACAGAAATGATAACCTGCGGTGATGTGTGCTGCAGTTAATCTTCATCTAAACAGGACTTCAGCCTTTGTGGCCGCATGAACCCTACAGAGGAAAATAAGAAAAAAAGGAACTAAGCCATTGTCAATGAAAATGGTACGGAGGTAACAGCCAGCCCCTTACCCTTAACTCTGTTGTGGACAGATTTCCCCTGACAAAAATTAAACTAGCTCCTACTTGGCACTTTATTATCTCTTCAACTGAATGATTTATTGTTTGTGGAGCACAAGAACCAAAGAGAAGGGGAAGATTACATTTCCAGCCAAAGCTCAGGCCTGATCTCATTTTTTACTCCCTCTGTCCAGGAAAAAAGCTCCCGACAAACAATAATGTCAGCTGTAATTGATCGGAGGTCGCCAGTTGGGCCTGCAGTAAAAGCGCACTATTTAAGCGACAATCGGCCCCGCGCTCTTCAGACGCTGGCTAATGAAGCTGTCTGTCTGGGCTATTTACCTTCTCTTAAATGGAAGGGGAGAGATGTACTGTAGGAGACAGGGCTGGAGAAGATCTGCCTTTCGCTCCCATGAAATAGGACCTGCACATGCCTCAGGAATGTATAATTGGTTGTTGCAGCCAAAGCTGGGGATCCGGTGCTAATTAAATGACTTGTTTAAAGCCTATCTGTCTTTGTTTGGGAGGCTCTGGGCTTCAGAACAATACAATGTAAATGCTGTTGTCAAACAAACATTCCTGGTTATCCTTTGATTTGAATTGAATAAGACAAAAGGCTGATTTGCTCAGCGCTAAGCCTTTTGGT
This sequence comes from Channa argus, assembly GCF_033026475.1. NCBI lineage: Eukaryota > Metazoa > Chordata > Actinopteri > Anabantiformes > Channidae > Channa > Channa argus. The sequence continues at coordinate 10,343,060 of NC_090205.1, forward strand.
TTACATGGTACTGAGATATTTTTTTTCCCCCTTTTCTGATCTGTCAAACTGAACAGGACCATTCTTGTCAAGCAGCTAAATGGACTGACTCACTGCACAATGCATATGCAGTCCGCCACTGCAAAACAATCTCAGTTCTTCCCCTAATTGCGCTTGTAAAATGCCCCCATGTCGTGTATGCATTTCTCCAACAAAGGTGAAACGGTGGTGCACACACAAGGAGTCTTTGTTGTGGTCGTATCAAGGGTTTGCACACCAGTCCCGAAAGGAAATGAAAGACTCACAAAAAAGTGCCGAGACATTTAGAAGTCTCTCCGTAGCACTAATCAGCTATTCATCTTATAACTATATAAGATAATTAAAAATAAGATAAAATAATTATAACTATAACTATTAATCTCCTCTAAAAATCCGACGCCTTACTGTGTAAGCTGGAGGGCACCTTATAGCCATTAGAGAAAACACAAGATACTGCCTCCATGAATATGTTGTCTGGCATAGTGGTGCCACTTTATGCAACACAAGTGCATGCTTACATATGCACAGAAACAAAATTGCTCTCTCTCACATACACACACACAAACAAGAAAAAAACAGACACACACACAGATGGCAGGTTCAGTCAAGGCTGGTGAGTCCTGTTTCTCATTAAAATGGGGGGAGAGAGGAAGGTATTGAGCTTTGATGTAGCCACCCACAGCCCCTCAGTGTCATTGAATGAAACTTTAAAGCCTTTTGTGTTTACTCAGTTAATGTTGATAATAAAGCAAACATCTTGCCTTTGTTAAATACCTGCTGTACACTCGTGCTGTATGTATGCATACACACAAACAAATGCACGCAGACACATAAAAGGAGCACATCTTGCGGTAACAAGGAGAGGTAAACATAAAAACATACAGGTACACACTCAGACAATGACGCACTATAGATAATTGTGTATAGGTTTGTACGCACATGGAGACAGCCAGACATAAAAACAAATGCAAACATATGCTTTAGATTCCAAGTGCAATGATGACGGGATGCATTTCAAGCTAATTCATAACAACAAACAAAATGTGTTCAGCATGCTGGCATAAAGAAATACACTTTGCAATGATTCAGGTGGGCAAAGATTTCCTGCCAAGATTCCTAATGAAATGTAATGTAAGAGAAACCATGATAAGAAAAAATTTTTGGTTTGATGAGGTAACATAATTGCTTTCCTACCCAAACCGCTGGAGTGTAACATGTGGTAGAAATTATCAAGGAGACAGACAGAGGTGTTTGTCCTTTTAGTGTATAAAAATCTAAGGCAGGCAACTTTTATAGGATCATTTTAATCCTCAGCTCTAATGGCACACATTCCCTATGAAAATTGGAAGATCAATCATCTCTATGACAGATCTGTTGTTAAAAAAGTTCCTCAAATCTTTGAAGAAAGAATGCTTAACACGTTCCTCCACTGCCCCACCCGCACTACTCCCCGTTTTAGCTGTCTATTTGTCTCTTTGCTGAAAATGTTAATGCACAGGGCAATAATCAAGCCATATGCTTGCATGTGGCAAATCTCATTACAGAAAATGACCTTTACCAACCAATGCCAACATCCTTGTGCTTGATAATACAGAGCGTAACACAATGGTGGCTTTGGTTAACGCAATCATGCACAAGGCTGGGGGTAGCCAGGCCAGCCAGGCCTTCGGGACACATTAGCAAACACTAGTCGCTTCTCTAATTTGGGTCGGAACCAGGCTCACTTCACATTTGTAACATATCACTCTTGATAAATACACATCGGTGTGAGAGCACCAACATCCGATCGCTGACAATAAGCCGCGGCACAGAAAGAGCTGCGAGCAGAGGAGGAGAGCAGAAGGAGAGGGGAGATATTACTAGCAGCTGTTACTACTGCGGGTGCAATATATTCAAGCCCAATCAATAAAGCTTCTACAGACAGTGACACCCAAGCAGACAGAGGAATCATTTTCATCTGATACTTAGCAAAGGCTCCCCTTTTAAAAAGATTGCTTTCAGTCAATGACAACCAGTTGTCATTTGACTAAGGCTCCTGAAATGAAATATATTGACGAGTGTTATCAATCACAGCCCACTCTGCTTTTCATATCGCTTTGTTGGGAGAGGAGGGATCGGTTTGCATGTGGTCATCAGATCATCTGTTTTAATTACAAAATTAGCATCACTACCTCCTGCGCGCTCTCGCTGCCTCCATTACATTCACCTCATGAGAAAATCAGTAATGCAGTATATAGTTTACAGTTGCAATGCTAATGAGGTCAAGGTGAAATGTGTTGCGTATCTGACCGCAACGTAAATTTTACATGACTACAGTTCCGAAAAAATGCGTTTAGTTTGGATTTAATTGCATTTAAGTACACAGATTAAATAAAAGAAGAACATTATACTGATGCCATTTCAATTATTTTGTAGGAATGAGGACTTTGTTGCGGATTCTAAACACAATTTGCCAAGAAATACCTTCTTCTGTTTAGTCACACAGTGAAGGACATGCTGAGATTGTGAAATTCCTTAACATTGTTTGAACTTGCTTGCTCTCTCCCTCTTTATCTTGGTCCCAGAGGAGTGGCAGTACGATGGTGAAGATGTCTGGCCGCAGTTTGGCTGATAGCTCTATTTAGATGACGATTCCCATATCATAATTGAGAAGAAACACCTTTCGGTCCAGGAACAGAACTAACTATTTCTAACACACAAATGCTCTTTGATTCTCCCCAAGATTGCTTTATAGTCAAGCAATAGAGCATTTCTTCAGCGTAATCACAGTAAGAGTGACTGTCATTTTCTTGTTGTCATCACTGTATTGTCATTACTGTTATTGTGTACATAGTAATATTATTACTCTATGCTAATGTGCCCTCTTAGAGATAATCATAGTGAAATGAGAGCACATGATATGTAGACTCTAATGCTGCACCATCTTAGCTGCGCATGTGAAAACTGCTCCACATTCTGTGCAATTACACACTATGCATATTTCACATTACTCCAACCTGCGAAAGCTCATCATCACTGAAAGGTTGAATGTCATTTATTACACGTATCACATTTACACCAAGTGACATTGTCTTTTCAAATTGTGTTGATCTCTTCACTTTCAAAGGTCAGCCCCTTCCCTGGCTAAATTCAACCTGACAGAGAATAGTGAGGAGGGGACAGGCGAACACATGCATCACCCCCGCATCAAAGCGCTCCAAATTAATCTATCCAATTAATGAAGAATGAGGCCTAATGTTGATGAGAGATGACAACTCGACTGGTCAGTTGTTTTTTATAGCTCTGCTCCTGTGACTTTGAATTAACCACAAGAGACAATCAGACAAATATTTCCATGGCATGAGGTTTGTCTAGAGTGTTGTCTCTCGTTCTGTCTTTTCCTTTTTATAACTCTGCAACTGCGCTGCCACTCAAAAGATGATAGAACTTGATATGGATCATTATGAAAATAATGTTTAATCAATCCTGCCGTTATTGTAATCTATTTCTGCAGTTGTCAGGGTTTGTGTATTTTTTAGCTTCATCAGTGTGCCTCACAATTTCCCAATCATGCATATTCAAGTATTACGCTGATGCTTAACAGCCGACGCAACTGGAATTAGAAGGAGGACATTAGACTTCATTAAAAAGAGAAATCATTATCAGGTTTATCTTTTGAAATGTCTATTAAAATGTGTGTGTCGTTCTTCACTTATCTGTCACCTGGCTCCCATGAGCCTGGCAGACTAATAGAGAGATGGTGAGGGCCAAAGCCCAAGAGAGAGACAGAGACCCATCAAGCTCTTCACTCAAGCTGGAAGGCTGTCTGTCTGCTCTGCCACTCTCTGTCTAGCTCAGTGTGTCTGACTCAGTTACCACCACAACTCCCCTTTATCGTAATGCTGGCAGCTTCAACAAACCCCATTTTGTTTGCGGTCTCGACGTCGGAAAAAAAAGAAAAGAAAAACAAAACAAACCCCAATGTAATTCCATAAATCGGACAAGACAAAAATCTGTAGCAGTTGAAGAGGTGTTATGATATGTTCACGAAACAAATTCTATTCAGCCTATGGCTACAATCTGCTCTCTCTCAAGAGCTTCGACTGACAAAGGCTCCCACAAGAGAGCTACGGAGGAAGATGGATGAAGTTGCCCCTAGACACTCATATCAGGTCAGTATGTGCTTTATCCCCTAATGGTTAAGGTTAGGATTGAGTAGGAGGTGATACTAGATCTGAGCCTGAGGGCTACTGTTCTGTCTAGTGGAGTAGGAAGTAGCCGCCATCCTCCATCATGGCCCACATTTGGGTGCGCTCGGCCACCAGCACTAGTTCAGCTAGCAGGTTGGAGCACACAGCTAGCTAGTTGGACGTGTCCTTCCACCCAGAGAGTTTTATTATTAGAAAGGACATAAACAGACTAATTAAATCACAGCAGTGGAGCTGGGCTGACAGCTGGCGCAGAGAGTGTGACCAAACACATCCCTATCAAAGTGCAGAAGTATATGTGCACTTTATGTGTCCTGCTTTTGTGTGCATGGCTTTCTATCTGCTGACACTATATGTTCTGGACTGTATTTGCACATGCATTCATGACTGTTAATTGCACCTATTTTAGACTTTTGTTTATTTGATGACATTTTCCCACTGTAATTTCATTCATGTCCACTGTCATCTTAATGTCTTATTTATCAGTTTAGCGCAAATCACACTGACTCGGTGAGTTGATCCAAAATGTTACAAATGCTATCCAGCAGAGCAGTAAACACTGCAGTAATTAGTGCATGGTCTCCAGGCTGACTCCACTCAGCTCTGCAGCATGGCCAAGCATGGACCCCATATAGAGAGGAGCCTAGTTATGCATTGATCTCAGAAAATTAAGGCTAACTGCCCCAGATTGCAGCGTCTTGATGTACCTTCTGGATGAGCACTGTACTATACTTGTATTGTTTGTAGAGTAAACAGGATGATTTGGACTTGCTGTGCTTTAAAATGAATACATCTTGAATAATTAATGATGCCCCTAAAAGTGTGACTGCAAATGTAAAACCGGTGATGATGAGAAAATATGGTTTTAACAAGTCAATAATGTAGAGTGCAACAAGAACAGCCTAATCAATGAGGCTGCAACGTTTGCAAACAAGGACTTGAATTATAATGCCAATAATTGATCTCTTCCATTTTTTCCTCTCTCCTGATGTCATTGTTTATTGATTGTTTCCTGCCAGTGAGGGATGATGGGAAGTTTCAGTTTGTTTTTGCTATGACTTTTGCCCCCCCCTCCCCCCCTCCCCACACACACACTTTCCCTATTTCCTCCACCCGCTCAACACCCCCCCCACCCCCCCACCCCCCCTCCGCCATTTGAAATTTGCAAGCTGTAGCACCAGCTTAACCAAAAAGGATTAAGTCCCATACCCAACTGAGAACACAGATAATACTCAGTAATTGGTAAAAAATTAAGATGAATGGGACAGCTAGATAAGGACCAATTAGCTGCTGGGAGTGTACAGCTGTGGTCTCCTCACAGAGCGCTCTCAGGGGCCAAGGCCCCCTCTTTCTCACTCATGCAAGCATGCACACATGCACTCACACACAAATACACACAAAAATACAAGCATGAGGGTGGGGCTTGAAGAAATTAGCCTGATGACCCAGGGTAGAAAGAGAATAATGCTTCCTCATAATCTCACCCAGAACCTCTTTCTTTCAAGTCTCAGTCAGGCAACACTCCAGGTACCTGTCACCACCCGTCCAGCTTCAGCCTAGCATGTGTCTTTCCATACCCTGTTGGGCACAGGCAGCCTGGACTGAAGCCACAGATCTGAGACAAAGGGCTTTCAGGTTTTGAACCAGTGCGACAAAATAAAAACCGACTCAACAGCTTAGTTGTGGTGATACAGGATGCAGGATAAATATAGGCTGCACAGTGTAAAAGTTAGCAGTGACTGTCTTCTTCTTTTACTGCGGTGATGTCGGTCTGTGAGTTGTTAGGTCGGCATGTTGTGGTATCATCTGGCCGATGACAGTGGAATTCCCATATCTAATTACAAACAGGATTTCAGCTCCATTAGACTTCTGTGGAGAGGAGTCAGATGAGTGGCAGGGCAGCACCCAGTGGCCAAAGAGAGACAGAGGGCGAAAGACAGAGAAATAAGTGAGACAGACTGGAAAAGAGTAAAAAAGAAAAGAGGACAAGGGTGAATGTTGCCTTATCCTTTCTTTCCACTCGTTTTCCAAGGGTCTAAAAAACACTTTATTTTTCTACTGCAGCTGAAAAAAGCAATTCCTTCTCTTAAAATTGGCAGGTGTTTGTTAGTGGGCAGCTGACAATATTTCTCTCCCAGTAATGAAGGTTGTGACTGGGGTCAGTGCACTGGGAGGGAATGGCGGGCTGTTTATCCCCCTCAAGGCCCAGCGCCACACGTGTTTTGCTTGGTCTGTGATCTGTAATTGTGGCATTTCCTGAGAAGCAGGAACAATCCACATTGTGCTTTGAGAGGACTCCCTCTGCCCAACTAAGGAGTGTGAGGGAAAAATCAAAGAAGCACCCACCCAACACACACACACCTCTCATTCTCTCTCTTTATACCTTTTCTCTGTCTTTCCATTTCAGTTCATCTATCTGTCTCTGCCTCATACACTCGTGAAACATACAACTACAGCTGTTTCCCTTCTCTCCCCTCACTCAGGATGTTTGCTTATTTTGGCTGAGAGTTGAACTGGCTGTTTTTTCCCTTATAATTAATAACATTGATGCAAACAGGAAGGTCTAATTGTGATGAATATTTAATGTGAGAGAGAAACATTAGCCTGTTCAATTTACATCAACACAAAGACAGCGACGGGCAATCCAACAAACGGAACAGAGTGTCCTTCACTGGCTGTCTCTGCTGTGCTTTGCTTTAAGCTCTTCACAATACAAGATATGCGTCAGACAAACACTGAGATGAGCCACCTGTACTTTAGCCCGAGGAGGATTTTTTCAATAGCTTTATATTAAATGGATCTATGCCCTTAGTGGTATTATCATAAGCATGCTCATTATCATATCAATTCCTACACGGTTGGTAACATAATTTGTGTAAAGTAAACACGTCCGTTTGTGTGAGTCTAGCATAAGCTGGTTGATTATAAAACTCCAGTTCATTTCCTCAGAGCAGCTGTGGTCTGAGTCTGTGAAAAACAGCATGAAGTCATACCCCAGTCAGCACTGTGAATGTCCGAACAAAGTTACAGCCAAATACAGTCCCCGTTCTGCCCACTGCATGCTATATCAGTCGAGTGATTTATAACTTTGGATTGCTATTAGATAACAGGCTTGAGTGCTGGACTTATTAGGCCTTCACACTCCAAAATAGTTTGTGAAAGCAGGTTAAAGGAGAGACATTTTTGGAATGTTAAATAATCATACCTTCTTTTGAGTCCGTTCATATTTTTATGAAATTAGAAAATGCTTGCATTAAAATAAGCATGTGGGTGAAAGCCTGGGGCTATGGCTGAAGAAGACAGCATACTGCTAGCTGTGTTTCATGGCCCTGTGGCACAGAGCAGGCCATATTTCTTCTGTGTATTATCAGGATGACTCCTGCTGGCCACCCTGTCACAGGAGAGTGCTTGATATAAACAAGAGATTGCTGCGACACCCAGTAATCAATATTAGGATGGTTTCAGTACCAAACATCATTTGTCTCTGCGACCATTCCTTTGACCAAACGAAGCATTAATTCAAATCATAAATCTGAGCTGATTTAAATCCGAGGAGAGTGAGGGAGAGAAAGAGGCCCCTGTCTGACTGCCTGCCCCTAATGATTTATTTTCTACATTTCTGCGAGCGAGAGATTTGTCCATACTCACTGACAGGTCACCTTCAAACGCCAGTGGCAGACTGTTCATCACCATGCAGACGAGCATCTCATCGCTGCGAGTAAATATTAAAGGAAAAGAATCCAATTGATTGTGGATGGGGCTGAGAGGCGTCACTGCCATATATTTCACTCAGAGAGCTAATGCTGTGGCCCATGCACCCACACCTAGAGCTTCTCCCCCTTACCAGAATTATGATTCTACCGGGAGCCTGTGTGGCTGACTGTGGGCTCAAGGTTACAATTTAAATTGTAAAAAGATAAAACAGTTTCTTATTAGCTCCATTGCCACAGCCTTGCTGTTGGTACTCACATTTATCTTTATTTCCCTGACCTCGTATGCTCGTTTCTCTTTTTTTTCCCACTCCATTCTCTCAGAGTGATGACCTCACACTTTATGCATTTTGCATTGTTAAATCTGCTTAGAAACACATCCTGTTTTCATCTCACACACCATAAGCCCCGTGGTGTCATGTATTACTGTTGAAATGTATTCAAGAGTCCAGCCATTTATTACTCTAAGTGAATCAAAACCCCCGTTTAGCTTCCAAAGCTACAGGGATTACATTTGTCTATAATTTGGAATGGGCTCATGAATCCGCACTAACATACATTATTATTCTCTTTAATACACTAAGTGGTTCTGTGTGATATTATGAAAATCCTTCTGCATTTTAGGGCTAATAATTAATTGAAATGGCACATTGTGAAAAACCAACGTTCTCACAGCAATTCAATTAGACCTTGTTAAAAGCCGATAGCTTTGGGAAACTGTGTTCACGCTTTAACTTATTAAGATTTTTTTTTCTTTGAACACAAAAAGTGTAACCCTTAAATGGAAACAATACTTACTTTACTAAAGTGGACACGCATAGTTCAGACAAACTGAAAAACACAATACTTCGCCAAAATATTTACAAAAATACAAAAAAATTAAGCAGCATCTAACTGCGTAACTGTCTAAACCGATTGTTTGATGTTGGTGTGGACGCACATCAAGATGCAATTTTTATGTGAATTATAAAATATCTGTATTTATATTATACATTTTTTAGATTGTAAATGAACTCACCCGAAGGAATACATGAGATTATTTTATTTGCTACTTTAAACCTTGGAAAGCTGCCTCTCCTCATGTTGGTTGCCTGTTTCTCGTAGGAATGGACAACTGCAAGAATCTTCAACACAGACACTGCAACTGGAACCACATTTACTCCTACCTATTCTGGATTGTTTTATTATCTCTGTCATGTGCAAATCTGCATTATTTTCTAGTCAAGTCAATTTCGTGTATATAGTACTTTTTATGTAAAATGACAAATCAAGGTGCTTCACATCAGCATGAAGCCAAATTAATTTTATAAAATAAAATAAACTACAATTACTATCAAGTTCAATGATGAACTTCAGTGCCTCAGTGGGATTTACAACCTGCTTCACAACCCCACTTTATGGCCTTAGACCCTCTGATAATATTTAATTTAATGAAAATGAAGATTATATCAAAAATGTCTACAAATCTTTTTAATCATCTATTATTAAAATTGCACATACCTGGTAGCAGAGAGCTAGCAGAAGAGGTTCTAAGTGTGAAAACTGTGATGTATACAAGTATGTCTTGTAAATTTAGATGTGAGTGTCTGCAGACACACCAAACAGTTTGCATGATAAGTTTGGGTTCCGTTAATGTAAGTGCTTACGTATTGGTCTTTGTGACAGCGTGTGTTTGTGTGTGTGTCAAGGGCATCTTTACCAACACTGGAGCTGAGGTCTCCATTCTCTCCGTCGGCCCCATGGTGGTTGGCGTTGCTGTGGTAGCTGCTCATCGCCTCCAGCTTGATCTTCTTGACCTTCATGGCCTCTGCGATGGCTGCGTTGGCAGCTGCTGCTGCCGCTGCTGTCAGGCCTGGGGAGAAAAGGCAGAGGAGACAGAATGCTTACAGAACGCTACATGTTTGCTGGGGCTGAGCCACTGCACCTGCATACCCTTTCAGAAAGCTGTCCTCACAACTAAAAAAAACAATGAAAACTGAATTTGGAATAATGAAACAATGAATAATTTTGTATACTATAGGGAATAAGTGCCTGTGAGCTCACAGTTTTTTTTATCTTCTGACAGGGGTTATCTTCACAGCAGGTTGCCATGCTGATGGGACAGATGCCTGTGTGTGTGTGGCGGCATATGATTTTTATGAATGTTTCTACAACTCCAACATTCCTCAAAACTATAACGATGTATTTATACCTTGGCAGAAATAGATGCAATCAAGATAGTAGTGCATAAGGCAAACATTTTGCGTGTACAACTAATAACACATAATGTATAGTGATAGTGATATAGGTGATACCTGAGAGGTCAGAGATGGAAAAATTTTAAACTGAACGTGAGAGATGTTCAACGTGTGAAAACTTCTTTTTAAGAGCATTTCATGTCAGTTCTAATGTATTCATCAGATCAAATCTATCTGAATAATGCTTAAAACTGGTGATCAAATTCTTCACAGCCATATACTGTAGTAAAGAGAGCTCTTGTGAGTCAAGGCCAGTCATTGTGCAGGAGGGAAAGCTGTAAACAATGTACCACAGATTAATTTTTTTTCCCTTTAATACTTGTAAATGGATTTTGAGTGTAGTCAGTGCTCAGAGGCCAATGTGTGAAAATTAACTAAGGAATATGACGCATAAAAAGGAAGCAATGTGAAAAATTCAGTATCAGTCTTAAAACAATCCGGACATTTAAAGTGGAAAATTAATGAGGCAGATTATAGTATGCTGTGGTGCATTATTTTTGTTCGTAAAACATTACCAGACTAGTGTTTTTTTACCTGCCTATATTGCCTGATGAACAATTCTCAAAAATATTTACAGAAAAAACAGAGAAATATGTTGTGTCTTGTGTCTGAGCGCTTACTTAAATCTGCACAGATATTTGTACTATTTTATACAATATAAAAATTGTCATGCGCTCTTTAGTATGCAACACTTAAAATTCAAAAACTTTAAATAGATTCTCCTCAGGCTTGAGGCTGCAGTCGCTTTCCTTACTTGACTATTGACATCACATGTTAAATAATCTTTCACATTTCCATTTCTCTGAATATATGCTACAACAGCAATATTTGACATGGTCGTCCACCTTGATCAAAATAGACTTGATATGATTGATATAGTGAGTCTGAGTTTATAGACATACATATGCTGAGTACACTGCAGAGATCATAAAGCATTGGTTTGTCATTGTGGTAGTTTCAGAGTTCTGGTGTATTGAACGTGACTGATATCTATATTCATGAGGAGGGTCTCAAACAGCAGGGACAGATATGTAGTGCTAAAGCTCCTCTAGACCTAGTGTGTCTCAGGAGAGTCCCATGATTCTTCTTGCCAACCCTAGCAACAAAGTCAAAGATGCATTTCAAGAAAAAGCTATATACCTATTAGAGGAATCACATGTATCCAAAATACGGTGCCTGTCCTTTTACAGAGGCTGCTTACATTTGATATGCAGGTTAGTTTTACGTTTGATGCAGAACAAGGAAATGTCTGCGTTTATCATCACTAAGCTGTCACGTCTCTGTGATGGGACCGAAGAGCAGCTATTATCCATGAATTTGAGTGGAGACACAAGTACAAGGAGCGTTAGAAATCGAACATGTGGCTCTAATAGATACATGTAAGCATGCGCACAAACACACACCGACAAACACGCACACAAGCACATACCAGCCTGAGCACCCCCTCCTCTCATCCCCAGCTGATAGGCAGATGGCGAGAGTCACTCTGAGCCACTGACATGGAGGTGCATATAATTTAAAGCCTTGTTTGCATCTTAAAATACATCAGTACCATATTGACGTACAGTATACATCATGTCAACGAGGGAGCTCTCGTTTGCAATGGGCCCTGGCTGCTGTTCCATATGCATAGGCAAAGCAGGAAAAAAAAAGCCATTGCCTCATAAGAAGGTGATACTTCTCCACATAATGAATGTGGCCTCTGCCCAGTCTGAAGGTCAGCCTTCATTTGTGTATAATGGGCAAGAGTCAACTGTTTTCCAAATGAGACGTATGCAGAACAGACTGCAGAGTAAATATTGAAATCACCTCTGGGCTGTTTGTGTGATAAATTCCCCCCACAAATCAGGTGCCGCTCAAAGGAGTGCCGCAGTGGTGCTTTCTGATGCTCTCTAACTTTGGCTGTGAGAACGCTGGTTTATTGCACTGCAGCCTGGGTGTCCTCAGCATTTCTTTTTCCTCAGCAAACTTGACAGAATCGTGAAAGAGCAAGGACAATGCATTCGTAGGTTTTGATTACATGTGTATTGAGTAAATAAAGGCAAAGAAATTGATTTGTGTTATTTTGAAAAAAAAAAAAAATGAAATGATCACCTTTCCATATTTCATTTATCATTCTGCTCAAACCTCCACCCTGTATTTGACTAAGGGACACACTCCATAAATCTTTGTTCTGATAACGGCATTCATTCAACCAGATCAATTGTCACATCAACATGCAATTGTCACATGCAGCTCAAAACAGATGTAATAAGGAAACCTCCGAGATGTGGGCATTCAGCAACAAGTCTAATAAGCCACTAGAAGTTTAAACGACAACAATACCAATCCCACTCATTGCTAATCTGCATTCACTACTATGCAAACAAAGCAATCGAGCCTCATATATTCTTTCAAAGTCACCTTTAGATTCAGACACTTTCTCATATAGACACATGGGCAAGTCAGAATCCTCCTGAGCACAAAACAAACAGTGCATCACGGCCGCATGTAGAGAGGCACACCACTCAGAGAACAGAAAAGGGAACATTTCAACAAATAGAGAATAGCATGGCACTGTCACATGGGGAGCACAAAACAGCAAATAACAGAGACAAGGTCTGATGGTAGCCCTTGGAGCAGCTGTCATATTAAATAATAATGAAGGATCTATTAATATGCAAAGGAAGCAGCAGCCGACTGGCTTAACGCTGTCATGCCTCTGCATATTGTCAGGATCTTCATCATTAATTAACATGCTAGCTGCCCCATACCTGCGCCAATGTCAGAACATTCTTACAACAAACACCCCAATGCCTGTGCCCTCCGCAACTAACTCGTATAATCAAATTAAAATCAGATTAACTTCACATCAGTACACAAAAGACCAACTTTTATGACTTTCTCTAGCAGTGATTTAAAAATAAAAGACACACCAGGGCTTATCTGTTGTGTTTCTGTTCTGTCTCTGTTAGGGACTGCACCATGGGCAACAATGAAAACACACATTTAAGAGGGAAACAGGATAAGTAGAGAAGAGACACTCCATGTCAGTGAGCATGGCTGCCTAATTTTATGCGTAGACTGGTGGCAGCACAGCAATGACAAACTGAGGTTGGGAACGACGCAACTCTTTACGCACACTGCACCACTTGAACTGTGATATCCACATCATGACAAATTTAGTATCAATTACAGAGTTTGCTAACCTATGACAAGCAGCGGACTCAAAGAGGGGGGCTCAGAACTGACACTAAATTACCCGGTGCATACGGGATCTATTTTAAAGCATCCTGAAGTGGCACTGGATTAGATGATCCATTCTACAAGCTGACATGCTAATTGTACATTAAAAGAAAATAAACATTACAGTATGTCTCCACCTACTATTATTCACACATATACCTGTACAGTAGCGCAGAGTCGGCTAGCATTAGAAAATTGTGTTTTTATCAGTAAAGTACTGGATGCATCCTGGAAAGATGTAGGTGACATTCATTTCTCTAATGGTAAATGCAGTGCTCTTGCATTGAAATGTTGAAGCCATATCCAGGACATAAATGAATTATATTGAAGCTGCTGCTTAAGTAGTGGCCAGAGTGTGAGTGGAGGCCCTCTCCACTTTAAAGGAGATGTCATCTCAGTGTGGTGTCAGTCCACAGCAAATAATCCGATTTGGAGGCCAATCTGCCTGTAATGCATCAGCAACTGGAAAATCTCCAGCGTATCCCCCCACCCCACCCCCCAGGGCAAGAACAGAAGCACGCACACAGTCAGAGACTCACACATACATAAATGTGCTTTCACACACATATGAGGGTATTTGCTTAAAGGGAAACCTAAGCATATTAAGATGTCCTTCTCTAAATGGAACTGATGTCAAGGGCAAAGCTACATATGTTAACAATGTGTTTCACATAGGCTCTCTGGTCTTGTTAGTGTGTGAAGAAGACACCTTTCCACTGTGTTGAATATGGTCATTGATGTTAATCTAATATGATTTGAGTCCATGTCTACTGCATATGTCTAATTAAAAAAAACACATTAGCCAATCATTGTGTGCATGAAGGTATCACAGCAAACACAATTCATAAACTAGATTCACTGTACTACAAAATTAAGTTTTGGTTCTGTCAGCTTGTGCTTCTCCACAAGACTTTAAGATTAGATAAAGTAGCTAAGTTTATCATAAGGTGAGCTCTTTAGACAAATTTGAGTCAGGGCCAGCATCTAAAAAGTGTTGAAAAACTGTTATCTGTGTAAAATATTGCATTGTTCTGGTAATCGGGGAACAGTGTTTACATAAACCTAAGAACTTAAAAAAACAGTGTATACATGCAGCAGAAGAGTATCCTGATTTCTCCTCTACCCCGGACTTATTCTGGAAGCCTGGCGCACATAATTTCACTGTATAGCGACAGAAAACCCTGCTTTCAGTTTTTTCATCTTTGTGTGTGTGTTCGTGTCACAGCGTGACAGCACAGGGGGAGAGAAGAGGAGAAAAAACTGAGAAAAATCCCATACGCCAATTTTGGGAACCAGCTTTCTCGTTTACATGACACCTAAGAAACCAACTTTCCCAAGAACGTGGACTGTAACCTGGTTATTTATGTGTGTATGCATGTAAGCGTACTCACTGTACTTGAGTCAGTAAAACCAGAATGTTAAGTTGCACTCTGTGATTAATAAATCACAAGTGCATGAGGGTGGAGGCTGCATTCAACATTAACCTCCATCATGTTTATATTGTTTTTTTATTGTTAATTGTAAATTAGCAACAGTGACCTGATTTGAGAAGAATTTAAGACACAGCAAGCGTCCACTATGAGATGCAAAAAAAAAAAAAAAAAACCAACAATACTGTATTTAGAATACTTTAACTCGTCAACAATGCATGCTGGGAAGTCTACAACTACACGAACTACTACACTCTTTTATACATTTAGTTTAGTCAGTGGAGTGAACTCTCGGAAATCTATTCATTCAACTCATCATTTTGAGACTTCTTGTCAGAACAACTAATAACTAAATAACGAGTTCATTCCAAACAAAAAATTTTAAGTAAAAATTACAGTGATACCAACATGAAAAAATTATTACTTAATTCACGAAATTGCTCATATAAGAATTTTCTGTGTATTGGTGAGGCCTCAGAAAAAGCCGTTGGCCCATATTCCATGCAGGCGCTAACTCATCTGAAAAATGAACTAATGTGACATGACATGATAGTGTAACTACTTAAGACGGTTTCTCAATGCTGGCTTTTTAATCATCCATCAGAACATTTGGACATGACAGGGTAGATCAATTAGTCGCCTACTTAGATGCTAACTTATGTGTGGTCAATCATACTTATTATTAATCTGTCAAAATCGGTAAGTTCCTTGACATTTAATGCTTAATATTATCATCAAAACAATAAATGGTTTAATTATACCACAGAAAGTGATGGAAAAGTTCTTTCTCACCACAGTTAGGAAGCTTAAGGCAGTTATGAGAAGACCAAAAACCTCAATTACTTTATCTCTGCCCTCTGAATACCCTGACTAAATGTCAAGATCATAGAGTCCCTCTGGGCTTAAAGGGGATGATATCAAAAGGCTTTTCTGTTGCTTTATGTTCCACTAAATAACACGGGTCTTTCTCATCATTGTCCTTCTATGTGTTCACTTCGGCCTTTAAGTTCACCTTCTGTACTACAGCCCAGATAGCCAGTGACCTCCCCCTATTCCCGGAGTTCAAAGCACTACCCTGTGAACCGCCATTGTAATGAATCACAAGGATGGCTCCATTTGTGTTTAATATTACATTTCAATCCCCTCAGACGCTGCTTTACTGATAATAAAAAAAACTTTTCATTATTGTTTTTACAAAAAAAAGGGAAAAAAATGCACGATGAAGATAATTACAAGTCTGTTAAAATTGTTATACACTGTAGATCACAGTGGAAAACCAGCCCTGATGTTTTATCTCTCCAAAGTACTACAGTTAATACTTGGTTAAATACAATGTGTGTACTGTACGCCTAGTGAGCATTCAAAGAGCTCCTTTCGACAGTGCAATATCATTAAAGACATTTTAGGAAGGAGAGCAAAATATGCAAATCAGAGCACTTACAGCCAACATCAAAGCAGTCACAATGAAGCCAGCCACAAATAGAACAAAAGCATTAGTTGCAATAAGACTTGGCCCAAGGGTAAGTTAGGGCACAAACGGTTGTTGTTGATTCTTGTGGCGATAAGCTTGCTTTAGCATCACCACTGCCTATGTACATTCACCAGTGGAGTGGATTTAATCGCACTAATTAGAATGCACTCGAGGCAAAATGCAACATCTACTGGAATAATCTGGGAGAAAGGATCTCCACTCCAATTTATTCTCCCCTTCTTGGTTTCCGGGGATTGAGCAGAGGATCTGTTTTTGGTAAACGAGTGAGCGGCTGGTGTCTGGTGGTTGGGTGCATGTGTCACTTTGGACTGGTTGCCATTTCGAGGACAAGCTGTGGGGAGGCCACTCATAGGGAGGTGTGTGTGTGTGTGTGTGCCAAAAAGAAAGAGGGAAACAGTGAATCACAGCCCTAATAACAGTAACAGCGCTACAGACTAAGACCAAACCATACCTGTGGGTGGGATCATGCCAGGGGACATGAGACCAGGGACGGAGTGGGGCATGATGTGGGGGTTCTCTGGCGATGTCACACTCTGGGTCCTCTTCGGAGGCCGACCAGGTCTGGAGCTAAAGCACAGAGCAGAGAAGGAGGAGAATGCGGGTGAAAAACATGGCACAGACTGGCAGAGGGGAGAGGAGTGGCGCTGGTGCGGGTGGGGTGTTAACATTTGGAGTACCCCAGAATGCAATTCTATTCTAAAGAGCTAACATGTACTGTAAATAAATATCTTTTCAAGGACAGTTGCTTTCTGCAGCTCAACATAATAGACTTCCATAACTAATTAGATTACACGGTGAATTCATTTCCTTTATTGAAGATCAACCACTTTTTGATGCATAATTCATAACCCGTACCTCGTTACCTGTTCCTCCGTATTAATATCCCCACACTATTTGAATTGCCTCGTTTGCATATGCTAAAATCCAGTGCGCGGCCCTCGGCCTGGAAATTACATGTTAACTTGTTATAATTATTGCAGTCAGGCCACTATTGATTTATGAGACTTTTAAAAACCAAATATGTGTAGTTCTGGTAATGAATGATATTTTAAGGTTCTTCAGGAAATTAAAAGGCAATGGCTGCCTTAGGAAATGTTCTGCTTGCTTGATTTAATGCATGCCTTAGCTGGAAGGTGGTGAGACAGAGTGATTCAGACCTGTTGGACGGTTCTGATGGGGGAGTTTTATTACACCAAACGAGGGGCACAGATCCAGCCGTGATAAATGACTGTGCCACCTTACTGTGGAGGAGAAAAGGCCTTCAAAGCAGATACAACCCTGACTCTCCACACATCTTACTCATTCACTTATTAATACAGCTTCGAGTTGCAATCAATACCTACTTTGCTGGCTTATAGTTACAAAGAAAAGCCTACAGGGTGGGAAAAAAATGCAATGAGCATATAACAAGGGGACCAAGATCATATATAGGTTTATTTTTATGAACCAGGAGCTGGATGTCTCAGCTAAAGATGAATTATAGTGACTTGACACAGGTGACATATTGGCTTCATACATTATATCACATACAATAGTCCATTACAAGCTTTAGTCTAAGGAAGTTCTCTCCCGTATGAACGGACTTTTATCCGTCTTCAACAATCTGAGGAAACCTAATCAAACCACAAATTTAAGGGGTCGAAAAAACTAAAGTGGGGGGTCTGTCGAAGAAGAAAAGTGCATTCAAGTTAGTTGTTAACATAAGGCTTAGAAATTTGTACCAACAATCCTACACTTTAATGTGACTGAAATTTGCTTTGGGTGTGAATTTATTTATTTTTTCCAATCGTAAAAAAGGTCTCTGCATCAATTTAACTACACACGTTGTAGTCATTATACTGTTGCCCTGATACTTTACTTTGGCCTTAGTATCAAAAAGGGGGATTTTATTAATTTATTTTCATGACTCTGTTGTATGCAGGTAAAGATCGTGCTGCAAGATTGTGTGATCATGTACAGCATACAACCTGTGTATAACCATATGAGGTTATATTTGAGCTAAGGCAGTATCTAATGCATTGTTTTTCTTTAGATAAAACACAGGCTTAGTAGTTGAATTTATTCAGCCATGTCTTGTGAGGTTTATTTACCTCAGTCTTGCTAATAGAGTGCACTCACTCTATCTGTCTGAATGTGCTGACTCTCTCATATACCAGCTCCGGAGGTTTTTAGGACTAAAAGCAGACCTTTACCCAACTGTGTCCCTTTGGAGGGAACACACACACAAATGATAGAAAAAAGTAGTGAGTGGGAAACCAAATGACAGAAAGTTAGAGGAGGGCAGTGAGAAAAAAAGGGAGAGAGAGAGAGAGGGTGGGGGCAGAAAGAGAAATGAGTGCCCGCTCAACCCAGGAACGTCTGGGAATGTAATTCCTATTTCTATAGAAGCACCTCTTTGATCTTATGAGAGGGAGAGATCGCAGACAGTTTTGCTGTCATCACTTTCACTTGTACTCTGGTTGAATTATTTATGAAAGACCTGAATAGAGGGTATGTGATGGGTAAAAGGCTTTTTACCAACAATACTGAAAGCAAAAAGGCCCTCAAATGGGCAGAAAAAATGTCACATCCACCTTAGATCATGTCAAAGGATTTGAACCCAGGTACAAAGACCCGGTTAAGTAAAAGTAATGTTTGGATAGGTTGCAAGAGAATCTGTCCGTGTGTTTAAAAGGATAGCATTTCAGCTACTCTCTGTACACAAATAACACTGGCTACCCATGAAAGCAGTACAGCAACTGAAAAAGAGCTTTGAACTGAGGAACCTCCAAGCAACAGGAAAGCCTCACAGAAATGAATGTTATCGTTTCCTTTCCTTTTGTCTTGGTAGGTGTCTAGATTTACAGAAATGGCATACACTTAATTATACATGGCGTGCAGAGATTATTTTCCCTTTTTATTTTTATTATTATTTGTCTTTCAAAGCCTTGTGATTTATGTAGTTTGGCACATATGTAAATATACAATCAAAGGCATGCAAACTTTTTTAACTTACGTTATAACTTCATAAAAAGTAAAACAGAGTGATTTTTTTTTTTAAATCAACACAATATTTAATGCACATTCTGCCAGAACAAATGTTCCTTCATCATTAGAATTGACAAAAATTATCAAGTGAGTGTATGAAAAGAAGGTTATAATGAAAAAAACATTTATTTATCAGTACAAAAGTTTGCATCCCCTCAAGAGCTACATGGAATAGGAAGAAAACTGGAAGTCCACATGTCCATAGTCAAGCGTAGTCTGCACAAGTCTGGATTGTTTGGAAGTAATGCACACAGAAAGCCACTGCTAACTTCAAGATATAAGCCAGCACACTTAGAGTAAGCTAAGGAGCATGTAAACAAAGCAAATGAGTTTTGGAAAAAGATCACACCATCTTTGTAAAGTATACGTGGGGAGAAAAAAAAGAAACACCATTCCCATAGTCAAACATGGTGGAGGCTCGCTGAGGTTTTGGGGTGTATATCTGCATCAGGAATGAATACAGTCCAATACCATACGATTTTGAAGCAAAACCTCCTACCATCAGTCAAACAGCTAAAAAATGAAGAGGCAGTGGGTCCTTCAAAATCAACTGTGGAATGATTTAAAAAGAATATGGTGAATATTTTCCCATGGCCTTCGCACTCTCCAGACTTAAATATCATTGAAAACCTGTAAAAGAGCTGTATGTGGCAGTCAACCAAACAAGTGGGCTGGTAGACTTGAACAATTAATCCCTGAAAAATGTGCTAAAATTAGACCTGAAAGGATACAAACCCTGCTGAGAGGCTACCCAAAGAGGTTGGAGGAGGTTATAACTACAATGAGAGGACTTACAAAGTATTCAAAGTAATTTCATAAAGAGGGATGCAAACCTCTGAAACTGATATTTCTTTTCTTTTCTTTGTTGTACACGCACCTTGACCATTTTTGTTACTTATGAAGATTAGAGAAAACACGTACTAGCTGAATGTGTATATTATGTGAAAAAAGTCATGGGATGCAAAGTTCTGCACCCAACTGTATGTATATTTATACAGATTTGAGGCTCACATCTGAACAGATCAGCAATGGTCAGAGCAATCCTGGCTAATAGGCTGGGTCCAGAGAGGGACTCAACCTGGCCTCAAACAAAAGAGGTAGGCTATTTATCAAGCAGCAGATGCTGATTCCCTAAATAGCCTGGCACAGAAACTGCTCCAAACTAGGCCATTATTGCAGAAAAAAGATAGCACAACTGGATTTATGATTGGAATTTCGGCAAGTCTCATTTCTCACCACTATTTACGTCTTTACTAATCTTTCTCACCTTCTTTTCATTTTCTTTTCCCTACTTGAAAATATTACAGAAAATAATAACCTCTGGTTATTAAATTGACTTATTTAGACAATATTATTTCTATATTGGAGGTCATTTATGAAGGAATTTTATTCCCTGCTTTATTTATATTTACACTAAAGATATTGAGGGCCATGATGTCTCTGGTTTCAATTAGGGAAACAAAATAGGCCCCGCCAGCTTTGGACTAGGGCCACAAATATGTTACACATCTATTCTTTCTTTTTTGTTTTTCTGCCACAGTGAAAAGAAAATAGTGGTGAACTTTCCCTGAACCAGACTTCCTTTAATGGCCCGGCCGTGTGTTGACCCAGCAGAGTCGGCTGGAACTTGATACTATCCAACACACTACGCTGCACAGGCAATCAGATTACACGGGGCCCAACAATACACTCCACACGAGTCCAATTTCAGTGCTACAATGCAATAAAAGCACAATAATTAAATTCACGTTCTCACTCCATTTACAGGAAGCCAACACGAGGTGATAGCTATAATAATAGGCATAATATTGCATGAAATATCAGGATGGTTTTTGATCTCATGGCAAAATTCTGACATCTCACTATCAGACGCTGCTCTGTCGACAGAAGCTGTGACTGAGATCTTATTACCCAGAACGCCGTTAATGCAGTGATTATGATCTGTTATAAATCAATTGAAACCACAAATGTAATGTTTAGCCCCTGTGAGCGCACTCCCTTAGTGGATTTAGTTACACACAAAAATCATCGCTCCTCCCATCTTTGGATATCTTTAGGAATTCAACCTGATTATGTCAATAGTGACTCCAGTTTGCAGAGAAGGAGCATAATATTATTTCCTGGTGGTTATGATTGAGCCATTAACCTTTTATCTCAGTCTTTTGTTTGACGTTTCTAAAAGGTAAGGATGAAGATATTTATTCCATTTCCGCCCAGTTGGCCAAAACAAGCGAGTGAATCATTCCGTCTGGGGCTTGTGTAAACAAAAAGCCTCTCTAGGTCTCTGCCAATCAGGCCTTATAAAATATTAACCCAATGTCATTGCCCTTTTAAAATCTCTCACCTAGAATTCCCTAATTGTTCCTTTTCTTTATCTCTCCAGTGCAGAGAGTAAATAAATTAACAAAATAGCTTTTATCGCCCTGAGTAACCTTTTAACTGAAGGATTATCTGGGGTTTATTTTTCATTTCTTTCACAGCGATAGCAGAGCATGCCCCATTGATTGGTTTGCTGGGGTGGTGACCAGCCATGAAAACAAGGTCTTATTGATAAAACAAAGCAGCTCCTTACCTTTTAAGTGCCAGGTCAGGGAGAAATTCAGAGGGCCTCAGACCATCAGGGTCTTGAATATGCTGAGTTTACTCATTTTTAGATATCTGTGTTATTTGGTACAATCAAAGTGCTTAACAATGTGCATACAAGTCTCCTAAGAGGTAAAACTATTTTTGTATTAATACTAAAGCTATGTATTACTAACAATTTAAATGCCCCACAGATAACACAACAGCATTGGTTGCAACACAAAAGCTGAAATGTTTGATTCTAGAGCTAAGTTATTTTAGATACACATTCAAGTGTTTATTTTCTTCATCTAAAGAATAAAGGCGCTAATAGAAAAAGGATTCACATGCAAATACTAGTACACAAATTATTTTCTGACAACACGAATAAGTGAAAATGAAAAAACTTCCCACTGAGAATTTGTGGTGATAACATATATGTCTAATTAACTATCAGCTGATCTAGATGTGATCTCTGTTCTCTCACTCCCTACTCGATCAGCCGCCTTAAAATCCACTAAGTAGGATATAACAATGTTTGCCAACAAAGAAGCACAGATAACATGCAAACTAACAGTAGAGGAACCAAGAAGTATTTTATCATTCATGTTTCCTTTACAAGAGAATATCTAGATATGAACTTTTCACACTAATAAACATGAATTAATTATGAACTATGTGGCTAATTTATTACTTGTAAAGAGGTTTTAAAGCAATTTCTCACTTTTACACTTTCTTTTTTGAGATCAATTGCTGTTTTACATACCTCACGCTAAGTATATATACTGTAGGTTTCAGGACATTTAAATATGTCACCTTAGGCTTTAGAAAACTTAAATTACAAACAACAAAACATTTTACACTTTTTGACATTTTATAGTTATAGTATAAAAAAATTTGGATACATATGTAAATATTATAATTAGTATAATGGTTGGGTTAATGTATTTTGAAAATGCATTTTTGTTGTAGCTCTAGATAATGCTAACATAAAACAATTATAATTTTAGTTTGGCAAAACAAAAATGCTGCAAATGACAGGAATACATGTTGCCTTGAACAAAAAAGGAAGAAAAGATGATTTATACATCCTGCTGACCTTGGCAGTCTATTGGTTGTGATGATCATAATCTCAGAGTCACAGTGTGATACATGGGAATGTATTCACTCATCCATCTTTTTCATGCATCCATCTATCCTCACCTTCATCTTGTATCTGTATTTGCATTGAACCTATTCTTGGATTATCTCAATCAGCTTCCCCTTGCACCTGTCAAACACCGCCTCGCAGAGGTAGCCACATCGCGCTTATCTGATCTAGATAGCTGGATTACAGTGAGTTTGTGAGTGCGAGGAGAAAAAAAAAAAAAAACACACACTTTTATTTATTAGGGGTAGGAACAGCTGCATCCGCCTGCAAACTGTGAACCTTTGTTACGGAACAATATATCACAGATCAAATGGTGTGAAATCAAAGGCGGGGGAGAGTTAGCATCAATCCCACTAAAACCCCTTTTAAAGTGCTGTCTGTGCTCTGATCCCTGTGCGGACTAATGTGCAGAGTTGAGATCAGTACTAGTTGGGAGAGTGGGTGCCTTCCTGGTGCCTTTGTCTGGGCTCAGGCCTGATTAGAACCACACTGGGTGAAAACAAGACTGCATGTGATGGTACAGAGAAACTTGGAGCCGGTCACGCTCCTTCGACTGTCCTCAAGCCACAGCCTGGATTTAGAAGAAAAACCACTGTTACAGTAGCTGCAAAGAGCTTACTCCTGTAATCAAGTTCTATTAGAGCTGTTTGAAGCTCCTCAGCTGTGAAATAGAATCTAGAAAAGATCTAAAACACGATAATTTGCTGATTATTCCCATGCATCATTAATGTTAAAAGCTGGTTTCATAATTGTATATCCCATAACTACAGAGTCTAAGATTGTTTAGTATCACATCAACAGACTCTGATAATGAGTAAGCAGACTTCCTACATCACGGGAACTGATGAGGAAAGCCTAATTGGTTGACTTTTCCATGCCTAATGGATGATTCTCTTAATTAAAAAGATACTGTACCAAATGTTAGAAATCAGATAGTGCTTAAAGTAAATGCAGTTAATCAAATGTATGAGAATGAGCAGTTCCAGGAAAGCCTAAATGAGATCGGTAGATATGATTTTGCTCCAATATTTATTAATTGCAAGTGCCTTTGGTTAACAAAACAGAACAGGTCTTATCTTCAAACTGTGAGGAAATTTCATCTAACCACTCTCACTGATCTCTCTTTTTCATGAACTGCAATGCATATGAAACAAGTCTTCAAAACAAGGCTTTAAAAACTTACCCAGTCAGGGTGCCTTTGAGGATATTTAATTAAAATCTAATCCTGCATTCATTAAGGCTCACATAAATTAAGCTGTCATTCATAAGATTTATGGATTCTCATTTGCATATTGCATACAATTCATCAATTACTCAAGTATGAAAGGAGCGCATTTCCCTTGGAGCTGCCTGCTAGCCTGCCAACATTTGAAATGAGAGAAAGAGCACGACTGTCAGGCATTCACTGCAAACTTTTCCCCACAATGTCTGTGCACTGATTAATCTCATTTTCTAGGCATCCCTTACAAGATTGTACACAGTCCAGCTGCACTTTTCAATTATTTCTCCTGTCCTCTCAACTAACTTTGAAAGCAGGACAGGCTAAATGTGGACTGGGGGCTACTTTAGTCTTTATGTATATAACATGTCTTTTTGCCAGGGTAATCATAAATTAGAGAGAGGGGTTTTAGAGATCCTAATGGAAAGGAAATGTAATAATTTTATTGCAAATCCCATCAGGCAAATATTCTGCATGCTATAATAGCATATTTCCTGTCACATTTAGAGAGGAATACATCCAGCAGGCATTCTGACAGAGGGAGAAAAAGATAGAGGGGGAGGGTGGACAGATGAGCGAGAGAGAAAGAGAGAGAGAGAGAGAGAGAGAGAGAGAAAGAGAGTAGCAGCGAGAAAACAAAAGAGAGGGGGAGAATCTTAGTGCTAAACACATAAAAACTCCCTTTTTGGACGTGAGGCTATGGGAAACACAGTATGGCGTAAGTGCTTAAACCAAGCGGAGCGTGAACGCATCTAAGATAAAAGGTCAGGCAAAAACAAACAGACCACTTGCGAGGACGAATGGAATTAATTGACTCATTAATATGCATGGTTAATAAAGCTCAAAATCCTAAAACAAAAATCATTGTCAACCATTCCCTTTTAATGGCTCTTATTTTCAGCTTGAGAAGAGCTAGTCTACAGGGTGTATCAATCTTAGGAGGGGTGAGGTTCCTCCACCAAACAGGCTTTGGGGTAACCTCAGTGTTGTATGCTCATGTCCTCCCCAGCAGACAAAGGCAGAGTTGTTCTGGTGGAGGGATTAATTGAGAATTAATCCCAGTTTCTGGCAGTGGAACAGACTGGCAGTTAGAAGTGAAAGTCATCCTGAAGGGTAGTTAATTGGTTCCCCATAGCAAAAGCTTTGGAGAACAGAAATCAAGCTGCATTTTCATTAATCCTCCCCATTGTTTTGTGAAATTGTTGTGGAGAGTGACTTCAGATAGAGTCAATAGTTAAGGCTTTTAATTTGCTTTTAATTCTGCCAGTGGGGTGACAATTAACAAACCCCAAAGAACAATAGCTGTGAAAATTATGCGTTCGATTGACTCCAAAGGACTCTGAAATCAAAAACCGATAAGCAATTAATATACTGTACTCTACAAATGCTGAGCACCCCCAACATGCTTGATGCGCTCCATCTCGCACCGTGTCTCCCTCCATCTCTCTCACTGTCTACAGTATGTATATCACTCTCTCACCACCAAAGCTTTTGAACTTTGGGAATAGCATCACCAGATTGTCGGATGTGATTAATTTGAGGTCTAAATGGACACAACAGACAGAAAGTGTGATGTAATCATAACACGAGGAGACACGGTGACTAACAGCAGAGTTGGAGGAGGAAGAGCAAGCAGGAGAAAAACAGAGAGCGAGCACAAGGGAAGGGAGACAGCAAAGACTCACAAACACACTCCAAGTTCAAGCTAAACAGGAAGACCGTGGTGATTAGCATTAATTGCACTGAGGATTGGAATCCTGTGTGAAACATTAAACAAAAATTATCTACTGTTTACTTGCTTTTTTTCCTGATTCTCTTTTTTTTTTTCAATAATTAATGAAAAGCAAATACTTGGAGGAGTCCAAAAATGATCTGGGGAGGAAAAGAAATGTTTACATAATCAGGAAAAATGTTCCTGTCTTCTTCTCTCCCCCTCTCTGTATACATGGAAAGGTTAGGGCTGGGGCCTGTTTCTCACTGTTTCCCCATCAGAAGTAACAGTGTCTGTTCCCTTGAGTGCCGACTGCTGTGAGAGTGTTTGCATATTTAGATACAAGCAGCCCTGTTTATGCAGCCCCACTCTCTCTGCTCAAGTTCACTCCAACGCAAGCCCTGATCAATTTGGCCAGCTGTGCTTTAAATGCTGTTTACAACAATAACATCGCCTCTAACAGAGCAGAGCTTAGCGTGCAAGCACACACACTTCCCAGACAGAGAAATCGAGAACGAGAGAATGGGAAAGAGAGCGAGGGAGGGAGAAAGAGGAAGAGAGAGAGCGAGAGAGAGAGAGAGAGAGAGAGAGGAGAACTTCAGAGGGAGCCCCCAGCCTGAACATTCCCAGACGAGCATTAGTACTGAGTTAAAGACGAATCAAAGCCCGACTCCTCTGTGAGACACGGAAGAATTGGATTCCATCTGTGTACATCTCTGTGATCCTTCCGGAAAAATCTCTGACTGCAAGCAAAGACAGGAAAAAACAAGAACTCAAACTAGAGTCCCACCCTGAAGTGGGCCAAATCGATGGTGGCACGTACCATTTACAAGCTTTATTCTCTATGAATGACTGGCATTGAACACAAAATATAATGTCAGGCTTAGTAAAATCCCAGCAAACTGTACATGACAACTGCTTTTGACAAGTTGCCGCACGCTTTACAAATAACACTGTTTGGGAGAGATACCACATTTCTTGACTTTAGATGTCTCCTAAAAGCTTTCTAAGAGGTAAGAAAAACTCCATTTAAGCCTGGCAGGAGAGCATATAGGCCTACTCAGCAGATAGCAGTGAAGCTGCTGGTGTCCTCTCGCTTGATGATATAATTCTTAATGTACGCCCGGACTAGACATAAATCTTACCCAAGCATCACCTCACCTGAATTCTTTTCTGCCTTTTTTTCCCCTCTCTCTCTCTCATGATGAATTGTTTGCTACATCTCGGAGACTAAAACCCTTCAACCTCTTCAAACCCGGGTTTCTAATAACGCGTAGGTGCTGGGGAGAGGTGACAGCATGATGAATATCACAACAGACAGCTCCAATATGGGACAATTTTACCAGATCGATATCTCACTGCAATATCAGAGAAAAGGAGCTGATATTAGTCTACACAGTGTATTACAGATGGGGGTACATTTCTTCTCTCTGCACTCCCAGTGAACCTAGGCTATATTTCATCCATGTCGGCAATAGTTTACACACTCACAAACGCTGTGGAAACTAATCATAGCATAGTAGCCATGCCAGATGCATCTGCTTAAAATTAAGTATACAGTACGTGAGACGTGCTTATAACCCCTTGTTCAACACGGCAATGGACTTGCAAATAAACTGTGAATCACATTAGAGGATGTTACAGACCATTATTTCTAGTGAGAACAAATGTTTTGTCACATTCTAATATAGAGATCTCGGGTGTCATATGGGAGACGCAGCTGAGACAAGAAGGATTTCTCACGGTAAAATTGGCATTCAGCAAATCTTTGCAATAAGCAAGAAAAATGCATTATGTTTGCTGTAAACATAACAAAAATATTTAATTGAATACTTCCTGAGACCAAAACCACGATATGCCCCAACGTTGACAGAGTTTAAGTCGCTGCAGCATAACATTTTCTAAAAATACTTGCATAGTTTTGCATGTAACTACATTTTTTGTTCCTAATAAATCTTAGGTATCCTGGATAATCTTGGATTAAAAAAAAAAACTCGAACAGAGTACATATGAGAGCGTGTGTCATTAAAGGTTTGAGTTTAATTTGCAGTAAATTGTGGTTTAGGGCATTCATCACAGTACAAACATTTGTTGAGCCCTAGATGAATAAATCAATCACAAACAGTGTCTGACAAATTAACTGACACTGTTCTCTTTGTCAGGCTTCATGCTAAACACTGTGGTCAAGTAATGTGTGCCTGCAGAAATAGAATGAGACACCTTTTACTTCCAAGGGAGACGGATGCATATAGGGACGAGAGAGAGTGAGAGAGAGAGAGAGAGAGAGAGAGAAAGAGAGAGAGGGAGCGGCAATGACAGTGAGAATGAAGGAGGGAGTGCACACATTGCTAACGCTTAATATCTTCCCTCTCCAGGGGGCCGGGGCTGAGGGCCCCTCTGCTGTCAGCTGCAATAGGACCAGCCTTTTTGTGAGTGCCCAAGGTTCGTTAAGGGCTATTAATGGAACACAGTATCCCTTGTGCGGGGAACTTGTCAGTGTTTCATTAGAGACTGATAAACATATAATACATAAGTGTCAAACACAGTGTGTGTGCACTGTGATGCAATGGCAAAAGGGGAAGAAGATTTTGAGATTGTAGTGTAACAGTCATTCCCATGCCCTGCACTGACAATATTAATGATTTCATAAAGAGGGAGTGTGGGGGACACGTCGGGACCTATGGAGCACGCTTTGGCATCGCACTCTATAACTGGGATGCAGCCTGGCAAACACTGGATTATATTATAGACTTGAGTGGTGATCTAAGTAAAGAGATGGATTTGGGGTCAATATCTAGCCTAGATAAGACAAGATGGCAGATTTCTTTTGGACCAGCCTGAGTCCAAAAGCACAAGAAAAAGAAATACATCATATTCAATTAAAGTTCTTTTTTCACCACTACTGAACAAATCAGCCCACAGCTGGGACTCTGGGTCTAGTTCACAAAGTCCTTTTGATCATTTTGTGGCAGTAAGAGAGTTTGGAGTCCCATGGAGTATGGGACCAAGCTGATCTTATTATGATAATTGGAATACATCAACTTCAGATAGCACTAATGGAATGAGATTCCAGTGATCAAGAGCACATATTCAACTATAGAAGCAAGTTCACTTTTTTTTTAAAGGAGGCATTATGCAACGCACTGGTTGGGTTCCCAGTAGGCAGCTACTAAGACCGCCAGCACAACCTAGAGTATGCTTTTAGCTTTGGTGTTGGAAGCGGAGCTACTCTCTGCGAGGTTTAGCGCTAAACAGAGTGTTACTGTGGCGAAGTTACATCTATTTCCCCATGAGTGAGTAATTGGTTACCATGAGCATTAATCAGTTAATCTTCTCTTTTTACCCCCTCTCTTCAACAGAGAAATATCAGAGGTTCAATAATTAAAAACGTGTCAGGTGAAAGTCCAGCGCGCTTTCTCACACTGTATGTTCTCACATTCCCTGCTTTGTTCATCTTATTAACCTCCTCTCCGCTCGCCGCGCCTTTAAATGAAATCTTTAGCCCCTTACATGTGAAATTAAAACTGCCCTCCCTTGAGCGCTTTTAATTATTCTTCTTCAGGAGAAACTTCCACTTCCACTTTTGTCAGGGCAGCCTTCTTTCTTCCCAGTCACCCTTTTCTAACTCCCACTCACTGCCCAGGTCTGTCATGCTTCACTCCTCCCTCCAGCCCGTTGCTACTTTTTTTTATTTTTCTGTTCTTCTGCAGGTCTGTTTAATTCTCACCTTGCTCTGCCCTTGTCATCAAGCCGTTGAAGCACAAAGCCAGGAGCAAGGGAGTGTTTACTCATTTCCCCACTACATTACCCCCCCATTAATCACTGCATGGAAACTTCTGGACACTGAAACATCTCTGCAGTCGCTGCCCCAGCTGCCCCCAATGCTAACAGGGCCAACTTTAAATACCTGACAGTTTGAACATTTTAATTTTAAAGTTGAAAACACAATCAAGGGAGATGAACACCAAGTCATGAATAACTTATTTCAATAAACAATTGTCATTATACTGAAGGCTCCAATATGTCAAATTATTTTAAATGTCTCAAATAATGTCTTTGTAGAAACTAAAGATAATGATGACAGCTGATAAACAAAAAGTTGAGGAAAAAATGAGCTGGTTGATATTGAAATGCATGATACATAATGTGCACACGGACGGGCAAAGGTTAGTGTCTCTAATTAATCAAATTTAATTGCATGTAAATTGTATTTTAAATGCAGATGAGGAAAAAAAGAAAAAGCTGTTTTTGAGGTGGAGAACACAACCTCTTCCTACTCTTCACTTGTTCTATTTGCTGAGATCAGAGAGTAGGAAAATTAACTGTTTGTAAAAGTGAGCTACGTCTAGCTGCTGTTTAACATCAGGGTTTCTATAGAGAAATACTGAAAATGTTCCTATTATATATTTAAAAAACAAGAAAACTAAAATTAAAAAATACAGGCATTTTTATTTAGACCCCTACTTGTCAACACTGCCCTATGAACAAGGCAACACGGCTGTGAAGGATTCTTATGAAATTCAATTAACACACCAACAGCTTTCCTTTTCTCCTCTGCCCTAATTCCCACATTCCCGATGAAATGACTGCATTCCCAGCGATTATGCTAACCGCTTGGAGTGCACCATAAATTCACAGGTCTGGGAAAGGCTGTAATGAGAGCTCCTTAAATATGGGAAGGAGACGTTTGAGAAGATGGATCGCCGTCGGCTAGCGGTCGACCGGCAGTGGGCAGGGGAAACTTGTTTGTGAAACACACGCTACTAGCTGCTATACTGCCTCTAATGAGGCTATGGACATAAGCAACATTATCATTAATGATGGAACCCCTCCTTTGCCTGCTTTCTGTTCGTAGTTTTTTTTTCCCCCCTTTTTTTTGCCTCAGCCCCTTGTCCTTTTGCAATTATTGTTTTACTGAATAGCTCCAGGCAGCAGGCTGCATGTGTGTCAGCTATATATGAGAAAGAGAAAGAACCCAAAATATTTGAAATTCAAATAAATGAGTAATGTAAATAGTTTTGAGAGAGTTTACCCAGTGAACAATGGCCCCTTATGAGACACAAGTGCGACAGAGGGAGAGAGAACAGGACTGCTGGTGTGGAGACTGGAGCGGTGGGGGTTGGAGGGATGATCCAACACAATGTGGCCCTTCTCCTAAAGCAACTTGTTATCAGGCGCTACGCAGAGCCCCCCATTCAATCTGCATTTAAATACATTTCAGTCCACTCACTCATTTGCATTCATTTCTCCCATTATATTTGAAAATGGCCAAATGTCTAGCCAGCACAATGCGAGAGCCTATCACCGGCCAGGGGAAGCCCACACCTGATGCCAGTTTAGCCTGCTTGGATCTATTCATTGCCATGGCCTGATCTGACAACTCCAGCTCTTCCCCATCCAGGAGACTTTTCAATTGGATCTGCTTGTGGTGACAAAATTGTTTTGCTCATTGAATTTTTTCTTCTTCTTCTTCTGTATCACCCCCCCCTCCTCTTTTTCAGTCTCGCCCTCGCTCTCTCATCGTCACTCCCTCCATCTGCGAGTTTGGGTGTCTATTTGGGAGCCATGGGAAAAGGAGAGGCAAATGATTCTCAGTGGCTTCTGATTTCCACTATTTGTTCAGCATTAGGCCCACTTATCTCTGAAAGAAAAAGCAACATGTGGAGAGAAAGTGACAGGCAGAAACTCAGCCTCGCTAACAGGCCTATTGTGTGCTGAAGATCTGCATTCAAACATGAGGGGCCCTCTAAGTCTTTCTCTCTCTCACTCCCTCTCTCTCTCGCAATAAACCACGCACATACTTGTGCATAGACCTCTGTCGCAGTCAATTACTGCTGCTAATCTGAACTGCAATGGAGAGTAAATATTTCATTACTTTTTCAAATAAACAGTTGGTCTGAGCCCATGAAGTGTCATCTATCCTATGAAAGGAGTGGTGACGTTCACATTCAATTACACCATAAAACCGCCAAGCTTCTGAAGTGGAGTTTTTTTGTGCTGAGAGCACACTGCTAAAATCATTAGACTTGGTAGCAACATCTTGCGAAAAAAAGCTGATTTGAGAGCTCGCCATTTACACTACGGCACCTTTTCTTTGGCCTAAAAAACATTCTGTGATCACTGCCCCCACCTATCCTTCCTCTTTCTCCATAATTCTCTCTCCTCCCTTGGTCTTACGGCTAGCTGAAAAGTTCATCAGAGTTGGTTTCTATGCAGCTCGGCGGAGACACACAACGCCGTTTTCTCGGTGACATACTAACTAAGTAGTGTTGTGCGAGATTAGCAGATGAAATAATGCAAGGAGCGGGGAGGGGGACTGGCGGGGGGTTGACAGAGAGATCCCAGAGTCTACTGCTCATTAATCACTGCAGTGTCTTTGACCTTTCATTTGCCAAGGGCGCAGAAAGAGGAGGAGGAGGGTGGCCAGTGGTGCTAACGCTGCCCAAGAAAAAAGAAAGGCAAGCCAGAGTGTGGGGAGAAAGCTAGGAAAGAAGCAAAAGGTTGACCAAGAGACTGTGTGGAGGTACAAAGATACACTGGAGTCCAGGGAAGATGCCACAACACAATCCTAATGAAGAGTGAAATTAATCAGCTTCACGGGCTGTTAGATGAATCAGGCATTTCCCAGCCCCTAGGTGGTATCAGCTGCTCTGCTCCGTTCACCAGGCCTGATAAAGACCGATAGGCCCCTTGCCCATTTACACATGTTATTAAAAGAATTACAAAGATGTCTGCTCGGCTCCCTCCTTCGCACCAGCCTGGGCTTTTGGAACCGGGTGCTGGAATTGGCAGTGGGGTGTGACATTAGCGTCAGGCATATTTTTAGCATCTGGACTCTCAGCTCTTAGTTACCAGGTGGAATGGGATAACTGAAGGCAGCCAGGCCTTGGTCGTGAGAAAAGCGTGACACACTACAGCAATCGAAGAGAATCAAGTGTGTGTCTGCATGTGCTGGTGACAGAGTGAACGAGAGGAGAGTAAGTGACAGAGAAGGTGAGAAGTTACACAGCTGGAAATGCTGGATGGTGACCCTGCTTTAGAGACTTGTGCTGATTGGTATGTGGAGCGATGCCTGTTATACATCATTACATCTCTATTATCTATTGTAACTTGAAAACACACTCCTGTAATTAGATAATGGAGTCTGAATGTTTCACAACAAGAGCGCTATAAGAAATGCTCGGGTCTAAATAATTAAGCCACAAATAAGCATGGGGGAAAATAAACTATAATGCAAGCTAATCAAGTGAAAATAATAGCACTTACAAAATCAATACGGGGGAAATGAGTGATACAGCTGCAGTATACAGAAGCTTAGCATCAAATATGGTGGACAGTTATTAATATACATTTTATCTTATTCTTAACCCTAATTGATGTTCAAGGTTAATCTAATCAGACCAATTGTACCTCTGAAGAGCCTGCTCCAATTTAATTGGCTATTTTTATTGCCTCAGCGAGATTTTAATTGAAACCAAAGGGGACCTAACAACAACTGTGACATGTTGATGTCTGGGGGATAGTTATAAATATGTGAGAAAATATGTGCATTATTAATGTGATTTCTTAATGCGGTATTGTAATGTGTCCCTAGAAACACAGAGATATTACTTTAAGCAACAAGTAGGGAAACAGAGAAATCAATTCATCCTAAATATGTCAACAAAATAATCCAGACACTTTTTTCTCTAAATTTACCACATTAACATTCAAAAAAACTTGGAATTTTTGATAGAAGATAAGCTAGCACTTACACTCAGTGCCACAAACCATGGGACACAAATATACTCCATAATGTCGAATTGGAGACTTTATAGGAAACTGGTCATCAAAGTTTGTACAGTTAATATTCGGATTCAAGTTCTAACTCAGCTGACAGCAAAATTCAAAGCTTTACAGATTATGCGTTTCAGGAATACAATAAATGCCACAAGGATATCACTTATTCAAAAGATTACACTGTGTGTGACACAGGCACTAACATTAGCATAAGAGTGCTGGATCGAATTCTGCATGGCAGCCGTAGCCATTGATGATATAGATCAGAATCATGTCTTCTATATCTATACATGGGCCAGTCAGCTGGCACTTGTGGGCTTGCTCTACTCAAGAGATCTGTGGAAATTTCCTCCTCTATCTGTATGAATTTCTCTTTACTTCTTTGGCCCATTTGGCAGAACTGTGTCTGTCTTTGATATTAGAGCTAAAAGCCTTATTAATTGCATGCCTGCTTCCTGCTGACAGATCCACTGAGAATTTAGAGATGCACAGGATTCAGCACTGGTGGAGTGTTGTTATTTGTCCTCTAAGCGATGACAGTTAGTCTTTACCAGTGCTTTAAATATCAGACCTATTTTCAGACTGAAATGACAGAGGTTAAGATATGGCGAGATACAGGCACAGGCAAATAGGAAGACTAAGACATAAATTAAGAAAAGATAACAGTAGATACTGTAAGTATTACTCTGTCCTCAGAGTCTAAAGAGGCCCACAGTCCCACAGTCAGAGTGGAAAACACCACCTATTCATGCCTGACATCTGTATAAAAACAAAAATAATCTGCTGTCAGCAGAATGTTCAATGACTCCTATCACCCGGGTGCTGATAAAGACTCTGTCTGCTGTAAGGATTGGGCTGATATGCGAGGGGCTCAGTGGATTGGAATGCATGCTAATTGCCATCAGAAATATGCAGTGAGCCTTACAATTTCTGGCATTGCTCCGCACCTTGGCGAAGGACATGCCAGAAGGGTTCTAGCAAAACAAAGATTAATGAACAGTGTTGAATTGCTGTAATGCCATGTCAACAGTACCATACATTTCATTATAGAGGTCACCGGTGCTTCTCTGTTAATGCCATGCGCACAATTTTCACAACACAAGTATTAGTTCTTCCAGCAAGCTGAAAAGAGGAGATAAATATTTTACTTGTTGGATGATATTATACTGTTGATGTGATTACATGGACTCATTTACAGTGGCCAAATGCGCATTTACTCTGCCAGAGGTATAAAAAAATAAGGGCGTTCATAATGGAAAAGTTCACAGCATCTCCACAGTGACAGCAGGAAAATATATTCAACGTGTCAGTATAATCCAGTATGTCAGTAAAACCTGATGTTCTAAACAGGAGCAAACCTCTCCTTTTAAATAATTGATACTTTCTGATTAAATGTGGCAGTTTGAAGATAATGAATTCTTTATAGTGTGCCTTGAGCAACTCAACAGCTTTGCCCTGCATGACAGCTTTATGGGGCATCTTTTTGCCCAAATTTTGAAAGTTTAACCTATGTAGATCAATGTGCTTCCTTAAAAGAGTTTAATAAATTAAAGTGCAGGGGGCTTTTTTTCCTCAGCGAGCAGAAAAAGCTGATGAGACAGGTTTAGTTTAATCTCAGGCAATAGAAGTCATTAACCATTCTCCCAGGAATTAAAATATAGCTTGCCCTTTTCTTCTCTCACTTATCATTAGCATCACTTTAATCTCCCCGCGTTTCACACTGCTATTTTAATCATTACTTACTGCCTTTTGACAACTGAAGAACATGGCTTCTCTCCACTCAGGCAATATCCTGATTTTAGCTGACAAAATGTAGGACATCATTTAAAAATATCTAAATTTCCTCTTCCTTTTTTATTCTTCTAACTTCAACTCTTCAGACGCCTGAATGCCTGTCTATTTATATCAAAGAAAGCACAAAAGACAAGAAGAGATTGAGTGGACGACATTCAAAATGTAATTTGAGTTAGCTGCAAGGGTAACGAAATATAGAATGTAGTTTATTTGTATCTATAATGTTATTTTAATAGATGGTGAACTGCACATATTGCTCTACAGTATGTGGGTCATGTAGGGTGTTGGGGGTATAATTGTCTGCCCTTGAATCAATGAACATTTACAACAGAAACCACATATCTCCAGAGCAGAATATAAATAAAGTATTATGGCTGGTCTCTCAATGACAATGACAGATGTAGGGCAAGCAGTTTCTTCAACTTTTGTTTCTTTATTGTTAGTGGTAACAGTAAAATTGAACAATAGAAGTGGATCTGGAGCATGATTAATTTGTGAATGATGAAATAAGAATACAATGGCCTCCCACAAATAGTGTTTTATATTTCTAAATTAAGTCTTGTGTGAAATTTTTAGATTGTGTATTTCATGACTCTGAAACTTCAGGAAATTGTTGATTGATATAATACATGACCGTGGCTGTTTTAAACTGTTCACGTGATATTTGACACGTCAACACAATGCTCACGATTCATTAACTTCTGTTCATGTACAAAGACAAAGTAGATACGACTGCATTTGTTTATGCAAATAAATACTATTTTGCATCATTACATTTCATTTTGCTAATTCAACAATAATCCATCTAAGCTAGTGTAGTTCCCCCCCAAAATACATTAAATTGAACTAATCTGCTTTCCCTCAGTGACTCGGTACTTCACTGCCTTTTCTAAAACTGTGCCAAGATTAAAGGCATTACCAAAGAACAGAAACCTCAAGTCCTTTAGATTAGTGTTCAATTACTTAATCCTTTAATAGAATTTGAGTTTTTTCCAAAATAACAAAGTACCTCAAATGCACATTATTACTGGTGTCAAAAGCAACAAGCAGATTAAGTATAAATGTTACAGGAAGGTTTAACTCTTCAGATTCTGTGCACGTGCAACTCTTTTACAAGTGGGAAAACTGATATAACGATCATTTAGTGAAACATATGGATGGCATATTGTCCAAATGAGCCACATGAGCAAATGAGGAGTATGAGACTTTGGAGTAACTTGAAGATTGCGTATGAGAACAATCCCCTATTTAGGGGAATAAAGGCTGTTGTTTTCCTTTGCTTGTCATTGGGTGCACGTGAACATTAAACCTCCACCCTCCCTCTTTTCCTCTCTTCAAACTCCATGCCTCCCTCCCTTTTCTCTTGCTTCAATTTAAAAATCAACACTGAACTTGTTCTCCAAACGGTTGGAAGCAGTTTATGAAGATTTTTACAATACAATCCCCTCCTCTTACATCAAAAAGCAGCTAGATTCATTTCTGATCTCTATCCAAGTTCAAAGGCTAAGTTAAAGTGATACTTCAAAGAAGTGTGTAATCAAAGACATGCAGCTGTTAAAACAATCTTTTGTTAGTTCATTGTCTTCAAACCAGACTCTTCACAAAATCCCCAAATGAGGGGAAGCAGAATCAAATAAGTTACATTCAAACACTCTGAGCAGGAGGCTTTGGTGTCATGCTAGAATAAATGCAACACTAAAGATTTACTACTATTTACAGCAGCTGAAGCAGTACAATAAGGCTGGTATCCTGCCGCAGGAAAAACTACTATCGTCCTCTTAAATATGCCAAGGGCTTGAGGCACAGTAAAATATGCCCCAGACAAAAGTGCGGCATTTTGACAAATTAAGTACTAAGTTATCAAGGCTACATTGTTATATTTGATGTTGTATCCTTGCCTCCTTTTTGCAGGGCTCTGTGGCTCTGTGTAAGCAGTATAATGTCCTATCAGTCTTTTCACTGTGGCCTGCTGCACTGTGTCATTTGATTTCTTGCACAAGGGCAAGTTGCAGCTGTATTAACAAGTCCCTATCACTGCTTGATGGCATTGAAATTTTAATGCCAGGAAAAGGGAGCTTTGCCAGTCCAGTGGCTTGGCTTAATTTTTTAATATGCGTTAGCACCTTGCTTTAATCCGACTCTAATGTACATCGTCAGGGGTTACTGTTGAGATAGAGAAAGGGGCTGTCAATCAACGCTTGGTCAAATTATACCCAGACTCCATTAGGTTTAAAATAGAGCAATGAGGTCTAGCATGAGTCAATCAAATCATTTAAGGATGGCTGTTATCGTTATTACATTCTACTTGTTATGGAACCTGCTCTTACCTTTAGTACCATCGCTGGCAAGTAAAAGTGAAAAATCACTGAACCACATCTATGGTTTTCACGTTAAAAGAAAAAAGTACAATTTTCTCGAGCCTCTGCTTCATTCTGTCTCTCATTCAGAAAAACTGTACTCTCACATGCGACCTGTCTCTTTTAGAGAGCATAAGTATTATATTACAGAGTTGTCTCATGTTTTGACGTTGTTATGAAAAAAATAGTGAATGGAAAAAGATGCCAATAATAATGCATTTAAAAATACAAACATAAAAAATAGGAATACATCATAGCATTGAGTTAAGTGCATATTTTGGTAGTACAAAAGTTACTAACCTGTACATCAGATGATCCAATCAGAAAAGGAAGCAGGACACCACATGGAAAAAGAGGAAAAAAGGAGAAACAAACGAGAGAAAAAGTCAGTATAATGATGAAAGAGTATAACTTATTAACTGTAGCTAAGTGCACTAGAGGAACCATAATGTGTTTCATCTCCACAATAAAGACTTTCACATTGTGGTTTTGCCTTTTTGGGCATAACTACTTGGATGAGTTTAACTGCCAAATAAGACAAAGCAGATGCATCTGTTCTGTGAGGCGTCCACAAATTTCCACAAACAAAAAAACTGTAAGTGAATAACAAGCCAACTGACAATATGTGTAAAATGAGAATACTGTTGCGAAACATTTTCATTTGGGCTGTTTGTAAACATGACATGAGCTGTATAACTGCCAGGCAGCTCTTAACAGCCCCGTTCACAACTAGCAGAAAAGTAGGGGAAAGACAAATTGCCAAAAATGACATTATCTTTTCCGTATATGTCACAAGGCAAGTAGATCTATGTCAGCCCCTGAAAAGGAAATGTGTAAACCTGCTTTTGTGAGCGTGTGTGTATGTGTCCTGCTGTATGTAAGTGAGTGAGTCTGTGTGTGTCTGACCTGCTCCATCTGGAGGATTCAAGCACTCGGGGGCTGTCACACAATAGGGAGACGAAAGCCCGCTGAAGGATAACAAATGACTTCATGGCAAAACAGCCATTGAAATTCTTTCAGTATGTGGCATTAAAAACAACTGAACAAATAGAGATAAGAAGGTGGTAGGATTTGAAATGAGATTTTTTTTTTTTTTCGATCTTCCCTCTCCCTTCCTTTCTCCCTCAGCTTAAAAGCTAAACAAAACAAATGGAGCTTATTACTGCAGATTACCTTACACTGGACAGATTCACCACATGAGGCCTAGAGTAAACAATGTCTTTCTCTCTGTGCACTAACTATGTGCCATTTATAACAGTGAGCAATCATATCCACAGTGCCCAAAGATAAAGCAAAATATATCCTGGCCAGCAGTTTAAAAATATAATAGTTTACCAGGCTGTTTCCATGTGGGTTACCATAGCAAACACTGATAAACCAATTAGAGTCAGTTATATTACTGTTTATATTACCTCTGCATAAACAGTGGCTGCCATAGGAGAATGAGTGTCTGGGTGTCTGTGAGCCAAGGGAAAAAGCTGAGCTCTCTATCCTTCTCACAGTGTCACTCAGGAGGTGTAAGGTCTCTTTGCTCTAACCACTACCAATTTCCATTCACAAAATTGCTTTATGAAAACAGCTAATCACATTGAACATGCTACAGTACGTGGTCCTTTTGACTCGTTCAGCCAGAACCTGTCTTTTGTCAACCAGGTTTGCAGCAATTTGAAAACAAATGCCCAGAAAATCGTCAAGACAAATTGTGAATTAAATATGAATTTCCATCCACTGCCGTTGTGCAAACATTAGGAGTTGGGGCAACAAATGAACAACTGGCGGTGCTAATCCTCTAATCAGGTGCCATTTGACCTCTGCTAAAGAAAGGGGCCCAGCAAGATGACATAATTAAAAGAGTGCCAGTCAAACCTAAGGTGAACATGAACAATGTGGGAAAACACCATGTAGGAGGTTACGATCTATGTACTAGTCTGTGTGTGTGTGTGCGTGTGTGTGTGTGTATATATACACACACGCACACGCACACACACACACACACACACACAAATGAATGTAGACATTCGTTTACATTCTCTAATTAAATAGCTTTTAACTGTATTGGGTGTATGTGATCAAACTAGGAGGAGTTTAAAGGCAGTGTGATTCTTGTTAGGTACAAGGGGCAACAAACACACAGCTACCGCAGAAACAACCTGCTCAAAATTTATCATGCGACCTAGTCGGCCTAACAATCAGGCGTTAAAGAGAACAAAAGCCCATTCCAAATAAATTCCCACTGTATTTGTGCTGGGATTTGATTTACTGGCCTGTGGGGAGGCACCATTTGGTAGCACAAGAAGAGGCGGGGAGAGGTAGGTGGTGTCTGAGAGGAGTGCGTGTGTACATATGTGTGCGTGTTTGTGTGTATGTGTGTGAGGGGGCTGGGCACCAGGGGATGGTGGGTAGGGGGGTGCTCATGTGCCAGAAGTGTTTATTGTGTCATGGTGATTTATTGAGTGAGCTTCATTTCACTGAATGTTCTCAGATATTTATTTCCCTAAAGGCCCCACAAAGATATGAACAGGCCTGCATCCACATATGTCATCATTGCCCATTTTACAGCGTCAGGAGATTTCTCTCAAACTAAGAGGGGGGAAGAAAAAGGGAGAGCGAGAGAAACAGCTAGTGGCGATCAGGGCACCTCTCCATCAAAGCCCTGTAAACAATGGTACCTCAGCAACACGGAAATGGCATTTTGGAATATGGCTGAGGACTTTTTAGCTTCATCCCTCCTCCTCTCCCCACTCTTTCCTGCCAAATACATACTTACAGAGCATGCATAATTTAAATAAAGACATTGAAGGCCCACTCAGCAAGACTGGTTGAATGTTAAAGGACTCCTTTAAGCTTTAAGTTTTCATCACGGTTTCTAGGTCCTTAAGCACAACTTCAGGTTTCACTTAAGACTTGGACAGCTTTACTATCTGCAAAGAATCAAGGACAAAACCATCATGATGAACACAGATTGACAAATCAGAGACTACAACTGTATAAGTCAGAGAGAGTGGTCACTTAAATTGTGCACGTCTGGTATGATTTGGTCTGTAGAAACTTACAGTAGTTCATAATCTGTCAGTTAACATAAAACTAATTGACAAATACATTGGATAAGATATGATTAGAAAAATAAAAAGTTATTCTTTTGTTCTAAAGTAGGAGGTTAACCTTAAGTCAGAGAAGTAAGCATAGGCCTTTCAAGCAGCTGTGAGACTGATTTCAAGACAATGATGGAATTAGTAAATATCACGTTTGGCAGTAGAATGAGCATATGTTCATTTTAAAATCGGATTTTAACATATGATGGCTTGACGAATGAGGATCGATTCTCACTGTGTCTTAACCGCGTTTATAAAATCTGACAGGTGTATTTCTTTTAAGTTGAACACAGTTTTACCTGACTTTTTTCCGCAGCAAAAGGCCAAGGAGTGTTATGGCAAAGTAGTATCTGGTTGATTCTTATTCTGTGGGGGTAGAGAGTGGGTGAGGCAGCCAGATGGTAGGAGTCTTTGATTCTCCAGATGGCTGTTCTGTGTGGTGCTCAGTGACACTGGGCAGGCTCATTGACATGCTGCCTCCCTCCCCTCCATCTCTTCGACTCCTCTTCCTTCACCTCCTCCTCCAACATAGTCACTGTTACGAAGATGGATACCAGCCCCCTGGCCTCTTGCTGCAGTTCTTGAGAGAATGGGATGGGACTTTCCACTTAGCCCACCAAAGAAAATGTCAGTGTTTGGGATCATATTGATGACACCCATTTGCCACTGTCAAATCTACCTAAATTGTCTATGAGAGGTGACTGCTTTTGAAACAAAAATGATTTGAGGGATGAGCAAGCTCTGATCCCAGGTCAGTTACTTCATGTCTACAGGGTAAGTTTTGTATTAGAGTTTAAAATACAGCTCACGGTTCTGGAAATGTTCAATCTCACATAACAGCATGTTAAAGAA
This sequence comes from Channa argus, assembly GCF_033026475.1. Lineage (NCBI taxonomy): Eukaryota > Metazoa > Chordata > Actinopteri > Anabantiformes > Channidae > Channa > Channa argus. The sequence goes on from NC_090205.1 coordinate 10,384,902, forward strand.
CATATGTTTGGCTTCTCTGTTTATTAAAATGATAAGAGTCTGGTGTTTATGTGATTATGATGATTAGGCAATCTGTTATAATAAACTTTTCCACTTTTATGTGAAAGTACAGGACAATATAAAAAATATGCCATAATTATTATTGGGTCATTTTGTCAGTGTATATAAATTATTATATCAGGCGTTGACTGCTGACATAGAGAAAATTGTTATCTTGACCCTCATTATTATTTTTATGGGAGGAGAAAACACACCCTAGCCCTACTCACTGCTGGAAATGAATCTACATTCATGCACATCTAAATTAGCCAGTTAAGCAAATCTTGGCCTAATTTGAATTGGACCAGTTAAGACCGTGTTTCTGCAGATCAGCCAAGCTCTGGCATTAACACTCCCTGCTTTTATTCCCTGACCCCTGGTGCACCTCTCCTTTTGGGGTCATATCATCATTACCATAGTGCAAGCTCAGAGACTGTGTTTCTGTGTGCCTTAATTAATGTGTGTTTATAGGGGGCCACAGGAGTGAGTGCACTTAATGAAACATTGCTATGGTAGCCTCCGGGGTCCAGAAGAGACAGCTTCTCTATTGTGCTGCTGATTCTTACAGGCTGTAAACGCTTAATTGATCTGAGGAGCATATTTCATTGCACATTCTAGGGAAATCGTTTTTGAATTGGGACTGTTCATGATTACTTTTTAACTTCTCTTTAAGGGACCTAAAAAAAAAAAAATCCTGTCTGGTGTCTGTTTATTTGTGCAAAGTAAGGGTTAATTACTGATAACTCTGCCTACACAGCCTGAAAGCCAAACAAATAAGAAAGCGAGATGGTAAATACAGATACAGAAAGAAACTAGGGGCGGGGGTTATGATGATACCACTGAAAATTCCCTCTGATTGTTGTGATGTTACATATGGGAGTCTGGCGGGGCGGTGCTATAAAATAAACCTGGAGGTCTCTCTCTCTTGTGCTGGATTGCTTTCCTCTAGAAAAGAGTGATCCTGTAGGTGTGCGCGTGTCTGTGTGTGCACTGGGGCCGATGACAGAGGCCATGGCCCCCACACCCAGGGGAGCGCCAATGAGAAAGAAGCATTTCCTCTAACATTCCATGGGTCACAAAAACAATTTGCCCAGAGAAAAGTGGCTAAACAGCCACAGTGCTACTTAGTGGAGCTAAGGGAAAAAGCCAAAACTATATGCCAGGTTTTCTTTCACTCTTCGACTTTAATGTGGAATACCTAACAATTAAGCAGACAAAACATGACAGCATTTAAAAATATTACCCCGCTAGCTCAAAAGTGCTGTATAATTAATAAGTTTGCTGTGTGTGTTCTGAAACTGTTCTGCATAGGAAGAAACAAATTCATTTTTCATGCTTCAATTGCTTTGTGATTACTGTTAATCGAGAACACAGAATGATTCCCTACTTCATTATCCTGTACACAAACCATGTCTGCTGCAAAAATGTTACTACGTGACTAACCCCTCTGAAGTGTCCCCATCCCTGCAATTCTTAGTCTAAATATGTCCACTTCACTTGGCCGTATCAACTAAATATAAACAGATGATCGGCAGCTCACACACACATGATTATCTGTTGTCCTTTAATCAGCACAGAGTCCGGATCCCTGGAGAACATTCACAATGACATAACATCGGGCCGAGTGAAACCGGGAGTAGGAATGCCAGGCTAAGCCCACCACAGTAAGCTGATGGAGACACACAGCTTGAATAGTGCTGGAGCAAACAGACCACTTTCTCTTTCTTTCTTACAACCCACATGGGCTGACTACTGGGACTGGTGCAGAGAACAGAGCGGACATTCCTCAAAATACTCTCAATCTAGGACAAGTGAAAAACAGACAATGACAAGTGGCTGGTGCAGTGTTACTAGGACAGTAATCTGAGGACGGGGTGAAAATAAATAAATAAATAACCTTTGTCAAATGACCGCGAGGCTTGCCCGTGATAAACCGCTATGTTGTGGGACACTGTGGTTTTGGGAAACAGCACAGCTTGGCTTATCCTTTTCACTCATCCAGATAAAAGTTGGCAAGAGTGTGAAGTGGAGTTCTCTCGCTGGCTGAGTATGAAAATGTGTTTAGCGGCAGTCTTAAGAGGAGCTGATTGGGGGTGGAGGATTCTCCCAGAACACAGTGCTTTTCCCTGGGAGAGTGAGGCCAGGTAGTTAATAGGGGTCAGAGCCAGGGCTGAAGTGTAAATTGGCAGGGGTGCATCAATTAGAGGGTGGCAGAGGCTAGGATAAGGAGAGGAGAGAAGAGCTAGATGGAGCAGGAGACAAGCATATAATCTTTATCACCACTGTGAGATGCTGGAGGAGGTCTTTGCAAAGGAAAAAACGAAAAGCTAAAATACTGCACAAATTAATGAGACAAAGTACTGGCTTTATATTCATGTCCAGAATGAGATTTGAGTAATCACTGTATCACAGAGAAGCTTGTCAAGCTTAGCGTGTCAGCCTGAATATATTATGCTTAGTCTTTTTTTCTGAAGAAATACAAATAAGCTTTTCTGCTTCTTAAGTATCAGCCTCTAAGTGAATGAAAGGACAGAAGGGGCCACCCAGTCCACCTGTATACAGAGCACTTCAACATATGCGGAATTACACAAGCAGCCAGGAGAAAATGACTCAAGCACGCCTTTATTCTCTCATGCAAAGCATCCAATCTCTCGATTGGATTTGCTTGTGTGCATATATGTACGTTTGTGTGGCAGCCTGACCTCTTGACTACTAACATGCGTGTCCTTGTGTCCATGTGCAAAAGTTATTCAAAAGAAGAGGTATTTGATTATATTGTGTTCACCTATCCAAGTGATCCAAATGATTTGAACATAGGAGCAGACGGGCACTACGGAGCTTACATTTGCAATCTTATACCGTTTAAGTGTATATTGGAAAAAAGACAATCTCGCTTATTGAACACATTCACCCTGGAGGGCAAACTGCTACGGTAATGAACACCACACTCTCAGAGAATTACAGTGTCCTTTATCCTGCTGTAGTGGAGGATGAAAAAGGATCTGGCCGACATGTACACACAGACACATACACACACGGGCAGATAAAAGGGAGGAAAAGAAGAAGAGAGGGAAAAAGAGTAAACACGCATTTCAAGACCCCATAAACCTGTAAACAAAATCTGTGGAGCAGATAAATTATAAACGCCACAATGCAATTAAAGCCAAATTCAATTTGAGCACACACTGTCCATCTGTCACGGTGAAACAAAAGCCGAGAACCTCCATTATTACCAAATCCCCGCTCCTGTTAATTTGCTTGCTGGGAGACTTTTCGTTTCTAGGAGCGGGCTGTACTTAAATGCCAGGGTTGCTCACTCAGGACCATGTCCTCTGAAAACAGCCTCCAGATGCTTCCAATCAGTCTTCATCAAACTGCAAACTCTTTAAAAAGAATATTTATTTTATTTTTTTTTCTCCCTCTGATCTAAATTAGGTATTTTGTTCAACAACAATACAGCAAAACAAGGATACCTCTAGAGAGGGGCACAAATGTGAGAAGGAGGAAGGAAGAGAGGCACCAAGATTAGCAGTTAAAAAAAAAAAAAACAGAAAGAAAGCGAAAACATCTAAATACAAATTTGTACTGGAGTGTGCTTTTTAAAAATGCTCTTTTGATCACATCGGCATGTCGTGCAAAGCTCCTCTAACAGGTGAGAAAATAACAGCTGATACAGTCACAGTGTGCATCTAAGATCTTTAGTCAAGCTCTGGTGAATCATTGTGTACGCTTCCTTGGTCCTGGTGAAATAGAAGCGCTCCTCTTCCTAATCCTGTTTGGCCACTTTAGAATGGGAGATAGAGATCTGTGCCCCAGAATCTGAGAGTGGGGTTCAAGGGACTCAGCTTTCTGTGCTTTAACCCAGTGGGGGAAAAAAAACAACTATCATCTTCAAAGGTTGAAGAGTGTGTCAATTTAAAATCAGAAATGTATCTGGCATCTTTATGCTTCTTAAACTACAATACATCTCGGCTGATTAAAGCACATCAAAGACGGCTCATTCATTCCTCAGAGCAATGAGGGGAGATTTTAATTGCAAAACGTTAAACCTCACAATTAAAAGCTTTGTGCTACTCGGAACTAACCCAAACACAACCATTAAGAACAGCATACAAATTAGTCTCAACACGAATGAGACTCGGGGACGAGGATGGTACTAACAAGTGTGCTACGCAAATGGTAATCTTCTATCAGAACCATCTCAAGGCATTGTCCATGCTATTAGATAGTGGGACTACAGATGGAGCTGGGCTTTGCGTGATTTCTTCTTTCTCTCGGAAACAAACAATAAAGCTTAATAAAAGCTGCACATTATCGTGTAGATCGTTTTCAAAGACAAACATAAAGACTTGCATAAATTAATAAAAAAAAAAAAACTGCACGTCCACATTAATGTGGAGAATTCGATGTATGCATGCAATCAAGTGCACAAACACACAGACTATTGAGGTGTCAGTGTGTCAGAAAGGGCTGTGCCTGCCATGATAAGAGGCTGACAATGATACTGTACAGCTATTAGGCTCGAAATAGCCTGCCAATACAAACAGTTGTCGGGCCAGCCCATTGTCATGCTCTGGATTTACAGTGAAGCCCAAAGAATTTAGTCAACTGCACTTTTGTAGGTAGTTTCCTGAACCTATTCACAACATTGTTTTTCTTTAAAATATTGAAGCATTAATTTAGAAAAAATAAACACACTGCAAAGGTGTGACAGTAAGTGAATAGATAAAGCCCGCTGTTACCTTGCACACACACAATGCACACCGATGCCTCCCTGTAACAAGCACAGAGCCCCCTTTTACAACCCCTCAGAGTAACAACCGTGTCTAATTAAAATTCACATTTCAACCAAAAAGGGAAAACAAGCCATCTTTGAACAATCCCGTCCGTCCTCGCCCTGGTCATGAATTTCAGATAAACACTGCGATACACTGTGAGTAGTGCCACATTAATTAAAAGCCCTGATAGACACGACTTCCATCTAACAGACCTATCAGGAATTAAATTTGTATCAGCAGAAGAAAGAGCAGTTGAGGGGTCCCTCAGGGGGATTAATGAAACAGACTTTCATAGAGGAGTCATCAGAGCCCTGGGCAGAGGGAAGGAGGCAGGGAATAAAGGGCCAGCAGCAGGATGTCATGTGTGGGACCGTCGCGTCACTGACCTCTCATTTCATACTTTAATAAAGTCGCACCCAGGTGTCCTTGATGCCTTCCAGTCGCCCAGGGCTCTGGGAAAAGCTAAACAGGAGGCAGCCATAACATAATTCTGAAGGCTCGCCCCTCCCTTTCTGCGGTGTGGTGTTATACGTACATCTACGGTCGCACAGACACACAAGTAAACACGCAGACGTTGCAGACGCTTACTGATATGCTTTATGTTATCTTGATTATACAGATTTTAAGCCCTCTATCAAGATGAAATTGTGCTTTGGTTGAGAAACATGGGGCTATTTCCTCATTGAAGTATTTACTTGAGTGCTCAACTTGTGCAATACACAGTAACAGTGTTACAGCAATTTCTGCAAAACAAGCCTCAAATTCTGTTGAGTTGGTACAGTGTTTGCCATGTCACTTCAGCTTCATGATTTACTATCATGTGCAGTTGGTTACAGGAAATTGGAACAGCACTGACTTTCTTCTGAATTGTGGTTGAGACAGTTTTCTGTTGAAAACAGAAGCAGATTATCTCGATGAGAAGGCAGCAGATTTAGAGATGTACAGTATGCAATATGTTATCACAACACAGTCAGCCCAGACAGCTGCTATCTGTCATAAACCCGGCCTATTGTTGGGCACACTACACAGCAACATGTGACCTAATCTAGATGAGCAGCCACTGAGCAAATACAGAGTGGAATGGTGTCATTTTTTAATAAAGCTGTTTTATGGACTCCGGTCAACAGAGCCAGAGGAACAGGCTGAAACTTCCTTGTGCAGATGATATGGCAGTAGGAGTTTCATAACTTCCTTTGCTCAGACAAGCCTGTGGCAAGTCTCCTAACAGAGCACAGTGCAGCAGTCAGAGAGAGCGAAAGGAAAGAAAAACGCACGCCTTATCAAGATTTTACAGAGCCATTTCTTTAATTAGTTTTAATATTTCTTGTTTAGATAATGTCAGCCAATTGACAATTCGGTCCCAAACGGCACAGGGGGGGAAACTCTGCACTCCTCTGATACAGAGAAAATGGCTGATTAAAAAGATTGCATATTTAATTTTATTTAAATGCATATGCATATTTTGGACAGGAATCAAATACCTTTGCATGCACAAACTTTCAGTGCTGATCTTATCGCAAATGTCTGAACTGTATCACACCACAGTATTTGTTAAATTCACAAGTATACTGTTGAAGAAAGAAAGCTATCTCTGAGACATTAATTGTGTAAACACACTCATAACAGCTTTATGCTTTCCTAGTGTTACGTGCTCTATTTGCCGCCTGCAAGGCAATGTGTACGTGAAGAGTCTCCACTAGTGATGGAGTGGTGATGGAAAAATAATTAGTGTTGCTGAGGAAAAGTTTCCTCTCGCTGAGAACTCAGGCAAACACACTGGGCCTCAACCCCAAAACAATGTTGATCAAAGCACGTAAACATCTGGAGCAATGAGACTCCTGCCTTTGGAAAAAAGATATCTATTTATATTTTTCCAAGATTACAACTAAAGACAAGCAGACACGAGGAAACACCAAAGGTTTAGATACTGTAGCCTACCTGCATATCCCCCACCTGTCTTACTCTAATCTTTGTTTTTTTCACAATCCTCACTCCCACATTAACACATTCTCAGGCTTTTGTACTCGTGCCGCCTCTCCCTAACCACCTATCTCCACCCTCCCCACACACACACACCCCCACCTCCCCACCCCCCTCTCCGTTCTCTCTTGCACACCTTTTCTCTTTACCGGGCAGCAGGTGTTGAGTGGTTGTGTTTACTCCCCCCCGCCTCCCTCCTACCCTTCCCTTCTCACTGAGGCTCTCTTTCCCTTTCTCTCTCTGTCTTTCTATGTGTGTCTCCCTCACTCTCTGGCAGCTGGCAGGAGGAGGGAGGAGGCTATAACAGCTGCACAAGAGGGCGGATGGAAAAAAAAAAAACACACACAACGCAAACAGCTCCAATCCCCTCCGGGTTGTCAACTCCAATACCCCCAACCTCTGGCGTTTTTTTTAACCAGGCAAACAGAGGGAAAACTGTTGCAGTCAAAAGACATCATGGTCTCCATTCCATCAGCTCTACCTGGTGATCTCAGCCACAGGGAGCAGAGTTTACCCTCCCTGAGGGTCAGAGTATGGAGCGCATGAAAAGCATCCACTTAAATCCACTCACTATCATTTAATAATTCGGAGTTTGAAAAAGGTGTCACTCCCAAATGGAAATTGTGCTGGAGGTACTTACATCTGTTGGAGAAAAACAGAAAACAACAGACACCATCAGGGTGCTTTTTTCATCCCTCTCAAAGTCTAAGCTCTGTGTGTGTGTGTGTGTGTGTGTCGTTTTCACAAACAGCATCAAAATACATGAGATCAGCTCTCGGGCTTTGTTTGGCCCTGGCAAGGTTAGGCCAGCCTCATTCCAAATTTCCTGAGGGGGAACAGAGAGAAAAATGATTCTATGCAGATAAATCACTCGCACAGATCAAAAGACAAATCAGTGGCAAAGACAAAAGATGCTGACTTGCAGAGAACAATGGAGACAGGGAGACGTAGGTATCAGAGGAGCAGGCCCTAAGATCCCCGGCCCCACTCAATCAAACCTGCTAACCAGGGTTTGCATACTAGGTCAAACAAACTCTGCTTCTGCAAGACAGAACGTGTATTTAAACTGATCTTGTTGAGGTTTTCTTTTTTTTTCTTTTTTGTTGAGGCTGCTCTGAGTGTTTTGTTTTGTACAAGCACAAATAGGATTGAGTTTCTGGCTTTGCAAACTCATCATCTAGGTTTGATTTAATAGCTACCCCGAGACTGGGAGATGTCCTGGTTTGGAAAGAAAAATGAGAAGAGAAAAAAAGAAAGGGGGTAAACTATTTGATATAGAGCATCAGTGTGTGTGGGTAGTTGTGTAAGTACATGCCTCTAAGGTTTGATTGATGCTTCAGCCTGCCTTTCTATAGTTCGGCATCTAAGACAAGAAGTCCTGTCCCATCCAGCCCTTCACGCATCACAAGCCCACAGTCTTCTATTAACTTCTTCAATACAAGCAATAAATAAATATATGGAATCCACAACTCTTTATCATCCACTCATTGCTTTAGAGAATCGAGGTGTCACAGAAAAAGGAGCCCTTTGGGAAGCAACATGTAGGAAACAAGAATCAGTGGGGGTCCCTCACTATTTCGCATTCTGATCAAATTGCAACACCAAAACCAAAAGAGGCAACACATCATTTTTACAGCTCTGTTAAAAAAAATATTCTCACAAAAGGAAAAGGTCATGTGAAAAGCACCTTGTGACTTAAGCTTTTAAGCATATTTTATAATGTCCCTTACTAAATTATGTTCAAAAACACAGTTTAAGATGCACCACTGACAGACATTATTTGATCCCCTCCTCTGAGATCCATGTATGATAACACATCAATTTAGATTAAGGTGATATGAAAGAGAAATGTAAAACAGATTTCAAGGAGGAGGAGCTGGTGCATTTGTGATGAATAAAATAATATTAAAATGAACATGTTGAGCACTGTCACAATTGACCTGTGAAGTGTGCTTAACAAGAAAATATTTTAAATGAAAGCACTAGGTGTAGATAGGTTGTAATAGCGGCCCATAAAATCTCTGCACTCGTCCAAAAATAAATAAATAAATGTCACACTAGTCTTGAGATCAGGTTTTACTCATACATCGTTGGGGATAAGGAGGACGATAAGGTCAAAGGATTTACCTAATAGATTTGGATAGAGGGGGAGGACTCCATTCAGGTGTCACGAGGAAGATTAGCATGAAAATATAACTGTTAACTGGAGCTGGGTCGAGCCCCTTGATGAAACTGACCCACGTTCCACACTCCATTCGTTATCTCCAGTCCAAACAAGTGAGATTTGATACCGCTGTTCTGGCCTGGAACAGAGGGAAAAAACAAACCCACTGCCACAACAAAGACAGGAAATTCAGCATAGATTCCTACTTCTTTCTTTTCTCCCGCCTCTCTATACCTAACAATGCCGGTAATGGAGAGAGAACAGTGCCCAGAGCTGGCAGAGACACCTGCGACATATTTTCTACCCCACATCACCCCCCACCCCCCACCCCCCAACACACCCACACACGCACACACACACACACACTACAAGCACCCCCGTCCACCCTCCCACTCTTCCCACCCCCTCGACATTAAAGTCCTTCACAGAAATCAGAATTTAATAAATCACCCCAGAGCCTGACAGAGTTTATCTCCGGGGGTCGCCTCCACTGTGCAGAGACTCACAGACAGACAAAGCCCGGTCCGATAAGATGTGAAATTAAATACAGTTAGCAGTTTGAGACAAAGGAGGGAGAGTGTCACACCGAGCTTAAACGGCTGGCTGCTAGTCAGGGCACATACACATGCGCGCACATACACACACAAATGCTACAGAGACGGCGGGGTGATTCATTTCAGGTTTCCTCTCACATTTAGCCTCATTTGCATCATCCACTGTCAACATATCGCCTCTCCCAGATATGTTCAAGAGCTTTCATTAGACGTCCGGGGGATGACATCCTTTTTACCCAGATGCACCATTATTAATCACTAGCTCTACTCCTATGTGGACTCATCTCCATCACGGATCAAACGCTATCTGCCTGTGTTTCCTTTCATTCAGCAGACATCCCTGACATCAGCCATCACTGCAGCTAAAGGAGACTTATGGGAGTGTATTGGGGCTCAGACGACCTTATGAATGCGGTACATAAGCATTTAGTACTGAGAGGATATAAATGTGAGGATTTGTTCGACACCGGTAGGATCTGTCAGAGCAAACCTCTGGCAGCCTAGCGCACAAAGTGTACGGCATACCAACTGGAGGGCTCTGTAAAACAATTAGTGTTGCTTTAAAAAATGAAGCACGCAATATGAAATAACTGCCTGGTGTTATAAAGAGGCATGATTGCAATGCTTTTATATGAGTATACAGTAATATTCATTTCAATTAGCTGCGGTCTCCAATTCGCATCAGGATATGGCCGACCTCAGCTGTTCAAAGCTGATTTTGTTTCCCTGCTCAGTAGTTAAGAGAAAGCACAGTCAGGTTTCCAGGAAGGAGCAGTGTGGGTTGTTTAATAGGCTTAGCCTGGTTGTAGGACCTGACCTTTCGCTTTAACAATACTGAGGCCAACGGGCTTGGGCCTGCTCTGGGAACACAATGAACCATGGGTAAAGCCTAATCTTCTCCAACTCCATTCTCGCTGCTGACCAGACAGCCTTCATCCACTGCCTCTCTTTTGACCGAACTTATGTTTTCCTGTTGAGAAACAAAGCCAAGGCTCTGTCAACAGGCATGGCCTGGCAAGACCCCGACTGGGCCTCTCAAACAGAGTCCCCGAGGGTCCACAGGCACCAGCAGTCCACACTCAAGAGTGCTGCTCTTTAGAATGTCGAAAACGAAACCAATGCTGGGTGTCATCATGCATTCTGATAACATTTTACATCTGAGAACATGATCTCTCATGATCTCTTTATAGTCAGCCCGTCTATGATTTGATGGGCTGCTAGGAATCGTAGGCTTGTTATTACAGTGCAGCAGTTAGACATTATGAATAACTTGATCCTCAACTTACAACATCTCACATATAGTATGTTCAACCATCAGCTACAAACCTTTACCACGGTAGCCACATCAATGCAAAGTCATTCTCTGTGTGAATTTGGACTTTAAGACATCAAAGTACAATAAGGACAGCTCAGAAACTTAACATTAAACAAGTGCTACTAAAAGAAGTGCAGCGCAGATCTATTTTAGCCATTTCATCTAAAGCTCTCCCATTCCTTAGTTTAGATTCTGTGAAAGGCTTTTTGGTGGGCAACATCAGCTCAAATAATACTTGCCTGCCTAACACGCAGCAACAGTATAATCAAATGGCAGATGTGTAAAATAGTTTCTATTATGTGTCAGTAATATAAAATATAACACACGCATGCACACACGTGCACACACTTAGGACTCTAGTCTCAGATGACTCTGAATGCCCTTATACAAAGACTATTGCTGTAGCAAGAGCACATCAGGTAAAGCAAGAAATGAAGAAATACCTCAGAACACAGACATGTCAGATGCTGCATCACTTTTAACTTTTCCACATGTTTGATCTAAGCGGGTGCTGACAAGGCAGTTCATTCCCAAATATGTTGTGGTTGTATTTCTCCTCTGTACAAATTATCGGCTGTGAAAGGTTGTTCTTTCTTTACAGTGCAAGTAAACTATACAAAGAGGTGTTTGATCTCTGAAATCCGATTTCTAGCATTGTCTCCAGTTCCTACTGTGGCATCTTAAAGGTCAGGAGTGAAAGGCCATTTGATAACTACAGAAAGACCTTTTGGCTTTATTACACTGCCTTTCATCTCCTTTCCTGCGGAGGTTAAAACAAAGCATTGCATCTTTTGAAAAGAAAGGATAAAATGGATCGCTTTGGAGCCTCAAGCCCTTTTTTTGTCACAGAGGGAAGTCTGGCATCCAGTGTACAAGGAAAAGTCTAGTGGGATATGTTTCTGAGTCTTCTTAGGCACAATTAGCATATGTCCCCTCAACCTTCTACTAAACCTCACAATGAGACCCGGAAATCGTTTTCAGATATTATTACCACTCAAACGGGGCATTGCACAGATCATCTAAAGCATTCACACACACATTTATACAGGTGCATGCAAAACACACACACACTCAAAGTTCAATGACACCCACTTCCCAGTGAATATTCCTTTCTTTTTAATGGTAACCTTGGGAGACGGGCTGCACCGGCGCGACACTTAACAGCCACTAGTCTGAGAAAAATGTTTTTGATATGCTTGTGTCATTTAATCATCCACATTCTGCCGAGGCTGTGCAGGACAATTTTGCAGGATATTAACTCCCAACTAAACCCTGGCTTGTATCATTTGTGGGGCCAGTCAAGCAGGAGTCCCAGGAGGAGCAAAGACTTCCTCCTCACAGTCATAGTAATCTAAGCTTGACTGGGAGGATACCACACACACACACACACACACACACACACACACACACACACACACACACACACAGAAAGACAAACACAAAGCTAATAGACAGGTAGAATGAACCATAAAGGAATGAAGGCATAAGGAATGTATAGCGTAGCTGACGCATGCCCTTCTTTATGGGCAGTCACAAAAATAAAAGCATTCAAAATTCTGTATGTATATGTATAGATAGAGTTTTACAGACAGCAAAATTACTTCTTTCTACACTAAAGTTAGAGACTGAAGAGCATTCGTAAAAATGTCACTTTAACGTGATCCATTTGGACAGATCACATTGCTTAATGGGGTAGGAAATTCATTTTTCCTGCTGTGGAACAGAAATAGTGGATGATGTGATTCTATGCAAAATATATGAAGCCATTACTAGAAAAACGCATGAGTTCCAATAGTTGGAGGGAAAAAGTATCTCATTGCATGGAGGCTATCCCTATTCTTCTATTCTTCACCAGAGAGCGTCTCTTGCTCTCTCTCTCTCTTTCACACACACACGCACACAAACACACACAGAGCAAAAGACAGCAAAGGCAACTGATGAAAACCATTTTTGTTCTATCACAAAGAACTAGGTCACCCTCTCATAATTGTCAATCATGCAATAAATCTCTCTGTGGCACAAATGAATACGGCATTGGAAATGAGACAAAGCTTATTGGCATGCTATGTCAGCTTGACTCAATTCATCCTCCTTTTCACACAAGACCATTCATATGTGAAGTTGTGTAAGGATGTCTCGCTCTCTTTCACACTCTCCCTCTCTCTCACACTCACACAAACTTGTTCCCGCTCTCTCTCTCTCTCTCTCTCTCTCAAACTAAGCATCTAACATCACACTTCCAGCACAAGCAACGCTCCTAATGTGAAAGTTACACAGGGTTAATGTATGTGGACAGACCATTCCAGCCAAGGGTTGCTTTATTATCATAACCATGTTTATTTCAATAAAGAACATTTCCCGCTGTTTGGTTCGGCACTAGTGTGGAATGACTATCCACAAACACAAGTAACTGTTAAAACACGTTGGCATTAGAACATGCATGGAAAGAGTTTGATGACTTGAGATCACGGTTAAAGTGACTCCTACATCACAAACGTTATTCTTCAGCTGTTTTTTTTTTGTTTTTTTTTTTACATGATTAATACGTGAGCCATATTTTTTTGGTTTGTTTTAAAATGGAGCAAAACTAAAACTTATGTTTTTAATTCATGAAGCCGAACTGCAGCATCTCCTCACGTTTCTGCTGACCTCATAGCACACCAGGTGTACAGTAGTCTGTTTCGCGCTGCCTGATTGGCTGGCAGCATTGGCTTGACGCAGCACTACAGCTCCATCCACATAGGTCTGTGTCACGTCTCTGAGGACTGGACTGTCACTCTTTAAGAGCAGGGTAATAATAGCCGGGCGCCACAGCAAGTGGTGGCACAGGCGATTTTAAAGAAACATCAGGGAGACGGTGACATTTGAGTCTACGAGGAGAGAAACCCAAGCACTGCAGCCAATAAAGACACCCACTGATATTCTCACTAGGCTCAAAGGAAGAGATATGGAGGCAGAGGGAAAGGGTGGAAGGCAAAGAGAGATGTCAGTGTTAGATGAAAATGTGTTGACCTGGTGATATTGATACCCCACTCATAACCTCTACAGGTGTGCAATGCCATCAGAAAACAGCTCTGGGTGTGGGTATCTCTGTGGATGGAAGCCAGAATTGCAGACCTTATCGTTTTACACAACACTGAACAAGTTGCCTAGTCCGCATTGAACTGCTGACAACTATGATCCTGATCCAACTAAGATCCTGTATTGACCACGGAGCGATTGTGCAACTAACACACAGCAGAGCAGATGATCTTTTGATTTGAATGCTTTTCTTTCCCTTTCCACATGAATGTCAAATTCAGTTGAAAAGAAAAGCAAAAAAGGTTTTTTCCTGTCGGCTTATCCTGTGAGTTCGGGTTCGGCACACCGGATCATTTTGTCCACATGTTGATTTGGCACAGATTTGCCACCGGATGCCCTTTTGGACGCAACCCTCCCCAAATTCTACTTGGCTTGGGACCGGCACTGCGCGGCTTGGGATGGGCCTGTTGGGGGTTCTGTGTCTCGCCCAGGGACATTTCGACATGTGGTCGGGAAGAGCGGGGCGAAAACCTCCAACCCTATGGTCGGTAGGCGTCCGTTCTACCAACTGAGCCACTGCTGCCCCGAAAAGAAAAGCTAAAATATGAAATTATAAAAACAATATTCATATCCTTTATTTGACTGTAGGACCATTTTAATTTGTGACTTTTCTCATTTAAGAAATATTCTGCTGAAGACGACCTTATGATTAATGAGTGAATTCTGATTGAACACAGTAAGTATGTGAGATTTCTTTCCCATCTTTTGAAAGGCATATCTGGAACAATCCGCTGATCAGTGTCCAACCCAGTGATCTACACATGACCTAAATATAACCATCTAATTTAGGAAATTGACATTTGTAGCACATTTGTAATTTAATGCGCTGATTTTTCAGCAAGTAGAGACACGAAAAGTGTTTCATTAAAATTAAGTGACTTTGACATTAGCTTTCCTGTCATCATAATTATTCACTGATGCTGGTTTTCTTTTAACTAAATCCGTGTTGTTTATTCAGTTAATTTATTTGTAGAATTTCACTGCAATGAGTGAATTGAACACCAGAGTCTCTGAAACTCAAAAAGCACACACAAGAGAGCATTTTAGTGTCTAGCCTTCTGGCTCAACAGGAGCTCATTTTATGCACATTGTTAGTTATAATTCAATGTAACAAATTGACTGCATTAAGTGTTTCTGGTGTCTAAGTGAATTCAGACTTCACATAAATAGCTGTGGGGCCATTTTCTTAGTTTTTTTATCGCATGATAGTGACTGAGCAGATGCTTTGAACCACCATAGAATGTGCTGCTAGTCTCAAGTGTCATTAGCTTCAGGGCTTTTCCAGCTAGTGCCAGGTAAAGATTAGATAACAATCAGCCCTTTAATAGATACTGTTGGAGGCACTGGAGCCGTTCCTGTGCTGTGTCGTTCATCTGAAGCTAACACCAGAAGAAGAGTGTGGAAACCGATGTCATTTCCTCCCTGGTTTCTTTTCTGTGATGTTCCACTGAGCCCAGCAAGGAGCACGGCTGTTATTAACACGTAACTGTTGGCACAAACTAGAGTTTATTGTTCAGTCCGTCTGTGTTTAAGTAGGTCCAACTGAAATTTGATGTGGCAATTGATATCAACTGCATATTATTTGAATTTTAGGGTTTTTAAAGGTTATTAACGTTTTTTTCATTTTAACAAAAATGAGTCTTTGCATGTGTCTGCTCTCAAATCATCTGCTGTTAAAACTTAATTGCTAACTCTCAACAATACCACTTGAATTGCAAGATACTCTCTTTATATAAAGGAAGGTGCATCAGTTAACTCTCAGTGAAATTAAAAAAAGAAAAGTTGTATTATATTATGATTACTGAAATTCCAAAAGGACAAAGAGCTTTTTGTTGGATGGCATTCCTTTCTTAATACACTTCAATTATTAAGGAAAAGTCCTTTGTAATGAGTAAAGAGCTCCAAAAACACTGACACTGGAGAAATAACATCAGCATGTTTACTCAGGAGAAGATTCATCCCTGATAGCCTCCACTAAAACGAAGTGAGGGAGAAAAAACAAGTGGAGGAAATTTGTGGAATCCCATCTGAGATTGCTTCCCTGATGGATTCCTTTTCCTGTCAGCTCAGACGAGAAATGAAGCCAGGGAAAATTAACTCCTGATACAGCTACGCTGAATTAGACAGAGAAGGGGGAAAAAAACCTACACACTTTTTAAGGATTCCAGCCTTGTCATTTTCAATTTTCTGCTCTTTGGACATGCTTGTATTCAGATTCCCCAACATCTATTCGCCATATCAATCCTAATTAGACAATCTGGGCCCACGAAGGATGGGAGCAGAGTTATTTGCATAATTTAATCATAAATACTCAGTGATACATATTTCCAAATGCATTTGTACAATTATCTTTTCATCCTTAGGGCAAAAGTATTAATATGATTAGGCAATAATTCTTTAAAAAAGGGAGAAAATAGGAAACCAGCAAGTGTGCAGTCTTTTTAAACTCCAGCTTTGGGCTATATGAAAAATTAATTAATTTCTGAAGAAAATCAATTTCTCCATGTGACCATATTAGACAGAGCCAGGCAAGGGCCTGCATTCCTTCTCCAATCAGGAAACCTCATCTGCTCCCTCTAACTTCTGTCAGTAGCATTTAACATCCTGGTACAAGCGTCAGTGACTTTTGCTATGCTCCCTAAATGTGCTATACTGTGAAGGAGCCAGTGAGTAAAGACAAGCCAGAGAACTCTGACTGGGGAAAGAGAAGCAGAAATCAGAGTGACCCAAAATCTATTGCTGGCCTGTCAGGAAATCGGCCTCAAGTGTAAAACCATCAGGTAAAATCACCGTTAACAACTCTAGTCTAATGTACTGAATAAGTCACATTGACAGACATTTTGATCACCTTAACTCTCTTATCTATATAAAAACAATGCCTTAAAGGACTGGCAAACATAGAAAAAAAAGCCATTTCAATACGCTGAACAATGTGGAATAAACTCGTGTCAATTTGTGGCTTTAAAACATGTCATTTTTAAAAGAATTAATTGATAATCCAACTGCTGTTGAACATCCAGTAAAGGCTTGCAAATAAGAGCTTGGACAACTAATGCATCCAACAGACAAATTAACAATAAGAGACTCTTTGCTATGCAAATGGCCTCAAAATCCACAAATGATATTAGACAGTGTCAAACAAAGCCTCTTTAACAAGAGAAATCTGTGGTTTCATTAATCTTGGCAAAGCTTCATTGTAAAGCTACAGAAATATGATCTTAAATAAAAAAGAAAATTTGTGTTACTTTTATTAACTGAGCTTGTCTGTGGATTTTAAAAAACTGTTTTAATTTGCACTTGCTCCAGTTGAATGAATGTCAAGTCAATAAAGCAATTCTGATTTTCAAGGAGACTATTTATTTGCAAAAAAAAACAACAAAAAAAATAAAAACACCTTGCCGCCATCTGCCAACTGCACAGTTGACTTGAGCACATGTACTGTACCTAATCAAATTTAGCAGAGCCCCACTGAAGGATTAAAACTTAAAATGCTTTTTTTTACTTCAATAAAAAAACAACACACAATATGAGGGCCAATTTAACTTTCAAGAAAGTACTTGAATAGATTTGGATTTTAAACAGCTTTGTATACCATTATCTCTCTCTCTCTCTCTCATTCTGTCTCACTTTCTCCCCCGTTCTCTCTTGCCTGTCTTTCTCTCTCCCCCTCTCTCTAATCAGGCATCTGTCACTCTGTTTTTGAAGTTATTATCGCCCAAGCTCCCTCTTGGATGTGGTTGCTGGGTGACGGGTATCTTAGCACCCACTCTGACTGGGAATGATTTGAATGGAATCCAGAAATCTCCCCTGAGTACCTGTAAACACATCCGTGCGTTGTAGAAAACAAATATATTATAAGAGAGCTCAGCAGAGGAGAGGAGGGAGAGAGACAAGCTGGCACCCTCAGTGGCAGCTCACACTGAGCGCTAAACAAAACAATTACCGTCATTTGCAAATATGTGTGTTTAGGCATAAACACTCTTGAAATAGGAACAAGAGAGGTGATAGCTCTCATAACACTTGCTGTCATATCAGTAACAATTAGATATTTTTGTTAAAGGAAAAGTCGCTTCACTGTGACGTGACATAACAGTTCAGAGTCGAACCTGTTTGACTGAAACGAGCCGAGGAAAATCTATTTAAGAAAGGCTTGTAAGTGAAAAGCCGTCCCATTCCCAGTGGTGGGACATTGTCTGGGGCGTGTGGTTAACCTTCAGGGGTAGACAATGATTGTCAATTAACTGCTGCATTTCTGCGCCCCAGCATCGGATAGCCTGCCTCCACAAAGCAAACCAATGAGAGATATGCGATATCTCTGCACCACCCCCCGCCCCCCATGTTATAATAACCTTTCAAAGAGTTCAAGTGTCACGCGGCAATAAGAACCTTTTCCATCCCACCGTAGGGAAAATGAAAAGGAAAACAAGTAGCTGGAACAGAGGGCTCCTGGAGGGCTCCTGGAGGGCCAGAGTCATAATGTAGGGGAGATTACCGAACCTGGATCAGTATGGTAGCAAGAGTGAACCCTGCTAATCTGGCACAAGAGCCCTTAAGAAAATGAAGGGGTCGAGAATGAGGATATTTCTAGTATCTTCAAAGATTAACAGAAATTACTAAAATTCAGTGTCACTTGTTAGGCAAAAAACAAAAAGTTCAAACACTCACTATAAAAGCAGATATTTTTCACTCTCGGTTATCACATTTTTAATCTATAAAATACAAAAAAAATAATAATCTAAAATCAAAATTCTAACAAGCACCCTTTTCCATTTAAATGTTTTCAAAGTAAAAATAGTAGGTAACAATTTTGTTAAAGCTTTGTGTCCACATCAAAACTAAATCAGCGGGATGCTGCAGTGCTCTGTGATGCTATTCACATTCATACTGTGTGCAAAATGAGAGTAGCGTTGTTTTAACACAATAGACCGTGGGTGGGGAAAAGCAGCATGTGAAATAGTAAGACCCATTGTACAGGAGTATTATTCACTTTATTGTTACCACTCTGCCACTGTATAAAAAGAGTAGTGACATTGCGGTAATAGGGAGAGGAAAAGCTAAACTATCTCAGGCAGCAGGCTGTTGTTGTGTAACCTGAGCGGGTAAGCAGTGAACTCAGATACTTTTTATCTCGCAGTAAGTCGGTGCAAAAAGGAACATCGACTGTGGAGAGGGAACTTGTTTTCACCTACAGGGCAACCTGTGTCCTGTTTACTCAGTCTGATCATTTTGTCAGCAGCAATTCAATGACAGACGGAGTAAAGCACACATCCTAGCAAATAAAATCAACTCTTTCTAAGTAACAGAAGCCTTTTATCCAGCGGATGCCTCACTGTTCCATGATGTAATTCTCCAAATGGGGCAGGCAAGCAGGCAGGCCGGGTCTGAGTGATTGATTTCAGCCCCGCACCGGGAGAACCTGGCTGCTTTCAAAGACAATTACAGTCCTGCCCATGTGCCCGTAATAGCCCAGCACTTTAGCGTCATTAAAGCGACGCGAGGCACTGCATTATCCTTTAACCCCATCGCTGGCCATCCCCCCATTGACAACCCGGAGAGTTCAACCACATACTTTGTCACCTGAAGCCCCACGCCAGGCTTGAGAGGAGGATAACCGCACGGTATGGTTCTCTCTATAGAGAGAGGAGAAGTGGGGGGGGGGGGTATGTTCTGCTCCCTTGGTACTTTATGTAAATGATGCTTAAGCACCAAAGTGCACAGGTGAGTGGTTGAGATGGTTGCTACTGGAATATGGAACCGCAGCATATTCATAAGCTCCAAATATTGTATGTAAATGTGTAAGGCTGTTTTTAGGTAAGCATTAGGAAAGAGGCCCTGTTCATTTACAAAAAAAACAAACTACAGGTTATGACAATTTCAAATATATAAACTATATGAGAAAATGCATTATCATAAAAAATGTTAACTTGTAATAATAGCTCTCTCAATGTCTTCCCCAAAATGGAACTGAGTTATTGGATTTTTATGACCAGGCTAACAGTGGAGTTTGCAGACACTGCAAAAGTATTCATCCTTGTCATTCATATAGGCCTAAATGGTACAAATTAATACATAAAAATTTGCTGTTTCCAAAACTATTTCTGTGTCTGCATGTGTTTCTGTGTGTTTTTTTTTTCCACAGGTGGTTCTGATTCTCAAGCATGTATCTGAAAGTCATAATTAAGTTGAACTTCACACTATAATTTTCTAATTTTCCAAAGTGCTGTATAAATAATGCTGAAACAACTAGCACTCAAAGTGTTTATTGCTCCCCCCACATTTCCATCATATTTGAATTTCCAGCTCATCTCTGGGTATGGGATCAATAAGGAATCAATCATAGTGACAGGTAAGATGGTAAATTTGACCAGGCTGAACCTTCCTGTAAGACTGAACGATACATCAAAGCTAGGAGCAAAAGGACAGTAAAAACGGCTTTTAATCAAATATTGATCCCACTTAAATCATTCCATGTTAAAATATACAAAGCTTTAAATATTTTATTTATAGCCATGGGGTTATAGATTAATTTTTTTGCAAAATAATTTTTTTATCTTCTCTTTCTTTATTTAACATTACGAATGTTTTATGGGGGGACACTCTAATAGGTGTGTATTTGTGTGTGTGTGAGAGAGAGAGAAAGAGACCCTAATATTTACTGTGTATAAAACTGGCTTTAAGCTCCTTTAAGCTGTGAGATGCTTAAGGAACGTACTGTCTAGCAACATTATCAAAACAAATGATACATTTATACAAATTATTCCATGCCATCTAATCTGGGTTTGTCTGGGTTTATGTTTTTAAAATTAAACTTCTAGCTGAAGTGCCAAGGACCAATAATAAGGCATAACATAGTTTTATCCCAGTCACTTACAAATAAGGAATTAAGGAATAATTGCAATAAAGCATTGTTCATAAAAGATGATAGAAAATCGTCTTTGCAGTGGCAACTGTACACCTGAAGTTTATTCAACAGCTTAGGGAAACTCAGCGGAGGTGCAGCCTACAGTATCGATTCATGTGTTGTGATGCAGACAGCCTATCCGTCGTAGCACAGCTTTGCCCTGCACGTGTTAAAAAAAAACTTTCCCTGAACTTTTTTTTGCCCACTGATGGCCTCTTCCCGTCCAACAGCTACCAGCACGTTGCTCGGATGCTCGGATAAAGTTTGTGACACGCACGCTAACGCATATTCACACACTTGCACACATTAGAACAATCGATTAGTGCATGGAGCTGACCAGCTAATCATATCGCTTGAGGCACTTGCTTTAAAGAAGGAAAAATGTCTCCCCCTTTCCTACTCCGGCGCCTTTACGCGCAGCTGTCCGTAAAGACATTTAAACCAAAATGTCACAGCTCTCCACTAACCTCGCATTGGTGCAGTCGTTGTACAGAGTCTCGAAGTCTTTTCTGGAGATGAGTTTACAGCGGTTCACCCCCGGCTGGATGGCGCCGAGCCCTCTGAGGATGCGGACCTGCTCCACATTGCACACCACCGGCGTGATCTCCAGCCGCTTCAGCTTGGTGTAGACCGTGTGCAGTCCGCCGACCAGGTGCTTCAGGAACAGATCGAAAGCTTGCGGAAGGCAGATGAGCTCGCAGCCGTCCACGGTGAAAGAAGCTACTTTGGCACCGCGCAACTCGACCATCTTGCACTCATTGTTTTGCGGTATGTTTTCAACAGGCGACGGTGTTGAGTAGACGGGTTTACCGGGAGGTAGAGCCGCGTTAGGGGTCGGGATGCCCGGGCTGCTGGTGGCGAGGAGCTCTGATCTGAACAGGTTCTGTCCGGGTCCAGATGGGGGGGCCAAGGATGGAGATGGTGATGAAGTTGTCGACGGCGGGGACGTCGTCGCGGAGGAGGTCGAGATCGGAGGCGGTGGGACCAGAGGAGTTGGTGGGATCAGAGCAGCCGGCACGGCCATGGTCACCTACAGAAGGGGAAGAGAGTAGCCGAAGTTCAAAGTATAAAACCCAGCCTGCCGAGACACCCCTAAATGAAAGAATCCACGAGAGTTTAGCTCCTCAGATAAGTTGGGAAGTAAAAAGAGCTGCCGAAAAAAAAAGGCGTGCTGAGTGAGGGCTTTTGGGGGGGCTGAGCGGCGGGACAATGATCAAAGATAGGAGGAGGAATGACAGGAGGAAAATGAGCTGAAAAGTGCAGCTCCGCTCTGTGGATGAGTTGTTGTTGTCACACGGTACAGAGAGGGAGGAGCTAGGGGACAGTGGAAGCCTTTGAAGAACAGATAACTGGGCTCCGGCTGCCACTGAAATGCTTCAGGTCTGTTCAAATGCTGCATTGTTTAAAACACTTTATAAGAGAGATGCGGTTATGTTGCATCAGACCTGGATAAAAAAACATTGCACGAAAGTTTTGTTTCGATTTCTGTGCCGTGGTCAGAACACTGCGGCGATACCTGAAGTTGCACTTTGACTTATTTGTGGTTCTTACAGCCATGCATGTTACACCTGCTGTCCAGCTGCAGCAAAACCACATCGCTCCTAAATTGAGAAGTGATTGCTCCAACGAGAACCCATAGCTCCGTGCACAATAACCCGAGGAAAAACTTTTTGCACTTGCACATTTTACAGAACTCCTGCAGACTCGTAATTTAAGTTTCATTCAGGCATTAACACTGCAGTGGGTTTTTTTCCCACTGTAGTTGTGATGTCATATCTCCTGTTCTAACTGAGCATGCCAGCATGAGTCACTGTTTAAAGTAGGTTCTATCTGTAAGAAGGAAAAGAAGGTTTTATTTAATTAGTCCTCAGTCATTGTATTTACACAGTCAAAGTGGTTTTAGCTTTTTGTGTGAAGTAAAAGCATTTCGCAACATGAGGAAATGATTGTTTGTGTTTGATTAAAGTTACATATGTAGACTTCAACACTAAAGTACACTGTACTAATTAAAGTTTGATCACTAATCTCCAACAGGGTGCATTGTAGAGTTTAGATTATCAATGTACGGTGACTCACGTCAGCAACTGTTTCCCACTTACTTTTCAATGCGAGAATAACACATGAGCTGGTGAACGTGCCAAAAACTGTTTCCTTTGGCTTATTTCTGGCACCTCTGTTTGTAAACTAACTCTGACTAAATCTGTGTATTGTTAAATGCATTACATCTGAGTATATCAGGTAGTGTGAGAAAAATCAAGCACTTGTGGGAACTGTTATGTGCTAAAAACATAGAAATATTCACACACACACACCATTAAACGGTGCACATTTACCTTTCGAGCGCCTTGCACGGTGATGCAGTGTCAACTTTAAAAACGCTGTACACACACTGCACAACTCCCAGCCAGAACGCCAGCTTGTTCAAGGTTTGTGGTATTTTATGAGGACTTAGCCCAGTTGACACATGAAGTCTCAAACCGTCCCTCAATCTGAACCTCAGACAGCACAGTAAAGAAGGAAAAAGGCAGAGAAGGGAGGAAATGCAGCACTTCTATCATGGGGGTCAGGTTCATGCACAGCCGCTCATGTTGAGTTGAAACATGTGTTCTGAACCATCCTGTCTGCTGAGGTTTGATGTACAGTAGCTCGTGATGTACAGGCCTTTTTTTTTTTACAGTCAGCTAGTGTAACACTACAGTATGCAAACATGCAGCAGAACTACCTTAAATTCCATTACCAGATTACACCCTATTACAAATAGGTCTTAGATGCTTTGAGTACAAGAGCAGTAAACAGAGCTTAACCTTTATGTGTCAATAAAGGCAGAAAACCATAAAAGGACTTATTTGACTATTGCATTTTTCCTTCCAATAAACCAGTCTCTATAGTTGCACACATCTTATATTATATCTTATATTATTATTATTTTTTATTCATTACCAAAGATGTTTCTGTGCAATAGTCTTCACCTTTACAAGCTGGTGAAACAGATCTTATTTTCATTTTGTGTTACTAAAAACATCAAGTTTGATACTGGTCATACAGTACTGTGTTCTTAGTAGAGTATCAACCTAAAGTCAATTTAAGAGAAAGCATTTACTACTTCAGCTTAAGTAAAGAATTTTAAGTGGTACTACTACTTGCAGTGGAGTAATTGTTTTCAGGCACTTTTACTTGAGTGATGAGTTTATGTCAGTTGTCAGTCGGTCGTGAGACATATACATGAAAATGTAAAACAGTTGTGTATTTGTTATGTGTTTGTACTAGATAAAAAGAACTTTTAACACTTGTGTATTCTTTCTGGGTGGAATCAGTGTAGTGCACATTAAGAACGGCGTTGCTTATCACAGTCTGCATTCGCCTTTAAATTTTGTGTATTCGTGTTGTCCTGTTGTGTCAGATCAGCTTTAAGATAAGCAGTGTGCCGTTTCAAAATTATCATGCAGGGAAAGAGGTAGCTTGTAGTGTAAAAATCAATAGCTGCTTAAAATTCATTGCCAGGCAATCCATTTGCCCTTTATGTTGCTAACCTTTCACTTAAATATGCACCATATTAAGATTTCATTATATACAATGAATGTCACAACAGTTTGCCCACTATTTCTCTTGTTTGCATGGGTTAACTGCAAATCATTGTGCTTGTAATGTCTGAAAAATGACTTTCATTACCGTTATGCTGGAAAAAAGGAAAATATATGATCCTGAGTAGCCTAATAGCTATTAAAAAGCACCACAGGATGTTTTAGATACAAAGGCCTTTCAACAAGCTGGGTGGGCTGCGTGTATTTGATGCCTGTTATGGTGCAGATCACAAAAATTGAATCAGTATACTCGCACAGTGTGTTATGCCACGATACTTTCAAAACCATTACTATCATGTGGGAACCTATCTTGGAAAGAAACAGCGTACTAAGAAGAGTTCACTTGCGAAAGACCTGTGTCGCATAGTGTGTGTCATAGCGGAGAGAAGCACCAGAAGTTTAAAACTGTTCTTGCAAAAATTGATGACAAATTTAGAAATTAGAACAGTTAAAGTTTCCAGCATGACTGAACACTTGGTCAACTTTGTCACATGGGCAGTTAAGTTAGGAGTTTTGTGTTAGTAGTGCACAGAAGTACAGTACATGTGGATGAGATTGCGGTAAACAAATGACTACGTCAAAATGTAATCACCCAGTATGATGTATGGCATCAGGAAAGTGTTTGAAAATGTATAGATATGGGGAAAGACTTGTGTGTGATCAATGACACAGTATATTGTTTGATGTAATAATTTATTCACCCCATAAAGCTTTGATAAAACAATGTTGAAAAGCAATTTAAATTGAATTCATTTAAATGTCAATTCTCATGGTTAGGATTTTTCTATAATTGGCTATTTAATTAAAATAATTTCATAGTCATTAATACAGCCAGCAACTTGTAGCGCACTGACGTGTTTTAATTACATGGTATTAACAAAATTGATATGCTTTAGAAAGCATGGTGAATAAGAAATAATTAGACCAATCATACATCATCCTCTTATGGACATTAAGTGTATCACAATATAATTGATGAACTTAAAAAATGAGAGAGATAAATAACTTTAATTGTACAGAGTTGGTGTACAGAGCTTGGAACAAAGAATCATACTCACAATGTATTATATTTCAGAGGCAATTCATTATCTGTAACATCACTTAGCTCTCTGTGCCCAGTACTCTCCCCTAACCTGTGATTACATGACATTTGAAAGCAGGGATCCTGTGTAGTCTTTTAAAATGGCCTTTTACCTAGTCTGCATAAATCTTTAAACTGCTTTTCTGCATGGGCAAATAAGAGGAAGCGAAGCAGATTCAGACATTACAATCATTTAGATGCTTGGAATAAAGCACTTATTGATCATGAATATTTGTTTCTCCAAGGTTATATTGCCTTGACCCTGTCTATCCATAGACATCGTCCAAGACAAACATGCCACTTGAATTGAAGGGGGGGATGTCAGAGAGCACTCGTGAAGAGTGTGTGAGGATGTTCTGCACCAGCCACCTCATTTTCTTCCCAGTTACAAATATAACTTCATCACCATGGAATTTGGAAAACTTCCAGAAATCTCAGTTTTTGTTCATTTCCAAACATTCCAATGACTAATTTAATCAAGAAAACAACTGGCAGGCTCACTGATAATAAAAAAAATATATGTTAGTTGCAATTCCCGTCTGCTTAAAACAGCATTTTTCTTCGCAGTTAATGTTTGCATATTTGCCGGCTAATTCTGGCCACACGTGTATGTGTACGTCACGTGTACGTCATATGTAAAAAAAAATAAATAAATATATATATATATATATATATATATATATATATATATATATATTATAACAGCACAAAACAACTGAAGGTCAGAAAGATACAACAAGGAAAACAGTTAATGTTAGAAAAAGTTTAAAAAGTAAGTCAGAATTCCACTTTAGCAGGAATTCTGGGATATGAAGTAACTGGGGTTTTTTTTTACAGAATCGCAACTTCTTGAAGAGCATTGACACTTAAAGTAACTTAGGCTATTGAAGTAAATCTAAACAGTCATGCACGGTGAAAATGGGTAACACACCTGCGCAACCTTCCCTCTCTTGATACACCTGCAAGGGGCAGGGGCTGGATTCAGCAGAGCTAATAGAATGCCTCTTCACGTAAAGTACTGTATGTAAAAATAACAGCTTTCTGATAATGTAACTGCTCAAAACAGAAGCAAATAGTGTTCACTCCATTTTCAAACAGCCAGCCTCACCAATAGTCCCACAATTAGAGTAGTCACGACCCACATCCTTCAGTACTTCACTTGATGCAGCGCAGCTTCCAATATAACTGCGGTGCAAGAAACAGAGAGATTTGTGGATATCTAAATTGCTAAAGCAGAAACCTGTATAAACAGCGGTAATTACCGGGCCATTGACAGTCTCTCAGTGTTGTGCTCATTCTGCCACAGCCGCAGTGATTAAAATGAATCCTCATCGACTTCTCCATTAAAGCGCTGGCAGGAGCGATCCTGTGACCTTTCCCCATTGATTGAACATAACAATCACAATTCAATTGTAATGCAAAGAGAACATTTGTTATAATGTACATGAGATGCATGAGCCATTTCCTGGGAGCAGGGAAGGGTAATCAATGGAGTGACTCTTGGCGTGATGCAAGGAGAATGAGGCAGTGTTTGCAGGCCCTAATTCATACAGCCTGAAGTGTATGATGGAGGGCAATAATATGCATGTAAACACTATGATTTCTCCCTGGTCATCGTTCAATAGGATAACAACAAATCCTAATTTCAATATTTATATACACTAACAGTCCAATGCTGCTACGATTGGTAGTGACGTGCATGTACACAGTCTGATACACTTCAGAGTCAATCAGAGATCAAAGTCTGATACATGGCACATGGTGGTATCTCCTCCAAATAATATATGTTTCAAGAACAAGGATTTAATGTGACATATGACTTCATATACAACAGGTTGTTGCCTTAAAACTGGTAGAATCACTAAGCAGAAGACAGAGTGCCCGCATAAACCTATATACTGTACTACTGGAAGTAAAATGCATCTATAGTTACTGTTCTAATAACAGTCAAGCAAGGACAAGCTTGTAAAAGCATAATTACTAATGATTAGCTAAACACAAGCCAGTGAAACCACAGCTTGCACAATCCGTGTGCCATAGAAAAGAAAAGCATGAGTGGCATAGCAAACCATCACTATTCAGTCCCGCTTTAAAAGCTGCACTCGATCGTGTCTTTCAAAAACTGTCTTATGAAGAGTGTATGCGAATGATGTCCTTAAGGGATTTCTTTTTAGAATCAGGAGATTATAGTTTACACGGACATTAAACAGATTAAACCAGCCAGCTCTCTAAAGGCAGTTTATCTAATGGAGAAAATGTGGTATGCTAATTGAGAAATTCTGATGGTAAAATTATATTTAACCCTCTCTCTCTCTCTCTCTCTCTCTCTCTCTCTCTCTGCTAGAGGATTTTAGTTTGGTTTGATGAAATCAAATGGCTAATCACAGCCATAAGCTGTGCGATGTTAGCTGAGTCAAACAGTGTTTGCCATGCTAAAAGGTAATTGTCTCGGAAAACTTTGTCGATGACAGATTCAATTCCATTTAGTAAATGTTTAATAAATGCTGAACAAACAGGCAGGCCTATCTCACTGTGCTTAGAAAACAAAGGGAAACTTTAATTGCTTTAATCATCTCTAGCTTTGACATTGTTATTGGCCTTAAAAAATAGCAGTTAACAGAAACTGTCCTGCTGAGGAAATTGAACCACATTTGGAAAACGATCCGTAATTAAGATAGGGGCATCCCAGGCAGCGAGGTCCAAGCAAACTATTGTGACTAGGAAAAACATTCCAAGTCATACAAAGCTATTCAATTAACAGAAGGACCCAAGGAAAACAACCTCCCTATTATGTATCACTTACTTTAATCAGATCGAAAGCGATTGTATTCCTTTTTTGAAAATCCCTTAACACAAACATGTTAATTAACAGATAGAAGGGTGGAAAGATGTATTTTTCATTAGTGGGTAAAATAATGTTCCCCTTTAACATCAAGGAAAATCAACTGCTTACTGCAGTTAAACCAGTCAGCGGTGTAAATTCCCTGCCAGCGTTTTTATTTAAAACCTCATTAATGTGTTTCAACCCTGCATAGCTGTACTTTTAATCTGCACTAAAAGGAAATAATGCGTTTCCTGCTTTATTTACCAGCCTTACTTAACAAGTGTTCCTGTACAATTAGAATTGTTAATAGATCTGAAAACAAAAGGACTTTGAAGGTGGGAAAGTGCTGACATTATTTCACAAGGGAAAAACACTCTTGAGAAAAAAGATCTGCTGTAAACGTAGTTTCCTGGAACCCAGGCACTCTGCAATGTTGGTCTCTCTCATTAGAAATGCCATGCACAGGACATAAATCAAGGCCCGTAAAACATTTCATTGCCACACAACACTAAATTACACACTTGCTGGTTGGCCACACTGATTGTGTTTAAACATTGTAATTTTACTTTATTCCCATTAAATCTATGCAAAGTTTTACAATCAATAAACAGAGTATCTGTAATAAAAGTTAATAAATGTCAGAATTTGCATTTGAAAAAAAAAACTGCCTGCTACATTTTTGCAAATATCAATCTATGAACCTTCAACATTTTGTCAAACAAAATGCTAATTGTACCTTTAGGAATTTAGGAGACAAGTGACAAGAAATGAGATGCAATGTCCTTTGGAATCAGGAAATCAGCTAAGGTAGAATACATTAAGTGTGAGGCCAGAGCAAAGTGGAGGAGGACTGTTTTCGTGCAAATCAAAAGGATTATGTAGTGTGTTACAATGAGCAGTGACAGGAGACAGACTGATCCGGCAAAACATTAATACCACCTTGTGGTTTTAATGTTGTGGTGGACAGGGGTCAGGACTGGAAAGATTTAATGCTATTAGTCTAGTTATTTTCAAAGAGTAGCATTTAGCATTAACAGACTAATAGTGTCAGGCTGACCTTTTATTAACATTAGTATTTAGCTTAAATGACACATCAACAGCTCTAAATCAGGAAGGAAACTGTTGCTACTTTATCATCTAACCTCTCAATCTAGTTATTAGTCAAAGCATTGTCTGCTAAATATTACTGACCCAACTATACCAGGGTTTTGTTTTTTTAATTTTCAATTTAAAATCCATAACAGCACTTTATTAATTGCAGGAGATTAGGTTTGTGTACATTTATTTATGACATTGTTCCAAATGACTGAAACTCAATATCACATGTTTTAGGGGGGCAGCAGGAAAAAGTTGCAAATGCAAGATTGGATAAGATTTAACATTTATTTGGAGTCGTGTTTCTAGCCACCTGGTGAATATCAGTTGTGATTAGTATCAGCAATGACATTAATCCAGTACATTGGGCCAATGTATGGTAAGTTAAACATCAACAAACTTCAAATTGCTCTACTGATAATCAAACCAAACTAAATGTACTGTAAGTTGCTCCACACTACTTTTACCAGGATCAACAGGCAATTAAACTGTCAAGAATCAGTCACGTGTAGCCATTGTTATTGTACCACTTTGATCCTGATCTTGTGTACTTATCACGATCACGGTATGATATTATGTCGCATGATATGATAGAAAAACTTTACAGTTATATTATAGTTTTGTGCAAGAAGTCATTCTTCATTTCAGTATTAAAGCTGTAATACATCAAAAAGTCTGTGCAGGACAGCCCAGTGTGCTATGATGTCTCTCAGTTTGCCATACAGGTCACTATGCTCTGCTGAGTTAATAAACTAT
This sequence comes from Channa argus, assembly GCF_033026475.1. Classification (NCBI taxonomy): domain Eukaryota; kingdom Metazoa; phylum Chordata; class Actinopteri; order Anabantiformes; family Channidae; genus Channa; species Channa argus. The sequence goes on from NC_090205.1 coordinate 10,415,051, forward strand.
GCATCCAACAACAATGATTATTCATGTCATTCTTCAAAGGTCCTTGAGCGGATCTCAATGCAGCAGTGATTCAACCTTTCGTATTAATTCAAGCTTGGCTAAGATTGTACCATCTGGGCCCTTGTACTTCATGATTAATGCCAAAGAGTTGATTCATATGTGCAACTGGGGTTTAATAAACAGGGATTTCAGAGTTAAATGGCACATACAAATGCTTGGGATGAACTCATTCATAGTATCTAATTTGTGTTCTTAGTAATAAAGCCCACTCATAATTGTTCACTACAAACATTTCCAGATACACAAATGTAGGGATTTGGTGATTAACATAATGTGTTTCTTCCAGAGTGAAAATAATCCTACAATTCTAAGATGCCTTCAGACATATGTACGTAAGATTCTTTATTTGGACCAAATTAACTTACTACTGGTACAGCATGATTAACATGGGTATAAACAAATTACTGTTCCTCATTGTTTAGATTAATGGCCAAAAAACTTTTTCCTTTTAAAACAATGTTGTTTGTACTAGACATTATGGCTTGGCAAAATTAACTTTGTAATCCTTCTCTTGCTCTATTTCAATGTCACACTACTTGCTGCAGACTTCATAAAGGAAGGTATTATCGATGCTGATAGTATCCCAATCTAATGCAGACGCACCACACAACAGTGACCTCTACAGGAACACATAACACATCAACTGCAATGCTTGCTGTAATTCCCTGACATCTCTCTGCAGATATTTTCAGTGACCCCAAAATGGAGATTTTGACACAAAGTCATATGATTTTGATATTAAAAATGAAAATATTTGTCTGAATTTACTGAATTTGAATGTACTGAATTTATTTTATTCACTATATTAGGAAGCGGTCAAACTGTTAAATTGTTATTATACATTGTTTGACTTAAAATATTATGGTGTTATTTATTACTTTACTTTGGAATCTTTGGGTCTTTCTTAAGAACTAATTAGGAATCACAGAAGTGCAAATGTTTGCAGTGGTTACACTAAAAAGTATGACGTTCTTGATGTCGTGATTTTACTACAAACTGGAAACAGCAGCAGAGCAAGGCAACAAGTCATTATGGCAAGGTGTGATGCAAACAGGTGAGTTTGCTGCATATCAAAAAGTAATACCCTCACACACACCAACCCTCTGCTTTTAGTTGAGGACAAAGAACAGTGCAGATCAGTGTCTGTAGTGTGGTAGGGGAGGAATGGGAGGGTGCCAAGCCTCGCAAACCACAGCCAAGTGCAGGATCACAGAGGAGGAATGAATGATGCTCAGATAAGGGACAAAGTAAAGAGGGCAGACCAAACAGGAAAACTAAGAAAGAAGAATGTGCTGGGCGTTGCCTGCCTGAGCAGGAAAATGTGCAGAATATGAAAATGTCACATTCTATTTGAGTTTGTGTTGTGTTTTATTTTAACCTATTTATTTATCTATTTTTTGCCCAATTAAAAATCACGAAAAAACACCCCAGTTCAATGTAGAAACACAGAATATATAAGTAGAAGGAGCACAGACAATGCAAATCCATTTAAATACAATGTTCAAATCTTGAATCATATTACGACCAACATCATACCAACATTGTAAACCAACATCTAAATAGGGTTTAAGATGAGGTTTATAATCATCCACCCCAATCAATATCTACTTATATTATTAACATTATTAACATTATAATCTCATATCGGGGATTCCTACACCCAGATCGGGTTCACAATCAAATGCATTGCTTCAAGGCCCATTTGTCCACCAAATACTGCACGAATCTGTTGAGATTTTGAAAGGGCTAGCTGAAAGCAAGACAGGAAAATGAACTAACTAGGTGGAAACATGTACTGTAACTTCTTTAGTGGAAGCAATAAATCTGTGCTGAACACTTTTACTGCAAGGTGATGCATCTGTAACAGATTTGTGGCGTGCTAATGGACACTTTCATTAGAAATAAATGAACTAAACACTTAAAATATGATATGTGTTTGGATGTATTCACAACACAACTACAGATCCTAAAATGTAAAATTACTAATCAGGAATAGGGCCAGAGTGGCAAAAAAGGTAGGATCATCTCCCACACAAGGGACCAGGAAAACACAAGCTATGTTGTACTCCCCTTTTCTCCTTTATGTATTCAAATTCACTTCCGCAGCATAAAATTCTCCCAAGAGACAGCATTGTCCTCCTGCGTGTCCCTTGGGCTTCCCATCTCTCAGTAACATCTCTTCACTCCAACACAATTTAGCCCTACACCTAGCAGACAGACTTTTTCCCCAGTACCCTCCTTTTTAAATAGTTCGATGCAATCCAATGGAAATTAATTAAAGTGCTTTTAAAAGACACCACTGAACACACAGAATGTTTAAAGGCTTTGCACAAATTACTCCAGTTCTCAGTCTTTCACTAGAACAGTCTGAAACAAATGTACTGAACAGCCTTTCACTGGTTTAACCCTCTGAACAATAATCTCTGTTGTGTTATTATGTGTGCGAAGAAAGGGTATACACATTTTTCCCTCTCTCTGTCTCGCTGCATTCAGGAAACTTAGCAATAGAATAGAATAGCAAATTTTACACTGATGGCTGAGTAGCAATCGTAGTTACAAATGTATGAACACTATACTTTCATAATAATGCGGTCCAAATGCTTCGAAAGGCGCAGAGGTTTGCTCTACTGAACTTGAATGAGTGGTCCTTGATGCATAAACTAAGCATAAGACCAATTCTATAGCAATGAGGCCTTTCTGAATGAAATGAAAAGCCTTAGGCATCAGAGTTAATACATTAATACAGTGGACGACTAACAGAAAAAAATAGTAAGAGGTAAAAAAAGAACAAATGAGAGAAAACAGCAGTGAAATAATTCTGTATTATACAGTATTTGAACTGCTTCTCATTGAAGTTGTGATCATAAGCAAGTCAAAAGATGAGGATTTGAGGTAAAAAATAAATGAATATAAAAGAGCAGTGCAGACTTTCTCTCTGATATGATGAGGGGTTCTGCTAGAGACTCTCACGACAGACAAGTCATCACATAAACCACTTTGTGCGAGTGATTCCAAAGTACTACAATATTATCATATCTATTCACTGCTAGCATGATGCAAATAGGCTCAATGGCATGCTTGCCTCTACAAAACTCTCCCACAGGGTTCTAATAAAACAGTACAATTTCCCACTCTCCGTTTTCCCTCAGAAACACACCAGTCTGAAGCCCTGTGATCTGCGACAGACAAAATGAGACGCAGCAGCTACAACAGAACTGAGACACAGCCAGAGTATTCCCTGTGCTCCCTGAATAGATAATGCTTTTCCTTCACATTCCTTTATTCTTTCAAAAAGAATGCATCAGAGGCCAAATATTAATTCTTCTCGTCATATGGAGGAGCTACGCAAGTGGCATACTAGGATGGGCTTTTGAATGATTAAGAGAACACATAAAGGGTTTCTTGTGACGCTTTGAACTTTCTGCAGAGTTCTGAGCACTCTCAACTTATTCCCCACTCTGCAGGAGACTTGATGTTAAAAGACAACATTAATGAAATCTCTGTAACAGGTAGAGACAGATGGATTAATGCAATCTAAACACAGCAAGCCTCACAGACCTGGCTCTGGCTAGCAGGTGAATAGGGAAACACTTTTCCTCACTTTTCCTCTTTCCTCACACCATGAATCTCCTTTAAAGAAATGCCAATAGATCTGATTGCCTAATTCTCTATTCCCTCGCTCCCTCCCCAGTCCCATGAAGATGCATGTGTGGGGATCACTTCAAGGAATGACATTGACTGGGCAACTGCTGACTTGCACCAATGTTTGTCCTTTGATGTGAGAGATCAAATCAATGTATACGGCGTTCTGCGAGCTATGCGCAGGCAGATTAGCATTAGCCCGAAGGTGCCTGCTTGCCCTCAATCATTAGCGTTTACATCTGACTCTCCAAACAAGCAGGATTTGCTCGGTACAATGGTGCTTTGCATTGATGGCTGCAAAAACATAACAATACATAAAATAGAGGGTAATGTAAGGCTGTCATAATGAGATTACACCTACATAAGCCGAAGACACTGGCTGACACTGACATTTCTTATTGGCGAGAGCTGCGTTATTTGTCAATGGTCCGATGTGCAACGGTGCCTTCACATGGAAAATATCACGATGAGATCTCCTGAGTGCTTAAGTCAGATGAATTGAGTGTTCTTGAACACTGATAAAGGTTGATTTCGGGTTGTGCCAACACTATTGTGGCTAAACTAATGCGGAATAATTGTCATATATTGTCCTGTCAAATCCCAGAACAAAGACGTATTCAATGCCATAAAGATTACCTTTGCGTCACAGAGGAATTAGCATATTGTATCGATATCGGAGTATATTTAAACATATTTTCTGACAAAGGCATATCTTAAGTGCCCCGTCAATGTTAAGACTGAAGTACCGAAACAATAATTGTGTAAAGAAACTATTAAGGGGTGCCACTTTGAGATTAAAAAGGCATTAGAATCTTGGCAGTGCATATCTGCCACATTTGAATTCATACTGTTTGCCTGTAACTTCATGCTAATGATCAAAGTTGAGGGGGGATTCTCCTGAGTGCAAGTTATGAAGATGAGATGAGGAGAGAGAGGGAATGGGAGAGGGAGAGAGAAACTGCTTTGCTGCCCGGCTTTGAACACTTTTACACTTTCCAACAAGCTTTGTTTTTTAATTGGCTGAAATTAATCTTAGGGATGTAGATGCCTGATTTGCATTCATTAAAACCCAACCAAAAGAAGTCATGCTTAATTCCAATCAAATTTGCTTAATTATGCATGGCGAGATATTCCCAAATGAGCTGTGGATTTTTGTTAGACCCTTTTTTTGTTTCCTATAGCAAATAAAATGTAATGAAGCTGTCTTTTTGTGTTTTACTGAATGTTGCAGAGCATATGAGGAGCACCTTGAGCCTGGGCTGAAAACAATATTACTGCTAAAGTAATTATAAGAATCTGCATTTTTCATTGTTAATTGTGGATGTCAGCATCATTAATTTTAATTTACAGCAGGCAATAAAATTAAGAATACTTTGTGCTGATGTTTTAAATCATGCCTGTGAAGGGGACACATAATGCAACTTAAATCTCAAGTAGATATTGATTGGGGTGGATGGTATTTTCTATGAATCTTAAATAGGCAGACGCTGGGAATCTGCTTGAGACTTCACTTTTACGAGTTAACTCCAGCACCAGATAGCACAAGTGCAATACAATTAAAGAAGTGTCAGTTTATGCACACAGGCATATGTGCTCGTGCACGCACACACACTCAATCAACAAACTGCATAACAACAGAATGATGTTGAACCAGATAACAACCAACAACTCATAAAGGAGCATATTCAACACAGTTTGATCTAACCAACACTACTCACTTTATGGGAGAAACATTAGAATAAAAACAGCCCTACATATAAAAAACGCAATAAATGTGCATCGTATTAGGTTTTCTCAACGGTTTTCAACAGTACTTGTTTAGATGTTTTGACAGTCATATTAATTACATTGTCTGACATTGTCAGACTGTTTGTACAGGCAGAGTCAAAACAGAATGGAGGAGTTTGAGGTGCGGTACTGTACAGTACATGGTCTATGGGGGATGACATTATGTGTTTCTGCTCCAACACTTGATTTATAGCTTCATTTGGACTGCACTTCTACGAAACACATCCTGCTGCTGCAGGAGCTTTAGTGCATTGTAGTCTGAAAACAAAGGAAGAATAAAATTGATCTTTCTGGACACACACAAAATCAATGAATGGCTATTTCCTGTTCCATGCCATGTTAGTCCAACTGACTTGTTCAGTTCTTGAACTTTCCTTGTGTCCTCCTTGCCGGGGAGGAAAGGTCTTCAGAGTTCAGTGGAAACATAAAATGATGTCATTTCAAATTCTTTAGACCATCCAGAGAATTCCTCTGCTTTGAAAATATTGAGAGGCCCTTTCTTTTGGCTTGTTTGCTCATTACTACGGAACATATTCCATTTTTGAAATTTTTATTCTGTTGACTTTCGTAGGCAGTAGGCAGCTTTTCTATTGAATGTCACCGAGTTAACTGTAGCAGGCAAAGGAGAGAAAAAAGAAAAACACAAAACCCTCCCTGACAAATGCACTGCCTTAAAATGTGTCAGCTGGTTTGGTTAAAAGTTAACGTGCTTGACTATTGTTCCAGAGGATGTGTTTGTAACTGTTGTACCGTGCACTCTGTTCTCCAACAAGGTGATTGTGTTTCCAGCACAAAAAGACTCGACAGTGATGTTCAATTGTTCTATTTCGGGCTGGCTGTTAGCCAGTGGCTCCTTCATGACACATGGAGCTGGTACACTATCAGCTCCCCTCTCTTTTTCCTGTCTGCTTCCCTGGCGGTGACTGAATCAAGTCACTCTAATGCAACAATGATGGTGATTTCACTCTGCTTATCGAAGCGAGTAAGTACTTAAGCAGCTGCTTGTACTTTGATCCAATTTACTTCCTGAATGTGTGCTTCCTCATGCACAGTAAACAGGCCTGCCTAAACTGTCATTAGTTCAAAGCCAAGGCAAATAGTTCATGATTATTGTTTGCTCATTTCTTTTGTTCTGCCTCGTACAGTTGTTACTCTGTTAACAAAGGAAAATTAAGTTAAGCGACAGGTACTCTCAAATTGGGGCATATTTCAAGTATCAACTTTTACATTTTGGCAATTGCTGTAATTCACAATTGCCAGCAAAGCTCTTGTGGTTCAATGGGGAAGTCATAAGCTGAATACCATAACCTTTAACATCACGGTGTGCTAGAGTCATCCCCAAGGACGGGACCGATAAAAGATGATCAGTAAGAAAATTGATAGCACTGATTTAATAAACATCCTCAAAATGATCTCTGTGACCTGCGGGTACCGTGGCAGTCACTCTTACTTCACCTGGTTTAAAGAATCAAGTGAGATGATTCATTTGAGTGACTGAGGTAGTTGAGTTTGATGGATCATTCCTAAAAGCATCATTGCTAATCTTCAGCTCCTCTTTTTTAGGTTATTCACAGATCAGTGAGCTTTCCGGCTAATCCTGAACCTGACGCTGCTCTTGTCTGTGTACATGGTATTCATCATACTCTGACAGGGAGAGTCCTTCAGACGACAAATAACCTTCAGAGAGGGGAGGCAGGCAAGCAGTAGGTGTGCAGTTATTTTGGATACATTTCACAGTGGAGTAAGAAAGCTGCACGGGGAGATGTATGGTGTCCTTGTTGGGTGCAGAGAGATGGACCCCTCTCCGTTTCCTAGCATAATCATTCTGAGCCTCAGCCATGCCTTCGACAACTCAATCAGACAGCCCTCTACCTGTAAAGTGGCTGGGTTGATTTGATTGCCATTTTTATTGGATCCCGGTCACATAAATCAAACCAATGGGGACGGCTGTACAGACGTGACCACTCGTCATTCGCTAGTAGCCTTGGAAACATTGTTTCGGGGGCCGCGTGGCTGTCATCAGAGGTAAATCAGGGGTCTGAAGTTTCTTTCCTCCAACACAGGAGCACAGAGTTAAATCATCTTGAAAATTGATGTCACTGTGCCCAAGTGTTTTCACCTATCCTTTGGATTGAGTCCCATCAACTGGTGACAATGTCAGCACTTTTACCCTTCTCAAAAAAAGGATGTTTACTGTCCTCAGGCCTACAGACCTGTTGTAGCTGATAAGAAAGTATTTTGCTGCTAATCCAAACAACTACAAGTTTAAAGATTTAAACACAAAAAGTGCAATTAAACTTCTAGCAGAAAAAGAGTTGCCAATTTATGATCTGGAATCTTTGATCTCTCACATCTGGAATCAAAATAACTAGATCAAGCAATTAGGCCTATTTATGTAGTAAGAGTAATGTGTCCTTTAAAATACAATACGCCTCCTTTCTAGGTAGTGAGCTCAGAGACCCTGTCTTTGAAAGCTAATACAGTGTTCATCACTAAGCATTGTCTAGTGAGCTTTTTGATTCAGTGTGAACTGATTAGGTATATCATGTCCACCAGCGCTAACAGTGGGAACATATTAGATTAAATACAGGTAGCTAATTTCCTCCTCTGCATGGGTGAGTGGGAGTGTGAATGAAAGTGATGTAAAATTAATTTAGACTTCTAAAATTTTGATCATGCCGAGGCTATTTTGGTTCTCATGATGACAAGTAATAGGAGGTTGTTGCTTTCTAACCTCATATTACCACATTTGCCTATAGGGCTTTCAGGATCAATTTCATTCAGCATAAATATAACTTGATCTGTAAAACAAATTAGAAATAATAAAAGCCATAAAAATGCACCCAAGCTCTATTGAGATGTCCCTCCTAGCCATGTGTCAAAACTGAAGACATTAATGATACACGCAGGAGAGAAAATTACCATCTAGGATACGTCCAAACCAGTAAACTGGTAAACAAGCTGGCCGTTAGGAGTGGGGATGATTTGAATCAACAAGGGTGAACAGATATGGATACTAGGCGCATTAGTGTTAATAGGAATAGATTATGGAGGGATTTCGCGGAGTGACCTTCAGTGCACTAATTGAAATAGTATTCCGAGTCAGCAGTGGAGTAATCAACTTAAACACAGAATCATAAATCATCATGAATAGCGCTGTCACAACCAAGCCATTAGCCCCGTATTTTTTCCCCAGCAACCTCATGAAAATATCTGCCACACCGATCCTTAGGTTAATAGGAACAGAAATGGCATTTAGAGTCTATTTGGATCAAATGTACTGTGAGCTTGAAAGTAGAACTTTGCTAATTTGCAGGTAATGTGAATTGATGTAGTAAGGGTTGAAGATAGTCCAGGCAACGGGTCAACACAATAACTCTGTGGAAAAAACACAAGAGCTTGATAAAGCCTCAATGCTGCTCTGTGACACGCCTTCTTTCTATGTGACCAAGGGGGCAATAGTGGCTAGATATGTTATCAGGCAGGGGTTAGGCAATCATGTTTGCTTAGTTTGACCTTTGTCTTTTGTTATTAATTATGGCTGACAAAAACACAATAAATGGTGGGACCTTAGAGCCACACTCGCTCTTTCTAAGACTGTGCAGGGAGTAACTTGGGGGATCATTGCACAATTCACAACAACACTGGTTAGGTGTGCTACTGCAAGTTAAGAGTAACTAGACTTTTTATTAGGTCTAAACCAGATTATGGAAATTTAGTTACTGGCTATTACTTATTGCCACGATTATTTCAAATTTTGATACAGAGTGCTTTGTCAAAGTTTACAACATCTATATTAGTATCAACAAGTGCTCTCTCAGTAAATAGCTTTTTAATTGCAACTAAAGTGAACGAATTAGATACTAAACAGTCTGTTAGCGTCAGTAAAATGTCTTTCACACAACAATACCCAGCAAACTTGTCAGAAATGCTGATAAGAGGGCCGATCCTGAGCGCTTACACGGCATTAATCAAATAGCAGGTCTAATTAAAAGCGCTTTAAACAAAGCTTTTTTTCTAAATGTTGCTCAGGTATGGCAATAATTTTTGATCAGCCAAGCCTGGAAGACAAATAATTAGAACTGCCACAGCGGCCTGATGAGTGATGTCAGCATCTCCGAGTGACCTTCCCCTGCTAATTAATTTTCATTCCAGGGAAAAAAGACCCCGTTGTTGCACATTATTAATTGAGTTCATGAAAAGATGCACCTGATTAATTTTTGTTGATAATACTTGTCATTCTGGCCGCCGTTCGTAATCATTTTATGGGTTTTCATCTTAGTGTTTTTCAAAGTTGATCTAAGTCATCTTTACTGGAGATTAATTTGTCCAAAGTAGAGCTGCCCTGTCCCAAGAGACAGCAGGGCTTCAGTCTATCTCACTTAAATGGCTGGTGAACACATGGTCTCTCTAGATCAGCATGAGTTTATTCTCGATTACCCTAGCACACCTGTACTAGACAGACTAAGCACATGAGAGAGAGTAATGGTCTATAGCAATTATTAGTTCACCTTTATTACTAATGCATGTTGTTCATGTATAAATATACTATAAGTTAAGGTGCTTCATAAAATAAAGCTACAATATTAAAACACTTAGGCTAATGCATGAGAACCTCTGCAGGATGTTGGCATATGTTACACATAGCCCACTCTGTAATAAAAGAGATGAAATATGCACCACAGTGTGTGTTACTGAAAGAATATCTGTATCACAATGCTAATTGGCTATCTGACCCCCACCAACCACTGCAGAAATCTGCCTGACGCATTTGATGTGTTGAGGACAGTGCAGAGTGTACAGTAGATCATCCTTGTTTTCAAAGTGCTCAGAGCCCAAGACTCTTCCTACCTTACTATTTCCAACTACTGATTTAAAAACTACAAATTACCCAAGGTATGAACCAAACCATGGACTAGAAGAATCCATGAGCCCCTAGTTCTTTATGCGTTAACCTACATCAACAAATAACACAAAAACAGAACTCTAATGGGTCACCTTTTAGAATTTTATAACTCTAATATGATTTCAGACTATAATGAGCATCTGGACTGCAAACAGCTTTGTTTAAAAAAATATAAATAGAAAGAAAATACTGTACAGTCCAAGAGGCTACATTTGTTTAATCAGTGAATCAATGAAACTCAAAGCTTATCAGATGCCAGAACACTACAAGTGGATTTTAATATTATGAGACTAGACTTAATCATATGGTAAACTTTAGAACTGCCCCTTTCACGTTACACCGTATTGTGACAAAAGCTGGGCCAAGTTCAACTTTCCCAGAAAGATGACCTTGCATTTTCTCTGCTGTGCCAACACAGTGGCCTCATTCTGGCTGGTATTATGATGGAGTTCAGGAGGAAGCCGGCCCTATGTGAAACTAATGTGTTGTTGCAGTGCACACAGCTTTTTCAAAACTTTAGCAACGGCCCCTGTTTCTATTGTCAAGAGGTGTACTATCTGTCATAAGGACAGCAAAGATTCTTCTGCACAAAATGTTAAATCGTATGGCAGTAAGAGTTAGGGTTACAGAGCTGTACTGAAGAGAGTAATAATCTGCTGTCCTGAAAGTTTCCTATCTAAAGTTAACAACTTTGGAGAGCAAAACCTATATTTATTTACCTTGACTTGAGGTCGACTTGTCACATAATTTTTAGGGATTGAAGCAAATAGCAGAAACTCTCAAATCCATGGTGAGTGGATGTACTGCTTGGTCCAGAAAATTCCAAACACTGCAAAGTGAGAGAAGCATATTATACACACAGTGTATGCATCATTAGTTTGGGTTGAGATGTATGTGGAAAAAAATCTATTTTCAGAAGTTGAAAAGTTTATATCTTTTTACCCACAGTAGCATACAGTGCATGTGCACTATTATTTATTTCCTGTCTAATCGTGAGGTCCTATTGAGATTTTTTGCAAACGTCAATAAATTACGTGAAGTTTGTGTTTTTTGCCATGATGGACAAGTCACTGACAAAAATACAGTGAACTGTGATATTGTTTGCTGCACTATTCGGCTTGTGGTTCATGTTTTCAAATGTAATTGCTTTGAAGTGGGAACTGTCACTCAGCACACTGTTGACTAGAGTTCACATGGCCACTTTTTTGATCAATGTGGCTTGCTAAGCACTGGGGCTTATCATGCCAAGTGTTCTCCCATCAAGATGCGTTTCTCATTATTTAACAACTTGTGTTCGACTTGTTGAGTGGGCAGAAAAATATCTAAAAAAGGCAGTCTTCATTTTCCTCTAGCTAAAGTTAGCTATAACTTATAACTTACATAATCTTAAAGTAGCTTTTTAGTGTCATTGTGTTCTAATGTTACAAGTTAAGGAAGGTGCTGGAGCTGATTCCAGCTGTCAATGGGTGAACTGCGGGACACGTCTCAGGGCTGACAGGGAGAGACGTACATTCATACGAACACAGAACAATGTCAGGAGAAATCAGCCGAGGACATTGTCCGGAGTTGCGTTTCACACGTGTAACACACAGCGGGACCTCTTTGAGTCAGACGCGTCCTCACAGGAGAAACTCTACTTGATTTCAGTGCAGGACGAGCGTGCAAACGAGGCATAACATGATGGAAAACCTAGGGTTTGGGATACAGTGTTGTGTTGAAATGAAAAAAAAATTAAAAAAAAGGTTCTATCAATTAACTGCTGCAGTAGTTGAGTGATAGAAACATCATGAACATCGGGTCATTTTAAATCCTCCCAACAATTCTGGACACAGCAGCATGCTGCACACACGTTTTCATGCATATTAGAAGGAACATTGTACTAGGGGGCTCAAAGGACAAAGTCCAGATAACGTCGGTAGCATCTCACTCAGGCAATTTCACATATTGTACACCCCCCTCTGGAGAAAGTCAGGAGAATGTCAGGTGCACGTGTGCATTCTGAGTGAGTGTATAAATCTATATCATCATAGTCAATCCTGACAAACTGTATCTGCATTATTAAATCAGCTACTTGCCCCACATCAAGAGTAGTGATGGTGAGGTTGTGTCAGCTCATGTACTGAAATTATAATCCCTCAATAAAGTATCATGAACCCTAAAGGTGAATAAACACCTCTCTGGCATAATTGCAACCAAAGTGTTTTTTTTTTAAGTTTCACATAGTTGGGAGTTATGGCCTGGCTCTTTTTCTGGGTGGTATCACATTGTTTATGATTACACACTGTAAAATATATTTTAAATGTGTTTAGATTTGGCCAGCGATTTATCACATCTACGCATCTTGTCATTCCAACCAAGCTTTTTCCAATACCACTAGATGTTAATATATAGATTTTTTATAAAATGGTGACAATGCCCACTCTAACTTCCTGCTTAAAGACAATGCTTATCAGTTCCCAATAATCCCAAATGGCTAGGAGAAATTTTAAATGCATATAAATCTGTGTGATAAACAGGAACTGGAAAAAATGAAAGGGAGAAAGCATGTAGAGTTGTGGTCTTGTTGACACATTTTGCAGCATAATTTGTCTGTTGATGGTGTTGCAGTTCATCTATATATTTTTTCCAAACCACAATTAAGAAGGTTAGTTTTTAGGGAAGTCAAACAGGAAATAGCCACTAAACGTGGTGCTTCTCAACCCTGATCACACCTGAATTACATAATCAACAGTGGAAACAAGCAGGGCAGTGGGTTCTGATCTAACTAAGCCCCTAAAATGAATGATGCTATCTTTGGTTTAATGTTCTAATATTCTGTGTCTTGCATTAGCACAGGCTTTGGCCCTTGTTAACTTAATTAACGTTATACAATTAAATTTCACCTACGATTTAAACTGGTGTTAGCCAGCGGCTAACTTCAGACAGCATCACACCTTTTCTGCTGTGTACACTGTTAAGTTAAAAGCTAACGCTATGTTAGCTAACTTTGGCTAACGCTGTTTTACTGTCCACGATGCTAGCGCCATCTCTGTAAGCTAAAGTTTGGCGTTTACCCTTCACTCAAACCCAGGGCTTTTGAAACGCTGTGTCCTCGGTCACGCTTCGTGTGCGTCAGCGTGCGTGGGGTGGCCGCCGGTCGGATCCGCGGTGGAAGCCGGAGACAGCCGAGACTCCCCGTTACCGCTGCTTCCTCTTCGGTCTGAAGGGCGTGAAACGGCCAAGTGTCGGTGCGAGGCCCTTACAAAGCTTAGCTAACAGTGATCGGTTTGATCTTAGTCAACATGTAGGCAAAACAACAGAAACTAGCTTATAGTAACAAAAGTGCTCTGCACATGATTATACACTCACTGGCCACATTATTAGGTACATTTGTACAAACCAACCAAACAAACTCAATACAGCAGCCCTGCCATGAATTATCGTGGATTCTTTTTAAATGGGGTGGCCAAAACATTAGAACCACCTCCTCTTATAATGCTCCCCAGTAGGACTCCTATAACCCCTTTGACCTTAATAACAAACAGAGTAGAATTATCGCCTTTCCTGCGGTTTCAACTTACAAAACTAGAAAAACTATAAATTGATTGTACGGGTTTACCTTATAAAGTGGGCAGTGAGTGTCCTGACCAGTGTCATCTACTGTTGCAGAATGCACAGTGCTTTACTATCACGAAAGAAAAGACTTGTTTTAGGGAAGTAGAAGGCAACAGTGTTTATCAAAGATGTTCATATTGAAATGGACATTTGTGAATTAGAAATTTATTTTTTTTATTTCATTCTATCCTTTTTTTACAGTTAGACTCCTGAAAACGGGACCTAAACAATGTGTTTTTCCCCCTTTCCATGTTAATGGAAAATACCTTTACAGCTAGAAAAGCCTGTTATTGTATGATAAGCTACAAATGTAGAGTGGTGTCTGAAAATCCATTTAGAATTAATAATACCAAAACCATTCTTGTTAATGAAAAAGTGTAATTTGTCTGAAGAGGCTCAGAGTCATCTTTGAAATGCAAAATGTCACTGAGCTGGTATAAATGTAGGCCTTAATGGATACATTGACAGTGCTGTGGTATTGTTCCTGACAGTAGAAAATGATGTGAATAGCTTTGCTTGTCATTGTTGTGAAACTATTAATACATCTGTAATTATGGTGGGCAAATTGTTGATTTTTTTTTCTCTGTGGTATTTGATATGCTCAGCACAATGAGGAGATGAATTAGGACTAATAAACAGGTCTCATGATTCTGTCTCTAATTGGAGGATCATTATATCTCTTCCAGAGAGATGCCCACAGCTAAAGCCTTTAACAGCACTATTTCAAACAGGACACAAAGGCCTTAATGAATACTCCTGTGACTTCACACCATCTCTTACAAAGGGAAGCACATATTCTGTTTTTTTTTTGTCTTATACATAGTTTCCTGTAATTGTTGGATTGAGGTCTAAGATCAACCCTGCTTCCGTCAGAAAAGACAATAATTAGAGCAAGATTATATTTAGGTTAAAGAGCTAACATAAGGTCAGAAAATGTGTGTGCAACTTAAGATGTCAGTGGCATCACACCTATGTTTACTTGAAATGAAATCTGGATTGTCTCTGTGTGTGTGTTGGGGGGGAATCTGATTGTGGTGTGGTGTCAAATGTTGTACAATGTCCTTACATGCATACTTAAGCATTACCATCACAACACAATAAGGAAAAAACAGAGAGCAAATGTAATGCATGCTCAGGGAATGTGTTGAAATCTCTGGGTGCTATTTGCTCCCATCATTGTAGCTGATAGAGTCATTAGAGGGCTGCTGTGGCTCGGCTCCGGGGTCTCTCTCCTGTAAATGGCCCTGTTGGATGGGTGAACAACCTTCACGTGGCTCCGTGGCCTCAGAGCACTTCACTAAAGCTAATAGGTCATAGCTGCAGTGATGGGTGACAAAAGCACGAGTGTTAACAATGGATAATGTGAGAATGGATTGCAGTCATCCAATGCTTTCTCTGTCTCATGACTCAAAGTGTTTGACATTGCATCAAGTGAATTTTCAAGTGTCACATTGTGTTTTTCTCTGACTGCACTGACAGCAAGGTTTGGGAATTTTTACGTTACACATATGACCTCCATGCTAATGGAGGAGCCTCTTCTATATCTATTAGCGACTAACGTGATCAAGCTTGGACGGCTGGAAAACCAAAAGTGCTGAAATCGTCTAAACGATGGGCTGGAGGATCTGTGGGTTTTTGCATATCACACCTCCTGTATGGCTTTAAGAAAAAGGGTGAAAGAGGTCAGCCCAATATGCATATAATTTGGGGTTACATTCGAAGTTTGGGTTTTAAGCTTCTTGATGAAAGACAGCTATGAATAAATGTAATCTTTTCTCTCACATTTGGTCATTTGCTGAGGGCTAGGGAAAAAAGGTCTTTGTATGCGCTTTTGCTATTAATATTCCTTATTACTGTTCCTTGGGATTCATTGTCCTTCCGAAACGCCCTCAATGATTGAGCAATGTCACTGATTTCAGATATGTATTTACAGCAGTCAGGTTTTTTTCCTCACTGGTGTTATTTAAAAACAATATTCTCACTGGTGTTTTTTGATGCTTTCAGTGTGTTGTGAATGACTGGGAAAAGTTTAGGCCCAATTGGAGAGGAACTTATTTGTTGAGCAAGGGAAAAAAACAACGAGACGAGGGCAGACTGTCAAAGGACCGAACGCCATTCATCTGCTAACCTGTTCAAGGTGTGCTTGGTTGATGTCCTCCTCCTTTGGTGGCGAACATATGTCCACAGCAGCTGTGCCACCGTGAATAGGCAGTGATTGTGTGCTAGCTAACTGCATTCCTGGGAGCCAGGCCAAGTCTGAGTGGAGTGAGCTGTCCCATTTTTGATACAAGCATCTCCTACATTCTACTTGATTTACATGTCTCTGTGTCCACAGAACCATTCACACGGGCCAAAATAGCACCTGACTTAGAAGATAATTTTTCTCCAACCAAAGATGCTGAAGAGGTGATCTTGAGACATATTTCAGATAGAGCTGAGATGTGTGACTTGAACAGCTGTGCTACTGTATCTTTGCAGTGACACAGTTTTACCACAGTACAGGTTCTACTGGTGTGACTTATTTTCTAATGATGTATGATGGAGGTTTAATACATCTTAGATTGTCTAGTCAGGTAAAGCTATTTCTGTTTGGGATGGGTGCAAGCGGAACATAGCTGTAGCAACATTTCTTTAAGGAAATTTTCACTGCAAGCTGCAGCATAAGCAACTGACAAGCATAAAAGTATGCTAACATGCCAATATTTAGCAGGTGTCATTTTTACTAGTTCACCATCTTAGTTTAGTTGCAAATTAGTGTAAAAAAAAGCTGAGGCTTACTTAATAAAGTTAAAAAGTGAAAGAATTGACAAAAAACTATTGGCTTGATCCAGAGGAACATGGATGTCTCTACCTATTTTCATGGCAATCAATCCAACAGCTGTTAAGACATTTCACTCAAAACCACAAATGTGACCCTCCTGGTGTCACAAAAGGAAAAGTCAATCCCAGAGTCAATAGGATACATTGTCTGGGGACCTTAAGTGTCCATATACCAAATTTCATGACAAACTATTCAATAGATGTCAAAATATTTCAGTTTGGGCCAAAGTTGTGGATGGACAACGATTCCACCCCTGGAGCCACACTGCTACAATATCTTAAATGACGTGTAAAGCAAAGTTTCACGTTGCTGTGTATACATAAATTGCATTTTATATTATTTATACAAAGTTGGTTCTGTCTTTAGAGTAATGAATAAAGTCTGGGTATATTTAAAATGTGTGCAGGCAATCACTAAAAAAAGCAGGTGACGAGGAATTGTACTGTGTGAAAACAAACAGAGCTAGGAAATGTTGTGTACTCCATCCTTCAGTGCTGTTATTATTGTCGTTATGGCAGCCGTCCTCTCCTCAATAACCTGAAACACCTGTAATTGTTATCAGACAGTTGCACAGGAAAACGGGCCCTGTGAAGACAATCTAAATGTAAACATTAAAAGGCAGTTGCGAAATGGAAATGTCATTTCTGTGTGGGTTGATGTCTGATCACAAACAAACAATAGGCATCTGAAATATTCCTATGTCCTATCACCGACCTCCATCCCACAAGGAACAAGGTCAGTAGAAGCTCTCCAAATGGGATGGTGATCCCAAAATAACAATCCAAAGCCCCAACCCCCCTCCCCTCTCTCTCTTAAACAACACAATCACACAATCAAAGCCCTACTGCCTTTCCTTCATTGTTTAATTTCTGCTGGCTATCTTAGATATCTCTGCGGCTGTTCTTATCTTTGACCTTCAGCTTGTTGCTTTGTCGTTGCCCCCCCAACACCCCTACCTTCCACCCACGTACCTGCTCCCACCCCCCCACGCCAGTGTGCTGCGACCTTCAGAGGGGTGTCATTACTCCCTGACCCATTTGACGATCCCCTCATGTGGAATGTGCATATGCCGAATCGCTGCGGATCTGCACAGTATGGGGTGAGGTGAAGTACTTACAGAAATATGACTTGACACGCTTTATCAAATG
The DNA here is from genome assembly GCF_033026475.1 of Channa argus. Taxonomy (NCBI): domain Eukaryota; kingdom Metazoa; phylum Chordata; class Actinopteri; order Anabantiformes; family Channidae; genus Channa; species Channa argus. The sequence goes on from NC_090205.1 coordinate 10,433,010, forward strand.
GGGAAAGATGAAGACGAAACAGCTGCTGGTGCTGTCGTAAGCAATCTGGCCGTGATTGAATAAAAGTGTCAGGAAAAGGGCCGCTTGATGGTCTTTTGTTCTCCCCCATCCAGCTTGATGTTAGTTTGAGCTGTCAGGAGGGAATCACAGCTGGGTGATTTATCAATACTTGGAGTGACCTTGCAGCCACACTGCTGTGTCTGAGTGTGTGTGTGTGTTTGTGTGTGTGTGCGTGCGTGCGTGCATGCGTGCGTGCGTGCATGCGTGCTCGGATCTGTGTGTGGCTCATGGATTAAAAAGACACAAAGTGGAATATTTTCAAAATAGTTGGCACATGTAGACAAAGACTTGGCTTGACTTGGAACAAAATTCTCTCTTCTCTTAGACACAGTAAGTGGATTGTCCTGCCAACACGATAAGGGTATTTTTCTCAACATCAGAGGACTCAAAGTACCACCAGCAAATGTTTGGGAAAAGTGTGCCTCTTTTAACTAACACAGCTTTTGAACAGGTTTTTTCCTAAGTCTCTTAAATATTTTGCCTAACCTGTCCACACTGGCTCTTCACCTGAGTACTTTTCTTTGAGATGTACTTGGACAGCCGGTTTTCACAGCAGCCATTGACTGTCTCTGTTGTGATTAAGCAGATGTTTTATTGCAGACTGGAACAGTCATTACTGCCATAAACCCATCTGTGGAATTGCTTTTTATGCAAATTTACAAAGCATCTGCATAAATAAAGTTCTAATTAATACCTTTCTGCAAACCTCTGCGCTCTTTGATTCCTAAGTGTTCTTAATTGTGTACAAGCAGGTAGAAAGTACAAATCAATGCTCACAACATGAGAGGGTTTTGCTCTCCTTGTACACTGTTTGTGGTTTACTTGTAACTCTTGGTAGGACTCTGAATACAAATAAATGTTGCTTTGGCAATAATTTGCAGGTTTATAGATTTTTGACAACACACTGCTGAGCTTTTATTTACAGATATACAGTATATGGTATATGCGATTATATTTTGACAACCCAACATGGTTAATTATTGGCAAATCTTTGATTAAGAATGAGCTTAAAGCAATGAGCGTCAATCAATGATAACATTTATGTAAAGTTGCAGCACAGCATTTTTAGCTCTTGTTGTAGGTTACAAGGGAAATAAAACAAAATCTGCTGCTACCGGTTGATTGGGAACTACTGAAGAGTAAAGTTTCCCTGAGAACATTAAGGTTGCTTTATAGATCCCTTTGTTGTGAGGGTGCCAATGGAAGCTCATTAATTTCCCCAGGTTTTTAATGGGTAGTGTTGAACATGTGGCAAGAGTTGTCTTGGTGGGGCCCTTATGAGTTGCACCTCTGCTGTTGAAAGGATGCCATGCTTTTTAATTGTAAAGGTGCCCCTTTGCTAAGTAATCAAGCTCATTTTATTATTTGGAGGACTGTACAAACCAATTCATTTAAGCAGTATGGCTGAGGATTTATTTTTTAATTCAGATTTATTATGCTATTTAATGTCTGTATCTTGCTGTAAAGTCACAGGATTTTATAACTTTACAAGAATGGAATAATTATTTTTCTCCTTGCATTCTTTTGTGGCTATGATCTCTGCAACATGTGTCATTCTAAGAAACGTGCAGCTTTGGTAGGGGTGTTCTTGTCAACCAAAGCACAGCAGAAGAGTTAAGGAGCATTGGGAGTGAACTTAAACTTCTATTATCTCTGTGCACGCAGAGGAAGAAAAGAAATAACGTGAAGAAAGAAAGACTTTGTTTAATGATTAAAGGACTCATCTGGACCATGAGTGAAGAGGAGGGGCTGTGGTCAGCGAGGTCAGGGAAAAATGAAGAAAAGCTTAAAGAAATCTGTTTGAAGCCAGGGTTTTTAATTTTGATTTTGTGGGGATTGAGGACTGCAGTGTTCCCAATGCAAAAGCACAGTTCCTCTTTACTTGTCAATGTTCCGCTCATGTGTGACACCATACATCATCTTAATTTGATTCACTAGATGGCAGTGTCACTGTCATTTTAAACACATTAACACTTCTTTAGCACAGTGTTATGGTCAACTGCTGTGTGGGACTGGGCACTGAATGACAACACGTAGTTTATTTGCGTCCGCCCAAATAAAAAGCACACTTTTGAACAAAGAATCAAATTAAAGCTTCTTATGCTTTCTGCATGTAAGTACATTCTGATGCGTTTTCACTATTAACTTATTGAAAATCTTTTGTGCAAGTGCAAACAGTCTGATAGAGAAGAGTTTGCTTTCAGTGCCGAGCCAAGGTTTCTCACACTGCACAAAACACAAACACAGGTTATGCTACTCGGTCCGTCTCTCATCAGGTAGTGAGATGTAGCAACTTTTAGCATAATGAATTTAGCAGGGATGCCTTCTCTACACAGTCCATCAGGCCTGCCATCTAGGAGATTAAATTATGTCTGTAAGCATTAAAGCTTTGATGCTGTATTTGGGCGGCATGCATGCATCCATTTGCAAAATTCTATATAACAAAATTAAAAACATGGACACCTATGGAAAATGGCTTGGCACTAGCACTTAAACCCAACCACTCCAAACAGTCTGCTGACTAATGCATTTCTAATCATTTCTGTGATCAATGTTAGCTACTGTGCAATAAGATTAATCAGCCATATGCAAAGCTAGGATCACCTTGAACAAGACCTGAAGAAAGAAAAAAGGGGGAGATAAAAGGACTGAAAGAAAGTGTCTTAGCTATTATGTATGATGAGCACACCATACAGAAATAAGACACACCTGCATTATTCACGTTTTTCATGCCACTGGTTGTCTGTGTGTGTGTGTGTGTGTGTGTGTGTGTTTCAGCAGCATAACACCGTTGTGCTCCCCTCAGCTGTGCTTTGGCATCTGTGCGTGGCCATCTCACTGCTGAATAGCTGCCTGATTATTCCAAATCTAAGGGAATATTCAAACAAGGCCGATAATGCATTCTTCCATATGATTCTCCAGAGCTGGGACAGCTGTTCAGCAGCTTTCTGTGCCATGTTCAGAGAGGGACAGATTTCTGGGCTAAATTAATAGGCCCCATTACAAATCATGGAGAAGTTTGACAAATGAAACAAGGATTGTGTTTGTCATAAAAAAAAAATTAAAAAATCACTATCTAGAAGGGCTGATAAAAAGCTGCACTAACCAAAACGATCGGGTTATTAATGTTTAACATCCAAATCAATGGCCGCACTGAATTTCAGTGGCCATGTAGGCAAACTGAGCTAATGTGTTCGGCTTGTGGTTGCACACAAAGCCCGCACTATGTGAGAAGTGTCGTTTGCATTTCTAGGCAATAACTGTCAGTAACTTCATCATAAATGCCGTTGTCCAAATCAAACAGATTACAACCAGGTCGATTTCACAAACCTGTCCAACAAAATGATAAAACTTTAATGACAAATATTTGTCAGCTGTATCAGACGGGGAATTACTGGAGATCAGTGTCTCTTTGTTCACCACACTTTGTCCACACAGTGATTTGAGAATGCAGAGTGGAGTTGCTACGCTGGTGCCTTGTATAGTTTCAACTGGCAGATAAATTCTTTTAGTCTGGCTTTTCCCCCGTCTCGCTCTCTCCAGAACAACGAGGAGGTTGTCTATCCAAGGGCACACCTGTAAGGTGCAGACCCTCTACAGGCTTACCTCAGTGGCCTCTCCTGCTGTACTCAAAAGGCAATTATTCCTCCCAGAAGATAGAACACTGTCAACTTCAAACAGAGGACATTCTTTAGGCAGATTAGACTAAAATTATATTTTATTATTTAGGCCCCGAAGAGTGAATTGGACTCTATTTGGTCGTCTTTGTGGTGAAATCCAAGACAGTTTAAATGGCAGAGGTATGTTTGGAGTCAGGGTAATACTCTGGTGTCTTTATGAAAGGGCAACAGAGAGGATCAGATTAGAAGCTGAACAGCGAGAGTCTTTCAGTGCGGCTGTGCTATCATCTCTGTCTTCTTGTCCGTGCCTGTAGAGAGGTTAAATTAAATGGCTGTAATAAATGTTTTGGTCTTGCTGATGTGGTATGGCTGGCTATCAAACGAAAACACTGTGGAGAAACGGCATGGTGGAAGATCAGAGAGAGGAACAAATGGAGGGTGGGGGAACTATGTCAGCGCATTACCAACATTAGAAACGGACTTGTTTTCACTTAAACTTCAATTATAATGGTGGCTCCAGAAACAATTATATTGATGAATGCTTTCTAAGTTACTGTAATTAAATTATTCTATTTAATTAACGAATTATATTGAATTTCTCCCCAGAGGATGGCATTAGCCTCATCTGCTGTTTTACAAACAGCAGTACTCTAATGTTGTGAGCTATGGAAATGATTACTAATGCCTAATGAAACAGTGTCAGATCAGATAAATGCTGTACGGAGTCAACAAGCCAAGCCTGTAACACAGCCAAACTTGAGACAAAATAATAAAGCCAAGAAAGAAATTATTGATTGCCTTTTTTTAGGAACAGGCTTCGTACAGATGTAAAAAAAAGAAATTAAATTCCTTGTGCCTACATAACGTTTATAGAAGTATATAGAAAGCCAGAGGTAGCATTTTAAGCATGTTTATATTTAAACATTGTCCTTGATGCATATGTAAAGATTTTAAATCATAATAACTATAATCAGTGATTTAAAAATGAACTTGTACAGAATGTCATTAATACCCACTGAAACCAAACAGCACTAAATTTATTGCAGAGAAAACATCCCTTTGCTTTTTCCGTTCACTGACTGTAGAAGGTAATTATGCGACACATAAAACTAGAATGCATTAACAGTGTTACTTTGATGGTTTAACATTTCAAAGCTGCAGTAGGTAAACACACTAGTGAAGCTTAACTGCAGCTGACCATTGCCCTCTGGTGGGTGCACCAAGCACCTGCTTGAAGAAAGAGCAAACAAGGCAAAAATAAAATTTGTGTGTATTTTATGTCTTACACTAAATGCTATTTAGAACTAAAGATAACTGGCATAACTACAAAGACAGAATCGATGTGTTCAAAAGGTGGGTTTTTAAACAAATCTATTTTTACAAACAAAGCACACCAACTAATTGATCATTGAAAGTTTTTTTACGCTTCAAATAATAAAAGAAATGGGCACTGAGCCTACAGGAGTTTACAATGCGCTGCATGTGTTTATTGTTCTGTCTCCCCTTGGCTTGGCCATATTTGTCCATGTGAGAGCAGAGAGGAGTTGTGATGCTGTAAGCACATACCGTGCATTCTCTCTCCTCCGCTGTGCAGTTGTTGGGCATATTGTGAGGTTTTAATACGGGGGGATATGGAGGAGGGCTCGGCTCACATTCGCTGTACAGGAAGAGCCACGGCCAAGAATGACAGTTGCTCCTCTTGGAGCTGAGACATCCATGGATTTAAGTTGCACATTGAAAGGTCAGCATATGACAAGCAATCAGTCAGCTCCTAATTGGATGATCAGTATTCATTTCAATGTGGTTCAGATTTTCAACTGAATCACAAAAATATGATTGTTTTCTTGTAGAAACCTGCAGTTTAATACATTGGATGTGTAGGTTTTAAAATGTGAAAATTATATATATATATAACATTATTTGTTTAACACACAAAAAGAAGGTTAAAAATTAAATTACATTTTAAAAGGTAAAATCAGTTGCCAACTGCAAAAAACACAAACTAGGTTTAGGAGGTTTAAAAATAGTTTTGGACACACTATATAAGTAGGGCTTTTTTAAGGTTTATAGATTTTACACATGACCCCATTTAACCTCAGAGATACTCACATTTAAAATGAGTTCAGTCAAGCCTGCACTAGTTTTTTTTTTTTTCATGAGAGGACAAGAACTGCCTCAAGAGAAACATTGATGGGAGTGGCAGTAAATGTCAAATTAAAAAATCTTTACACACACAGATTTTTTAAAATGGCGTACGGTGATACTTCCTTGCCTTGTTGACACTTGTGCCAACATTGTGTCATACCTGTGTTTCCAGTTCCATCATGTTGCACTGGCTCTCTCTCTGACATGTGGTAATACCTCATAAACCTGTGTGGGGGGAAAAAATTAAATCCTGACAAGGCGATTCTGCTTTGTTAAGCTGAGGAATAAAGCTGCTGTCTGTCACTGTGATCTCAGGAGGGCTGGATGTTGGATTACGGGTTCTTATTCATTGCTGAGTCAAAGCATATTCCAGGAGAGAAAGAACCAAAGAGGTGCAGATAAAAGCACCATATGTCAAAGGACACAACAAAAGGTGAGTAAGCAGGCAGAATAAGAGGCAAATGAACGCAGCATTTGGGGCAGACTTTGGTTTATTATGGGACGGGGTTCAAACAGCTGCAGGCGGATTTAGCACAGATCATCATTGCTGAATGTAAGTATGGCACAGAGTGTATTTGAGTGAAATGTGGAGCTATTTTGATGGAACTATCCAGTGCCAGTACACTGTATGTGCGCAGGCTTCGCTGCTGGCTCAGGAATGTTGGCATCAAGTATGCAGTCCTGACAGACAGCTGCACTGCAGTGGCATTTTTAACTTGACAGTCCAGGGTCCAAGTGTGCTGCAAGCCCCAAAGAAAATCAGAAGCTACACCCGAAATTGAACTAACTTGAATAACTGTGCTGGCAGGTGAGAACACTGAGAACTGAGAGCTCAACCGTTCGAATTTTGTCCATAGATGTCTTAGGTCACACAATTTGGTCATTTGAAGAACATTTTCAAGCACTGGCTTTAATTTCATGTTTGGTTTATCACTTGTTGTAGTGGAAAGTAACTAAGTACATGTGCAGTTACATTTAGTTTGCAAATACAAGTTATTGATACAAAAATACAACAAATAAGAAGTATTTGTTGTATCATATAGGCGTTTGAAAACCTTGTTATAGCCCAGATAACTTTGTGATCCACACATACAAAATATGTAAGAGGGAATTTTGGACACTGGTGCTAACAACTGGAAAAATGTGTATGAAAAACATTGAGAATCTTTCTATTTTAGGAAATGGAACAGCCAAGACAATCATGGAGTCTCAGGTTTGAATATTTGCCTCACTTCTACTCTCAAGAACCCAGTGGGATTTTTTTTTCCAACCTTGGCGCTGGTGTACAAGAAAAAAATGACCATTCTTAAATAGGCCTACTTTTACTTAATTCCAATACTTTTACCCAAATGTGATTCTGAATGCAGTACTTTTATCTAACCCGTGCAGGGCGTGTATACTGGGAGCGTCTTATGAAGTAAGTGAGACTTGTGGCCCAGAACAAATCAAGTCATACGGAAGCGCACGAAGGTGCTCAACCTGTTCAACACGTCCCTGAGGACAACCGGTGACTCACTGACTCGCTTTATTCTAGTGCCTCAATGAACCGGCCATTTATTGACACTCGATACGTTTTTGTTCGATGCCCCTTTATCCCCCCCACGTGTTGAGTGTTGTTTCTACCCCCAGACATTTCTCTTCGTTTTACAAACCCCGTCTTCATTACACTGGGTGCATCCCGATGGCCCGGTGGTCCTGTTTATTTTGTACATGTCCAGCCCCGCCCTGCAGACGCACTGATTCCACGCACTTGCGTAATTTGACAAGCCAGCGCAAAATAGGGAGAATGAACGTTTGACAGCTGCCTCTTTGCTCGAACGGATTGTTGCGAAACAAAAGACCACACATGCTTAATTTATTTGTTAAACATTTCGGATAATTAGCCAGTAGCTCTGCTTTTATGGCCGCTGCCATAAGGAATAATGTTTGGGTCGCTCCGGGACAGGACGCGCAGCTTCTCCATAAAACAGCCGACGTGTGTGTGACAGGTGAAGATCATGGACAAGTGCTGTGTAACACGAGGGATGCCGTCCTGGGAACTTCCTCTTTTCCTGATTACACTTTGGTAGGGGATTGCATTTTTTTTTTATTTAATTTTTTTGCGTCTGCCTCAGACCATCACAGTGTTTACTGATGCCCGCGGGGTTGACGCAGAAAGATTGGGTGTTGCTGATCAAAGCAAAACTGGCTGTTTTCACGGTTAGACGCGAGCCTTAGTTTTGAAGCCAGGCCCGAGTGTTTACTCGTTGTAGCATGTACGGCTGCTGTCCCAAACCGTGACTGAAATTCTGATCTTTCGGTGTGTGTGTGTGTGTGTGTGTGTGTGGGAGGGGGGGCCGATGCTGACATTGACTCGGACTCTGGGCCGAATCGACAGCATGTGAAGCGCTGCACCCGAAAGTCGTGGGGAAGAGATGCATAGCGCCACAGAGCAAGTGGTTGTTCTAATTTCAGCCATGTATTTCCAGACAGCGTAGGCTGGTTCGTTTCAGGAGGGCGTCTGCTGCTTGTAAAGCTGGGGGGGTGGGATTGATGGCTTCTCTCGTGTGACGTGCAGGCCACACGCTATCGCACCCGTCAATGTTTTCACACTAGTTAGTTGTGGTGTTTGGGTTGTGTTGCTTTGCGCATAATGGGGAAGTCAAATAAAGTAGTGATGCGTTTAACGCCCATTACAAATCTTGTGCATTAAGTGTAAAAGAAAACGTGTCTCAGAATGAGTTTAACGGACACTTTACCATGATTGACCTGGACTTTCATCTGTTTTTTTTTTTTTTTTTAGGGGAAATCCGAGATGGACAGCTACCTGTCTCCACACCCACAGGACATAGTAAACACCAAGATGCTGTGCAGGGATGGTCCTCTGATGCTAGACACATCTTTTTCTGAGGACTTCTCTTCCCCTTACAGCGTCAACATGAGCTTGCTCCTTCCTGATGTCACATACCTGCACCCCGGCTTCTGCAGGACTATGAGACCCATCAAAACAGAGCCGTCACACTCCCTTATGCATCCCACCTGTCAGAGCACCGGGGCTCCGCCGACTCTCCCAGAATACCCGGGTGTTTTTAGTGCACCTGACGCAGCAAGCGGCAACTTTTTCATCAAGCAGGAAGTGCTAGATTACCAGGATATTCCCCTTTTTCAGCTTTTGAACTCTGATTTGGAGCAGCTTGTTCATGGATCGCAGTTGAACTCCATTCCAGTTGCTCCATTAAGCCTTCAAACTGGGAATGTCCAGACGAGCCCTGTGGAGAATCCAGCTAAACCCACAAGTGGTCCTCAGAGTGAATGTTTTCCATTTAATCGAAACTTAGGCCATCAGCAGAGACCGACCTATTTGCCACCTTCTCCACCAAACTCTGAGCCCTCTAGCCCAGAAAGGGGAAAGGAGCTCCTTCACAATCTGTCCCCACCTCCCTCTTATGAAGCCAGCGTTGCTTCTAAATTAACTTTTCACACCCATAATCCCATTGATCTGGCACAGACTTCCAGTGTCGCTCCAATTCAAAGCCCAGACCAAAATTCCACTGTCGGATTAGTCCAAAGTCCAGATGCTGCACCAGCCCAGCATTCAAGCCTGACACCGGTTCAGAAGATGCCAGGCGCTGGCCCACTGTCCCCAGTGTTGGCCCAGTCGGCTTCACTCAAATACAATCGAAGGAATAATCCTGACCTGGAGAGACGGCGGATTCACCACTGTGATGTCCCAGGTGAGGCTTCTGCTCGTTCTACAGAGCAGCACTAAAGTTGAATTTGGAGTTGTGCAGCTTTAAACCTGAAGATTTCAGCTTTCAAAGATACTATGAAAGTACTTAATGAGCTGTCTATTTTTTTTTTTTTTTAGGATGCAAGAAAGTATACACCAAGTCTTCTCATTTGAAAGCCCATCTACGGACACACACAGGTAAACTTCTCAGTGTTGCACTCGTTACTTTGGGTAAAGGTGTCGATGTTGCCAGGCAGAGAGAATGTACTTGGCCTGCAGATGCATTTTGTATGCTGACAGACCAGGGACACATCTCACTGCTGTCCAACTGCGTAAAACCTGCAGCTCTAATAATGGGGCGGAGAGAAAGACAGGACACATTGTGATTTATGGCTCACATTTGAGGTGTAGAATCATTTTTTTAATCAATTTTTGAGATAAGTAGTAACTATTCTACACATTTAAAGAATTTTATTTATTGAGGATCATTTATCAAAATATGTGCTGACTGTCTTACCAGGGTTTCATCTGCCATTTCTTTTCTATTTTTTTTCTTCTTTCTTTTCCCGCTGAAGGTGAGAAGCCTTACCAGTGCTCCTGGGATGGATGTGAATGGCGTTTCGCTCGGTCTGATGAGCTAACTCGCCATTTCAGGAAACACACCGGGGCAAAGCCTTTCCAGTGTGGGGTGTGTAACCGGTGTTTCTCCCGCTCGGACCACCTGGCACTGCACATGAAGAGACACCAGAGCTAGTTCGTGGTGGATCGCTGCTGCAAATCAGGTCAATATTATAAATAACATATCAGCAAACAGACATATTTAAAATGGGGGATTCTTCCCAAGTGGTGATACTATTAGCAGTTCTAGCCCTAAAGCTATTGTTTCTTTTACTGTAAAAATAAATGTTGTTTCCTTATTTTATTTTCGCTTGTGCCCCAATATTAGGGGACACTTCCTGAGGTGTCAGTATAAATAATGTTTAATTTTATTTTTCAAGTCTTTAACACATGAACAACTTGACAGGAAATATCAATGCACTGTTTTCAAGCTTTTTGTTGTACACCCTACATCGCTGAAATGGTAAATGGGCTTTTTAAAATGTACTTTGACAGCAAATTGCAACAGTGCAGAGGAAGGTGAAGTAAAAAGAAAGCAAAAGCATGTGGTCGAGCGTGTGTGATATGAAAAGTGAAAGAGTCGTTGTGTGAAGAAGTTGTATAAGTCCTCAAAGAGGAGGAAGAAAGACGTGAGGAGTGAAAGAATAATGGCGATGAGTGCAGTGCGCTCAGAGCTTTGCCAGAGTTATTAGAGACTCACTAAGGGTAACTTTACTCAGCGCAAAGCCAAAATCTGTACGTACAGCAAGATAGCGATTATGAGACATGTTTCACATTCATTCAGACTGCGTAATAAAGGTTCTCAGTATTTCCCCTAAAACCCAAAAATGCTAATGGACATTACAGAAAGTGGCAGGGATACGTTTAATTGGTGCTTTCTTTTTTAATTTCAGGACTTTTCTAATCACTGCATGGTTTTTTGTTTAACTACCAAAAAGGTTTAATTTATTTCAAAGGCCTTGTTTCTTCCCATTTTAGCTTCTAGAGAGTAATGTAATACTGTTTGTAAATTGTTTGTAAAAACCAAATCCTGTTGTGTTACATTGATTCCCATCTTTAATGATTTACCTTCATAAATGGCGTCTCTGAGTTTGAGATTTATTTTTTATTATTTATTTTTTTTTAGCCTTGGACTGAGCACCTGCCAGTGTGAACATCTGTGAAAGCTTTTGGTATCTTTGACCACCATCCATATTCAAACACCCTTTAGAAAGTGCCTTCAACTGCTTTTTTGGATGAATGCAAAACAAAGTTGCTTAGGGATATTTTTGTTTATCATATACTTTGCCAAATAATTTTGTATGTTGGCTACTCTTCCTCCTTCTTTCCACAATACCGTAATTTCTGTTTATGACCAAATGTATTTATATTTGAGTCTGGTTGAACAAAATTGATTTGTAATGTTTCAATAAATTGTTATCATGTATATATTTTATAATAGTTGTTTGATGATACAATCAATGGATTGTTTTGGGCTTATATAAACATTTAAAATTTGTTTTCAATTGAAGAATTTGTTCATTTTTATCTTTGACAAAGTCTACAAATTAAATACAATACTGTCTACACTGTCATCCCATCTTTCCAGCCAAGGTAGCAGCTCAGTGAAATATGTGCCAGTGAGACACACACACGCACACACACACACACACACGCACACATATTTTGACATGGCTAACACACAAAAGTGTGATAAAATCTTTTTATTCTTAGCTTCATAACATGAAGGTGCAACATAAATGTGTAAACATCTGCTATGAAGCCATGTGACTCATGATGCAAATAAATGTTTTTTTTGTTGTTGAAAATCACTATTTCTGAATGTGTGTTTTTCTTAACACCATCCGTGTGTGTTTCCACACAAATGTCCTCACTTTGTAGAAACATATTTAGCTGTTAGATTGTAAATAACTGGTAATGCTCATCTTTTTTTGTTTGGAAAGGTTCAGCAGCTTCAGCACAGTAAGATCTTACAGCTGTTCAGTGCTGTATTAAATCAGCTCACACACAACGCTTTTTGTTGAAGTACAATAGATGTGCACTTCTGTTTTGATATGAAAACTAGATCGTGTTAATATATTTTGTTCTACAAATTTGAAGTTAAAAGGTAAAACTGACATATACGTAAGCAGATAGATAATTATCTAGGATATTTGCCAAATGTCCATGATGTATATTTAATAGTTTAATATCAAGAACTTGGATCAAAAGCTGTGGCCCATTAACTACTATTCTGTTTACATGCTAATGATTTATTTGAGCCTTATCATCTGCTTTTAGACCTTCCCATTCCACTTACCACAACTGGACTGGTCCTTTATGTGGCTGGTGTTCTACATAACTCATAGAGTACAATGTGTGTATTTGAAAAAGTACTGTTTTAGCTCGTTGTGTTTGGAGTGCTGCAAGGCTCTTTATTTGTTCCCCTTTTATTTCCTGCCTATATATTTCCTGTCAGTCACATTATTTGGAAGTACAGGGTAAATTTACTGATGATACACAGCTATGTGTTCTTGTGAAGGTTCATGACAATTATGGTATTCTATTTTTACAGTAAGACGACATGCACTAATATTAGATAAGCTTACGGCATGACCATGTGACCAGAAAGATATGCTTGTTGTTCAGCGTGAAACAAACATTTACCCTGTTCATCTGTAGTGAACGACGGCAGTTATGTTGCTTTCAAAAAGAAACAGGTCAAACTCTTGGTGTAATTTTTGACTTCATTCTCTCATTTGAACATCATATTAAGGATTTTACAAGATAACTGCTCTTTTTCTTTTTTGTTCTTTGCTGATGCCAAGACATTGAATAATGCATGTGTAACGACTCGCAGGATTACAGCACGGTACTCATGTCTGGTCCACCATATTCAAGAATTAGAACCCTCCAGATGGTCCACAACACTGCCGCCAGGGTTCTTGCCAAACCTGATTGTGATCATATTACACCAATTTCTGCATTTTTCCATTGGCTTCCTATATGTGTTACAGCTCATTTTAAAGTTCTTTTGCTAATCTAATTTTTAGGTGCTTTTAAGGTTCTTTTGACTTATAACAGTTTAAATGGCACGTCACCAACATGTCTGTCAGAGTTATTATATCTATGTGTATGTTCCCATGTCAGGACTATTAACTATTGTGTGTATTTTTGGAGTTTAGAAAAAAAACAGCTTTTCTCATTAAGCCTCTCTCCCTTGAAATTATCTTCTTGTCACTATTACTCGAACACTTTGGACTCTTTTAAAATTAAGCTGAGAACCTTTTTGAATGCCGAGATATGTATTCAAATTTACCGTACTGTATACAGTGTGCTCCCAGATCCTATTTGCTGTTACATTTATTTTCTGGAACACCAACACATGCGTTTGGTTTTCAGTATTAATTATTCAGGAGCACACCCTTTCTGCAGTTGTGCAGTTCTAGGTAATCTAAGCGCATACAAGTTTACTTCTTTTGTTTTTTTGATTGCTTAACGTGAGTCATAGCGGAGCTGCTGACAAAAGGTGCCAGGACAAGCTATACAAACCAGAAAACGATGTCTGAGCTTGTCCTGACTGCAAAGGGAGCTTCCTGTGTGAATTGTTGTTCTTGCAATCTTATTTGCTTTGAACGTACTTGCACAGTATACTGTAACTTACACAATAGAGGCTGTTGTGAGTGATAAATCACACGTGTGATATACTGCACAACCGAAATGCTTAGTGGGGTGGCAATTGGACCCTTGTTATTGTAATCATCTGATCCTTTGCTGGCTGACAGAAACATTCATCCAAATCCAGTCATAATAGAGCGCAGTACAGGATGTACTGTGCGTTTTCGTGCAAGTGCAACCTGTTCTCGGTAAATGTGTTCAATACAGGCTGTGTTAAATCATACAGTGCCAGGTGCTAAAATGCCCGTCTCTGACAGTACCACTGTAGATATTAACTACAAAGCAATATGCTATTAGACAGACACCAGGGATTTACTGAGAGGTTCAAATAAAGCTAATTTATACATTTATAAAAGATACTTCTGATCAGTTTTATGGTTGTGTAAGCCTTGAATTGTGATTTAATCATGATGATAATTATTTATTAATATATATATATAGATAGATAGATAGATATTTTTAAAGAGGATCTGTACTGTTCTTTTATGTTTTATGTTGCGCAATTTGTGGATGTACCAGCTTTTATTTTTCCGTCTCCATGTTTTAATCAACAGTGCTCTGTGTACAAGATACTCTACTATATTTCAGCTATCATTTAAAATGGCCATGATTAGGTTTCTGAATGCCAGTGAATGTGAGTACAGTACTCAGATGTCTAAGTGTCATTGAAACCACATACCAGCCGTTTCAGTCATAGATGGCAACTAGTTCCACACCAGTCTGTTACATACAAAATGCAACTTTATTAACCTTCATGCCTCCATTCATATTAATATACATGTATATGTTGTAATTTCACAGCTCCATCCATATGAAAAATACAGAGAAAAGGCAAAAACACTGACTGGATACTTAAACAACTCTTGGAGGAAAGAAGTGTAACAGAAAAAAAAAGGACACCTGTTTTTGAAGTTTTGAAAAATATCAGGATTAAAAATGTCTTTTACAGATGTGGAATTCCATGAACAGAATCTCCCTTTTGAAGCGATGCTGAGCAATATCACAATATTTTTTTCTTACGGTAAGAATGAAATAATCTGAATATATTTACACTACACTCACTTTACATAAATACAGGAACAACAATTACTGTACGTAATTTTAGCAAACTTGAAACATAGGTATTTGCTTCACTACTTAAATTTTCAAAATCAGGAAATCAAAACAGATGTTACACGGAAAGTAAAATAGATATTGAACTGAAAGATCAGTTTTCATAAACAAAGGCATCACTCTATAGCTGGAATCTCAGCCACCAGGGTCTTTTCCCTATGGCTTTAAGATTCTTCATTATCTTCCATGGAATCACACTCTTGAAATAATGTGCTGAAGCTAAAACATCTAGAGGCTTTTGTAACTCAGTTTTGTTCCCCTTAGAGGAAGTGACTTATTGCAAGCAAAGTAATAATGTGTGCTATAAACAGCCTGTGAAGGTGTTATGGGAGGATGCTGCATTTGACACAATGGCGTAAGGCTCAGTGCGAAAAGAAAGTTAAACATTAGAGGTCCGACTTGCATAATGTTGTCTGTGCTTTTTGCTTTCTCTCCAAAATCCATGATTTGTCATTTGAAATTGATTAATTTTAGCACACATGTTGAAACCCAAAGTCTGCATTGAGCAGTTGATATTACAAGTTTTGTGATATGAGGCACTATTTTTTTTATTATTGCATAACTTTGACCCTGGTTACCGTTACAAAATTATGCTTTCAAATGAGGAAAGTAATGCTGAAGGGAAATACAATACACCCTGTCCTGTGGAGACACCATCTTCAAGTCTAATTAAATTTGTCTTAAAAACTGGTGCATTAAGGCATGCAACGTCATGTACTAAATACCAGTGTGAGCGTGTGTTGTTGATATGTGCTTGATCAATATAACCTCTTGTCCAGGTAAAGCAAAATAGCAACACAGGGAATCGAGTACCTTAATACGGTCAATGTATATAAATTACTTTTGATTAGAAAACACTGGTTCAGCCTTGGGAATAAAAATGATTTGATCGTGAACTTATTTAAACACAACTCCCCCCCCCCCACAAAAAAAAAAAAACCAAACAAAAATCAGCTCTTTTATAACACCACATATGATCATTTACACGATGAATACCATTAGCCCCATTTCACTGTATATCAAATTAGATAAATTACAGTCTCTGAAAAAGACTTTACATGTATAAATGTATTTCCTGCATCTACTAATCAAAAGCCCTATTTTTCCGATGTATGTACAGGCTGTAGAACTTTGTAATAAGTTTTCTCTTTCACTATCACATATATTACAACATTTCAAAAGATGCTTTTTACAGAAGAAAAAAAGAGTTATATGCAATGACGAAGTGCCCCTCAATCATAAAATGTTCTTATACATTATATGGATGATAAAATATGATGATTATTTGTTTATAAATTGACATCTGAAATAAAATAATTTGAAAATCATACTAATAAACAAACAAGGTGCTGATATGCTTTAACCAAAAATGATAATACGACTAGGTGTAATGAGACTGTGCACAAACAATACACATAAATAACGATAGCATACATTAACGTTACATCAAAGGGGTGTCACATATAGTGGGTGCACGCGTGGAACTGACTTCCTGGATTTGGTTGCTTACTGAAAGTGAGGACACTGAACACGAGCGTGCGGGTGTGTGTGGTCCTGTATGTGTCTTAAGTGTGGGGTGTTCAAGGTGGCACTATCAAACAGGTTACCATTTCCTTTCACTGGCTTTGATCCAATAAATACATTTAGCAGCGCTATCAAATAATATGGGTTGGCCTGGTACTCTGAGTTTGTGTCTGCTGCTTTTACACAGAATACTGTAAGAGCATGGGAAATACCTGCAAAAATGTCTGTTATTATGACTATAAAAATACTTTTCCAATTAAAATTCCTTATTAAAGGTGAGTGATACATACAGTAATCAATTCATGTTTGTAAAACAGCATGTGTCTTTAATAGTTGAACTCTCTACGCATATGTAATTCCTCCATTTTTTCAGCACTTTATAAAGCCAAATCTCAGGTAAGTCAGGTAAATTAACATAATCTGGTCTGAGGTTATAACATTTCAAGTGACTTCCTGTATTTCAGATGAACACACACACACACACACACACAAACACAAAAACATTCAGAGTAACTCACTAACTGAGACACATCAGATTAGAGCCTTGTGCTGGAGCTACAAACCAATCAGTAACAGAGAGGAGTCATGGTACAGAGTGAGGAGCTGGCCCAGCTAGAAACGCGTCCTCAGATAATGACATCAGCAAACAGAGCAAAGAGGAGGTGGTCGTTGCTTCTCATCGCTTTGTGCAGAATGTATTGCTCTTCTGTATTGTACTTTAGGTACCATGCTATCCCAGGAAAGCTAAAGCCAGTGTCAGTGTCAGCTTATGGTCAAGTGCTGCTGTGCAAAACCACAACACAACTGTCAAACCCAGCTGAGAAAAAAGAGAAAGTTTTAAAAAAAAGGGATCTATCAGGACAGAATGAAAACATGAGTCTATAAGGTGCCTCTATAATTTTTTTTTTTCCACATACTAGAAATCTCCTCTGATTGTTTCAAAAGTCACTGTACATGAGGGGTTGTATTTTTCTGAGTCAAACATAAGCAACAAGCAGGCATAAAAAAAAGAAGCAAGATTCTATAAACAAAACGCTGTCATACTGAAAAGTATATTCATCCTTTAAGATTGCACTTTACTGATTGCTAATCACAGCACAAAATCCACCAAAAATATTTTTTTTTTAGAGAAATGCTTTCAAGAGGCTCAACATAAAGAACAGCACTGATGAGAAATAGGGTTTATCTGGCTCTGCGGATGAGTCAAAAAACGGTTCTGTTTCTTTGCTGGTGTGATGATATGCGTGTCTATTTGTCCTGAATGAAATAAAGCAGTGGAAGTGTTGATGAGGTTGATCCATTCAGGCTGTGGTTAATTGAGCCATGCTTATTATTGTTTGCTGGCAATGGCAATAGTGAAAGTCCAGGCGTCTTTTAGCTTCTATGTGGCTTGCAGCTGAAGCCACAGTGACACAACACTCTGTGATGCAATGCTGCACTCTGCTGGTCCCAAATCAGACTCACAGGGAGGCGCAAGGAAACAATACTGCCTGTAATTCCAACTAGGCCCAAGTCCTTTGCTGTAATCCAGTCCAGGCCTATCTTCCGTCTGCTCACACAGAGTATCCGTTCATAACAATGGGGTCTTTCACATTATGAATGCTGGAAAAAGCAGCCATTTGAATGGTACTGAAAAGAAAAGATACCAAAAAAAAAAGACAGTTGCGATTGCATTTTATGTACTTTTCTTCCAAATAAAGAGTGCGAGTTCATCTTAAAAATCAAGGTGAAACATTTACGAACAGTGCTGCAAAAGACAGTTCCCTATCATACTCCAACAATGACAAAAAGAGATCCTGCCATCTATTCCGTCTTTACAAAGAGGGTCCAGAAGTGACCCTGTTTTGTGCTCCACAAGCTCTGTGCACCTCTCCATCTTCCCTCCTTACAAGTGATAAGAGAGCGCTCGTGTGTGTGTGTGTGTGTGTGTGAGCGTGTGTGTGTGTGTGTTTGAGAGAGAGAGACTCTATGCATGTGTATGTGTGTCCGTCCAGGCCAGCTGAAAAACATTCACAGGGGAGATCCCGCTCCCAAGGCTGACTGTGTCTGCGTGTCTGTTCCATTGATCTCGCCTCATTCACACCAGCATGTGTCTCCGCCGGTGCAGGGCCAAGTGGTCAGATCTGGAGAAGCTGCGGTCACAGTCTGCACACTTGAAGGGCTTCACCCCCGTGTGTTTTCTGTAATGCCTCGTCAACTCATCGGAGCGGGCGAACTTCCACGTGCAGCCGTCCCAGGTGCATTTGTATGGCTTTTCCCCTGGAGAGGAGGAGAGAAAACGCAGTGTACGTTCAGTGGCCGGACACTGGCTACTATCCATATAATGACTTAAGCAGCTAGTGGCCATGACATCATACGAATCCAATACGTCCGACACACATTTTCACATTTTCTTCCATTCATTTCTGGAAAGTGTAAAAGCCATCACCATGGACATCACGTCTGCATTACTTTGTTGGCGTTTACATTATAGTGGCATGTTGTTGTACAGCACGTTAAGTCATAATAATAATGCTAAAAAAGTCTTTATCCCTATCAATATTCTTGCTTCTAGAATTGAATGTGAATTCTCCATTTTTTTGTGTTTTTGTGCTCAAATTGCTGCCGCCTTCTTATTGATTTGGGATTGAAGCTCTGTCCACATAAAATCCAAATATGCAAACTCCTCAAAAACACATAGACTGGAAAATAGTCTGGTTCTTCCTAAGCATTTAACCTCCAACATTGTTGGACACTTTGAGCAGACACAACAGTAAAATAAAAGCACATACTGACCCGTATGTGTCCTCCGGTGTGCTTTTAAATGGGAGCTCTTGGTGTACACCTTATTGCAGCCCTCAAAGTCACATCTATGGATTCTCCTCTTCTTGGAATCTGGTGACTCTGACCTCCGGGGGCGCCGTATACTGTCAATACTGAACGGAGACATGGAACTGCAATAAAAGCAAACATAAAAACATAAGCAGATTATGATGAAAACCTACAGTATAATACATATATATTCTGAGCAGGTTTTGAATATATGAAAGAGTTGAAAAATGACAACTGACAGAATAAAGTTTAAAAAAATTTGCATTATAAACACAAAAAAACTTCACTGTTGACCCACACTGAATATACCACACTTATACACAAACACAATTGGGGTGTTGCACAAAGCTGCAAAAAATATAAGACACTGGCTGTAAGAAACATTTTATTTTTGTTTTATTTAGGTTTAACTGCAATATTAAATTTGCTTTTTTCTGTATTTATTTGAAGTTTGTAAAACTTTATGAAACACTTCTACAATAACTAACACTTTATAATTACAATATGTGAACTGTATATCTGCTGTTTTAAGATTTTGAAATAAACTGTTTTCATGTTATAAATGTTAATAAACCAGTTTATTAAAAGAATAAAAATCAGACTGTTTCATTTGTGTCAGCATACAATGGGTCATTAATCAAAGACTGTAGTGTCGGGAGCTTGTTCCAAACTATGAGTTGTTGATGTGAACATGAGATATACATTGGTGCATCAAAAGGAGCTTAGAAACTCAGTCCAGTGTAAAATGTATCATTTCATATCCTGCTGATATAAAAGTGTCAAATATGGTAATTTCCCCGTAAACTGTTGTACACACTGTGTAAACACTAAATATTAGTATATTCGGAAGCGTTCAGACAGTAGCTTTGCCAGCAGGTGGCAATGCTGCACTGGTGCAGAGTGACTCAGAGAAAGTGAAGGAGGCAGGAGGGCTGGTATCCTTCTGCTCACATACGTTCATCAATCAAAGGTGGAAAGTGTTTTATTTCTCATTGCTGTTCAGTGAGGTTAATGACTCTCGAGCTATTTCTACCATCAATACATTTTGGCACAACATTTCCTCTCCAATAACTAGTCAATATCAATGTTGATTATATAATTTGTCACTGCTAACAGGAAACCTTGTAGCGCTGTGTGTGTGTGTGTGTGACATATTACTGTTTGTGCTGTTATTTGCAGTGTAGTTGAATATCTTTGATAAATCTATATTTGCTTACATTTCACTTCTCTGAATTTAATGTTAGTATTAAAGTGCAAAGATAGACATCCAGGAAGTAACAAAAACAGGGCTGGGCTGTGGTCAGACATTCATGTTTCACCAATGATTGACGACACATGACTGCTGCACACACACAAACACGCTCACAGAGACAGACATACACACGCACACACTGGACTGGCAAGTCCAAGGACAGAAGGACAGGACAGAAAGCAAGAACATCTCTGTTTACTAGAGGGGAGGAGTAACAGGGCTCCCTGAGCAGTGGAGGAGAACAGATTTTCTTTTAGTTCTCATGTTGTGGATATTGAGAAAAAGGTAAGATGGTGAAAGAGGAAAGGGGCGGAGGGATAGTATGAGACAACCAGACACGGTCATGTTAGAGGGATTCGAAAGAGGAGCACGGGTTCCCAGACAGGCCCTGCAGTGAACTGTCTCAACGTCACACACACACACACACGCACACACACAACCCACTTCCTGTCTCTCTGTGTTGCACCGAAGCATGAATTGTCAAACGCAGACTCAGTTATATTTGTGCAATCAAGAGACAGGCATGCAGTACACAGAGGCTACACAAATACAGAAAAACACACACAGATCACCTGTTGCTCTTGGCTTGATGCCAATCTGAAACAGTACAGGAAATGAGCACATGGGTCAAATATGAAGTGAACTCCAACTCCCCCCCCCCCCCCCCCCCCCTCCCCTCGTTTCTCGGCCTCGTTTTATCGCTTGTTTGCTCTCTCTACTGTATCACGCTGCAGTTAGATCTCGAAATCTGACATTCAGACAAAGATGACGAGAGGAGGCCGACTGGACTGAAAAAAATTACCAGGACCTCTACTGATCTAACAGAGAAATGCAGACAAGTATCTAGAATCTGAGGTGTGTGTGTGTGTGTGTGTGTGTGTGTGTGTGTGTGTGTGTGTGTGTGTGTCCAGAAAAAAGGAGAGGCAGGATTTGCAGTGGAAACACTCTCTGCTCAGCCATTGAGCAGATGAGGCTGATGTTTACATTCTGACTTCATCCATGAAGTGACTCCATGATTATGATACAATGTCGGAAGGTCTGAGTATAACAGCTTTTAAAACAAAGACCATTTGACAACTCATTACTCATTATACATTTATCTATAAATTAGTGGCTTATTTTTTTCCCTCTGGGGGCAATTCTCTCCATTTCAAAAGCCCGGGGGGACAGACTCTAATCTACTGCTTCTGATAAAGGTTTTGTGCTTTCCAGACTTTATTTGAGGACTGTAACAGAATTCAGGAAAATAAATGAAACAAATAATAAAAAAATGTCAAAAAGAAATAATATAGAAGTAAAGTCAATAGGTCTAAACTGCTGCAGTTTATCCACCAGTATCCTATATGAAGAAAAATTGGCTAGCTTCATCTTTAAACCCAACTAATGCGTCAGATAATTTAATGAACTCAATGTAGCCTGTTAGTCGTAGCCCTAAACGCAAGCAGCAATTTCAAGAGTTTATCTGCTGAATTATTAAATATTTTCATATTTTCAATGCAGTTGTAAGTACAGTATTATCATGGTTCTGTGTGGGCTGAGAAAAAAAAAAATCAGTCACTACTGTTCTATTTTGCTTCCCTCCAGAGAGATGCTACTAGCAGTGTAAGTTGCTATTTTTATCAGCAGACTTACTGTATGTGTACATAGATAGTAAAAGATCACTGCACTAAATTGGTGCATTTGAACCAGCAAAATCAATGTCCAACTGATTGACGGCGATAAAAAGTAGTTTCATATATTATTACAGCAGAGGAACGTTATGTTTAGACACTTTTATCAAGAGCTGAGCGGAAGGACTTTCTCAAATAAACAAAGAAATCAGAGAAAAGTTGGGAATATTATGCATTTGTTCTTATAAACAATATGCTGTCACTGTCTTGGAGTTGGGACAAGGTTTAAAATGTAAATATTGAGTCGTGCCATAAGTGTCCCAACCTTTTCCATAAATGGGACTTTTATCTTAATACTGTATCTCCATCTGTATGTACTGTAGTTTTGTGTGAGACTTCATTTTCTCATGTGACGTCAAGTCACATTGACACTGCGTTTAACCCCGTGTCAGCGTGCCATGGCGGCTGTGTGAACGTGTCAGTTTGGGTATCCCAAAGCGAGAAGAGAGAAGCAGGAAGTACAGCTGAGAACAGTTTCAAACGGAGCTGATCTCTGTTTTAGTTCCTTTGTTTACCCCTTTATTCCCTGCTTCATCCGCTGCTCTGAGTGAGCACGACAGAGAGAGCGAGACACACACGGAGAGGAGCACTGTGTGTATGTGTGTCACCTGTAGCAGGGGTTTCCCACAATGCAAACACAATACATATTTTTCTAACTTCTCATAGGAAACAAGGTCACAACAACAATTTCAACTAGGCAACGGCTACATGGCTCCTAAACAGACCTACAGCCAGAGTGGAGTTATTAACAAAACAGGAAGGAGTGTGTGTGTGTGTGTGTGTGTGTGTGTGTGTGTGTGTGTGTGTGTGTGTGTGTGTGTGTGTGTCTGTGTGTGTGTGTGTGGAAGCCTGCCCATCGGGCATTCCTGTACCTGTTCGAGAATACAAACCCTCACCTTCCCTGGATCCTCGGCCTCCACCTCTGCTCTGCTCCATAGACCTCAGGTCCTTGGAGACCAGCCAGGCTACAGCAGAGACAACCGATCCAAACCCCTGCCCCCATGCCCCCATGCCCCCAACACACACACCCACACCTTCTATCACTCTCTTCTCTCTGTGTGTCTTTCTCTCTTTCCCTCGTGCTCTCCCACAATAGCCTTTCCACTGGTCCCCAGGGAAACGCATGAATATGGAAAAGGCTGGCCAAGAAGCACATGACACACACACACACACACTTTCTCTCTATCTCACTTTTTCCTTTCACTCATTTATTTATACATGGATACCTGGATTGGAGGCTGCAGGCACTCCTATCCTCCGCCCTTACACTTCTTCTGCCTGATGCTCTCTGGATGACTGCTTGCGTAAATATGGATACGAAATTACATAAAGCACTTCCGTCTACACTCCCATGTTTAAATCAAAAGAAAAGATACAGAGCAACACAACAGAGTGGCATGTTTCAAAGAAGTACTCTCAGCTTCTGTTGCAGTACAGATGTCCACAGAGCGCATGTGTTGTGTCAATACAGAATGCACAGTCTTCCTCTGTGCGGCCAAACCAGCATGTAACTCAAGAAGACTACAGATTGCTTTGTTTTTCCCAGACAAACATGCAAGTCTGTGTTCCTGTTGACAATGGCTGACCTCCTTCTGGAACCAGCTGTTCTGTCCACTGTGCAGAATCACATGCATGCATACAGTACCAACCCATCCACCGGAGGATTAATACTTACAGACGTGCATGCATGCTTATTCACAAGTGCCGTCACATACGCAGGAGTACAGTCTCCACACAGCACAGTCTGCACTTTGCAAACAGAGAACTGAATGTGTGGGCAGGCCTGGCAGGGCATTGCTAAGCCTGGCTGGTGATTTATCTCAATAGTGAAAGCTTGGGCAGTGAAAGGTTTGGTCCTGCCAACCTCTGTTCTCTTCTGACCACCCAGTGCCCACGTGTGGCACTCAGGGGCACGCCTGTCCCTTTCAATAACCTCCACCGAAACCTGAGTCTGCCAGGGAGTGTCTGCGAGTGTGTGTTTGTGAGCCTGTGTCTTCTCTGGAAGAAGCCAACCTCTACTTGTGCCACTGAACAAGGACGGTCACAATAAAGTTTGCTACCACAATGTGTTGCACACAGTGCCACCACAATAATTAATTCAGCTTTATTACTGGAACACTAACGAACAATACAATATCACACTGTCGACCACATAAGATGCAGCATTTCGATGAAAACACACCCGGTTGAGGTTGGGCTACTGTCAGCCTCCACCTTCTTAAAGTTCCTACATCGTTAGCAGGATTCACAAAGTCCTGGAATACTTTTCTTACACTCAGTCTAAAAAAAAAAAAGCCCTATGGTCATTAACTTGAGTCAGGCCGGGGCTGCTAGTTATAACTGTTTTAGGTTTATGGGTGTCAGAGGGGGGAGGGCGAGGCAGAGCCGAACGCTTCTCTGCATCTGATTTTGTGATTCGCATCAGAATACTGTACGCTGCCTTTTGCTGGAGAGGAAAGTCTTTTCATTCAACACAGATGGACTCGCACCACAGGAGTTGCGATGTCTGTACACCGAACAGGATATAAAGTATGTCTGAGCCATATGCAGTCAGGGATATAGATGCACACCCACGCACATACATCCAAATGTGGAAGATCAGCTACAAAAGTACAGAAATGCACTGCACTATTGTATGTCTCACACCAGGTTGATATGTAAAAGATGCTCCCACTTATGAGCGCACGCATTTTAGACCTCTGCACTGTAATATTTGTCAGACTTTAGATGTTTTTGTTACTTTTCACTTGAGTTTTGTACAGTTCTATATTATCAAACAGTCCTAGTTTACATAGTAAATGTTCTTTTTAGTTTACGTCTTGCTACCTCAGTGAAGAATAACTAACGGCAAAGGAAAAGTTACTAACAAGCCTGGGATCCTTTCAGTTGTTACAATACTTCGAAGAAACAGTAATGGCAATGTTTGCAATTTCTAGGTTTTCTGCATTAAGTGGTTATGAATATGATCCGATCGTCATCAAAGTCATAAATATTGCTATACACAATATTTGTGAGCTGATTAAACACAAACAGCCGTGATTATTCATGACTTTATTGAACAGACCAATTAAAAATACAAAGTGATGGTAATGTCAGGGGGTCTGTCTGCAGGCTGGGCGATGCAGGAGGATAATGAGCCTAAACACTGAAGCAAATCTACTACAGAATGGCCTTGGAACCACAAAATCCACCTTTTGGAGTGCCCTAGTTAGAGCCCAGGCCTCGACCCAACAGAGGTCCTACAGAAATAAAGAGAGCCGTTCACACCAGACTTCCTAAGAAAATGGCTGAGCTGTAAGGAACAATGATTTCTCCGTAACATTGTGCGGCTCTAATCCACAGCTACAGGAAGCACTTGCTGGAGGTTGCTGCTGCCAAAGGTGGTTCAACCGGTTAATAAATCCTTGTTTCCATTACTTCTTCCACGAGCAGTTTGTATGTTTAATGGGTGCATTCAGTAAAGACATGCAAGATCGTTATTGTATTTGATTGGGAAATATTGTGTTTGTTAAAATTTGTGATCCGATCACATTCCATGACCAATTTATGCAGAAAAGCAACCTTTTTTTGGGACTCTAGATTCTGCCTTTGTGAAACGCAGTCTGTTAGTGATATTGTATAGCAGTTTCATGTTCATTTCTTTAAAATTTGGTTGGTGAGTAATTATAAGGTGCTCTATCCATGTACTGAAAATACTCCCTCTGCGAAAGTTGAACTTCAACAGAGAAAGAAACTTCAACAGAAACAAGTTGCCAAACATTTACCTGAGACATGAAACTGAACAAAAAAACAAACAAAAAAACAGCATAAGACAGACATGACAGAAAAATGCTTTTGAGAGCTGCTACTGTTAGTAGAAAACTTCAACATTTCACACACACGCACATAAAGATCGCGGTACTCACTCTTGAACAGCACGAGCTATAGACAGCGCAGTGGAGCCCGTCTCATTAACACTGTCCAAGGTCACGTTTGGCAGGTCGTCGTCATCACTGTCACTTTTGATCTGTCTTGGCGACAGGCCGTTGGGGTCTGTGTGTGCTGTGAGGACGAGACACAGACACGGGAGTCAGACACATGACACTGGAGCAGGCCTGGAAACTTATAAGGCATATCACATTCTGTGTGTTGGAAAGTATGTCTAATTCTAATGAGGTGATGGCCACTATACATTGTTATTTCATCTATGAGTCTATGACAATATGTACTTTTTATTGCCATCGGTGCATAAAGTCTTTTCATATATATTTGTATGTGTATATACTTTTGTGTGTGTGTGTGTGTGTGTGTGTGTGTGTGTGTGTGTGTGTGTGTGTGTGTGTGTGTGTGTGTGTGTGTGTGTGTGTGTGTGTGTGTATTATAGCATTAATGAAATAGCCAGATTTGTAGATTTTGCAGATTTTTTCGATCATGAGATGCCAATACAACAAATTTCTCTATTTGAACACAGAACAGCCAAGCATGACACAGTTCCCAGTAGTTAAATACTCAGAGAAAAGCATGTAAAGTCACACGCTCACACACACACACACACACACACACACACACACAAGCTCACACACACATATTCTTTATCAGCCCACATACATAGAGATAAGGAGCAGGGTGGGGGATTGTTGGGCGTTTTTTGTTTTCTCTGAACAGTTACTTCGAACAGCTAAGCATTTGTTACTGTGTATGTGTGTGAGAGAGAGTGTGAGAGAATAGAGAATACGCCCAAGTTAAAAGTACATATGCATAAATTAATGTAACACTGCTGGACACCCGCTCTCTTGCTCTCTCTCTCTCTCTCCCTCTCTCTGTCCTCCTACTCATGTAAGTGACTAAAATCACATTCATGACAAAAACAAATGTTCAGGTGAAAACCCTGAAGACAACACAACAGTCTAAAACCCACTAACTCCATCTATTCTCTGTTGTTATATTTTCACAGAACCTGGCTTTGTCCCTTTTCACAGACAACAGCAGAAGAACATGTCTGACTGCAGAGCATTTACAAAGACCCTCTGAACCAACGAGCACTGGGGTCTCTGACTCTTTAGCTACATGACAAAGTGTCATCTATTACATGTGACCATTCTGTGCTTTCTGTCTGAATGAACACAGGCAATGAATATCTTAGATAAGTCAGGAAAAACATTTTAAGACTACTTCCCAAAGAAAAGTTGTTGCAAATCTACAGCAGGAGATGAAACACTGATAAAGTAATAAAAAAGAATAATAAAGAATATTCAACACAGACACTAAACAGCTACGATTTTACAATAGCCATTCCCATCATACATTTTCCACTGACTTCTGTAATATTCCAGTCTACTGTACACCTGGTCCTTTTATATGCTATCAGGACTTCACCTCCTCTGCCCTCTGAGCCGAGACTGTGGCCATAATGGCCCATAATAAGGGTCTAGAGCTAGGAGCAGACATGGTGTTATTACGGCGGGGGGAGTGGCGGTGGTGGGGACTCAGGAATAATGCTGTAAATCTGCTGGAGCTTTTGCTTTTAAAGGTTTCTAACTGTTGTCGCAAACTAAGACATGCAGAGTGGTCACCAGCTCGCCTACCCTGTGGAAAACCTGTAATTAGTTCGAAATGCATCATGTGTTGGAAAGGGGTATTTTGAGCGAGGGACACAAAGGAGGAGTGGTGGAGAGGTGGGCAGAGCACCGGATTTCTTTCTTTCTCTCCTGTTGTTTCCAGTCAAGCCCTGTTTCCATGGCAACCTCCTGCCGGAGACAGGGAGACAGCAGTGAAAGGAAGGGTACCCGCCCTCTCTTAAAGAGGATGACCAACCTGTGTTTGTGTGTGTGTTTGTGCGGGTGCATGTGTGAGAGTGGAAAGGTGTGTTTTTGTATCTACGCTGAGAGCTTCAATAAGCATATTAAACTTCACGTGGGGCTCAGTTTGTCACTGTGACTGTCCTGGTGTCAACAACTTATTTGTTCCGCCACCAACCAAAAGTAGCAGCTGAAAAAGGAAAAAAGTCCTCATAATACAGGACCAGAAAATCCACTCATAACCAAAGAGCAATGAGGTGTCTTGTACCACATCGGTTTTAATTTCACTTTGGGAAATTTTATGTAAATGTTCTCACCAACTCACAGAAAGTTCAATTAAATGCTAAATGCTCTGTTTTTCTGCTTTTTGGTACCTCATTAAAATTGACTGTATCCACCACACCCAACACTCATTCAGCCCGTTTCTTTTGTGTTTGCTGCCTCCGGAGCTGGCCAGAACTGATGCTGGACTGTGTATATGTGCATTCGTGTGTTTGTGTAAGTGCCACCCATCCTCGATAGCTATCCACACCCTCTTATGCAAGTCTTGTTTTTCCTGCCCTTGCTTCTTTCCTCTCCTCGGGAGCAGACATTCAGCGTTTAAAAACGCCCATCTCTGAGGACCACCACACCCAGACGGCCGAGTGTCTGTCTGAGCACATACTCTAATTACACATCTCGGTTTGTTTGCTTGCACAGTACATTAAGTGCACGCATGGCTTTATGCAAGTGTGTCTGTCCATCCTGCAGGGAGGGGCGATATGTGACATCCTTAACAGCCAACAGTTGCCGTGTGTGCAGCTCACAGAAACACCTACAGTAGTCTCACTCCTAGTGGTTGGCAGTAAAACCACACCCAGAAAGGAAACCAATAACACACTTCAGACCGGGACACTGAGTTCCAACAGATGTTTGTAACAAGTGGTGTGGCTCTGGTTACCTGTACCATCGAAGACAGTCACGCAAAGACAGCCTTTCAACCTGTAAACCTCATCTTCACTCTGTAAGGATAACATTATCGTCTGGGCTGAAGTCTCTAAAAGCATATACACACAGAGTCAGCTATTACTGCACTGTGTCTGCAAGTGCTTTAACTAAAGACAGCACCGGACATCGTGGCCAGACAAATACACAACTATATCCAGATTGTTATTGGAAAGGCTCATGCAACATCACACTGCACTGCAGACAGTTCCACAGTCCCTAATGGACCCGTTCGTTTTATCTCTTACCTTTTTAGATGTAAAACAAATGTGGACTCATTTTATCCCGTTTCTGAAAGGTTCCTAATAAGGGTTTTTAGAGGTTTCATAATTATATATTTGATTATTTTGGGGATAATTGTTTTCTATTTAATATTTCTCAGTAGGTGGAGCAACTGTCTATAAAAGCTGGAGACTAGATGTTCTCGGGAGACACATCAGACAGCAAATATTGTTATAATAAAAAAATATATATATACACAAAATCATGAGGCAGGTACACAAAGTCTGAATCATGTATCATTTGTATCATATGTATCATATCATTTCCTTTACAAGTATGAAATTACTTGAATAATTTCTGAAAATTATTATTGAGAAACTGTATGTTTCTAAAGAAAAATAATAAAAGATGATTAGAAAAAACCCAAAATAAACAAAGCCCGTCAGGTGAATGGGGTCATATTTGGTCTCACCTTTACTCTGGCTTTTGGCCTCATCCAGCAGAGGTAGCATGATGGCGTTGTTGAGGCTGGAGGGTGATCGAACGGCAGTGGTGTACATGAGGGGCAGTGACTGTACCACAACTGGGATGCGGTGGACATGGCTCGCCAGCTTCCCTGCTCCCTGCAGGCTAAGAGGACTGGACGGAGGCGGCGGCACAGAGTGCAGGATGTGCAAATATGGCTGACCTCTCACCCCGGTGCCGGGGGCAACCAGAGAGCCTGGTGTGAGCACCGACGAGGCTGAGGTGATAACTGATGGAGAGGAGGAGGAAGATGACGAAGACAGAGATGACGGCGAGAAAGCGGATCTGAGGGGTGACGACGATGAGATTGTGTTGGTGGGGATGGTGGACGAAGAGGGGGGGCGGGGTTTGTTGATTGACAGATCAACAGGCTCGGTCTGTGTGTGGAAGTGCGGGTCGTGAGCGAGCAGGTCTTCTGGAGGTTCTGGTTTTACTCTGCTGAGGAAGAAAGGGACGCTGTCCATCGCAGAATAAGGGCGCACTTTAGGTGACTGTGGGAGCAAAAGAAACACTGCTGTTAGTTTTTCCTTAAGCTAATGCTTTTGTGTCATTTTAATGTCTTAGAAATGCATAATTTATGTGTCTACTACCATCCTTAAATAATCTGAACACATTGAGCAGCCAAGAAGAGATACATTGTAAATATTCAGCTTCACAAACAATGACACCACGTGACAGAGATGATAGGAATGGTCTCCATATAGGCATGGGAAATGTATTCATTGAGATTTATGGAGAATGGGGTGATAAATTTCCTCATGTTCATTCACCTCCTCCTGTTAGGCCCCCTTGGTTAGCATGATGTCACATGCAGATGAAATGCAGTAAAGATAGAGTGAAAGGAAGCGACTGTGAGAGACACTCTCGCTTTCCTTTTCTAGGCGTAGGTTGCTCTCGCTCTCTCCCTCTCTGTTCCTCCTGTTTTCCATCACTCCCACAGAAACGCAGCTCTCTTGGCTACCCTTGTATCGCTCCTAAATCTCCTTTGTGACGGTGGAAAAACATCATATGGGCTCAATTTCCTGACCGTCTCTCGGCGATGGGCCTCCTAAGGCCAACACTGGTGGCTCCGAGTGTATCCCTCAACACATCTTTCACTTAACACCAAGCAGACTGTAACACAACCGCCCCATCTGTCTGCACAAGTTTCAGGAACCTGTTTACTTGGAAAAGATAATGGAACACTTACACAGGAGAAATACAACACTCACACGCTGCTACTATTTGTTTCTCCAGACCCCCAGATTTGAGACATTCTTTGATATTCTGATCTATATTGTCAGATCAACCACGCTACAAATGATGTACCTACTCTACACTCACAATGTTCAGTGTGGGAGAGGTGCTACAGTGTGTGGTGAGTGGTGTTGATCCTCACATTGGAGTCTTTTAGAGGCTGAGTCACTGTCAGGCTCATCAGGGAAGAAGCACATCCAGGATTTTTACTAATCCTACAGGAAAAGCTCATTAAAACTAAAGGAAAAACTCAGCAGAATTGAAAAATATGTGGTTTCCATCCTCACTTTGTCTGTGAGACTTGAATTTTTCTCCCTTTTTGTAATGCTGGCTGAGAGTGTATCTGTGGTCATTTACAAATGATGCTGAGGGGTGTGTGTGTGTGTGTGTGTGTGTGTGTGTGTGTGTGTGTGTGTGTGTGTTCTTTTATGTAGTAGCCTACTATTTTTACTAAAAAAAAAAAAGACTGTTTAACTCCCTCTCAGTTGAAAAACAAACCCTACCCCTTGAAGCATGCCCTCTGATGACCTCTGGACTTTGGTGGGGTTTAGCTCAGGGTCAGTCATGTCATTACTGACATTACTTCATGTTCAACAAGAATTTTCAGTAAGGACTATGAATTTATAATTATGCTTTGTGGAAAAACTGATCAATTCAGTAAATTTGGCTATGACAAGTGTAACAAGCTTAAACTCGTGTTAAAATAAAAAATAATTATGATGCCTCCTTCGTGGAAACTTGTAGTTTCATTTTTCCAAGTAGAACAGTTTAGTCAGTGACACTTCCATCTAAGAAATAACCATTTATAGAGAAGTGGTTATGAGCATATTTGGTGAAAATGAGCTCGTCTAGAATCAGAACAATAATAAGGATTCTCCAGAGAGAGCTGATCCCTCTAAAATTAAGACATAAGCAGATGAGTGTTACATGCAGTAAAGTCAATATTAGCAAAAGCTTTATAAAAACATTGGGAGTCCAAGTAGCAGAGAGAGCTAGAAATGACCTATCAGGAGTATCAGCGTTAGTCTTCCTTTATAATCCGGTCTGCACACCTGTATGAACATGACTGGATGTGAATTGTCAGCTGGTAGCCAATCAGGTGATAAACAAGTCATTGATGGTAAAGCATGAATGAGCATCTCATGCCAATAAATTGATTCAATCTGCTGCCTGAGCTCAAGCAATGCTCCATATCTGAGTTGCAAATGTGGGTTGCAGAGTCATTTTGTCCATTCAATACGGCTAATGCAGCCCTAGGGTGACTGTTGTAAATCTGACGGGTGGAGACAAACAGTGTCATGTGATGCTGAGTTTGCTGTGACGAATCGTTGTAGTGTGCACACAGGGCTCAATAATGCTTACATAGCAGTTTGTTTCACATAGATGTTGCTGCTTGTCAGTGGACTCAGATTAAACCAAAGTATTCCGCCTTAAACCATCTATCTAATGGCTACAGTGTCTGCTCCAGTGTCTTTACCTTAAAAACATTTCAAAATAAATATCACCTAATTGTCTTCATGTATGTTTGTGATGTCAAAAGTCCTCTGTGCTTCACTTGCATCAAATCCAAATGTAGCCTTTCTTGACAGACCCTTAGGCTACAATCCAGCTGCTTTTGCATGTGATCTCTCTGTGTTTGCATGTTGTGCATAGGATGCGAGTGTCACGTACTGCCTGGAGCTATACTGCCTTATAGCTTTGAAAGCATTGCAGCCGCTGAGGCTGAGCTGAGTGTTTTGGAAAACTTGTCGTTCTCAGCAAGTGTTCCTACAGTATGCTTAGTTGGCTACTAAAGTTTTACAGTTGCCAGTTCTGCCAGTGAACAAAGACTGGAGAAACAAAGTGAAAACTGAAGAAAATATACTATGTGCCAAATGCTGGTTTAGCTGCAATACAGATTAAATTTTTTCATAAGATTAAGGAAATTTATATTTCCATTTCTATAGACCCTATAGGGTCAATATTTGCTTATTACAGAAGTAGTATCCAAACAAATTGACTGATATATTTATTTCAGGTACCTGCTAACACTTGAGAAGGTCTAATGTGTGACCTGTGATTACAGTGAAGCCAATGGCTGCAGAGGAAAGACATTATGCCACAGCTGTTGGCGAACAATCAGTGTCACAAAACAACAAACTCATGACATTTCTCTGAATCGCTTTCCGCTTTCAAATCAGGTGGGACACATGTGCCTCGTTGCTTAAAGTGAGAATATATAACTGTTGTGTCTGAACAACAGGTACTTTGACCATCAGAGGAAAACAAAACAGTGATTTTCCCAACATTGTCTCAAAGTTTCTGTCACAGATGTTATCATTAAGTGACCTGAGAGCGTTAGTAGGGCACAAGACATCAATAATATTCTGTTAGTAATGCTGTCTTAGTCCTGTGCTGAATGAATAATAATGACATCAAGACATGTGAGAAGTAATGTGAGCAGGTATTTTGGATTTGACAGCACAGATAGAAAGAATGTGGATAAAGGCAGGCGTGCTATTGCCTCAAAGGAATGTCAGCTAGTCAGTCATTCAAAGCAGCAAAGACACTGTGAATCACTGGAACAATGTCAGTTATCAATGTAGTTTAGTTTAGGCTAAAAAAGTTCCCAGCCAATGAATTATTTGTTAGTTTGAATTGGTGCTAAATACATATTTTAAAAAAGTGACAAGTAGAATGTTGTGGTACCGCTCTTCCTGACCACATGTCAAAGTTTCAAGACACGGAACCCCCAACAGCCCATCCCCATCACCAGTGGTGCACTGCCGGTCCCAAGCCCGGTTAAAATTGGGGAGGGTTGCGTCAGGAAGGGCATCCGGCATAAAAACTGTGCCAATTAAACATGCGGACAAATGGTCTAGTGCAAACACACAGTATAAGATGAAAGGACAAAAAAAGAAAAAAGAAAAGAAAAAGAATGTTGAAGTACGTAAAGCACCTCACTGCGTGGAAATGAAAACATGCAATGTTTTTCCCTGACAAATTCCACTTTTAATTTGTGAAAACAGGACTGTCTTTATCTAAAAGAGTCCACTGCGTTGGTAACACAATGATCGTGAGCCTCAGGAATATAGTCAATTACAGAGAAGCTGCTGAAACTGTCCAGTCCTCTGTGTCTCCTGAGTGAAAAGGGGAACACTTGTGTGGAGAGCTCAAAACAACACAGTGTGTATAGTGTTACAGAGAAAAACAGAAACCTATTTGCATTTTGGGGTTAGTTTCTCAAACACATCTCAAACAGCACAAATGGAAAACTTAAGCCACCCCCACTTTCATTTTGACAGCTACAAACACACACAAGCTTTCAAACCTACACATGCTCGCACACACTGGCAAACATATGAAGATATGCTCGACCCGCCTTCCTGCCTCTGTCCTCATGCTATTGTCTTTATTAGGGGATACTGGTTAGCAGGGCAGATTTTCCAGGCCCTTGCGGGCAAATTGTCTAATGAGGCAGACCATTTCCAGCAAACCCTTGGCCCCCTGCCACTTAAATGAAGACCACATTTCTGCAGCAGCCTAAACTGTCTGTCTGCCGTCTAAAGGGGAGTTCAGGCTGTTAGGG